>NC_090443.1:740033364-740633364 GCF_031143425.1 Pleurodeles waltl
AGCGGGCCCCCCTAGGGGGGGCTCAAGTGATCCGGGGGGGGGGGGCGCCAGGCTCTGGCCAAAAGAAGCATTACACAGATAACAGGGCTTTGTTTTAAGCAGGAACATGCTATTGCATTGTTATAGAGGTAACAGTGCTTAACTGCAAAGTTTAAATAGGTGTAGACTTATTTAAACATTGATATCTTTATAAAATAATTATGACAAATTCTGAGGGGGGCCCAATAATTTTTATTTTACAACTGGTGGGGCGCGGTATTAAAAAATTTGGAGACCACTGCCCTAGGCCCAAGAGCTCAACCTGGTAAGGATCAAGTTCCATGGGCTCAGTTCCCTCTGGGGTGGACAAGTCCTCTTCCTGACAAGAGGGAATCCTGAGCTTTTTGCTGTTCACAAGCTGGTCCCCCAGTCTTGCCCTTACTCATGGAAGGTTGGGCTATTATTCCAGGCTCCAAGACTTCCTTTTCACCCTGTGCTTGACTTTGTGCTCTGGTTTTCTCACACACCACCTCAGGGATTCTTAGAATGGCTGCATGGGTTTTCAGTTCTACCTCAACCCATGTTGAGGAATCCAGGTCATTCCCTAGCAGGCATTCAACTGGGATTGCAGAAGAGACCACTACCTGTTTCAGGCCAGTAACCCCTTCCCATTCTAAGGTCCTGGGGAAACCAGTTTTTTTGTCACCATGGTAATACTGACACCTGTATCCCTCAGGGCTTCTACCCTAGTCTCATTAATCAAAGGGTGCTGTCTGTAGGTATTCATGTTAGGGGGCCAGACAGCAAGAGTGGCAACATCTACCCCACCTTCAGAGACTAAAATAGCTTCAGTGTGAACCCTGATTTGCTCTGGGCACACTGTGGATCGCACTTGGAGACTGGCTATACCAGTGCTAGGTGGTGTTGTACTAGGGGGATTCTTTTTGGGATAGGCCACGTCTCCAGTTTGATGTCCAGTCTGCCTACAGTTGAAACACCAGGCCTTTTTTGGATCAAAGTGTTTACACTTGTACCCATGACGAGATTGTGAAGAGGTTTGGGCTCACCCTCCTGACCAGGTTTTCAGGGGCCTTTAGAAGACTCTTTACTTTTATCCTTAGGTGTCTCACCCACCTTCCCTGGGGAGGCCTAGTAACCCCTTTCTTTTGGTCACCCCCAGTGGAAGTCTTGATCACCCTAGTCTTGACCCAGTGGTCTGCCTTCTTTCCCAATTCTTGGGGAGAAATTGGACCTAGGTCTACCAGATATTGATGTAACTCTTCATTAAGGCAATTACTTAAGATGTCTTCTTTCATAAACAAATTATAGAGCCCATCAAAATCATGCACTTCATTTCCAGTTAACCAACCATCTAGTGTATTTACTGAGTAGTCTATGAAGTCAACCCAGGACTATCTCAAGGTTTTGTGAGCCCCCCTGAATTTAATCCTATACTCCTCAGTGGTGAGTCCAAAGCCCTCAATCAGGGTAATCTTCATGAGGTCATAGGACTCAGCGTCTGCTCCAGTGAGTGTGACGAGTCTATCCCTACACTTACCAGTGAATAGTTACCAAAGGAGAGCTCCCCAGAGAGACTTTTCCACTTTTCATCCACAGGCCCTCTTAAAGGCTGTGAACCACTTGGTGATACCATCACTATCCTTATACTTGAGGACAATCCCTTTGGGAATTTTAGAATCATAAGATTGTTCTCTGTCCCTAAGTATTATGTTGCTGCCACCATTAATGGGTGCTAGACCTAGTTCTATTTTCTCCCTTTCTATAGCTAGAAGTCTATCCACCAAAGCTATTCTTTTGGCCATCTTTGCTAAAAGGATAGCTTCTTCACTGAGTCTGTCCTCAATGCTATCCTCAGAACCTGACCCAACTGTGTAAGGTCTAGGTGCTATGACTACTACCCTTGGAGCCAGGGGCACATGGACCCTGTCTTCTCTATGTAGGGTAGGAGGAGAGCACATTGTTTCTCCAACATTCTACTTTTATACTCTTTTAAACATCTGTCCACATACTAATTAGGTGAATCATCAAATCTAGGATAAAAAATAGATCCATACTAGGGGCCTGATTAAAAGTTTGGCAGATGGGCTTACTCCTTCACAAACCTGTTGGATACACCGTCTGCCAGATTACGATTCCATTATAGCCTATGCAGATCGTAATATGGCGGATGGGATATCTGATACATTTGTGACAGAGTAACCTACCTGACAAACTTTAAATCAGGCCCTGTGTCTTTGTTTGCAAATTTTGAAACTTACTCTATGTGGTTGTAAGAACATATGTGACACTTTTAATGCCTTAACATCTGAAACTCTTCTGAAAAAAAATAAGACATAATAATGTTGCTAATTTCTAAGTTAATCCTCTCACCTCTAAATATCTATTGCTTGGCCAATTCACAAATAATTGTAACACCAAATCCACATTCCACAAAGTTTGATATTTTGCCTTAGGTGGTCTCTTTATCTGAATCCCTTTCATCACCATGCATATCAATGGACTTCTACCTACTGGCAATCCTTGTTGTAATGAATGACCTGCTACCACCCATGACCTGTAACAATTCACTGTTCTGTGAGGCATCCCTTTCTCAAATACCTCTGCTAGGAAATTTGCAACACCTACTTCAGATCCCTCCACAGGATCCAAGTCCCTCTCCACACACCAACGTAACCACATTTTTCATGCTCCTCTGTATCTTTTCCTAGTTCCTGGTGCCTATGACTCATTGAGTAAGCTTGTAGCTGATCACTAAAGCCCTGAGAATGTAACATAATACCTGCTATCCTTCATACTAAAAGGTTGAGTAAACCTGATTCCACCAAAGGATGCTGCTTGTTCTCCATGCCTAGTAAAAGACCTTTGCATGTCACTACCAAATATGATATTTCTATTGCCATTTCCATTACTGCTGGAAAACATGCCTGTCTTTTCCAAAAAAGGTATGGATAGTACCAGTTGTCATCTTGATCTCCTCATCTGTACTAATACTCCCTGAAGCATAGAGAATGGAGGAAAAGCATACCCTCTCATTTCCTTCCAATCCTGTGTAAATGCATCCACTGCTATTGCCCCCGTATCCAGTCTCCAACTGATATAATTTGGTAAATAAAAAGTCAGTTTGGAAGCAAACAGATCCACCATTAGAGGTCCTATTAGTTGCAGAATTCTCTGAAAAATACCCTCCCTTAACTTCCAGTTGCTGTAATCTTTCACGTTTCGTGAATTCCAATCCGCTATCACATTGTGAAGCCCAGGTAAATATTCTGCTCCCAATTCTATTTTGTGCTCCAAACAAAATTCCCACATCTCTTTTGCTAATTCTGATTATCTCTTAGACCTGCTTCCTCCCAACCTGTTTTCATACGTTACCGCAGTCATGTTGTCCATCTTTAATAAAACTGAACTCCCCTTCAATTCTTTCCTGAAATTTTGGAGAGCAAACAAACCTGCTTGCATCTCCAAAATGTACATGCTCCTCTTTTTCTAATGCATTCCAAACTCCACCTGTCTTCTGACCTGAGCATGTGGCTCCCCATCCTGAATTGCTTGCATTTGTCTCCAGAACAAAATCTGTTTTTGTTCCAAAAATAGCCCATCCGCTCCAGGCTTCCAAATTTTCCTTCCACCATAGCAACTCCTCTCTCACAGCTTTGCTCAGAGACACCATGTCCCTGTACCACAAACCTTTTGCATGACTTAGTCTTCAAACGCTAAAGGGCCCTGTAATGTAGTCGTCCTGGAAATACAGCTTCTATTGAAGATGACAATACAGTACACCGATTACTGGAGCCAACTCTCTCAACTTCACTTCCTCCTTCTTTGACAGCAATTTCACCTCCTGTCTTATCTTTTTCACTTTGTTCTCTGGTAACTATAACTGACTTACCACTGTGTCTACCACAAACCCTAGAAACTCCAACTTCTGCTTTGGATTCAATATAGATTTGTCTGACTTTATCACAAAACCCTGATTACATAGCAAACTTTTCACCAAATTCAACTGTTCCTTCAAAACTCCTGCATCTTGATTCATTATCAATATATTGTCTAGGTAAACAATCATCATGACTCTCCCTCTTAGAAAATCTACAGCTGGCCTTAGCACCTTTGGAAAAGACTATGGTGCTGCCGACAGTCCAAACAAGAGATATTGGAATTCATACAACTGTCCCGTCCCTGAACTGCAAATATCTTTTGGTTTCCTTTGCTACTGGAATCGTGAAATAGGCATCCTCGAGATCCATTTTCACCATCCAATCCAAATCCTGAAGCATATCTCCCAGGAAATGTATCCCTTCCACTCTGTCGATATGTTACAAACTTATTCAAATCCCTCAAATTTATCACTGGTCTCCATCCTTTGTCTTTTTCTCCACTAGAAACAATCATCTTACAAAATCTCTTCTCTTCGTCTCTTACCTTTGCTACATTTTTTTCTATCATTTGTAATATCTCCCCCTCACAAACTGTTCTAGATCTTTTTGAAATGCTAACTCGTTTGGCTTTTTCAACTGGAATGGTTCTGTGCCGAACTCTATCTGATAACCTTATATTGCCTGTAACACCCATGTATCTTTTGTTATTTCTTTCCACTGCTCTTTGCAAAATGTCAACCTTCCTCCCACTCTTGTTGGGATAGAAGCCGAACCAGTCCTCTACTCACCCTGATTTTGAGTTGTATTCTGTTCTCTTCCTCTTTTAAAGTAACCTCTTCTTCCTCTCCCCCTCTGGGGATAAAATTGGGACCCTCCTTGGTTTCCTCTGTAAATTCCATACCCCTAGTATCCAGCATTCTGATATTGTGACCTATAGTTATTCTGTCTGGAAGGGTGCCCTCTCCTACCAGCCCTTCCATAAAAACTATTGCATGTAAACACTCTGTGCATAGAATATTGCGCCCTATCTGAACTTGTGAAAATTTGTACACGTTTAGTAAAGGATTTCGCCTTCCCATCTTTGAAAAGCTTTTCCTTTGCCCCATCACTTGATTCCTTCCTAGCTAAATTACTTAATTTTGGATTTATGGGCATACGTACAGTTCTGCGTCTTTCCATCAAAAGGCCTATATTAGCATTGCCCAAAAAACAAATGGCACTCCGACCCCATCCTCTTAGTAAGTTAATATCGAGATCCATACTCTTTAAAAAGGCATCTTCTACGGAATTGAAAATATTTACCAACGGACCCAGAATGCCCAGTACCTTGTTCTGGAACTGTTTAAGGGATTTCTCCAACCCCTTCCTTGAGTCACTCCCCATCTTAAAGCTAAGTGATTACTTTAGGGTTCTGTCCTCATAAAATGTATTTCTTCTTTCCCCAAAGGTATTTTTAGTCTGGTCTTAATGTAGTTAGAGACATGGTTTGAAGGCCCCAACCCTTACCTCTGGTTTGTCTCATATGTCTAGGGTCAAATAATGTTTCCCAAAAAGGATCAACTACTGTAGAAATATCCATATTTTTAATTATATGACTGTTCTTATTTTTTGCTCTAGGCCATCTCTGGTATCAAAACCACTTTCAGTCTAAAACTGACCTTTCCGTGTGTCGTTTCGGAAACCAATTCTTACTAAGCTGCTTTGGGCTCCTTTACTGCTGGATGATTCAGCCAAATATTTCCTTTTTTTAATGTCTTTTTATCGTGGACCTCTATTTTGGTCCCCCTCAAATAGAGAAATATTTCTACCCATCTATATTCCCAACTTCCCTTTATTTACTCGAAACGTGTTTCACTATCTCCTGGCCAGCAAGCTATATCTCCTTACTTACTTCTTCTGGACTTGACTCTTCAGCATTTCTTTCAGTCAAACTGACTTGTATCCTGGATTTATGTTATTATTTTTTTAATTCCCTGTTCTCTCTGGTAGTTTATTCTTTTTTCATTAGTAACAATGCTCTTTCTTTCTCATGTGTTGCAGCAAACCTTTCTCGGCAACGTATGGTGTTCTAACACATCACATTGCCAAGAAAACGGTTCCCCCCAAGCCTATTTCCCATAAAAATAGGTCAGCATGATACAATGCACCCATCTTCTCTCAAAAACAAGTATATCCGTTGACCAGAGGGTCTTACACGTATGCACGGTGTTAGAAATAGCTTTTCTGCAGGGTCGCCCCCAAACGTTTTGCCTTCCTCCTCCTCTTTTTCTGACCTCCTTTTTGCTGGCTTTAGGACTCTATGCACTTTACTGCTGCTAACCATTGCTAAAGTGCATATGCTCTCTCTCTAAAACATGCTGACATTGGCTCATACCCAACTGGCTTATTTAATTTACTTGTACGTCCCTAGTCAAGTGCTCTACAACGGCCCAGGGCCAGTAAATTAAATGCTACTAGTGGGCTGTAGCACTGGTTGTGCCACCCACATAAGTAGCCCTCTGACCATGTCTCAGTCTTCCGTTGCAGGGCCTGTGTGTGTGCAGTTTCACTGCCACTTCGACCTAGCATTTAAAAGTACTTGCCAAGCCTTAAACTCCCATTTTTCTACATATAAGTCACCCCTAAGATAGGCCCTAGATAACCCATAGGGCAGGGTGCTATGTAGAGAAAAGGCAGGACATGTACCTGTGTAGTTTATATGCCCTCGTAGTGTAAAACTCCTACATTTGTTTTACACTGCTGTGATGCCTGCTCCTTTCATAGGCTAGCATTAGGGCTACCCTCATATACGGTTTGAGTGGTAGATTCTGATTTTAAAGGAGTAACAAGGTCATATGTAGTATGGCCAGAATGGTAATGCAAAATCCTGCTGACTGGTAAAGTTGGATTTAATATTACTATTTTAGAAATGCCACTTTTAGAAAGTGAGCATTTCTCTGCACTTAAATCCTTCTGTGTCTTACAATCCATGTCTGGCTGGGTTAGTTGACAGCTCACTTGTCAATCAATCATAGCATTTGTAAAGCGCAATACTCACCCGTGAGGGTTTCAAGGTGCTGAGGGGAGGGGGTGCTGCTACTGCTTTGAAGCCAGGTCTTGAGGTGTCTCCTGAAGGTTTAGCAGGTCCTTTGTCTGTCGCAGGTGGATAGGAAGAGCGTTCCACGTCTTGGAGAACGATCTGCCACTGGCAAATCAATCAGTGCATTTCACTCACACAACCCCAAACACAGGATGCTCAGTCACACCTGCACACATCTGCATACTGAATGAGTCTTCCTGGGCTGGAAGGGTTGAGGGCCTGACACTTACATTTCAAAGGACAGTGACCTGCCCTCACCCAATGGACTGCCAAACCCCCTACTGGGACCCTGGCAGACAGGATTGTACTGAAAGGGGACCTTGTGCACTTCTAAGCCACTCTTTGAAGTCTCCCCCACTTCAAAGGCACATTTGGGTATATAAACTGGGTCCCTGACCCTACCAACTCAGACATTTCTTGACAAGATACCACCTGGGGAAAAAAACTCTGAACCAGAACCTGCAACCTTCTAAGAGAAGCTGCCTGGCTGCCCAACGGACTCACCTGACTGCTTTGCTGTAAGGGACTGCTGCCTTGCTGTTGCCCTGCTGCCTTGCTGCCCTCTGGCTCTGCAGAGAAGTGCTCTCCAAGGGCTTGGATTGAGCTTGCCTCCCGCTTCCTGAAATCTCAGGGCCAAAAAGACTTCAACTCTGCAAAGAACTGCCAGAATCGAAACACAGCCTGCCCTGCATCGCTGAACTGGAACAACGCAGCCTGGCTCCCCGAGTGGAGATCGACGCAGCACCAGCGTTGCAACCGGAACTTCAACGCACGACCCACCGGATCAATGCATAGCCGAGCCGGGAAGACACTGCCCGACTTCCTGCAAGAGGAATCAATGAAGCGCCTGCCGTGAGATTTCCGCTCATCGGCCACCGGATCAACGCAGCTCCTGTGACTTCGTGCTGCATGCCCAGGGTTTCTCCGCATCATCCCTGGGGCGTCCAAATACCCCGCAACCCGAAGTGGATCCAAGCATGCGCACCGGAAATCGACGCAAAGCTCTTGCTGCATGGAAAAACATTGATGCATCGTCTGTGTGCGCCCGGAGAAACCGACGCACACCTCCCTGTTTTCCACGCATCGACTCCTGTACGGTCCTGTGCGGATAATTTAGATGCAAACCAGGTACTCTGTGCTTGCAAGAGACACTTATTGCTTTTTAAGAACTAAAAGACTCTATTTATCATTACAAAAGTGATATTTCAACTTGTATTTATCAAATCTTGATCATTTTGACTTTAATCTACTCAGATAAATATTCTAAATTTTTCTAAACCTGTGTGGTGTATTTGTGTGGTGTTATACTGTTTTATTGCATGATTTATTGCACAAATACTTTACACATTGCCTTCTAAGTTAAGCCTGACTACTCAGTGCCAAGCTACCAGAGGGTGTGCACAGGATAATTTGGATTGTGTGTGACTCACCCTGACTATAGTGAGGGTCGTTGCTTGGTCAGAGGGTAACCTGACTGCCAACCAAAGACCCCATTCCTAACACATGGCCTCGCTACAAGGCCAACCTCTTTGTAAAGCAATACATCTGATGCGCCTGATATTCCAGGCCTCAGCAATCTTCTAAGATAATGGCTGCCTCTTCATCGATCGCACGTGAGCCAACTTCTTGTCACCTGCAGACTCAACCGCGTGAACCGACTCACGACGATCACATGTGGTTGAAAGCACGATCTGGCCAATGCGCACTGCGCAGTGCACACTTATTGGTCATCTTTTGAATTTACACCGCAATATACAGCAAATCGACCAGTATGTCTACATTACTTATTTATAACAAACAGAAAGTTTAACTCAACATTTGTTCTTATAAATACGACCTTATGATTTAAAGCAATTTTATGTTTTACTGCAAGCTCTAAGAAATATTTTGTAAAACAAAATGTACAAATAAAAACTCATACCCATAAATTGGGTATAACATTTCACTCAACCTTACTCCTAAACCATCTTATACAAAATTACAAGCAAATCTTTCAACTTAATCATAGTGCACAAATAATACTTATCTGCTTAGAAGCGGCAAATAAAAGAGGAAGAAGATGGAGGACAAGGAATGTTTATGGGACAGAGATCAAAGTTCATTGCGTTGTTTTAAAGTGCTATTTTGGATGGTTTTAAGGTTGCTGCTGAGAAGGAGGGAATAAAAGTTCATGCATAATGCTAGCCTCCTGTCTTGCCATAAAATCCAGAGAGGTGTCAATGTCAGGAGAATGCCGAAGGAGAAGGTGAAGAAGACAGCTCGAAGGAGACTGACAACTGAAGGTCTGTTAACCAGCCACCACTCCTCCCAAGACTGTGGGACACCGGACAGGCTCTTGGCTCCCACTGCGCTTGCCAGGGAACATAGCTTAGTCAGGTGGGCACCCATTTACGAGAATGGAGGTCTGCTAACAAGGGGGGAGTGAGGAGGAAGTCTGTTTAAGAGTTGGGTTATCTTATTCTTTTGTGTTTCTTTTTGCTTTTCTGCTATTAGGCTTTCAGGAGTGAAAGAAACTCCCTGAGATGTGCTTTAGACGAAATATCTATATGTTTGTGTTTTCTGAAAATAATAAAATGGGGAAAACAGACTTGTAAGTGAGTAGAGCAAGACCTCCCCTGAAACGTATCATTTGGCTTCCCTTGTGTTACTCATTGTGAGAATCAGTTCCATTTGTGAATTAAGAACAGAGTTAGAAAAGATATCCTGACAGTTTTCCTTTACCAAGTGTCTCAAGTTACCCCCAAGAGAAAGAACACTGTAGTAGGAAGGAAGAAGCAGAATCATTGAATGAGAACCACAAATGAAGAGAAGAAGCATCTTAGATCGTATCTAGCACATTAATATAGACAGTGGCTCAACAATAAGGAAAATAAAACAAGTCAAACTAATTGGTGTAACAAGTTATTTCCACAACCCAAACTATCACATTCCCCCATCGATGTGCCTCAAATACCCCCATCTCCTTGACTAATGCAAAATTATAGATATTTGTGAAGCTCCCCACCAACAGGCTCTGCCCAATACTGTCCAAGCTGATCTATCTGGATAAATGTAGCTTTATGCCGGGCCGGGGTATATGTCATTGTAAACGCAGAGTACATTGAGCTGTTGCTCAAAAGGGAGACCTGAAAGACCCCCTGGCTCTCTTTCCGCTTATTTTTGAAAAAGCTATTGACTAGGTGGATTGGTCTTTCCTGTCCAGAGTATTGGAGAAAACAGGAATGGATCCTAGGCTACCCAGATATGTTGAGCTAATATACTACAAACCGCAGGCACAAATGCAGATTAACAGAGTACTTTCAGACTCTTTTCGTATCAGTAAGGGAACCAGAGAATGGTGCCCACTTTCACCAATCCTTTTCAGCCCCGCAATTGAACCCCTTGCCCTTCTGTTGCGATACGATCTGGGTCATGCTGGCCACATTGGCACCGAGAATCACATTGCCTTATATGCAAATGATATTCTCCTTTCCCTCTTGCACCTACGGACCTCAGGACATGGATTTATATGAAGAGACTTCAAGCCTCCGGGTCAAGCACAGTAAGTCATTGTTGGTACCTCTCCATGGAGGAGACTCTGCCGCAACATGGCACACTCCTATTGCCATTCAACATACAAGTTTCAAATACTAAGGAATCCATATCTCCTGAGATCTGGAACTTAGTGGGACCCTTAACCTAACTCCACTCATGAAGACTGTGAAAGCAGACCTCCAATGGTGGTGGCCGTTGCTCACTGTCGATTCTGCACTGCTACCTGTATGTTTTCCAAAACTTCCCTCTCCCTATTCCAAACAGTTAATTTTAGGATGTGTCATCAGTGATCTGCTCCTTCTTGTGGTCCAGTTGCCCTCCCTGCATAGCACAGGAGAAATGTAGAAAGTCGGTCTATGATGGTGATACGGGGCTGGCAGGATCTCCAACTCTATTAGAAAGCAATAAACCTACTTGTCATTAATGACTGGCTGACGGGAGGATGGGACAACCAGGCCGATCTCACTCCTGGGATCTGGATCAGCTGATGGGACACGTATATAACTACCCACTCCCACACAGCCTACCTGATGTCACTAAGGTGGTGTTCAAGTGTTGGCAAGCAACTCTACGAGGAACAGGCTGGGGGGAAACTCTGACACAGCAGTCGTTTTTCTGGCACAATTGGCAACTCGCACACACAGCACAACCCACTTGCCTCCTACTGGCAGCGAAGTAGAAAAACACTCTAACCTAGGTGCTGGGATCCACCATTAATCTCTTGGCAAAACAGGCCTTACTTGGAGTTCTCAATAAAGTTGAGGACAGCTGTGGGGATTGTCACATCATCAGGATGGCTACCACTGTGGCCAAAAGAGACACTGCCCACAAATGGAGATTCACCGCCCTGTCTATTCTTCCTGAGTGGTGCACTGTAATAGACTGTTGCAGAAAGCTCGAAGAGGCCATCTATACCGCTAGGGGTCTCCATGGAAACATGCAAGCATCTGAGGTAAATAGCTAGAATATCATGGACTGGGTTTGATGGGTCTACTAAGATAAGTGAAACATGCATAACTGCACTGATGGTCGATGTGAATGGTTCTTAATATTTTATTATGTTTTATTTTGTTCATTGTATGCAAAACCAATAAAATCATTTATCAAAAAAAATAAATCAATGAAGAAGATGAATTCAGTTGGGCAAGTGAAGGGTACCTAAGCAGAAGTACTCATAACTGACAAGAGTATGGTGATCCAGATGCTGTGGGAGAAACGATTCAGAGGTTTTTTACCAATGGGGAGATAAATGTTTCAGATGACGGTTGCTGAGCATCATGAAAGACTATTGTATAGACTTTACCTCTTTTGT
The DNA here is from genome assembly GCF_031143425.1 of Pleurodeles waltl. Taxonomy (NCBI): domain Eukaryota; kingdom Metazoa; phylum Chordata; class Amphibia; order Caudata; family Salamandridae; genus Pleurodeles; species Pleurodeles waltl. The sequence continues at coordinate 740,045,168 of NC_090443.1, forward strand.
CTCCAGATACGAAAATGATCCCTACTCCCATTCCAACAAACATTTCAAAGCTTCACACAATGTGTGTAGAAGATATTTAATTGTTAGGGAGAGGTGCCATCATTCATGTAACTCCAACAGAACAAGGAAAATCACATATTTGTCTCTGTTACTGGTTGAAAAGGCTTCAGGGGAGTTTTGGACAATGTTGGATTTAAAGATGGTAGTAGAATACAGGGATACCTTTCCTCATCAAACTGGAAAGTGCCAGCTGTCCCGCCCCCAGAAATGACGTGACATCCGTTAGCGGGACCTCTGGTGCCCCTGAGAGCCCGCCCGAAACTGACATAGGTGTAAGAGGGTCATGTGGGTTGTGACATCATGTGATCACATGTTAGTAACGTGCCAGGGTCCTAGCCTCAGTGTCTAGGGCTATAGGTTGTGTAAAATGGGGGCCCTGCTGGCGTGTGCCATGTTTCTGTGCCTAAGAGGACAAGTCTGGATATGTCAGACAGTCAGGACATTGTGGCTGCTGGGTGTCTCCTCACAGGGAGGAGGAGTGGAAATGTAAGGCCAAACCTCCACACTGCTGGCTAATCCAAAACAGGGGCTGGTCAAATATTGCTTTTGTTAGAGTCACCCAATCAATTTAGAAATGGAAAACTAAATCAGATGTTTGCTTCAAAATTCCCAGGAATGGTGATTAGCACAGGTCAAAGTATAAAGAGTCCAAACAATTTAAAAGTGTGAAAAAGCCAGATGACATGACATGAAAACCTAAAACAGATGTCTGCTCCTAGGACTTCCCAGGACAGTGATCAAAGGTGGTAAGCATAGGTCAAAGTATAAACAGGCCACACAATTAAAAAAGTTTGAAACTGTCAGAGGTCGTGCAATGCAAACCTAAAACAGATGTCTGCCCCCATGTGTTCCCAGGACAGGACTCAAAGAGGGTCACCAGAGGTAAAAATATAAACAGAACATGCAATTGAAAAAGGTTGAAACAAACATATGACTTGCTATGAAAACCTAAAACAGATGTCTGCCCCCCAAGAGTTCTCAGGACTGGGTTCAAAGGGGATCAGCAGAGGTCAAAGTATAAACAGGCCATGCAATTAAAAAAAGTTTGAAACAAACAGATGACATGCAATGCAAATGTAAAACAGATGTTAGACCCCCAGGAGTTCCCAGGATAGGGCTCAAAGATGGTCAGCAGAGGTCAAATTATAAAGTGACTGTGCAATTTAAAAAAAGTTTGAAACAAACAGATGACATGCAATGCATACCTAAAACAGATGTCTATTTCTGGGCCTAACTCTCCACAAATCCTATGCATAATTCGCACAATGAGGCTGGTATAAAAGCCCCCACTTTCACAGGCCTCTTTTTTTCTGAACTACATATTGAAGTTTGCGGAGAGCAGAGAGCCACCGGAACGATCAAGGCGAAAAACATGAAGGGCAGAGCGCAGACTGATGATGCTAGACAACTCCTGCTTAAGGTATGTAACTATGGACTGTATGCATATGTTGTATTGTAGTTTCGACCCCCAACAACCTATGCCATGTATACCCCGAGAGTAATGTGTTCCAGAGTGTAGTGTAAAATGTTTTTAATTTTTTATGAAAAAAAAAGAAAAAACTGGTGGGGTGCCTGTTCTCAAAACCCTATGCCCTACAAGCTTTCGGGAGGGAGCGATTAGCCATGCGCACCCTCCCCAGATGTCCCGTATTTTACAGGGGACCGGGTTCCACCTAGTACGAGGCTTGGGCCCCTGACCCACCCACCCACAGTGTACATGTACAGGGCTGGTGGGCCCCAGAGCGAGACTCGGGCCCTCAGGCCCCACTGAAGTCTTTTTAAAACAAAAACACTTCAGGGGTTCCCGGGGGTCCAGGCCTCGCGCTCGAGCCCTCAGGCCCTGCATTCAGGACCACGTAGATTTTGGGCATTGGTAGCGGGCCTCGAGCTCTGTGGCCCCCTGCCACGAGGATCTCGGTCCTCACAGTGGGGGTCGCAGAGCACGAGGCTCGCGACCCCTGCCCCACCGACACCCACAGCACACAAGTGCAGGGCCTGTGGGTCCGAGCGTGAGACTCGGACCTTCAGGCCCCATGAAGTCCTTTTTTTAAAAAAAAAAAAACACTTGCCGTGGGGATTAGGGCCTACAGGCTCTGTGCCCAAGGCTTGGGGGCCCAGTCCCAAGAGTCCTTTTTATTTTTTAGAAACAAAAAAAATAATAATAATAAAGAAAATCACAACATCGGTGTCCGGAGGCCCCTGAGGATCATGTCCTCTACCAAGCAGACCATGACCCAGCCACACAACCCCCTCCCACTCACCTGGAATGGGGCCACATATCCATGGGGGCACTGGGGACGTCGATTTGAGCCCCCAGGAACCCATCCACAGCATGCAGTTGATCACCCTCTAGGCTGCGGTTTAGAGAGAGGTCCACCCCACACATTGTTGAGAGCATGGGGAAGTGAGGGTAAAAACCTTGAACGGATCCCTGGATCTTGCTTCCATTACTTTGTGCATATATACAATTAGCTTAATGCTTCAACTTGTTATGTGCTGTGTGTTATAATGTTTATAATTATTGTAATTATGTGGTATTACAAGGACTGTAAAAGATATAGGGGGACATTACGCCAGGGCTAAAGTGGCGTCCGTACCGCCAACAGGCTGGCGGTACGGAGACCCATATCCGGGGCCGGCGGTTTCCCGCCGTTTTAGCCCGATGGTGATAATCCGCCAGGGCAGCGCTGCAAGCAGTGCTGCCCTGGGGATTATGACTCCCCTACCGCCAGCCTGTTTCCGGCGGTTTGCACCGCCAGGAAGAGGCTGGCGGTAAGGTGAGTCCTGGGGCCCCTGGGGGCCCCTGCACTGCCCATGCCACTGGCATGGGCAGTGCAGGGGCCCACTAACAGGGCCCCATGCAGCTTTTCACTGTCTGCATAGCAGACAGTAAAAAGCGCGACGGGTGCTACTGCACCCGTCGCACGGCCGCAACACCGCCGGCTCCATTAGGAGCCGGCTCCTATGTTGCGGCCGCATCCCCGCTGGGCCGGCGGGCGTAAACTAGGTTTGCGCCCGCCGGCCCAGCGGGGATTTTGTAATGGGGACCGCGGGAGTGCGGCCGCATTGGCGGCCGCACGGCGGTTACCGCCGCCCGCCAAGCTTGTAATGACCCCCATAGTAATGTGTGTAAATAATGCTGTGAAGGTTCTGGAACCATTTAAATAAGGTCATATTGAGAGATTCCTAGACCTTATGTTGTGCATCAGCGCCAACATGTGCCTTTTTTGATAAACAGCTCATGATGTTTTAGAAATGTGAACAAGAGGTTGTTCTATATTGTACTTTCAGAACCTTGTAGTGGCGCCTTTTTGTGTGGGTTGATAGGTTTACTTAACAGTTAGCATCATGAGAGAGCTTGCTTAAAATGAATTATATTTCTAATTGTGTATGTATATATACCTCTGAAAGTATGTGGAACATGTATTCAAACTATGCGGTTGTAGTTCTGAACAAATAGTGTAAAAGGGCATCCATAATTAGACCTTCACGTTTATTTTATGTGTTTTACTCACCAGCGATGTCTCTAGGATTGGATGCTTTTATAGGTTGTTGAGTTATGGTTTCATCAGTATATTATGCAGGACTAGTATATTATTTAAAATGAGTGGCTGCCAGAGAATTATGAATGCAGCGTAAAACGCAGTAGGGGCTAAAACTCCTCTTTGTCTCTTCAGTACGCAGGATCCCCAAGAGCTAACGCTGTCCCTAGAAGAAATGGATGCCTTGCAACAAGGTATATGTATCTAGAGATTTGTAGTTCAGAGAACCTTGTTAACATCCATCCTAAACAACGTTGTCTTATTATTTTTGTATTTTTCCATTACCGTTTTCCTGTGTTTGTGTGTTTTAAAGGCTATGATGCTGAACTACAGTTGGCAGTGGGTGATCTACAACAAATCCCCCAGACTCAAGGCGGCCCAGGCTTACAGTCTCAAGATACAGCTTTTGTGGGTAAATAAAATGAGTCCTTGTGTAAACCCTGTGGAAACATCAAAAGTCCCATAAAAACCCTGTAGATGGTACCCTCAGAGAATCTAAATATACAAGGGGGGGAGGGACCGGGAAGTTATGTGGTCCAGTGTACAATCTCCCTGCTATAGTAGTATCAACAAAGGTACACTGTTCCAAGTATACTCTAATGACCTAGGAGACCTGAAATCTCAGCAGCAAGAGCCCTCAAGCATCACAATGGATGAATAGCATCATCATCAGGAAATGCTCCTCGCCAGGCCGGCGCTGCAACGCCTGACGGGCTCCCCGGAAGAGGGGGGCCCTAAGCCGTACTGTTCTGATAGTGACTGGTGGGTTCAAACTATCCAGACAGAAGAAGCCTGTATTCAGGCACCAGTACTTGTAGGAGAGAACAGAAAATATATACTTAAAATTGGTTATTCATCTCATAATCGACATCATAATTTTAATCAGTGCAAAAGGATGAAGACCAAGATTAAAAACAGACAATTCAGTGGTCCAGAGAGGAACCCCCAGATGGTTACCAGGAGCCAAGTAAAAAACCCTCCGGCGAGAACCTAGTTGTTAATCTATCAAGTAGACAACTTACGGAGGATGAAACTAATGTGCTTAACAAGGGCCTTGGGTTTGTCCCTACCCCCAAGGAAGATTTCTTCCGCCTACACATTGAACTCGCTCAATTTTTTCGCAAAATCTGCTTACACTTTTTTTTCAAGGACAAACCAGTGGAACCACAAATGGCTGATTCAGGTCTAAAAAAAACGTCAGTCTTTGTCCCACCACCTGTAACTATGCCCAGCGAAGTTCTGACTTTTGAAAAAGCAGTATTAACTGATTTAAATAAACTACGTCCAAAACATCCATATATTAATACTCCTACGAAAGAGAAGAGGGCTTTGCTCTCTTTATCATCCGACTCCACCATAACTATTAAGTAGGCTGACTAAGGAAGTACCATTGTGATTATGAACTCCATTGACTACAGACGTGAATGCTTACATCTCTTAAGCGATTCTACTTATTATGCAAAGATAATGAGTTATCCAACCGGAAGATTACAGATTAAGATTAGAATCCTCATTGAAGAAGCCATGAATAATTTGTGGATTTCACCTAAAGAGGCCGAATTCCTTGACACATCCCATCCCCGTATCCCGTATTTCTACTGTCTACCTAACATTCACAAAGGCAAAATACCTCCCCCTGGACGCCCTATTGTATCCGGGCTAGGTTCAGTTTTAGAAACATTGTCAACTTTCTGTGACCATTTTCTACAGCCACTAGTGAGGAGTTCCTCTACTTACCCTAAAGACACCAAAGATGTTCTTAATCTAATTGAAGCCATTAATGACTCAGGAATTGTACAGGGTAGTATTACCCTGGATGTTGAAGCACTATATACTAACATTCCACAAGAAGCTACTTTACAGGTAGTTGAATCGGCTCTACAGGAAGTGTCGCTGTCACTATCTACTCCTATATCTGTCATTATGCAATGTGCTAGACTGGCCCTGACAGAAAATGTCTTCCTTTTTGAGGATCAATTTTATCACCAGATTCGAGGCACGTCAATGGGTGGCACTTTTGCACCAAGTCTAGCCTGCCTATAAATGTATGACTTTGAAAAAAAGCACATTTTGCAACCAGTCAATCCTTATCATAATTACATCAAATTGTGGCGACGTTACATTGATGACATTTTAATCATATGGCAGGGCTCTTTGACCACAGCAGACAATTTTATATCCTGGATCAATACCCTTGATCCCTTTTTGAAATTCACTGCTACCGTATCTGCCACGCAACTACCCTTCTTAGATCTTATGATTACCATCAATAATGGAAAATTGTCTACCAGTATTTATCATAAGCCTACTGACCGCAACTCTCTCTTGTTGTACGAGAGTCACCTTCCGAAATCCCTACGGGATAACTTACCTGTGGGTCAGTTTTTACGGTTGAGGCGTAACTGTAGTTCTTCACATGAGTTTGACCATCAGGCTGACTCTCTCCAATTGAAACTTTTGGAACGTCATTACCCCTCCAGAATTGTTAACCAGGCACGTAAAAGAGCTAGGAATAACAATAGGGATGTTTTGCTAGCAACCATTGAAAAGGGGCCTCGGACAAAACTAACATGTGTGTCGACTTACACTCCTGGATCCAATTTAATTAAGAAATTGATCAGTAAAACATGGCCAATTCTGACCAGTGGGGGTTGTGAAATTCCCAGACCCCTTTTTGCATTTAAACGCACCCCTAACATCAAGGACATTGTGGTTCACACTCGTCCTCAACTTCCACGTGATATCCCCACTCAAAAGACGCTATGGGGTCTCCCACCAGTAGAAGGTCACCACCCCTGTGGAAATTGTAATGTGTGTTCTCTTACCAGGCACCTCATAACATTGAATCTAGATCCCTTCGGGACCTGGCGCATTAAGAAACATACTAACTGCAATACCAGGAATTGCATCTATATGATTACGTGTCCATGCGATTTACGTTATATTGGCATGACAACAAGGCCAGTAAAGACACGCATCAATGAACATAGGAGTAATATCCTATGTAATAGAATTACTACTAAACTTAGCACGCATTTTTTGGAGACATCACACTCACCCGATGACCTTTGGTGGGTGGTTGTTGAAGCACCTAGGGTCAGATCAAATGATTCTAGGTCCCTATTTAGGATTGAACAAAGATGGGTGTTCAAATGAGGGACCCACTTACGGGGTTTGAATGATGACATTCCCTGGACTTCACTCTCATAACAATAAGGATTACCTTGTAATTCCTTTTTTGAGTAGTATGCATTTTTACACACCATTTGATCTTGACATACTGTATCTAATTTCTTTTATCCCATTATATAATACTGACTTCAGTGAGAAACATTTTGTCTTATGTGCCTGCCTATTCTTATCTGCTTTTTAGAATCCTCTAATCAGATTTGATGGTTCCCATGTTTCGGAGCTCTGAATTGCCATCTGTCACGTATTATCGTAAACAGTAGGAAGAATGTCCTTCCTCTATTTATGTGACTCCCGGCCCTACTCGGCTCGGAAGGGAGTCCTTCTTCGCTTTCTCTGTCTCAGTGACACGCGCAAGCCAGAGGAAGCAGTCTCTTCCGGGTTTGCGGCGTCTTTAAATATCTCTGACAGCGCCCGTCTTAGTCTGCTACGGGACGCTGTTCCAGAGGGTAGGTCCATAACGCGGGACCATTAACCATTGCGTGAGTACTTTTTTCATTTTGCCCATATGGGGTTTGTCCTGTTGTGTTTTTATCGATACCACCGAGAGGACTATATGCCAGTACTTTACCTTGAGCAGGACTTTATTCGCAGTCCGCCCCTCATTGAACAAAGGTGTTTGATTAACCCCGAGTTATGTTTACACATTGATATGGTTTTATCGGGGAGACTCCCTTTATTACATGTTAGCTCTTTCTTACTACAGTGTGTATTTTTTTAGGTTTTTGAAATTTAAAAGCCTCATACGTGACAAACCTATACCTTTGACACAGTCAAACTTTGTTGTAGCACAAGTATATTGATCTTTTCTTGTTTATTAATGCACAGTGTTAATTTGAGTCCTTGGAACGTGCCTCCCAAGGAGCCTGTTCCCGATTTGGGGATGGTAAACCCGACTCATTATACTCTTTCTATGACCCATCACATATGCATTTCACTTTTACACCTCTTTAACCACAATTTGGGTATTGTTGGTGTGTGTTTCTTTTAACCTTTTTGTTTTCTAGGGCGACCTGACTTTGACTTAGCCAGTTGACTTAAATGTAAGTGACCGGTCTTTTTAAACCCTAAATTAAGTTTTTTTTCTTTATTTTGGAGAAGAGTTGTTTAAATCTTTGTGTTTGGTCCTGAAGAAGCGTCGTTGGATCCGGCTGGACCGTAAGACGCGAAACATGTCGACCCTGGTTTCAGAGGTACTATAATTATTATAGTCCTCTGTGGTTTGTTGCTCTTTGAGAGTAATTGAGCATTATAACTCAAGTAGTTACTTTCTTGTCTGTTTTTAATCTTGGTCTTCACCCTTTTGCACTGATTAAAATTATGATGTCGATTACGAGATGAATAACCAATTTTAAGTATATATTTTCTGTTCTCACCTACAAGTACTGGTGCCTGAATACAGGCTTCTTCTGTCTGGATAGTTTGAACCCACCAGTCACTATCAGAACAGTACGGCTTAGAGCCCCCTTCTTCCGAGGAGCCCGTCAGGCGTTGCAGCGCCAGCCTGGTGAGGAGCATTTACCGATGATGATGCTAGTCATCCATTGTGATGCTTGAGGGCTCTTGCTCCTGAGATTTCAGGTCTCCTAAGTCATTACAGTATACTTGGAACAGTGTACCTTTGTTGTTAACCTCAGAGAGCCTGCATAGTCAGTGTATTATATTTTAAATGTGGGAGATTTATTCTTCTTTTCTCCAGACCCACAGGCGGCGCAAACGGACTGCATGCTAGTGACACAGAAGGTAGTAGGGGACGCTAAAAAGATGGTCCAGAAAAGGAAATCCACATTGCCTAAGGAAGGACCACCGATAAAGAAAGGACCCTCACAATGGAACAAAGCAGGTGCGTTTTAGAAACTGCAGAGCCAAATGAATCCTAACATTGTTGTCTCTCAAACCTCTTTCTCCTCTAGGATATAACAGTTATAGCAATACCTAATATGTATTTTGTCATCTTTACATCATAGAGTGGTCACAAAAGAGCTCTGGGGGAGTCCGCCGTAAGGCTAAGCGGACGTCAACGCCTTTAAAGTACAACACAATGGTCCTTCAAAACACAAAGACTTCAGCAGCAACCGTGATCAGCGCAGGGCACCAGAAGAAACCATGCGCTGGCTCTGCAGACAGCTGTCATAGACCAGGTACAGCCCTTAACTACACCATTCCAGCAATAATAAAGGCTGTGCCCTGTACCGAGAATACTCCTACGGGAACTCCACATGTGCAAGGGATTGGACACACTGCCAGTGGAGCTCTTGTACCCTTAGACACACAAACCCAGTACCATGTAGAACCAGTGGTTAGGACCCTAACCAGTGGAACAAACCTAAAATAAATCGGCTTTCCTTAAAGAACCGCAAGAAGAAGCAGGCGCCCCCTGAGCTACAATTATTGCCTTTAGACTTGTCTTTTAAAAATACAGTTATGCCCCAGGCTGTTCCACATAATCCACAGCGGTCTAAATGCTTAATGTTTGAGGAGCTTAATATAGATATGCATGGCGGTGACTTAGCATCAACACCCTGTATAACTATCCCTTCTAGTGTTCTGGACACACATTTGGAAAATGATCACCCCATAGAGGACCCTTATTCTGGACGTATTGGACTTCTCACGGCACTAGCGGGTATGGTGGAGAGTTCTGAAGCAACAGCCGCAGCAACGCACAGTGGGCCTTTTAGCGTGGCCTCTGAAGGGTTGTAATCATCCCTACCTCAATCACCCAATCCCAGCCCCAGCAGTTCTTACGCTTCAGAGGCCTCGAGGTATTATGACCACCATTTAACTTCCCGATATCTGATGTCGCCAATTACACCCCAGGGGCGTACCAACCCCATCATCCCTACATCAAGTGCATGCGCAGATTGGTCTTCCTCACTCCTCCTCAACATAACCTGACAGCAGTACAGGCGGTAATAGGCCACAAAATCAGAGTTTAGAACCCCGTCTAGCAAGGAACATGCCTCCGAAGCACCCGGGTGTTCGCATTGGGGCCCCTTTTTTTTACCTGTCCTGACCCTCCCATTCAGAAAGGGGTTATTGTTGTTATGAGTGGTACTGCTGCAGGGATGGCCCGGGATAATATGCACCACACATCCATTGACTCAAGTAACGGTCCAAAATATGGTACAATGGGCCACAACAGGGTATTGGAAACATATACGAAAGAAATACAGCAGTCCGTTAGAAAACTAAAATCCAGACTGAACCTCAAGACCTTAAAACTGGGAAGGTGGGGCACGATACCGGGACCTTCAGAGCGCGTTAATCCTGAGGTTGGCAAGGTGTAGAAGGGAGGTGGTCCAATCTGGTGAAACAGCCGCTGTAGACATAGACAATATACCAACATGGAACCCCTCCAACCACTCCTTAAAAGCCCCAAAATCTGATAATGTGACATATAAAACGACCCCTGCAAGGCTTCAAAACATAAGGTCAGGAGAGAACATCACAAACATCTGGTGTTTTAGGACCTCAAGGGGTGGAGTTCAGAGACTGGTAGCCCCTCAACACCCTGAAGGTTCCTTAGCCGTGGCTGTAGTAGGTAAAGTTGCAAGCACACAGCCCGTAAATACAACACCGGCTGTTCAAAATCGGATGTAGGCAGTTACCTAAAAACAGCTGGGCTTGTAACAAACAGAAGTGGACTAGTAGCGCTAGACGCCGTAGACATCTAATACGGAAATTAAAGAAAGCCAAACTATGGACCTCATTATGACATTGGCGGTAAATGCCACTTACCGCCATGCTGACTGCCGCCAACATACCGCCGCCGCTGGTATCCGTTCACCATAATATGACACACACACACCAATCCATCACTATACAGCCACATACACAACTCCGCCACACCAAAGGTCAGTGATAAACTGGTGGTATCAAAACCCACACCGTTACGCCAACAGAACTACGCCCACCACATTATGACCCAAGAATAACCACGGTGGACATTCAATGGTGGTAATCCATTGGCGGTACATACCGCAGCGCTCAAAATACACACACACACACAAACAAAACACCACCACATTGGACAATTCAAACTACACACACCTGACACCCATACACACACCACACCCACACCACTATAAAACACCCACCCACACTACCCACAACCCTTTACCATTTCAAACAATTGCAATGAGATAGACACCACGACCACCGACAAGACCAGAGCCACACACCACCATCACCTATACACCACCCACGCACCTCACAACACACACCCCAACACATCACCCTACACACCCTCACCAACACTACTCACACAACACCCATGGCACCACAAAGACACCCCAGATTCTCTGGGGAGGAGCTAAAGGTCATGGTGGAGGAAATCATCAGGGTAGAGCCACAGCTATTTGGAGCACAGATATCAATTGCTAGTAGCTATGGCAGAGGATCGTGGACAGGGTCAACGCCGTGGGACAAAACCCAAGAACAACGGATGACATCAGAAGAGGTGCAACGACCTACGGGGGAAGGTGCGTTCCATTGCAGCAAGACGCCAACTAGCTGAACAGAGGACTGGGGATGGACCACACCTCCTCCCCCACAACTAACAACATGGGAGGAGCAAGTCTTGACAATCCTGCATCCTGAGGGCCTGGCCAGAGTAGGACGAGGACTGGACTCTGGTAAGTCAACTCTCTACTTCTATCACCCCCTTACCTGCATGCCATCACATACCCCCACCCTCGCTCCCATCACTCCACTCCATCCCACAGACCCCATTATCATCACAACGCATTCATCCCAATGCCAAGCCCTGCATGCACCACCAATGCATGGACACCACTCACAGCCCTGCATGGACACCTATCACTAAAGCATGCACATTGGAGAGAATCAGCTAGCCCACCACAGACCAACTCACACAAGTTAAAGCTGCCAGGGCAAATACAACCAAAGAGGGCAACCCACCCATGCACAATATGTCAAACACAGAAACAATAACACTGCATTTACATCCCCACAGGTATCCAAGCCAATGTCACCGGAGAAGAGGTGCCAGCACTATCCAGTCCCCCCACAGAAGAGGCCCACAGTGATGACAGCAACTCTGCTCGCCTGGATCTGGATGACCAACCGGGCCCATCAGGGACCTCTGGACAGTCGGTTACCCAGCCACAGTCACACACCACCACAGAACCTCCCCCATCAGGAAATACCACCACAGCACCACCCCAGCGTACCCATTCCTCTGTCCCCAGGACACATCAATCAGCAGTGTGTCCACCACTACAGGGAACCCAGGGCACACTTCGCCCCCAAGACAATCTAGGGTCAGTGGCAGTGGGCACACTGTTCAGGGGACAGAGGCACAGGACAACCAGGAAGATGGGAGGACTGCTGTGTGCCAGGGGGAGGACAGGTCCAGTGAACTGACTCTCCAGGAGGCACTCACTGAGATCCTGGGAGCATACCAACATCCCCAGGATACACTGGGACAGATCCTGGACAATGTGCAGGAGAACAGGTGACTGCAGGAGGGACAGTACCAGGGGATCAGGGTGGACTTGAAGGCCATTAATACCACCCTGGTCTCCATTGCAGGGGTGCTGGCACACATGGCCAACATTATGAGGGAGACAGTCTTACAACAGCGGGTCCCCGCCACTAGCCAGTCATCTGAACAACCTTCCACCTCCGCTGCCTCTAGTGGACAGGAGGCCCAGCCACAGCACTCACAGGCCACCAGCACCCCTCCCCCTGCAGAAGGAGAACCACCCCGCAAACGTTCCCTGCAATCCAGGCAGAAGCCAGAGACTATTGCAAAGACCCCCGCCAGTAAATAAGACTCTCCTGATTGTCACCCTTGTGTCCCACTCTGTCACCCTGTCCACCTTGGACTGCCATTGCTCCCCTTCCTATGCCCCCTTGGACCATGCACCTCTGCTACAAATAGACTGGAACAACACCCTGGACTTTCAGAAATCATCACCCCAGCCCATTGCACTTCCCCTGTTCTTCTTAGCACTGCAATAAACACACTTTGAAAAAATACAAGTATGGAGTATGTCAAATGATTTGAGTATGTATTTGTTTAACAAGGTTCAGACATTGCAAATCAACTGTACAGTAATGTGCACATAGGTTAGACCTGTAGTTGGCTGCAGTGAATACACCAGGAGCAATAGTTCAGCACCAACATCTGCAAAAAGAGTTGCCAAAGGGTACAGTGAGTGGGCATAGAAGTGGGAAATAACAGCCTGCCAGTGACAATGTTAAACACAAAAATGACAATGAAATGTGAATTACCACTGTCTTACCTGTGTGTCATTGGAAATATTGTCGAATCACTGCAGTTCTGTTGCCCTTATCCTCATCCTCTGCTTCCTCATCTTCACTGTCCACAGGGTACACTGCTGCCATACGGCCATCTCCAGCCTCCTCTCCTGCAGAAAAGGCACATGGCATCTCAAGGCAATGTTATGCAACATGCAGCATGCCACGATTATCTGGCAGACCTTCTTGGCTGAGTAGCACAGGGATCCACCTGTTAGATGGAGGCACCGAAACCTGGTCTTCAGGATGCTAAAGATACGCTCAATGCTCCTTCTTGTTCACCCATGCGCCTCATTGTAACGTTCCTCTGCCCTTGTCCTGGGATTCCTCACAGGGGTCAGTAGCCATGATAGGTTGGGGTAACCAGAGTTACCTGCAAATATGGAGTGACAACATTTAGCCACACACTATCCCTTATGGCCCACACCATACCCATACACCAACATCCACTGGGTGGGAACTAAGGCTCACCTATTAGCCACACCCTGTGCCTCTGTAGTTGGCACATCACATTTGGGATGCTGCTATTCCTCAGGATAAAGGCATCATGCACTGAACTAGGATACCAGGATACTTCGCATTGACGTGGGAGATGTACTTGTCCGCCAGGCACACCATCTGGACATTCATGGAATGATAACTCTTTCGACTTCTGAAGACCTGTTCATTTTGCCTTCGGGGGACACAAATGCACTGTGTGTTCCATCAATCGTCCCAATTATGTTGGGGATATGTTCCATTGCATAGAAGTCAGCCTTCACTGTGGCCAATCTTCCACCTGGAGAAATACAATGTAGCTGCACATGTGTTTTTTCAGGGCAGAAAACACTCTTGTCAGCACTATTGAGAACATTGGCTGTGACATTCCTGCTGCCAAGACCACTGTCACTTGGAAAGAACCAGTTGCCAAGAAAGGGAGCACAGATAACACTTGCACAAGAGGGGGGATCCCAGTGGGGTGATGGATAGCAGATATCAGGTCAGGCTCTAGCTGGGCACTCAGCTCCGTGATTGTGTCCCTGTCAAGTCTGTAGGTGAGTATTATGTGCCTGTCCTCCATTTTTGCCAAGTCTACCAGAGGTCTGTACACTGGGGTATGTCTCCATCTCCTATTCTTCCGCAGCCGTTGCAATCTATGGGGCAAAAGAATGAGGAGCCGGTCATAAACGGTACATTGTAGCCACAAGATTACAATGCATGATGTTATTTTGAAATGTATATGTGACATTTGTCCTGTATGTACAATTGTGAACTGTGATGCAGTTATATCCAGGGCCTGCCCCCCCTCCCCTGAAATGGCGTCCGCCTGTCCTGTGTGGAGGGACAGGTGGAAGTGAGGTAAATCCGCTGATGTTGGGTGCCGTTGCGGGAGGCGGTCGGGAACCGCTGTGCAATGCCTCATTGGATAATATTGGGCCCTATGGGGTACAGTGGCCAATGGTGATGTACGCTGGCGGTGACAGTATGCACCCCCGTGGACGTCACCACCATTTTCTATCTGTTCACTCACTTGCTCACTGACCTTCAACAGGAGAGGACCTACACATCATGTTCTGCTGTGACTGGAACCTACCATGGCTCGTGTGAATGGGGAAAGGGCCCCTGTCTTCACCTCAGCAGAGTTGGAGCGACTGGTGGATGGGGTCCTACCCCAGTACGGACTGCTGTATGGGCCTCCAGACCAACAGGTGAGTACACTGTGAGCACGATGCATGGGGCATGAATGCATGGAGTGGCGTGTGTGAAGGCCTCGTGTAAGGGGGGTTGGTGGATGTCCCCTGGGCGACATACAGCTTGTGTGCTGGGCCATGTCTGTGCAAATGGGGATGGGAAGGGGCATAGTGGGCCATGAGTGTAACAAGCAGGAAGGTTTGATAAATACCTTTCCCTGTGTGTATTTTCTCTGCAGGTCAGCGCCCATCAAAAGAAGGGTATATGGCGTGCCATTGCCAAGGATGTGCGGACCCTGGGGGTCTACGGCAGGCATAGCCCCCACTGTCGAAAACAGTGGGAGGACCTGAGACGCTGGTAACGGAAGATGGCAGAGGCCCAGCTGGGGATGGCCTCCCAACGAGGAAGGGGTGCCCATCGAATCCTGACCCCCCGATGGCCTGCTTACTGGCGGTGGCCTATCCGGAGCTGGATGGGTGCTTGAGGGCATCACAGCAGCCACAAGGGGGTGAGTAAAGTTCCCATCATTACAACTTACGCATGGTGGGGTGGTATCCGGGTGAGGGATGTGTGTAGTGTGGGTGCCCCTAGGCCAGGCCTGACATCACAGAGTAGGTCCCATGTTGGGCAGGGTTCTGATGTGATATTTCTCCTACCTAGCTAGTAGGCATCTACTACTGGGCAGGGCTGTGTGGGTCCCAGGTATGCTGCAGTTGGCGGTATGTGTCCCTCCCCATGCCCTGGTGACTAGCATTGTTACTGGTAGTGCACTGCATAGTGCATAGGGCTGTTCCCTGTGTGTGAGGGTGCTGTGTACCCCAATGGTGGTGTTGGTGCAGCCATTGACCAATTGTTTCCTTTGTGTATTCCCCCACTTTTTGTTTTGTCATCCTGTCCTTATGTTAGCATTAGCATCATCTGGCGGGGGAGCTGATGCACTGGTGACAGAGGGAGCTGCATCCCAGAGGACCCAGGAGGCAGAGTCCACCGACGGTGAGGGCACCAGTGGGACGGAGAGCGAGAGAAGCTCCATGACGGAGACTGGAGGGGACAGTTCAGACACAGATACCTCCTCCGATGGTAGCTCCCTGGTGGTGGCGGACACCTCTGTGTCCACCCCAGCTGCAGGTACAACCGCCACCCCCCGTACAAGCACCGCCCTCCCAGCAGCCCCTCAGCGAGTTGCCTGTGCAAGCTCACTCAGGACGGTGGGCATCTCCTTCGCCCCATGCACCTCAGGCCCTGCCCCAGTTAGCCCTGCTGCCCTGAGTAAGGAGGCTATTGACCTCCTGAGATCCATTGCTGTTGGGCAGTCAACCATTGTGAATGCCATCCAGGGGCTGGCAGCCCAAATGCAACAAACTAATGCATTTCTGGAGGGCATTTGCACTGGCTTGGCGGCCCAACAGAGATGAATCCATGCTCTGGCCTCCTCTCTGATGGCAGCCATTGTCCCTGTTTCCACCCTCCAACTTCCTCTACCCAATCCCATTCCCCTCGACCCCAAACTATCCCAAGCACACTTGCAGACCAGCATGCACACAAGACAACACACAAGAGTGGTTCAGGCAAACACAAGCACCACACTTCATCCCACAGGCTCTCACACAAACACCATCCAAATGCAGACATACCAACATCCACTGCCTCCACTGTGTGCCCCTCCTCCTCCTCCTCCTCCTCCACCTCCCTCCCAGTTGCGCCTACACTCACACCTGCATGCACTACATCCTCATCCACTACCGCCATCACAAGCACACCTATCAGAACACACACCTCACTGGCAGACACCACCCCAACAGCCATGCACACATCCCCTGTGTCCTCTCCCACTGTGTCTGTGCCCCCCCCCCCAAGGTACACAAACGCAAGCACTCAGACACCCAACAGCCATCCACCTCACAACAGCATCCAGCCCATTCACCTGCACCCAAACACAGCAGACAGACACCTCCTACAATCACTCCCTCTTCCTCCACTCCCAAACCTTCTCCTTCTTCCCACCTCAGTGTCCCTAAAAAACCTTTCCTCTCCACCATTGACCTCTTCCCTACCCCCCCGTCCTTCACATCTGGCCAGGGTGGCTAAAACCCAGGCAAGCATCTCAGCCACCCAGTCCACGGGCCCAGTAGTGTCCACAGCAACTCGTGGTGGGAAAGGATCCAGGGCACCAGGCGGCCTCACGGAAAGAGTGCCTGCCCCTAGTGCTGCCCGAAAGGGCAAGGAGCCATCCCCAGCTGCTGCCAGGAAGGGCAATGAGCCATCCCCAGCTGCTGCCAGGAAGGGCAAGGGGCCTTCACCAGCTGCTACCAGGAAGGGCAAGGAGCCATCCCCAGCTGCAGCCAGGAAAGTCAAGGGGCCTGCACCAGCAGATAGGAAGGACAAGGGGCCTAGTGCGGGGACTCAGTCGGAGCCCCTACCACCAACCATGGTTGTGCAGCCGTCCGAGGCTGCAAGGGATGGGCTGGAGCTTCCCCCCACCACCACCAGCAGCAGCAACTCCACCACCAGTGGGAAGCCTTCCGAGGCTGCAGGGAATGGGCAGGTGCTTCCCCACAACACAACCACCACCAGCAGCAGCACCATTGGGCAGCCGTCCGAGGCTGCAGGGGATGGGCAGGTGCTTCCCCCTACCACCACCACCAGCACCGCCACCACCAGTGAGCAGCCGTCCGAGGCTGCAGGGGATGGGCTGGAGCTTTCCCCCACCACTAGCACCAGCAGCACCGCCACCACCAGTGGGTAGCCATCCGAGGCTGCAGAGGATGGGCAGGTGCTTCCCCCACCACCACCACCACCAGCACTGCAGGGGATGGGCTGGAGCTTCCCCCCACCACCACCACCAGCAGCACCGCCACCACCAGTGGGCAGCCGTCCGAGGCTGCAGGGGATGGGCAGGTGCTTCCCCCAACCACCAGCAGCACCACCACCACCAGTGGGCAGCCGTACGAGACTGCAGGGGATGGGCAGGTGCTTCCCCTCACCAGCAGCAGCACCAGCACCACTGAGCAGCCGTCACTGCCGGCGGACAGTCTGTAGTCCTGCGTCCATGGGCTGTTGTGCGGCTTGCACCCTGCAAATCCTGTGGGTATGACACCCAGCTGAGAGACTGTGACCTTGCACTCCCCAAGATCTGCATCACAGGGCACGATGCCCCCTCCAGAACCATTGGGTATGGTACCCACTTACCCCATCCTCAGCAAGATGAAGATGACAGGGCACAATGCCCCCTCCAGAACCAATGGGAAATAGCACTCACTCACCCCATCCTCAGCAGGATGCAGATCACAGGGCACGATGCCCCCTCCAGAACCAGTGGGTATGGCACTCACTCGCCCCATCCTCAGCAGGATGAAGATCACAGGGCACAATGCCCCCTCCAGAACCAGTGGGTATGGCACTCACTCACCCCATCCTCAGCAGGATCTGAAGCACAGGGCACAATGCCCCCTCCAGAACCAGTGGGTACGGCACCCACCCACTCACTACATCCTCAGCAGGAAGAGGATCACAGGGCAGGATGCCCCCTCCAGAACCAGTGGGACAGGCGCTAACTCATCCCATCCTCAGCAGGATCTGAAGCACAAGGCACGATGCCCCCTACAGAACCAGTGGGTATGGCACCCACTCACCCCATCCTCAGCAGGATGAAGATCACAGGGCATTCTGCCCCCTCCAGAACAAGTGGGTATGGCACTCACTTACCCCATCCTCAGCAGGATGAAGAGCACAGGGCACGATGCCTCCTCCAGGACCAGTGGGCAAGTCACCCACTTGAGAGACTGTGGCATTGCACTCCCCAGGACCAAGCACAGGGCATGTTGCCCCCTCCAGAGCATGTGGGCAAGTCACCCACTTGAGAGACTGTGGCCTACCACTCCCCAGGACCAAGCAGTGAGCAAATCACCCACTTGAGAGACTGTGGCCTTGCACTCCCCAGGACCAAGCACAGGGCATGGTGCCCCCTCCAGGACCAGTGGTGTTGTTCCATCTGCTGGCTGAGGTGCCCCCTGTTCCCTGTCCCACTGAGGTGCCTGCCTATTTTCAAACTGATGCCCCTGGAGTGTTCTCTCCGTGTTGTTGTAGGAGACAAGTGGGGCCTTGGACTTTGTCATGTGGCCCTGTGGTCCACGCACATTGATGACTGGGCAGTGTCCCTTGATTTGTACATATGTATATAGTTTTAGATTGGATGTACGTATTTTTGATGTATTTATATTATTACAATCACTTTTATCTATTCGTGTTGTCCTTGCATTATTCCTGAGGGGTACGGGGTATATATGTTTTCTTACTGCATCTGATTGCGTGTATGGTGTTGGGTGTGGGGGTGTTGGGTGTGTGTGTCACTCTCTTTTGCCTCCCCCCTCACCTGTGTGCTAGACGGCTGTACTCACCGTGGTTGTCTCCGCCGTTGTTGGTGTTCGTGGTGGAGTAGGACTTAAAATATCATAGGGAAGATTTGCAGCTCAGGCTCCATGGCGGCGTGGTTCTTCCCTGTGTCTCCAAAGGTGAGTCATTTCCCTTCTGTGCAGTGTTTCCACCAGGCTTTTGATGTCGTTGGTACCGCCCCGGAAAAGGTGGCGGATTGGATTGTCATTATACGGTGGGTCGAACATTGTCTTCCGCCTGGCTGTAGGCGGCTACCACCGTGGTGGCTGCTGTTTCCGCCCTGGCGTCCGTGTCTTAAAGTGGCTGTCTATCTGAGCTCTTTCTGCCATGGTCATAATTTAGCGGCATTTACTGCCAGCCCGGTGGCAGTATTACTGGCACTTTATCACCAACTGCCAGGGTCCCCAAGGGAATGATACCCAAGGGAGCCCACCAGCCAACAGCGATCCCCAAGTTGAGGATTCAGAACCTGTGTTTTTAGAAAGCGTTAGAAGGTACAGTCGTACTATAGAATGGTGTAGCGCTACAGAACACTACGAGGAATTCAGGTTTGTTAACCTAGACTGTATAAATTCCTCTGATCACGGTGTTTTAGAAATCCATCAAGCTGTACAAACACTCATAGAAAAGTTGTTGTCCTAATGATTACTTCCAACTGCGTTTCCAGGGGCAGGGTATTGACAATCCGTTGTTCACACTTAAGACACCCCGGGACGTGTTTGACGCTGTGGAATTTCTAGAGAATCTCTTTAACCTGTTGCAGAGTAAGGCAGAAATAGTAGCATACGGGACCTTTAGATATATAGCCCTCATTGTCCAGGGCCAGGAGGGTGGTGTTTCCAGACCATTAAAGAGTATCTTGCATACTAAGAATATTGGTAAGAAACAACGCTGGTTGCTCAATTTCAACATAGGAGCATCCAACACATGTCTGGCTGCCAGCATAGTGGGGTTACAGGTGGATCGCACTACATCCGATGTTCATATTATGTCAAGAGCGGCTGAAGCCCATAGGGCTCTTAAAATACCTTGCAAAAGAATTATAGGTTTTGGGGACCCAGGGCTTTTTGAGAACTATTTTGCCGTTACAGTAAAAGTTCTCTACCACAATGGCTCCTGGAATTACTTCACAACCGGGGAGCATGCGAAAAACAAGACCGTTTATGTTCTCCATCATGAAAACCACTTTTATGGTATTTTTAACCTGAAGGGTTTTCTAGAAGCCAATAACGTGTGCCCCCACTGCAACCATATTTACAGCACACAGGCAACTCATCAGTGTGAAATGCATTGTAAAATGTGTCAGGGGGGCGGGTGAATTGAGGCCGCTGAGCAGAAGGTACAGTGTTGCACGTGTAATCTATTTTGACGCTCGCAAAACTGCTTAAGCATACACAACAGACTTGTTCGCTGCTTCCCTAAAATGGACAGTAGGGCTTGCAGGCATTACGTTCTCTATCAGCATATATGTAAAGGCATGAAATGTCCCAGGTGTATTTTCAGGGCTTGACAGAGTGCAAGTGTTACATGGTTAAAGGGCGACCTCAAACCAATTCTGAAGGCTACATAGTGTTTGATATAGAGTGTACACAGGAGACAGGTGTACACCAGCCTAATTATATTTATGCTCATCATCTAACTTCCGATGACAACTGGGAGTTTGAAGGGCGCACATGCGGGAACGACTTCCTAACCACTTTCATGCAGCCAAAATTCAAAGGGTATATTATGATGGCTCATAACTCAAAAGCGTACGACTCCTTCTTTATGTTGCAGACCATGATTGGTGAATAGATAGCTGTAGAACTCATAACCCAGGGCTCCAAACTGATGCTGTTAACGGCGGTGCTTTTTCAAATAAGGTTCATTGATACTCTAAAATTTCTACCCATGAAACTGAGTAAATTACCAAAAGCCTTTGGTTTCCCAGGTTATAAAGATTATTTCCCCCACTTTTTCAACACCTGGGCCAACCAGAATTATGAGGGTCCCATGCCTCCGCCCTCCAGCTACGGTGTCAAGTATATGATGCCTCCTGAGAAAAAGAGCTTTCTACAATGGGATGGTGAAAACTGTGAAAATAACTTTCATTTTCAAACAAGTCGAAAGCGTACTGTCAGGCTGATGTAATGATCTTATAAAAAGCCTGCAACCTTTTCAGAGATGTAGTGTTGGAGATTACCAAACAGGTGAAGGTTTTGAAACGCAACACACCCCAGATGACAAAGACTGTACAATACATAGCCCCTTTCCAGAATATCATGCTGGCTTCTATGTGTATGTCTATCTACACATACATTTTTTTAAACCGTCAGTCTATAACTCTGAACACCTCACACCTTGTTTTATTAAAAACCCCAGGGACAAACAACAAATATCTATCATCGCTAAGCAGATGTACCCCGGAAACACTCTGTTTTTCTTAGAAGCCTTTAATGACGCTACCACTAAACCTCAGGGGTACCTGTTGGTAGACTTAAAATCCAAGACTGTAGAAGACTACAAACTACGTGCTGATATTTTCCCACTAGGTCTCCCCCATAGCTTACACACCTAAAACCAGACCCCAGGCCTATAAAAAGATTTGTTAAAAAGACTTTTGTAACATTTACTTTCTAAACCTTATAATATAAGGTGTTGACCATGTCTACAAGTGTACACTGTAATTTAGCTCTTCTTAAAATGCTAGTAATCGCTAGCCCCCAACAAAGAAAGGCCATCCTGTGCCCTGCTTCAGTATGACTTAGTGAAAGCCCTTTCAGAAATCGCCCTAAACACCCTAAAAGGCAACGTCCCTATATCAGAGAGCCAGGTCCGCGTGTTGAATAAGAGCCATGCCCTTATCAAAAAGTAATTAAAAGGGCGTCCCTCATTTCTAGGAAGTTACTTGTAAAACAGTTGGGCAGCTTTATAGGAGCACTCCTGGGCACAGCGCTACCTTTAATTACAAATCTCCTAACCTGGAACTGATGGATTATGCCCAAAAGATGTACTTGGTACCAAGCCAACAGCTGGAACAGTTGGGCCCGTCTATGGGCAACGCATGGGGTATACGAAAAAATTAAACACTGCGCCTAGATGCCAAAATCAAAAACATTTTGAACTACTGATTTAAAACATTACGACAAAGCAGATCTTTACTCCAGTGCTATACACTATAAGCAACGGATTTCTGAAAAAAACCTTTGACTCTATATTTCCTCGACCCTGAACCGCCACCACCAGCCCACGCAGCGCCTCAGATCAACCGCCCCCACAGCCGATGGTCCCAACATCACCGCCCTCAGACGTCTTTGTTGAAGAACTTTTAAAAAATATAAGTCAGAGGTACAAAGGTGCAGCGCAAATGTTACTAAGTACAATGGCGGCTTCTAAAGATCTAACCTCGTAGAATGATCGGGGTGAATTCCTCTACCTCTACAAAGGGCAGCCGATTGTTGGGTCTCATATGTATAACCTCGTCAAAGGTTTCACAAAGCCCTACCGCTCCAGAAAGTGGCTAGAGGTTGGGACCAGTTTCTACAGGCCGCTGCAGAACGTAACGTTCCTTTCACGATTGTTGGTAATGGCGAACACCGGTAGCTGCTTGAAAGTTTGAAAGTTCCTGCTTACAGTCTACCAAGTACACCATCAGCGGTTGTTTTGAAACCCACCCCTGGGGTGTCAATGCCCCCGTTTATCCCACCGCTATCCCCCTCTTGGAACACAACGCCTCTACCTTAGGAGACTAAAAAGGCGTTGTCAAAAAGGAAAACGTGGTTAAATGTGTGATGCTTCTGACTTTTGATCCTATGTATATGTTTTATAATGTCTGTGTGTATAGTCTTACAGCGATTAATGTATTGATTGATTTCTTTGATCATTTATTTTATTTAGTATGTTTGGCTGTTTAATGCTTCTACTAAACTCATGTGTTATAAACACTTTTTACCTGTTTCATCACTCTTATGTCATTTAAAAAAAAAAGATTTTTTATGTGTTGGGAAAACATCTAAGAAGTATTTCTTGACGTATTTATGTTGGATTAAGAACTCACATATCTGTACAGTGTCCATTATACATGATTTTAAAGATAGTCAAACATAGTCTGTTGGGCGTGGTTGACCTGAATGACGCTGTCAAACACCGCAAATACAACCATGTTCACATTGGTAGCCAGGGGTTGACAAAAACGTATTTCAGCTTTTAGATTTCCATTTTTTATTAGATTATAGTGATCCCCGTCTTCCATGTCAGGCGTCAGATCGAAAGCAAAAAGGGTGTAGCCAGCCTCATATCCTTCTCCCGATACGACGACTCCTGAATCCCTCAGATGTTTTCCTGTTATCGACACCAGTTTGAGATACTCCCTGATAAAATTAGATGTTCCAAAACTCGGCATGTATGGCTTTGCAGGAATCACAGCCCCCTCGGGTGCGCAGCATAGTTGATGTCGTAGTGTTTGAAATTGAAAGGGTTTGAGGTACACAGGCCACTAAAAGCGGTATTGTCCACAAACCCTATGATAATAAGTTTCAGTAGTTGTTCAAGAAATAAATGTTGCTGTTGGGTCAATCTGGTACGGTTGGTATGCTGAATATCTTCAGAGCTACTCTTTCCACAGTGTACTTGGCGTTTGATAGCTGTAGGGCCTCTTCGGGAGCCAGTCTGATGCTTGGTGACACTTTCACTCTCTTTACAAACAAACTGGTGGACAGTATAACAAGTTTAAACTGTTCTGCATTCCCACTGATGAGACAGAACGAGTCCTTGTTGTGGGTTAGTTTGATCTTAAGATTGATACCATTGACGAGTAGTTTACCTTGGTAGAAAAGGTCCAAATGTATGTGTCAAACTGTCTACTGTCGGCGGTGAAGTTTGCTCTTTTTACAAAACCCTGATTGTGACCGTCCAGCACCGCAGCTTCAAAATGGCCGTAAGTATCTTTGTAGAATAGTCCAGCTGAAAGCTGGGTGTCCAGAGCATCACGGCTGTAATTCTGAATGTTCTCAATGTATGCCCTATACGCGTACATGTGATAAGCCGATCACCAAGGGTGATGTCCACCTGAGTAAACATGGTTGCCATGGGGTAAGCGTTGTTCGCTATGTTGGAACCATCCGCTTTTACAATTTTACAGATGATTTGCAGCAGTGTATTGTTGAGATCCAGATACATATCCATGGACCCTGACACATAAAACTCTATTGCTGCCAAAGGCGTTAAAGCGGCTAGTGGCGATACCTCCATGAAAAAACTGTTTTCGATGCTAGTCTGCGTGTTTTTTAGAGAAAACAGGTTTAGCTGATTTAGTGCATTCACTCGACGCGCAATGTACGAAGGCCATGCTTGCAGGGTGTTCAGCTTTTAAAAAATATTTACTTTAGCGCCCCTTCTC
Source organism: Pleurodeles waltl (assembly GCF_031143425.1). Classification (NCBI taxonomy): domain Eukaryota; kingdom Metazoa; phylum Chordata; class Amphibia; order Caudata; family Salamandridae; genus Pleurodeles; species Pleurodeles waltl. The sequence continues at coordinate 740,069,687 of NC_090443.1, forward strand.
TTCTTTTTCTTCGAAGCTCTCTTCTGACTTACGGATCTTTGTTTGTGAGCGTTTTTTGAAGATCGCCGTCTTTTTATATGGGGGTAGGCGATCCCCTGTGCTTTGAAACCCGCACTTCCTTTTAACGCATGTGCAAGATTTGTACACCAATCCTGCTCCTTCTTGAGGTTGCTTAGTCATACGTTTGACAACCATAGATGTCACGGAACCCACCACATCTTCCACAATGTTTGTAGCAGCCGTTTTGATGTGCGGTTTTGCAATTTCATAGCCTCTTCTCAAGAACGGCATAGCTCTTCTAAACAAACTACGGAAAAGAAAAAAAAAACAGCCCAGTATATAACAGAGGCCCCTTGAAAGTACGGTAGTGGGGCTCCATATCCAGACTGGTTTCTGTAATAATCCCTATACATAGAGGGGTTGCCGTATGTTTTCATAATCACCATGATATCTTGTTAATAGTCGCTGACGCGTCGCGGTCGTAAATGAAGCTTAATAATAACTTTCCCATATTTATAGACACCGGCTCAGTCTGATAGTCGTAGATCTTGATTGTAATGGTGTCAAAATGTTTTTTAGAAATTGATACGTAATCAGGTTTGTTGTTCTGTATATTACCCATTGTGTTATTTTTACCCTTCACCTGGACCCATCTTAGCAACGGCAAATAACTATCCCCTCTCCTCTGAAACTCTACGATGTCACCATACACGTAGAGTGTATAGAAACCGCCATTAATATCAGGGCAAGACATGTCTGGTTCTTTTTTAAATGCTGTACATCAGCATATGCTGCCTAATTTACCCAAACAGAAAAACAGGGTATCACCATTCAGAGCTTTAAGAAACACCTTTCTTCTAACGTTATCTAACACTTGCTGAATATTTGTATATGTTTCAATGTTGGCTATGGATTTGTCGATGGGTTCAACCACAGCTGCAATTGTTGGGTAATGGCCGTGAGGAAATCCGGCGTGTATGCTCATAGGATCCTGTTTACGCTTTATAGTTAATTTGGCCTGAAGCATTGAAAAAGTATTCCATGTTCTGAGGTATTGGATTTCTGTTAGGGCTACCTGCCAATCCCCTTTCGGGTGTACGGGTTTAGCCAATTTCACTGTATAATTAGAAATTTGATTGTCAGGGAACATGTCCTTTGAGGCGTTGGACGGCATTGTGATATAAAATGGTGCTTTTTCCATCTTGGCATCTACAACAACGCCCTGTCGTACTCACACAACCTGCACAAAACTGGCCAACACCCAGTTCTTACATTTCTCGGGCCATCCTCCCATTTGACAAAAACCTGCTGGTTAGCGCTGCTACCTTTCCTTTTCAGAATCTTTTCAACCCTATACACCCTGTTTGGATCATTAGGTACCTTCTGTAGCTCCTCATTCTAAAAGATGCCGACACCTTCTCTCCATCATAGTTCTTTAGCCTGTAAATATATACATCCTCTAAGCTCCACACTTTCCAGTATAAATATCTCGTTACTAAAAGTCTGTTGGTAACCCTTCGTAAAGACCCCTTTTAATTTTGAAACACTAACATGGCTGCCTTCTTTTAAAAGAGGCTTCTTTACACCTGCAGCAATCCGGTTCCCGTACACAGTTCTCCACACCTTTAACAAAATATCTGTTGTTACATTGACGGGTGCCGTTTTGATAGTTCTGTGGTAAGTGGCGTTATAAACGTTGATCAAAGCCTGTAGAACATCCATGTATCGGTAAGTCTTTTAGGCTGTGAAATATCTCCACATCTTAGACTTTAAGGTTCTGTAAAAACGCTCTATAATGACCGCTTTTACCTCTGTGTGTGTTACAAAATGTTTAATATTGTGCTGTAATTTCTGAAATGTTCTGTTTAAAAACTCTTATCCAGCGTCTGTTTGCAGTTTTTGAGGGGTTCGTCCTTTCCTGAAGATGGCTTTAAAGGCAGCGGTCACCCTGTTCCCACTTTTATCGAATAAGGCTTCTGCATATGCGTACTTGTACAATACATCTATGACCATTAATATATATTGAGCACCGTTATTATGCTTTGCTAAATCTTGAAGACTGATTATGTTTGCCTGCCATTGATAATCTACTTGAGTTTCAACGATTGTAGGTCTTCTCTTAAACCGCTTCCGGGCGGGCTTATGGAGTGAATACGCCTCTTCCCCAGATAACCATGTCTTCACCTGTGCTCTGTTTACCGGCTCTTTGGAGTCATTATCCAGCCATTTTACTAGTTCAGTTGACAGACCATCTGCACATCCTCCATAGCTTTGAAGAAAAAGAAGGGAATACTCAAATACCTTTAGCATGCCTGACCCCAATCATGGAGGCTGAAATTAACATAAATTTGGAAATGTCAAAATGGTGAAGGGGAGGACCTGGAAGTGTAGACTTAGGACCCAAAATCTTAAAAATCTGGATGCATGGGAATATGGAAATATGAGTGATGAGAAGAAGTCCCCTGGCTGGAGACATGGAGTGATTGCCTGGACAGTGACCATTCTTCAAGACTGTATGAAGAATGAAGGAATTCACAGCCTTAAAGATTGTCATTGGTCTGACTCTCCCAACTCTTTTTGAATAAGAAACTGGATGGAATAACAGCCTTTGTCACGTTCTTCTTGAGGCACTTGGATCTTTTCTGGGTTTTTTCAGTAAGTCTTGTATTTCTTGTATTTCATTCAAAGAGCCTCTCGGCTGAGGAGAAAAAAGAATTGGAGTTTTCCTGGAGACATTTTATAGAAAAAAATAAACATTGAGGCCCATATTTATACTTTTTGACGCTAAACTGCGCTAACGCAGTTTAGCGTCAAAAAATTTTGCGCCGTCTAACGCCATTCTGAAGCGCCATGCGGGCGCCGTATTTATGTAATGGCGTTAGACGGCGCAATCAGACCGGCGCTGCCTGGTGTGCGTGGAAAAAAACCACGTAGACCAGGCAGCTCCGGCGTTGGGAAAAAATGACGTTAGGGCGTCTTAAAATGGCGCAAGTCCGGTTGACGCTAAAAAATCGTCTTAACCCGACTTGCGCCATTTTTTTTCGACGCCCATCCCCCATCAACATGACTCCTATCATTGTAAAGATAGGAGTCATGCCCCCTTGCCCAATGGCCATGCCCAGGGGACTTCTGTCCCCTGGGCATGGTCATTGGGCATAGTGGCATGTAGGGGGGCACAAATCAGGCCCCCCTATGCCAAAAAAAATTATTTAAAAAATACTTACCTGAACTTACCTGAATGTCCCTGGGGTGGGTCCCTCCAGCCTTGGGTGTCCTCCTGGGGTGGGCAAGGGTGGCAGGGGGGGTCCCTGGGGGCAGGGGAGGGCACTCTGGGCTCATTTTGAGCCCACTTGTCCCTTAACGCCATGCCTGACCCAGGCGTTAAAAAGCGGCGCAAATGCGCCGTTTTTAGCCATGCCCACTCCCGGGCGTCTCTTTTGCCCGGGAGTATAAATACCACGTAAAGGCCTGGGAGTCATTTTTTAAGACGGGAACGCCTCCCTTGCATATCATTAACGCAAGGAAGGGGTTCACGCTAAAAAATGACGCACACTCCGGGCACTTTGGCGCCCGAAGCGTCTAACGCCATAGTATAAATATGGCGTTAGTTGGCGTTAGTTTAGCGTCGAATTTGCGTCGAAAAAACGACGCAAATTCGGCGCAACCAGAGTATAAATACGGCCCTGAATCTTTTTGAATGGATGTAGAACCCAGGAATCTGAGATTAGGATTTGCCATGCTGGTGGAAAGAGTTACAGCTGACCTCACAATGCAGCCCAAGTTCTAAAGACTCCAACTGAACATATTGAGGATATGGAAGGAGGGGTTTGAAGTTGTAGAGTTGTTTGAGGGGTGGCATTTTTTGGACATAGTGGTCCCCTGGCTAAGACTCCTGCCTCAAAAGAGCTGACTCTGTTTTGGAAGAGGAATAAACAAAATCCTCCTGAAACCGAAGCCTTTTACTCTAAAGATTGGCTGCACCGAAGTCATCAATCAAGCGATTTGTGGTGGATTTCTTTAGCATCTCTTTCAATTGAGGCTCAAACAGCTTTATGCTGTTGAATCAACCTTTACTTATCGACAGGAACTCATCCATGAAGCCTAAAAGTGTATATCTTCTAGAAAGAAATCTTAGCAAATTTACTTTTTTGCCTTCTTTCCATTAATTTGACAAACCTTTCTGACAGTGGAGTAGAATGGGATATGCTCCAAGTAATTATTTGACACCAAAGCAAAAAATATTCATCACCCTCAGGTGCAACCACGGGAAACGTACATTTTCTCTAACATGCTGCATGACTGTTTCTGAATCTGCCCCCTCCACATAACATCGTTTTACACCCTGTTCTTAATCTTCATTGTATGGGGCTGCATCAGGTACCTGTCTAAACTGTTTTGTTTAAGGGCTTTCCCTAGGCTGGAAAGCATAAGCAACAGCCTTATCAATCATAAACTGCAATACAGACAGATCTGGCAAATTCATAACTGCATTAGATGCATTCCTTTCTAGTTCATGCAGAGGAAAGCAGGTTTAGCAGTCACAACATGTGATACACTTCTTGGACTCCATTACGCACAAATAATTGACTGAATTGAAAGTCTAATCAGGCAATGAGTCAGGAAGAAAATGAGCTCAAAAGAAACTCCTTTTCTATGCCTTTTAAGTCTCATTCATGCAAATCTTGTGTTAATTCAACCAAGAAGCGAAACACCTCCCACCAAACTGCCTTGTCAATACCAGGAACAAATCATTATCATCAGAGGCATTTATAGAAGGGATTTTTAGAAAGGGAGCACATCTGGTGGGGCATTGTGCAAAGGAGAGAAAGCGAGAGGGATGGAGGAAGGTATTTAACCTTTCTTCCAGGAGTTCATGGTGTCCTCGCAGATTCTATTTTAATATTGGGCAACAGTTTCAAGTAAGAGCATGTGAATAGATTTAACATCGCATACCAAGTGCACTGAAAAACTTTAATTTGAATTGGAGTGCCTCGGGCGCTATTTAAGCTGTATTGAGATTAAGCACTTCAGCAAACAGTGCATTGTGGGACTTGTATTGCGGATTATCAAGTCACGTGATATATGATTTATAAAGACTGGAATTGGCTACACCTGCTTTTACCTACCTGTGATCAAAGCAATTGGTGCCGAAACGCGTCAGCATGAAATGTGACTCGCTGCCCAGAATGTGATGAAATGCTTGGATTACATCGTGCTCTGGTGCCTCAGTTTCTGTGTTTGATTAATATTATAATGGGATGATTCGCCCTAACTGCTGAGGCTGCCCTGCAGGGTCGGGAGCCCCCACACGGAGCAGGTTGTGTTGGAATACATATTTTACTTTTGTTTTACTTTTTTTCTTTGTGGATTCGCAATAATAATTACAAACAAAAGTGTGGGATTACCATGATTTAAAATTACACACCTCGAATGCCCCGGGCTAGCGATGGCCCAGTGCAAAGGGTTGTTTAGGGGAGGGGTACATGTCCCCACTCACCATGAGCCTTCCTGAGGCCCTGGGGACCATTTCCCCTGGGGCCAAATGAAATATTAAGGAGAAGGGGCGTGCTTCACCCTCCCGAACCTCGAGGACCCAGGGCCGACATACCCTGGAACCATTTTTTTTAAATTAAGGCGTGGGGGGTGCATGACCCCTCTATCTGAGCAACGATGAGGCCCTGGGGGACCTCATCCCCAGGGCCAGATACTCCTGTCTGGGAATTTGCAGGCATATCCTCCTTGCACTCTCCTGGGCAGGTATTAGAAGTTTGCACCCGCCTAGTGGAGGCAGTAAAAAAATCCTGCAAAGGAAAGGTGCTGGCTCCTCACAGCACCCAGTATGAAGCTGGTTGGAAGCTGGCAGGGGCCACAGCGTCCCCCAGCAAGCCCTGTACTGTGGGTGCTTTGAGTGGGCACCAAGGAATCCACCTAAAACTGGCCACATGGACCCTGGGAATCCCCTTATTGCTCCCAACAAAAAATTGAGGTCTGGGTGCCCTAGGTTGTCACCACTAAAAATAAATGCTCCTGCTGGCACCTACATGGGTGCCGGCTGGGACAATACTGTGCACTGCGGGGGCATGAGTTATAGTTCTTTTGGGGGCACAAGGTATAGTTACTTGAGATAACTATGACTGGTAAATTTTGGTGCTTCTTTTGTTTAATACTGCATGTTTTAATTGACATTTTCACCTAACTATAACATCCATTTATCCTTTGATTTGATATATATATATATATACATATAAATATATATATTTATGTATACATAATGTCTGCTTAAAATGTTTGAATCTGAATTTATATGGATGTGTGCATATATCTTTAGCTATATATTTATAGATAGATATACAATTATACACATAGAAAGTCAGATTTAAGCATTTTAAGCAAACCTGTAGACTTGTTCACTGCCTCAAGCAACCACAAACAGAGTGTTACAGAGTGTTGCAGTGAAAAGTAGATGGGCTAATAAATCTGCCAAGCAAGATTCAGGGGTTCATTCAGAGTATGGCGGTCTTGAGACCGCCAGACTCGGGGTGGCTGTCGGACCGCCCCAGTAGAGGCGGTCCGATCTGCCACATTCTGACCGCAAATTACTCGAATTACGCGCAGTGAAATGCACAACGGGTGCTGCTGCACTCGCTGCATCGCCACATTGGCGCCGGCTTGATTCCGAGCTGCCGTCAATGTTAAGGCCCTCTTCACCGCAGGGCAGGCGGGCGGAAACACTGTTTCTGCCTGCTGGACCTGCAGTAAACTTGATATAGGGCCGGCGGTGTCCTTGCGGCAATAGTGGTCAGGTGGCGGGTTGCGTTTGGCGAGCAGCCTCCGCCACCTGCCAAGCTCAGAATGACCACCTACGTGTGTTTCTTTCATTGTTTCATTGCAGATTTAACAGAGGCAGTGGTGGGGGCCCAAGGTGGGGTCAGGAAAAGTAGAGCTAGGGCTTGGCCCATCTGCCCCCCACCCACCTTTGTGATGCCACTGATCATTATAGATCATCTGTTCAGCCGCTGAACCATGACAGTAAAAGAGAAGATGTTCGACCAAGTTAAGTTAAGATCATCCATGCTGCTAAGGTGTAGCCTGCTAGAGTCCGTGCACTCTATAGGGAATAGGATCTTTGCTTTTGGCCACTGAAGCATGACAGTAAGATCCTTTTCTCAGATATCAGTGCCACCCTCGCCCACCTGCTGTAGCAGAGGAGGGTATGAGTGCTAGGCAAATACTTTTGCACCCTACCAGGAGCAACAAAAGAATCACACAATACATAGCAGTTACCCAGGAACAAAATGAAATGTTTTTGTAGCTACCATAGCATGCTTGCTGGCCAGCAAGGAAGAAAAGCAAACATGAAAACCGTGTGTGTGACACAAACAGGCTTCTTCTTCCCTGAGTGAATGTTTTTTTGGCCTTATATGCAGTACAGAAATGCAACTTAAGCCCACCCAAAAGGTCACAGTGCCAAACACAGGCAAGTCACACAAATGCAACATAGGCACAGTGCCAAATATACAGAAATGCAGTGTAGGCATAAATGAACAAGCTGATGAGAAAAACTAACATGGAAGTCAGAAAAAGCAAAGTGACCTCTAAGTGGGCCCTGAACAGCTGTTGAAGCTTGTCCAGGCAAGGTCAGAAAAAATGAAAATAATACTCATGTTGGAAAGAGGCGTGATCTATTACCAAGATAGTAGGCTCAGGAAGTTCTCCTGTCAATCAATCCTTTTTTATTCCTCACATAAGTAAGGCACTTAGCAGTGGTTCATAGGTTTACTAGAGAAAAGAAGAGTGCTTAAGGGTTCAGCTCACAATATGTCTAAGGCAGAGAAGGGTTCACAATATAATGACTGTGATGAGCAGGTTGGACGAGGCAGTAATCCACCTCTTCCAGATCGGGCTCCAATAGGCCAGTACTGGGTGTTTTCTTGAAACCAGGCAAGGGAATGCAGGGAATAGTTCTGTGAGATGTTTACCCTGGTGTTTTGTTTCCCCTTCCACCTTGGAGAAGATGGCTAGATACTCATAATTTTTTCCAGTTGTTTGATTGCATGTCAGTCTGGTGGCTTTCTTGTGAAATGCCAATGTAATCTTTGGTATTTTTTCATCTCTTTTGAGCAGTTAGGGTATTTGACATTTATATATTCAGGGCCCGTATAACAGTATGAAGTAGTGTCATTTTGAACATGATATCAGTCTGTTTGTAATGTCAAATGGTTGTGGAAGCAGACAGTCAAGATTTATACTACCCTTGATAAAAGTTTTAAAACAAATGGCTGCTGCGTCATTACAGAAAGAGGCAAAGGCATGATAATGAATGCACACTTCTACTGTGCCTAAACTGTGTTTTCAGTATCCTTCCACAAACTTGCTTCCTGTTAACAAGCCTTTAAATCTTGTTCTTATCTTGTCACATTTGCTGTGCATTCAAAGACCGTGGTCAAACATCAGGTGCTGTCTTCCAAGGGCGCTTGTTTACTTTTCTTTCTCTGACTACAAAGTGAGAGGCGTTATGTGAAAATTTTGCTGGATACTGGGGATAGGAAAGAGCTTTTTACTAGCAGACGTTTAAGTGAGCTGTGTAAGTATTTCAGAACATATCAGAATTATAAACGCACAAATAAAGCACAATTTGTTTTATTTCCGAAGTGTGTTAGAAACAAATACTTTAATATGATCCAAATGAATCATTAAACTAAGTGATGTAATTTCCACACATTTACATCTGTGCACTGCATAGTTTTATTAGTAAAACTGTTTATCTGTGTAAATGTAATGGTCATTTCAATTGAAAATATGTTGTCTGTAATGGCAGTGTGTAACCACGCCATGAATACTCCACTCTACTCAGCACCACTCCACACCAGTGCACTCTACTCTGCACCACCCCACCCTATACCACTGCACACTATGCCACTTCAAGCTATGCCTCTCTACTCTACCCTGTACCAATCTATTCTATGCCACTGCATCCTTTGCCAAACCACTGCACTCTTCACCACTCTACTCTACACCACCCCAGGCTAGGCCACACCAATCTAGTTTGCACAACTCCACTCTACATCACTGTACACCATTCTACAACACTGCACTCTAAGCCACTTCACTCTATGCCTGTAAACTCCGCACCAATGCATCTTGCTCTGTAAGACTTAACTCTGTGCCCCTACGCTCTACACCAATCCACTGCACGTCACTCTAATCTACTCCGCACCACTGCACTCTAGGCCACTTTACTCTACGCCATTACACTCTATGCCACTCTACACAACTGCACTTTATCCTGCACCATTTCACTCTATGCCACTTCATTCTACTCTGAAACAATCTACTCTACACCACTGCACTCTACACCACTCTACTTTTAATCACTGCACCCTAAACCAATGCATTCTACACAACTTCACTCTGTCACAGCATTCTATGCCACTATCTTTACTCTGCATCACTGTACGCCACTCTACACCCCTAAACTCTATGCCACTCGACTATACTCTGTGCCGCTGCCCTCTGCATCACTCAACTCTACTCCACACCACCCTACGCCTCTGCACTCTGCGTCACTCTATTTGGCACCACCCCACTCTGTCTCATCCCACTCTGCATCACTCCACTCTACTATTCATCACTGTAATCTACAACACTGCATTCTAAGACACTGCATTGTATGCCGCTGAATTCAATGCCACTGCACTCTACGCCAGTCCTCTCTGCTTTATGCCACTTCAGTGTATGCCACTGTATGCAACTTCACACTTTGCCACTCCAATACATGAAACTTTCTGCTACTCCACTCTACTCCATTCATCAACATTCCACTCTAAGACACTCCACCACTTTCCTCTATGCCACTAACTTTTAGCCATGCTGAACATCAGCCACACTGGTGAACAACATGGCTCAAACATATTGGTGAACCAATGGCACTTGCATAGTGAGACCTATTGGTTTTGTCAATGCTTGTTTTTTTTTTTTTGCAGATGTTGTCTGCATCAGCAACAAGCATTATTTTTTCTGCGATATGGAACATAGTCCACATAAAGCAGTGGCAAAGCCAAAAGGTCTGATAACACCATTGGAAGGGGAGAGCTATTGGCTTTGCTAATGCTTTTGTATTTGTTATTCATTCAAGATATTTAAGGATAGGAGCAGAAACATTTTTACCCGAGATGCTGTACAGAAAGGTATGATACCTGCAGTTTACCAAATGTAAGGTTTAGATACCGTGGTCAAAGTTGGGTTTGTGCAAAGGAGTGGTCATTCACTGCTATGGTTTGATGTCCATGAACACTGCTTAAGTATGTTTTTTTTTGCTACCAATTACGTGGCTTTGGGGTTACCAACTGGTGTCATACTATAGGGTATAAAACCAAGCCTTAACTAAAACAGATGGAATAACCATAGATGTGCCAAAAAGCTGACAACATTTCGTAGACCTTTCTAGAATACATTGTACCTTTTTTTTTTTTACATTATCATGGTAACGTTGGATTTAATTGACTACGAAAACAAAGCAAGGGTCGCACTAGAATAACGATTTGAGAGTAAGGCATGGCCAACAGTAGGCCCTATTCTTTGGAGCTGCACTTTTGTCGCCTCATATAATAGTGATCCTGAAGGGTAAGTTTACACTCACTGACCATTATCTCCGTCTTAGCAGAGTGTTTGATGGCAGAACTCATCATGGACAGCTGGCAGCACAACAAGTGTTGCAGGCAGGGAAACAGATAAAGTCTGAGAGAACAGAGAGGCCCAAGGTGCCAGCCAGAGTACCCGGTAGGCACTGAAGGGTTATGTAATGGACTGGTATAGCAAAGCAAGGCACTGGAGACGGCACTCCTGTAAGGAGCCCTCATCACATGAAGCAATCAAAACCAGAGGTGAGCAGATCAGTGTAGCGATACTCACACGAGGGACCAGATGTCAGGATTTATGGATTCTAGTGTGCTTTTACAGAAGTAATATAGTTGACAATCCCAATCGTTCACCTGTTCCAACCAAGGTACTGAATAATAATACATTGGATAGTAACCCAGGGGATAGTGGGGGAAGTAAAAAGGCACCAAAGTCTCAGGTTCAAAATGGCAACAACAGCAGTCTAGGGTTGTCTCAGAACCACTGTTGAGATATCTTTGACAAACAAAGAAACAATACAATATTTTGTAAATCAACACAGAATATACCACACCAATGTTGTTTATAGCTTACCTCTTGGTTCAGCAAGAGCGTATTGCGAATAGCCCAAATCCTCCCAGGAATCAGTCCTGAAGCAGATGAGGAGATCTAAGACTGGCAGAATGGAGCACAATGGCTGCAGAGTTTACCACAGGAGTGATTATAAATAAATGAGACGTCCTGCCCGATGGACAGCACCTTCATGTAAACAAAGGAGTTGAGCCTATGAAAAGCAGAGAAGTGGCTAGGCCACTGCTATATATTTATGTACGAGAGAGCCACCTCTGCTACTCATCAAAACAAGTGTTAACATGCATACCCTCTCTTTTCGAATGTACGTAAAGCAGTCATCATTATATCACTTGTTTATTCTGAAACAATATTTTAAATTATATAATTTACAATTATATAATTTTTTCATGACTTTTGAACAATATTCATATGATCATAATAAAGAGTCAAAGAATATTCAGCGTATTTACAAAATAAGCATTCAAAAAGAAAATATCAAATCATTTTTATATGTATCGCTCGTACATCAGTACATTCATTTGGGGTTTTTGGGGAGGGGCAGTAGCCTTGGGTTCTATTATTACTTTTAGTAGTTTGTGTCAAGGGAGAGGACAATAGGTCACTTTTCTTATTTAGGTCAAGCATTAGCGTTCTACCTGGTGTATCCTTAGGTATACTTATACTGTGGGTTTCCTCCTCCTCCTCCGGGCATTGCTTATCTCCTGGTGCCTCAAATCAGGGTCCTCTTAAACAATTAAGTGTTTTGGATACCACACACAACACCCCGACCCATCGGGACAGCAGTTTCATGAGGCGATGGACAGGAAAGTGCCTGTCATTTGAGGCAGGGTAAAAAATATGTTGGACTAATTAATATACAATCTGATGTTTATTGGAACGTTGTGTTCTAAAACCATTCTTAAAGACAGCAACCATTTACCTTTAGCCAATCATGTTTGAAGATCTCCTCTTGCGAAAATATATCCATTTCTGACATTCAGTTGATTAGCCATTTAATCAGGATAGTAGAAAGTGGTTAAGCCAGGTCTATTCGTGCCATGTCATGCTTTTTTCGGGACCAGTTTCTGCCAAGCTGCTACCCATACAGCGCTTCGAGTTAAACAAACAGTTCAATTCACCTCTTCCTGTATTTCTCTCTGGGATATCCTCAAATAGTTACTATGGCAGTGGCCTTCGACCTGTCAAAGTCACAGTTTGGATAGCAGTTATTTTTCTTTTTTCCATACTCTCATGACATCCGCAAGATTAATGCAGTTTAATTTCACATGTGCAGAATTTTCCAGCTTAACTAGCAACAGAAGATCTGCAGACTGCGTAGAGAGGGAGGTGGCTCGACAATACAGAATCTCCGTTCTTGAAACAGAGGGTCTGAAAACTTTGATTTTTCAAACGGAGAGATTACTGCTGGATATAGAGGTACGTAAGGAAGCAGACAAACTTAGTAGACACAAAAGGGTAATTGAAAACAGGAGGTAATGAACAAGAGGTTCAGAAGACTATCCGGGGCGGTGAACCAAAAACTATAAAAATAATAAACAATGAATGATTGCCGAGTGATGAGCTGACACAAGCAAAAAAGCAAAACAATTGAGAGATGTTGCCTCCATTGGCCTTTTACAGCCATTGACCCATAAGATCCCAGAAGACCCTCCCACAACCCGGAAGTGAGAACTAGCCTAGCTTCCATGTTCCTGTTCTCCATCCTTCCCTAGCCTGACTTCTTCCGAACTTAAAGGAGCATGCCTAGGTAAAGGTACTGTGCCAGCAGCATCTGTTCAGATAGTCTTGACACCAGGGCTAAACAGTGGAGTTCCATGTTGCGCAGAGGGAATTATAGAAGTGCTCGATTAGGTGCCCACGGTCGACTGGCTCAGCCCTTTGGTGGAAAGGGTCAAACAAAGGAATTAGCTTCAATTGAGATGTTGGTCAACATGAGACAGAGGACTACTACCTGGTCTTAGACTGGCTGTGGCCTGCAGTGCAGGGTTCAGAAACACTAGTAGGAGTAATGCAAAAAAAAGCCCCTGAAATGGAGTCAAAACAATTAGTAAGAATGCCCAGAGAAAAGGTGAGGGAAGTGGAATTTGTCACTCCCACCTCAAGGAGTTACGTATATTGGTAAATATATAACTCTAAAAACTCTTGAGACCAAGGGTCCATTCTAGGTAGAGAAAGAGAGTCAACGAGGTACATATAGAGATGTTCCCCATAGTTATTACAGATTTAAAATGGAAAGTGTTGTTACAGGTTGTTGAAAAGAAAACATTTGCACCTCCCCCAAACCTGTTGAAAAGAAAATATTTGCACCGCCCCCAAACCTGTTACTCGAATGACCCTTGAGTGCAGTGATACTCATCGGTACTGAGACATGGGCAAACCTAGGATCAAAAAGTCAACAGCTGACCCCTAAAAAGATAGACATAGAGATCATCATCACCAGGGTGAGCTCCCCATGGGAGAATGAAAAGGAAAAATACCTCTTACTGATGCACTGGATAAGATAGCGGAAGTGATTGCGGCCACCAGAGAAGCATCAGAACATAAAGCAAATGATGTTGGCCTCCAAGGAGACCACCAGAAGAAACTAGCTGAGAGAACCAAGAAGAACAGGCCTTTGCTAAGCGATCTGCACGCAAATGTGAAAGAAATAAAGAAGCAAGTGACGGAACTACTGGAGTGCACTTAGCTTGATTTTAGGGCTAAAGATAGAAGGCCAACTAAAAGAGTAATGGTGGCTTATATGGAACAGTAGCTCTCTCAGAAAGTGGCCCCACAAGCTCTTTGGAACATTTTTATCTAAGAGGGAGCACATAGCATGTTGGTGAAACCCCTGCCTCCGAGTTAGCACCACAACCGTTTGTAGCTAACCTCCTGAATTAAATATCGAGACTAAGGCCTGCTCTTACAGACAGTATTCGACACAGAATACTCAAGAGCAGAAGACAATAAAGTCATGGTGTTCTCCAACTACAGTGCAGCAATACAAAGGCGGCGGTTGTCCATCTTAGAAGTTGAGAGACTTATGAGTCCACTGTATGAAAATGTTTCCAGCTAATTTGAAGGCAATTATGGATGACAAACAATTGTTCTTTACTGAACCTAAAGAAGCATGACATTATCCAGAAGAAATGGAACAGGGGTGGAGAGCACACAAAATCATCAAAAATCACAGAGGAAGAGAAGACAGGACAAGAAATGTGCATCCCACAATGTCAAAAACCTTCTCACAACAGGCAAGAGAGGATCACTAGGCAATTTTACGGATGGCAAATGCCTTCAGGGATAAACATCAATTGAAGGAGAACACCAGAACAAACCATGATTCCGCGGATGATAGATCGACTTGGGCTCCTCGTCACGGGAAAATCATTTACACCCCAAGTGCATTGTGACCTCTGCAGATGATACGATTTGTCACTGCACCACAGACATCAGAAGTGGCTGATATAAACATGCTGAACGATGGGTATGAATGATGAACATTTGATGCGTAAAATTATACAATAATAACGTGGGTGATTATGATGATGCAAGGTTGACAATTGCATGACCTCAGTTTCCAGACCTTTTATAACAGAGAAGTGGCAATGGATACATAACATTGTTTTGCTGCTGGATGGAAGGCAATGGCCAAATTGGACCCAGGGGTTTTTGTCTGGGTGAATTAGGGTCGAGGCTGCGAGTGCATGCACTGGCACATGCATCTCGCTTGTGAGACTCTGTTGTGTATAGTAAAGGGCTAGGAGCCCGCCTGTCACTCCATTTGTTGGCTTACGTGACACTCTTCTTTACAGCCTCATAATTCTTCACTTCAGGCCTGGCATCATTTTCGTTTCTCTCTGTGGCGCAGGGACCAAGCACTGTCTGATTAAACTTAAGCAGTGCGCATCTGTTGCTCCTGATGCGATCAAGGTACTAATTTGTTCTTTTTGACTTGCAGTGCCCAGCAAACAGAAGGCTTGAGTCTGGCAAAAACATGCTCAGCAGGACAAACAAAATTGCAAAGTTCTACTTTTTATAGCTAACTTTCTTTTATTTTGCCAAGTTGTCTTTTCTCATTTTCCACTCGTTTTCTTTTTGCCCGTAGGCACTCTTCTCAAAAGATGATATTTACCTTGTTCGAAATATTGCAATGAGACACTGTTTCTTTATTATGTGTAATTTATGAAATGATGCTTTAACACGTTACAGTACACCCCAATCAACCCCACTCCAATCCAATCCCCTCACTGCAATCCACCCCACTCCTAGCTCAACCACTCACCCCAATCCAATCCAACCCACCCACTCCAATCTAATCTGCCTCACTACAATTCACCCCACTGTAATCAAAAACAATCTGCACCACTCCAAAACAATATGCCCCACTCCCAGTTACTTCACTCCAATCCAAAACAATGTGCCCCACTCAATCCAAAAATCTGCCCCACTCCAATCTGCCCTAATCCAAAACAATCTTCCCCTATGCAATCTGATGCATTGCAATCCAAAACAATCTGCCCCACTCCAATCCACCCTACTCCCATCTGCCCCAATCCAATCAAAAACAATATGCCCCACTCCAATCGAATCCATCTCACCCTAGTCCAATCCACCCCACTCCATCTTAATTCACCCCAATCCAAACCACCTTGCTCCCATCCAATCCAACCCCACACCAACCCAATCCACCCTAATACAATCTTCCCCACTCCCATCCAAAACAATCTGGCCCACTCCAGTCTGCCCCACTCCAATTGATAGCAATCTGTCCCACTGTCTGCCTCACTTCAGTCTGCCCCATTCCAATCCACAACAATCTGCCCCACTCCAATCTGTCCCATTTCAGTCCAAAACAACCTGCCCCGCTCCAATCCATTTCAATCTGCCCCACTCCAATCTGTCCCACTTCAGTCCAAAACAACCTGCCCCACTCCAATCCACTTCAATCTTCCCCACTCCAATCTGTCATACTTTAATTCAAAACAAGATGCCCCAATCCACCTTGCCTCACTCCACCGTGCCCCACTTCTATCCCAAACAACCCACTCCAATCCAAAACAATCTGCCCCACTTCAATTCATTCCACCTCACCCCACTCCAATTCACCCCACTAAATCCCAATTTACTCCACTCCAATCCACCCCACTATAACCCAGTCCATCCCACATCAATCCAATTCAGTCCAATCTACCCCACTCTAATCCAATACACCTCACCCAAATCCAATCCACCCTGCCCCACCCCACTCCGTCCAATCCAACCTACTCCAATTCAACCCACCCCACTTCAGTCTATCCCACCCCACTCAAACTGACCCTACTCCATTCAAACAACCCCACTCAAATCCAAACCACCACAGTCCAATAATGTCCTCCACTACCCAATCCACCTTACTCCAATCCAATCCGACCACCCCAGTCCATCCAACTCCAATAACATCCACTTTAATCCACCCCACTTCAGTCCAATCCAGTCCACATTAATCACCCTACTCCAGTCCAATCCACCCCACTCCAAACCACCTTAACATATCCCACTTTACTCAGATCCGCCCCTATCTAATAAATCCACCGCACACAATCCAATCCAATCCAATTCCAATTCCAATTCCAATCCAAATCCAATCCACCACAATCTAATCCAAACCATCCCACAATACACTCCACCCCAACCCACCCCACCCAATACAATCCATGCCACCCATACCTAATCCACCCCAATCTGGTCCACCACACTCAATCCAATCCACCTCACTCAATTTAATCCACCTCACTCAAATCCACTCCAATCATATATACCCCAATCCAGTCCAAAACACTCCAGTTCACTCTACTCCAGTCCAACCCACTCCAATCCACCCCACTCCAACCCAATGCAATTCTCTCCACGCCAATCCTCCTCACCTTGATGCAATCCACCCTAGTCCAATCCACCCCACCCCAATTCACACCACCCCTTTCAATCCAATCCACCCAACTACAATCCAACTCACTCTACCCTAATCCAACCCACTCTATCTTAGTTCAGTCCACTGTACTCCAATTCATCCAGCCTACTGCACTCCAATCCACCCCACTCCAATTCACCCGACTACAGTCCACCCCACCTCAATACAATTGACCTCACTCCAATCCAGCCCAATCCAAACCAACACACCCCACTCCAGTCTAATCCAATTCCTCCCACTACAGCTCATCACACACCAATCCAATCTCCTAACTCCATTTCAATCCACACACTCCCATCCACCCCACTCCAATCCACCCTACTCAAATCCACCCCATCCGTATCTACCCCACTCACTCCAATACACCACACCTTACTCTGATCCACCCACTCTATCCCAATTTGATCCACTGCATTCCATCCAGCCCACCACACTACAATCCATCCAACGCACCCCAATCCACTCCAATCCACCCCACTACAGTCCAGTGAATCCAAGTCACCCCACTCCAGTCAGTCCAATCTAATCCAAACCCACTCCAATTCAATTCCACCCCAATCCAATCCACCCGCCCTATTTCGCCAATCCAAACCACCCATCCCAATCCACTTTAATCCACCCCAATCCCATCCACCCACTCCAATCCACCCCACTCAATCCACCCCATTCTACTCCAATCCAATCCACCAACTCAACCCACTCCACGACACTCTCTGCCACTGAAGCACTGAACTTTACTCAACTCAACTCCTTCTACTCCACTTTATGACATTCCAACAAATCCACTCAATGACACTCTACTCCCCCCCTCCACTCAACGCCACTAACTTTCAGCCATGCTGAACAGCAGCCACACTGGTGTACAACATGGAAAAAAACACATTTCCAAAGCCAATAGCCCTTGTATAGGCAAGACCTATTGGCTTTGTCAATGCTAGTTATCAATGGCATGGAAGTGATTTAGTGCCGCCAGGGATTGCAAGCACTTGCTTGTCCTCTTACCCCCAGCAGTGCCTTTGCAACCCCTGTCCTCAGATGTCCTAAAGAAAGTGGCAGGAACATAAGTTAAGAGCTTCCAGGAGCCTTGTTTACTTTTGGTAGCCTGCAATTACAGGGGATATTTGAAGGCATCATTGTTAGAAATGGGGTCTTTGGTTGAGTCAGGTTACCCCCTGTTCAACCAAGGACCCCCACTCTAGTCAGGGTAAAAGAGAATCACCCTCAGCTAACCCCTGCTTACCCCCTTGTTAGCTTGGCAGAGCAGTAGGCTTAACTTCAGAGTGCTAGGTGTAAAGTATTTGTACCAACACACACAGTAACTTAATGAAAACACTACAAAATGACACAACACCAGTTTAGAAAAATAGGAAATATTTATCTAAACAAAACAAGACCAAAATGACAAAAATCCGACATACACAAGTCAAGTTATGAATTTTTATAGATTAAACTCAAAAATAGCGCTTAGAAACAAAAATGCTTCGATGAGGTGTTAACACGGCGTCGTGACGGAGTCGTTCCCAACAAGCCGACACCAGCGGCGCCGGACACCGAGTCGCGTAGACCCCCAAGTACAGTACCTTTGGTGAAGAGTGAAAACAAGTCGATGCGCGAAGTCAGGGATCGCGGAGTCTGTGCAAAGCGTTGAATCCGCGCACTTTGAGCGGCGTCGGTCACGACGTGGTGCGGCGACTTCCACGGAGTCGCGCACTTCAGCCGGGCTGCAGCGGCGTCGGGCCTGCGAAGAGCGTCGCGTTCCAGCGAAGGTCACGGCGTCGGGTGCAGGCGGCGTCACTGGATTCAGCAGCGGCGTCGGTCCGAAGTCATCCGAAGTCGATTTCCTTGGATTTCCACCAGCTTTCTTTTCAAGGGCCCAGGGACTGGATAGGGCACCACTTGTCAGAGCATGCGTCTCTCTGGAGACTCCAGGTGCTGGCAGAGAGAAGTCTTTGCTGTCCCTGAGACTTCAAACAACAGGAGGCAAGCTCTAAATCAAGCCCTTGGCGATTTCTTCACAAGATGGAAGGCACACAAAGTCCAGTCTTTGCCCTCTTACTCTGGCAGAAGCAGCACTGCAGGAAAGCTCCACAAAGCACAGTCACAGGCAGGGCAGCACTTCTTCCTAAGCTATTCAGCTCTTCTCCAGCAGAGGTTCCTCTTGGTTCCAGAAGTGTTTCTCCAGTCTGTAGATTTGGGTACCCTTCTTATACCCATTTTAGTCTTTGAAGTCACCTTTCTTCAAAGGGGACCCACACCTACTTGTGAAATCCTGTCTTGCCCAGGCAAGGCCTCAGACACACACCAGGGGTTTGGAGTCTGCATTGTCAGAGGCAGGCACAGTTCTTTCAGATGAGAGTGACCACTGTCTAGTGTGAGGTGAAAAACAACCCAACTGTCAAACTGACCCAGACAGGGAATCCACAAACAAGGCAGAGTCACAGAATGGTTTAAGCAAGAAAATGCTCACTTTCTAAAAGTGTCATTTTCAAACACACAATCTCAAAACCAACTTTACTAAAAGATTTATTTTTTAATTGTGAGTTCAGGGACCCCAAATTCCACATGTCCATCTACTCTCTAGGGGAATCTACACTTTAATCATATTTAAAGGTAGCCCCCATATTATCCTATGAGAGAGACAGGCCTTGCAACAGTGAAAAACGAAATTGTCAGTATTTCACTGTCAGGACATATAAACCACATTACTATATGTCCTACCTTATCCATACACTGCACCCTGCCCTTGGGGCTACCTAGGGCCTACCTTAGGGGTGCCTTACGTGTAAGAAAAGGGAAGGTTTAGGCCTGGCAAGTAGGTACACTTGCCAAGTCGAATTTACAGTGCATATTTACACACACACAGACACTGCAGTGGCAGGTCTGAGACATGATTACAGGGTTACTTGTGTGGGTGGCACAACCAGTGCTGCAGGCCCACTAGTAACATTTGATTTACAGGCCCTGGCACCTCCATTGCACTTTACTAGGGACTTACTAGTAATCAAATATGCCAATCATGGAGAACCAATTATATACACATTTTAAACAGGAGCACTTGCACTTTAGCACTGGTTAGCAGTGGTAAAGTGCCAAGAGTAATAAAAACAGCAAAATCAGAGTCCAGCACACATCAATAACCTGGGAAACAGAGGCAAAAAGTTAAGGGAAACCACGCCAAGGATGAAAAGTCTAACAATCATTAATTTAAAAAAATGCATCACGGAATAGAAGTCAGGCTGCAATAAAACAAAACATTGCCATCCTGAAACTTGACAATGGCACCATTTGTGACCTGGGAGTCCTCCTCTGAAGAACCCTCAACGGAATTTGGAACACGGGGAGACATTAGAAACAACATGCAGCTGCCACAGCAGAAAGAAACAAACCTGCAAAATACTTTATTTTGCTTGTGGAAAGGACCAAGTCAAAAAAGAAGAGAAAGTAAATCAGTAGAGGAGAAAGAAGGGAGCCAATGAGAGAGAGAGAAAATAGGATAAGTGATCAGGAGAAAGCGGTCCTGGCAGGTCAGTGACAGAGAACCAAAGACAGGTGGGTGGATATCTGTATGTAAGCGAGAGAGAGATAATACAGAGACAGAATAGAGACTACTGTGAGAGCGATTAAGATCAGCTGGTGTGCGAGAGGTTGAAACCCGGGAGAGTGCTCAGAAAGAAACCAAGACAGATTAAATACAGCGACAGAAAGAGGTGAGACACACTTGAGAAAAATGTGATAAAGAGACGGATGACAGAGGTAGGAA
Organism: Pleurodeles waltl; assembly: GCF_031143425.1. Classification (NCBI taxonomy): domain Eukaryota; kingdom Metazoa; phylum Chordata; class Amphibia; order Caudata; family Salamandridae; genus Pleurodeles; species Pleurodeles waltl. Next base: position 740,090,587 of record NC_090443.1, read on the forward strand.
ACACAGAGCAGACAGGTCAGAAAGTGACAAAACAGAAGAAGCAAGAGAGGAGGAGACAGGTGGGCGACAGATGATAAAGTGGTAGATTGTGTGAGGGATAACTCTGACAAAGGGGGGGGGGGAGACAAGTCAAGAAAAAGGGGTGGTAAAGAGACAAATGAGAAAGCTGAGCAACAGCTGAGAGAGGTGGCAGAGAGATGGCTCAGGTAGAAAGATGATACAGAACCACACAAAAGGTGATGGGCGGCTGCTTGCAATAAGTCTAATCACTGACGGTAGCTCGGAGTAGCACTCCAGGGCAAGCAGCCTCTGCCCTAAGTGGTATGGGTATGCCCAGATTTGGGTCCTGAGCTCACTGTGTCACTGGAACCAACAAGCCCATAACTAGAGTGAATCTGGTCCAGGATTGCTTGTCTCCCGGTTCAGGAAGGACCTGGCTTGGCAGTTTGAGCTGGAGTGTTCCCATGAGGAGCAGAGTCAAGACTGATTTGCACATGGCTAGGTCCAAACTGAGATGGCACAGTGAGCAAAAGAATAATAGTTTGGAGTGCTACCCTGACCTATTGTCAGAGGTTAGACTTATTGTAAGCAGCCTCACATCCTCTTCTGTGTGTTTCAGAGAGGTATCCGAGAAAAAGAGGCTGGTGAGAAAAAGACAGATGAGGGAGTGGCAAAGAGGTGAGAGCTAGGTGATGGAGGCTGCAGAGAGAAAGATGTGAAAGGTCATATGCTGTCACTTTCTGTGATGTCATTGGGGACCAAGGGCATGTGGTGTCACATTCACTACCCCTAGCGTTTTGGTGAACTGACATCCATGATCAACATTATCTATTTATCTAATGGAAAAAATTATCAGCCTGAAGGTTGGCTAGATATAGCTGGAATATCTGCTAAATTGGGATTGCTGTATTGCATCTTATCTGAAATTAGCAGTTTTAGGGGCGCAGAACATTATGGCCACACAAAGATATGCTTCATTCTAATCTAAAAAGAAGGGGATCTTACAGGAAACACATCTCAGAAGAGAAGATAGAAAAAAGATGGTGGGGACAATTATACTTCACTAGTTTCTCATCCTGATATAGGATAGGAATGCCATTTGATGCGGTAAATGTGGTCAAAGACGAAGAAGGGAGATTTGTATTGGTGAAAAGTAGACCGGATGCCATGGAGGTCATTCCATCAAGAATTTATGCACCAAATACAGACCACCCCTGGTTCCGTGACAGGCTATCTGGATCCTTTGCTCACTTAATGCTCATCCTGATGATTCTATTGGGGAAGAATTCACAAATTTCTCAGCTGACCTAGTGCGAATATCACCAAGACATCGAGGAAAAAGACCTGGAGCTAAAATGAAGATGTTAATTTGCCTTTTTTGTCTCCTATTGACAGCTTGTTCCTCCTCTTTAAATTAACATTTGCCTCATATCACTCCACCCTGATAACATTTCTTCTCCCACTTTAAATGATTTCCAAAATCTGATATCTATTAGTTGTACTATTCTTTCACCACCACCACTGGTATTCTAGGACCGCGACTAGAACTCTTACGATAAAACAGCCACACCTGCATGCGTGAAACATATCTTCCCCTTTCACCTTTCCCTAATTTCAAACCTACCCTCCACCACCTCCTCATGTTCTCTGACTTGTTTACCCAGATACCCAAGCTCTTCACTTAATCTCTAGTTATTTCGATTTTATATTAATCGAAAAAAACTAAACTGAGAACAATTCATACTTTTAAAGCAGGATCTAAGTAACAATAAGGTGACTTGCAAAGCCTTTCAAACAGAAAACAAAGGAACTATTAGGTAATGCTAGAGCACACACACATGCATCTCATGGTCTGGATTTACATTGGGGAGGCAACATTAATATCGGTGTTACATCTGTTCATTTTGTCCCTAGCCTTTCGATTCCCAGCCCATTATGTGCCCGAGCTAGTGCTGTAGCGGTTCTTTGCACCGTTGAACGGTATGGTCTAAAGCATGCAGGTTTCCTTGATTCTTGCATTAACAAGGATGGCCGGATGTCAGAGGGGATATTCAGAGTTGGGAATCATTTACTCTGAGCCTTGTACTTAGCAAATACTTTTTCTGGGGCACTAGTAATTAATAATTATGTTGCATTACGCTTGGTAGTCATTCTTGAGCATATTAATATGTGCAATGCTTTATGCCTATTTATGCTGGTGATATTCTTCAACATTTTAACATTATAATTTTATAACACTGTAGTGCATCGCACTTTCAGATTCATCTGGACAGAGCACTGATGTCACGTTCCATAGGTATAGCTTTCATGGTAGGAATCTTTGTCCGATAACATTATGGGGCTGATTATGAGATTGGTAGACGGGCAGCGCTGCTTGGCAGATTAGGACCACCGCCACCTCCAGACCACCGAGATCTCCGATCCTGGTGGAGCTGGCGGTTCCCTGGTGGCCCGACTGCTAGGGTTATAATATGGCGGTCAGACCGCTGCATTGGCGGCGGTCCTACGCCATCCGCGAGTCTGGTGGTCTAGTGACCATCAGACTCGTATTGAGGCCCTATGTCCCAATGGGTTATTTTCCATAGCAATTTTGACGGTCGCACATACTTGTACAGTTCTTCAGTAGAGTAGTTGAATATGTGTAGATATATTGAAAAATCTACACCTGTAATATTTTATTTTCTCCTGTAATACACCTGCACTTGCTCCTGACTGTTCTCATTAACCATAATATCCTTATATGTGGTAGTTTTAACTCCATTCTTGGATTCTGTTAAGCCTGCATATTTACCTATGGTCTGGAGAGCTCTAGCCTCGTGTATTCAAAATATTCCTAAATACAAATATATATGTAGAGTGGTAATAGGTCAGCCCTCTTCTTAAATTGCACTGCAAACGCAGCAAACAGCATGGGGCATTGAGTCGGCCCACTACAGCTACCGGTACAGCTCTTACACTGTGAGTGGGTGGCATCTTATCTGGTTGCACGCACATCCACTTAAGTGGTAGTGCAAGTGAGGGCCAGGGGTCTACTCTCCCCATTGCATTTGCCATTGCTTGGTTTTCTTCGGTCCTCTTTGTACCCACTGGACTGAGATTGAACATCTGCGCAGCAAAGGTTCTAGTCCTGCACGCCAAGGGCATGGAACCTTCTGCACATCTGCCTGGCTGGTTTCATATCCAGAGCCTGCCCAAAATGCATTAAAAAAACACCCTTAAAGAAAGCCTGTCTCCAATGACAGCACCCACGAGAGGCCCGAAACCGCAATACAGTCAATATAACCCTCACACATCATCTCCATCCTTTATACCCCAACCCTCGATCTCTGAGATACCTATTTATAACAAAAAACAGACTTCCCACAGCTACCTGAAACATGCCCTCAGTTTCCAACAATCGGTTAATTCCTCAATATACAGTCTCCAGGTGTAGCCACAGTTTATTATAATCCCAAAACAAACAAACAACCTCGTCTAAAGAATGTTTTTCAAATTCATGTTTATTGTCTGAAAGAATCATTATGAACAGTGAAAACGACTTGTGAGGGAGGTAGGTGTTCTCTTACTCGCGGATCCATACTGCGCAGTAGTGTCGCAGGGCAGACTTCGGAAAGCGCGTCTTGGCTCGTGCACAGGGCGGCGCGCGATAAGAATCCGACAGTCGGGTCACAGTGTTGTAACGCACTGCCAAGCAGGAAGTTCCTTTAACTCAGCAAACAGTGGCTTATCACCAATGTCCTCGTGCCCCTTCCAGCGTGTACGCACAGGCGAATCAGCGCACCCATAATTATGTTTTCAGTTTTTTTTTTCCTTTGTGGATTAAAGTTGATTCTCAACGCTCCAGTGCCGCCAGTGAAGTCGGTAAGGTTTTTACCCACAGTATATTTTACCCAAACCGGCCATTTTGTTTAATGCGCCCTGAGGACCTCTCACAGAATAAAGTGATAAACTGTGAGAGGGAGCGTCGAACACTCAGGATAAATCAATCAGCAGCACATCGACATGTCTGCAACAACTGAACCGGCATCGATACTTGTGAGAAACAAAGAGAATCCTGTGCACATCTTGCGGTGCATGAATATTCGGCGCCTCCAAGCAGATAGGCAGCACGTGCCTTTTATTACTAAAGGCACTGATGTCTTCATCATTATCATCATAAGAAAAAGTATCTCATGTTAATCTCTTATCAGGTGGATTTACGGTAAGATTGGACAGTGCTGCATGGTCAATCATTTGCACAACAGCTTCGGTCTAAGGTTAGCACAAGGTATATTGGGGGGAAAAAAAAACTCGTTTCTCCCATGACTGTGAAATAATGTCAGTCTAAGGTGAGCGTAAACCGTGTCGAATCCAGCTAATTTCTCCCATGATTCAATTGATGAGGAATTAAGGGCGTTTTTTTTATTTTATTAGGGTTTACCAATTATTTTGCTAATTTCTGGTGCTCATCGTGAGCACACTGTGCCCACTCCAAAGCAATACATACAGAGTACAATGAACTCAAGTTCTCAGCGACATCACAGAAAAGATTCTTACATCCATATGATTTGGTTCAAAATAAAGGGACATGTCAATGTAATGACACCCTAATGATGCCAGAAGAGAGAATAAAGCAATAGTGATCCAAACACCATTATTTACCATTTTGATACTGCAAGAGTCTGGGGGATGTTCAAACTACCAGAAGCGCATTCGCAGAAAAACAAAGGGTCGTTACCAAAACACATGCCCAATTCCGCCAAAGGTGGTTCACTGGAACACCAAGGCTAGCAGATACCTTTTACTCCCCAATCTTTGTTGACAGAAGCAACAGTCACCAATGCAGAAATGTCTTCCCTGTTTGCCTCAGACCTCCTTCCTGTCAAATAAATGAATGAAGACTCCTAGTATCACCCCTTTAGCCCTAAAGCAAGTCTGATGGTCACAGATCTAATGATGCTCCCTGATGTGAGATACAAAGTGATTAACTGTACTACCTCAGCTTCCTGCAGCCGCAGTGTTGCCATACAAATAGGATGTGCACCATTATTGTCAGAAGTAAATCAGGTCATATTGGTCATGCACTATTCTTCAACATAGCATAAATGTAGAACATTAGGTGTAATAGAAAGGAGAAGGACAAAAGCCTGCATAGCAGAATGTTTTGAACCTTTCCAGCACTATTGTTCATTAGTTGAAATACAATAAACCGTAAAGGGGTTCTTGCACATACGCCCTTCAAATAAGCAGGAAGCATTTTCTAGAATGATTTCGCCTAAAAATCACGATTCACCACTTGCCAAGAAAAACATGGATGATGTTTAAGAAAGATATAAAGTTTACCAAACAGTACTCTCTGAGTAGGAATTTTATGGCTTATAAAATTACAGTATTGGAATCTGAGAAAAATATATAAATCTATCGCACAGTTTCACAATGAAATCCTTTTTCAAAAACATTTACACGTCTTTAAAAAAATGGTCAGGGTTTACAATAATACTCTTTTGGGTAATACATTTGGAAGTGTTCATATTGTTACCCCAACAAGTCATTCGAGCATAATGAAACACGGAATTGACCAATAGATGTGTTTTTCTTTGTGTTGCTTTGCCAAACTTGTTTCACAAAAATATACGAATCACGAGGCATTTCATATTTTTTGGCAAAGAAGTGAAACATCATATGAGTGATTCTGAGGAGTCTCTTTTGGTCGGACAAAGATCAGCCAGCACTGTAGGTGATCAGATGTGTCCACGAGCACCAGCCTCAGCAGTAACATCAATCCTCTTTTCCAAACACCTTCTTCATTAATCGGGAAAATGTTTTTTTTTTTTCCATTTTAAACTCCTTTACGGCCTACTTTTCCTCTTCTCTTCAAACCAGCTTTTGAGCATGTACACCTGCACAGCTGACACGACCACCATCACCACCAGGTTGATCATGGACCAGGTGTTCACCCGTTCGCAGTTACTTTCTTGGATGTTTCGGTCCCGAGCTTCAAATGCTTTCAGAAAGGTCTGCAACTGCACGCTTTTACTTAGCCTTGCCTTAACATTGTTCATTTTTTCCTAAGAAAAACATAAAAAAGGGAAGTACATTCTATAGTTTTCTTTGACTTTTTAAGGACAGTAACATCAAATTAAACATTGTATACAACCTAATTTGAAAGTCATCAGCAGGTAAATATTCAAAATAGAACAAACTACTGTCATGAACATCGTTACAGTTCCTGTTTCTGACTCTTCTATTATTAACATATACTTATTTTTAGAGTCTTTTATCTCTTTGTAGAAAGTATGAAATATTTAGACTTGCACAGAAATGTTGGTATCATGTCTGCTAACTATTTAGGCCGACATATTTCATTTTTCGGTTATGGAACCTGCTATAGCATTATGGACGCACACTGTAGTGGCTGACATGTTTGTATTGTTTTTAGTTATAGGAAAATATAATTAATATATGAATCTATATGCATTTTAAACGCCATATTGTTTAATCTTGTTGGTACTTTAATGCCTGAAAATACAATTAAGTAATGTCAGCACTAAATATATTTTCGATGTATTTAGATCTTCATCAATGACTTACTATTTTTCACAAAATGTAGATCAGTGACTTACGAGAACCCTGTTGAGAGCCTCCTATTAAAAAGTCTACAAGTTTCCAGTGCCTGTGATTTACACAAACCACTGTAGTCAGCAAATCACTGCTATTAGGTTAGTTGAGCCAAGCCTAGCTTATAATATGATAATACAGCATTGTAGAGGTGCGCTAAGTGACATTTTCGAAGGTTTTGAAGTTGTCCCTTAAAAAACAATTCAGAGGATGTAACTGTTCCATTACGAAATCAGTCATCCCTCGCCACTCTTAGAGTGCCATCCCCAATCCCCTTCGAGCTCAGGACCACCTGGTGAATCTCAGACCTCAGGACCACCTGGTGAATCTCAGACCTCAGGACCACCTGGTGAATCTCAGACCTCAGGACCACCTGGTGAATCTCAGACCTCAGGACCACCTGGTCAATCTCAGACCTCAGGACCACCTTGTGAATCCTGGATCTCGGGACAACATCGCAAATCCTCTTTTCAGAGGCTTTTCTTTCCAGGTACTCCACAGACGAAGAAACATGGCTAGGGCTCAGTTAATCTCAATGATTGTTTCCCACATTGGAAATCATCCATCCCAGCATCTTTGCCTTTGCCAAGGCCACTGGCATAGGTGAGGTTTGTAATTTGTGGTGAGTGCCTGACGAGATGTGCCATGAGGCCCTGGCACCTGATGAGCTCTGGACCCTGTTATCAGGGAGGGGAACATAAGCATCCGCAGTGAGAACAGTTCAGAGGCTCAGAAATACAGAAGATGCCGAGGGGACCGTAGGTATAGAATGATGGAAGAAAGGGGGTGGCACTTGTGGCCTTTAAATACTTTTTACCTCCTCCCATAAACATGCCTCAAATTTCATCGCTGCAGACAGTAAAACCAATCTTACGTTCAGGCCCATGGAGAGAGGGATTAAGCCACTAGCAGTTGAACAATATGAAGCTCTGGAAACAAGGCTCCGAGGGTGTTTATTCAAACTTTTTTTCAGAACAGCAACCACATGAAGTAGGGAGGGACCCTCTATAGTCAGTGCCCCTGGAATTATGTGACAGGGGAGGACCAAAGTTTGCGGGAAAGTTGATTAAATTACGCAGCCAGAAACAGAAAATTATGCAGCTTAACGCAGCACATTTTGTGATAGTATCGCTTCATTTATTATTTTTACATATGGCAATACTGTCTAAGCAAATATTTCACCTCATAAGTACCGGTTTAACAACGAAATATAACAATAAACAACTGAAAGATGACCAGTCGACCTTTGCAAAGGGCTTTCCACTGCACAGGAACACGAAATGCCAAATTTTAATAACTTTTGTTCTGATTGAGCTAGAAACATTTTTTTTGTTTGAAATCTACAGATTATGCAGCAGTTGATGGATTAAGTGGCAAATGCAGCAAATCCATAGTTATGCAGAAAAATTATCTGGAAAATGTCAGCATAACTTACATTTTACCCAGGACTATGAAGACGTCCATTAATCGTATTTGCCAATGCATGACTTTTTATCACGCACATCTGGGTTAAAACAAAAACAACCACAACATGGTACTTCAACTAACTAAGCTATACCTAGAGCATTCTGTATGTCACCCAGTAGAACTGCGCTGACCTTTAGCAATCTATCATAAAACATAATAAAGCACCTTATACAGCTACTAGCATTCACTTTACCTGCACTCGCTCCTGCAACCCTCTGGGATCTGCTGCTAAAATGCCAGAATACCAGGAGAGAGGCGTAAAGGCACCCAGTAGTCTCCCAGTCGCTCTGACAATGAAGGGATGCTGCCCACCGTCTGCCTTACCACAAACTATCGTTTGGCCACAGAGACACCTCAGATCACGGAGGCAAGAATGGCTGGAAAACAGAGATTGCTCCTACAGCTCTGAAAATTCTGAAGACTGCTCTGTTCTGAAATGGAATTGTCCACCTGCTGTTCTTAATTCCAACATTTTAGTTTAAGAATGCTAAGATCTGTGAAGCCATTTGTGCCTAGTTATAAATCTATGGCAAAATGACAGCTTCATATAATGATTTATCTTCTTCAGCAAACAGAGTAGTGAGAAGATCCAAGGAAAAATTAATTTGTATTAAAAGAATGTGATGGTCCCAACTGACTAAGAACATGGCAGTCCAGGAAACCCAAATTCTCCATGGCAAAAATGTTCAAACAAGTCCCACTCTGCCAAAGGCCACAATTAAAATGGGCATAGCAACTCATTTTGCTGTGAATGCTGATGTTCAACCCACTAATCTGCAGACTACTGGGAAATTGCCAGGGTGGCAGAATGGCCAGTCCGCCACCAGTTACCATTCTCTCAGCAATGTTTTGTGCTGCCACATTTACTTCTTTTTAGGTCAAGCATTGGAGACCTCTTGTATATACTTTAGTATATACTTCTATACTTCTTTGTGGTGTCTCTGCTTTTTCACTGGTTTGTTTCAGTGTCCTTAAAAAAATCCTTGCTTGCTAGTGGTCAATCCTTGCTCTTTGTCCCACCTTTTCCACAGCTGTACACTCCCCTGGAGCATGGCCCTAGTACTTGTACCCTTCCACTTGTGCCTATGTAGCATGTGCTTAGGGATTACTTTTTTCTTAGGCTAATAGCATTTGACCAGAGCGCTGGATGCTTCAGTGGCTTCAGTCTGATTCTGTTAACAGGGCTCTAGTCTATTACTTATTTTCATCTGCAGTCATGTGTGACTTTGTTTATTCCATTACTTACTGTCCCTCGCGCATTTTCTGTTCTTGCATTGCAAATGCTTGTTCCTTTTGTCTGTCTCTGCGAGCTCACAGGTCGCTTTGAACCGGCTGCTTATGTCAACTGTTATACTTTTTATTTTCAGTTAGTGTGGCAAGAAAACACTTATAGCTCTAACTCAAGCGAACTCGAGACCCATTGCAGTTCAAATGCTTGTTTGCTCAGCAGTCCCCAGTTACTTAGAGCAGTCTTTTGCAAGCTATTCCTAGCAACAACTTATCTAAAAAGTGGATGTTACAGCATCCGCTTTACAATTGCTAGGGCACGATGAGATGCTCCTTCTTATTTCCAGAAGGGTGGCACCGAAGGTAAGCACTGGGGCTTGAGCTCTGTAACTGTCTAAACACTCAGCAGGGGATGGAGGGGAGGATACACATCATTCACCACTTGGAAGTGAACTACAGTTGAGCGCGTGGACAGGACGATCAATAAAAATGTGGTGCACAGGTCATAGACCTTCCCTGCTACCGAAGAGCCACTGTGGCGGAGGCAGATTCAATTTCAGCTCCATTCTGCCTCTGCAGACAATACCGTTGGCCTCAGAAGTCTATCTGCATTTATAACACAAAATGTGACCACGGAGGCGTTTTCTGCCTTGCTGCACTTCTGAAGACAAGGTTTATTCCGTTGTTTGCTGGAGCTAATGAAACCAAGCAGACCAGGCGTCTGCTGAGGTCACTTGCAGAAGGATGCAGCTAAGCAGCGAAACCACATATTCAAATACTTTTTTTTCTAACAGAAATGAATACAAAGATGTATCTCGCAACTCCTGGGTCTGCTACATTTTTTCGTCTGATGCTTCAATATTTTCACGTTTTTTTAATTCTGAAAATGAACTGGCTTCCTGCATTACCCAGAGGCTTGTAAAGGAGCAACAGTTTGACCTGTGCATTGTCTAGAAGGTGTTCAGCAGAGATACACGGGAGATGTGACTGATCCTTTTTAAGTTCAAGGACCTTTTGCTTGAAAACCAAATATTCAACTATGCATGTTCATGTAGGGAAAATGCATTATAGCCACGTTATGGAGTTTGCTTTATGTAAAAGAAAGAATAATTTGCACGTTATAACACTAGTATTAGTGAGTGTATAGCCATTTAAAAGTGGACTTTTGAGAGTGAATTTCGTCATTATAAGTTGAACCAGAGAGGCAGGAGAGGCCTTGGGTCTAGATTTCATGTTGATAAAATTGTGGAAGTTCCTCACATGCAAAAACAGTAGCCAAACTGGTGACCTCATGCCCACACGATAATGCATCTAGGGAAAGCTGATTACGACATCTGTGGAACTGTAATGCACAGGTCCTTGACTCAGAAAAATAAATACATGAAATTACCTGCTGTGCATGTGGACTCTGAATGTTCTTGAGACGTGCTCACCACACCTCCATGGGAATGAAGATCAAAGGAGGACGATAGCCAGACTTTCCTCAACGTGTTTCATAGACCCAGGTATCTGGCTTGACCTAGCCTGGCTGGACATGAGTAGCTGACCAGCGAGAGAGAAAAATCCCTACAGCATCAAATGGGTAACTCTAACGCAAGCCACAGGCAGGAGGATATGAAATGGGGAATTTGTGAGTGTGGGGGGGTGCCCCTGGGGAACGGCGGTGAAGTGTTTTTAAATCATGGTTGACCAAGGGGGTGGACGTATCTAACCCTCACTTGGAACGTGAATGGCCTAAGGAATAAGATCAAATGGGGAGTAGTGGCGCTGTATATTAGATGGGTTGAAACGGACATTGTCTTCCTGCAGAAAACTCACCTGCTGGGGTCAGACTGTAGGTTCCTGGGATGGGGCCAATATATGTCCCTTGGGCATGCATGATTTTCTTGAGGATCGAGGGGAGTGGCGATCCGATCCTAACAAAAAAAAAATACCCACTATTAAAGTTACAAGGGTCTAGTCAGACCCGAGCAGTACTATCCTGGGGATACAGGGACCTAGAGAAACACAGGGGTAAACCCTTGTCAGTGTATATGCCCTCCTCGTCTGCAGAAGGATACACTGGAGAAATTAAGCCCAATGATATTGGAAGCAGGTGGATTTCAATGACACTACGGCACAGGAGCTTGAAAGGACAAGGACAGTGACCAATAGGGATCCATAACACACTCAATTACCCCAATTTGCCAGGATGCTGGGTCTCGCTGACCTTCGGAGACTAACACACCCTACAGATAGAGGATACTCATTCTTCTCTGGGGCACACGAAAAATGTTCGCTAGACTGGATTATTTGTTTACACCTGTGGGCGAAAACCTGAACGTCTGGGAGGTGGAGTACTCAGCGAGGGGTATTTCTGACCACTCACCACTGCTGATCACCCTGGGAGGCAACAGGTTGCAGATGAGCAGGCCGTGCTTCAGGCCACACGTGTCTCAATACCCAGAGATGGTGACACAAGTATCGCATGACTCCGACTGTATACTTTGAGGAGAACAAGGACTTGTTTGACTACTCTGTTATTGTATGGGAGGTCTATAAGGCGGTCCTCTGTGACAAAATACAAATGCCGCGGTGGATAAAAAAACGGGCTGCAGATGAAAAAGACTGTCACCCCTGAACAGCACATCCTAGCCCTGGGGTGGGAGGGGATAAAGCTGGGCATTAGCTCACCTGAGCCACAGAAAGGAAGGGGCACAATGGGTGAAAGAGCTAATTGCCCTGACTTGGAACTAGTGAGTGTTTTCCAAGGCTTGGCCATAGATGGACGAGCACGAAATGCAGCGGTTCTTGAGAATGCTGCGCCTCCCAACTCCGTCCAGGGAAGACGATGAGATGTTAGATGAAGACCTAGCACTGGAAGAGCTGGTAGAGGCATCAATGCAAAGCGAGAAAACACTGGGGCCTAATGGGTTACAAGTGGAGCTGTTCAAGAGATTGTCCGCACTGGTAGGCCCACCCCTACTACAAATTTTTGAAGATGCCCATACATGGGGGCTACCTACAGATCTCTGACATGCCCGAACGACAGTAATATATAAAGAGGGCAAGCTTAGAATGGAGCGTGTGGCCTATCACCCAATATCTATTCTGAACATTGAGGTCACATGATAGTCTACAATACTGACTCATAGGCTCAATAAAGAGATAACACTGCTCATTCATCGCGACCAGAGTGGGTTTAAGTCCCACAAATCTAACTGATAAAACCTCAACCTTACACAATTGGCTCAATGAAGTACAGGACATCAGGGCCCCGTTAGCAATGGTGTCCACTGATGCTGAGAAATAATTTGATTCAATCCAGTAGTCCTGTCTCTTTCTGGTCTTGAAATACTTTGAATACAGACCCCGCTTCTGCAGCTGGGTGGTCCTGCTGTGAGCAGAGCCCAGTCACAATCCAGGTGAACGGGGCAATGTCTGAGACATTGTTGCTGGATTCCTACATGGATGCCCCCGCTTTGCGCATTGAGCCCCTAGCTAGTTGGATTAGGTTACAGAGGGAATCTAATGGTGGCTGTGCCCTGGCGGGCTGGAAAAAGAAAACAATCTCTTTATATGCTGATGATGTCCCCCTTTATAAACTGGACCCCAGAAGGATCTCGAGTCCCCTTCAGGTGATTTCTAGAGTCTTTGGAGACTACTCCGGTTACAGAATAAACTGGGATAAGTCGGTGCGCTAGCAGGATACTTTAGCCGGTTGGGGACTGGGAGCCAGGTGACCTCTCAGGGTGGTAGTAGATAGCTTCAACTACCTAGGTATGTTTGTCACCACAAATCTAGAGCAATTCCAGAGGGAACACCTAGGACGACTGCTGGTGAACATGCAGAGTGATATTGCTGCGTGGCGTAAGCTACTGTTTGTTAACACTCCTTGGTAGAGTGGTCATTTTCAAAATGAACACTCTACAGAAACTCCTATATGCCATGCTAAATACGCCCTTTCCGATCCTGGAATTCTCCTTCAGCAAGACTTGATAGAGAGGTGTGATTGTGGTTGTGGGACAGAGCAGCCCCCGGATAGCCTTGAAAACCCTCTATCAATAGGTTTACAACCCAGGCATCGCACTTGCACATCTGAGGGCCTGTTACTGGGCCTCCCAGCTTCTGAGCATCAATGAATGGATTTACGCCCTGCACAATCGATGACCTGGCAGCCCAACTGGACAGATGTGCCAAGGTTGAGCTCACCTTGAAGCATTATTTTTATGGCAGGAAAGGTAGAGCAACCCTACCGGCACCCGCCTGGGCAGCCCTCAGTGCGTGGGACAGAGCACGGCCCCACCTGGGATGGAATAACAGGGTCATGACAGAAACTCCACTATGGGTAGGGTCTATATTGAAAGAGGTGCCCAAGCTACAGGGTTTTTCTAGGTGGGCCTTGTTTGGGATCTCTAAGGGTAAAATATGTTATAGAAGACCGAGCTATCTGGTCATTTGAAAGTATTCAAGAAGAATATGAACTCTCTCAAACTCAATATATATATACAAATACACCCAGCTCAGACATGCCTTCCATGCCGAGGAGGCCGACTGGGAGAACCAGCCTGAATCGGCTCCCTTAGAGAGACACCTATTGAGAAGCCCACTGGGAAAAAGAAAGGTATCCTCAGTGTACAAAGCTATAATAAACAACATTCCTAACAATCTAGGAAATTTAAGACAGGACTGGGAACGGGATGAATGTCATTAGAGAATGTGGAGTCTGGGACTTGTCCGATGCACCCCCATGAAGTAGCCATTAGGGCGCTGTTCCTTTTGATCCAACTCAAGGCACTGAATAGGGCCTACCTGGAGAGTGCCAGGCTCCATACAATGGGGAAAATCCCCACACCCAACAGTCTAAGATTCTCGGACACCATGGGTTTGTTCTACCACTCAGCGATACTGAGCCATAATTTTGCAGAAGCTCAGTGACATACTAAACAATGAAATACTGCCAACCCTCAATTTGTTCTATTAGGAGTCTCTGGAAATGTTGAGCTCCGTAGGAGAGGATTGATATTCTATTCACTAAAACACATTGTAGCAAAAACAGACATTGCTCAGAGATGGAGTTCGCCCACCTTACAAACCAAGACCAAGTGGATTGCTGGGAAGAACACCTGTATGGGGGACAAAAAAGTCCTTCTACTAGGGGGTTGCCCTAGGAGGTTTGATAGGATCTGGGGCAGGTGGAGGGAATATTATGGACTGGTACCTACAGGCTCACAAGCCCTCATGCACGACAGGGTAGATACAGACTCATAGTGCAGATATGACCTGACTCCCAGCAAGGGAAACAGGGCCAGGCTAGAGGAGTAGGCGCACAGGCTGCACTCCTCAAACTGCAGAAGAAGCTGCTGATTCCTGAGAAGGATGGCCCCCTTTTCGACCACTGCAGATACTCACCTCTTATACACACTTATTCTGTGATATTCCTGGATGCTATGGTCTGTGTCCTGTTTTGTGCTTACTTTGTTCATTTTATATTTAAAAATGCCAATAAAAACAATAGTAAAAAATAAGCTGTCTTGCAAGAGTAATAAATGGCCCAGATGTAGAAAAACCCTTGGAGATAACAGCACCTAAGACTCAGAACAACTTCAAAAGCCAGTAACGTAATGCTCCGGACTCATATAATCCCATATATCACCTTAGTATGGGGGTTGTCAATTTTCCCTTTGGGAGTCATATAGACAGCTGGTTACGGGCTCAAGCATGAATCAAACTAAGTAAGAATGTTGTTTGTAGTCGTTATTATAAGGTTATCTGTATATGAAACTGCATATAGTCTAGCCGCAGAGACTGGAGCTGCACTCACAAGTCATACATTGAGAATTTCTCCTAGAAAAGTTTGGACTGATCCTTAAGAAACATCTGTGGAAATTCAGCAATAGCATCAAGAGGCCTCCAGTTCTTGGAAGAATTAAGGTTGGAAATCTAGGAAGCAGAGCAGACCAATGGCTAAAATCTAGGGCCTACCAGTATAGGCAATGAGACGTTCAAGATAGGTATGTCACCCTTTGTTGGACTTTTTGCCTTATGCAGGGTCATCCCCAGTCTTTTTCCCTCCTTCCACCTGGTTTTTCTGACCTCTCACTGTTGGCTCTAGGACTCTGAGCACTTTATCACTGCTGACCAGTGCTAAAGTGCAGGTGCTCTCCCATCTAAAGTTGGTATGATTGGCTTATACCTAATTGGCATATTTAATTTACCTATAAGTCCCTTGTACAGTGGTATCTCTATACCCAGGGCCTGTAAATTAAATACTACTAGGCCTGCAGCGCTGCTTGCGCCACCCACTGAAGTAGACTTTCAAACCTGTCTCAGGCCTGCTAGCGCAGGGCCTGTGTGCGCAGTTTTCTGCCACAGGGACCTGGCATCTAAATTTACTTGCCAGGCCCAGAACTCCCCTTTTACTACATGTAAGTCACCCCTAAGGTACGCCCTAGCTAGCCCTATGGGCAGGGTGCCATGTATGTAGAAAGGCAGGACATGTGCCATATTGCATGGCCTGTCCTAGTAGTGACAAACAGCCTAACTTGGTGTGCTGCTGTGAGTGCTGCCTTCTCATAGGATTGCATTAGAAATGCCTTGCCTTATGTGTAAGGGGTATTGTCTGATTTATGAGGGGTAGCGTAGGCGTGTTTGGTATGGTTGTGATGGTGATAATAAATACTGCTTACTGGTGTGGGTGTATTTTTTATTACTATCACAGAAATGCCACTTCTAGAAAGTGCGCATTTATCTGTGCTTATGACTCTGGTGTTTTGCAGCTTGACTCCAATCTACGTCTGGGCAGAGTGACAGTTGGGGCTTTGTGCATATTTTTCAGACAGCCTGTAACAGGGAGGGTGGAGGTGTCACAGAGGTGCATCTGCATACTGAATAGTCTTCCTGGGCTGAGAGAAGGGAGAGGCGGGGCACACCTACATTTGTAAAGGCTGTGCCCTGGCCTCACACAATAGGGTCGTTAAACCCCCACTGATGTTTGGAGCCTGTGCTGAAAGGAGAGAGGGGGCACTCCCAGAACCAGTTGTAACTGGCTGGAACCTCCTCTCCCTACCATTGTAAAACACTGTAAGAACTGACTATAAGTACAGGGGAATTTCCCCCACAATTTGAACATTCTTGGAACTTGAAACTGGACACAGAACCCTGATGAATGGACTCACCAGGAAACCACCTTAGACTGCTGCTGTTGTGCTGACCTGTGACCTGCCTGGTCACTAGGAGGAACTGCCACCATCTGCACCCCTTATGCTAGCCTGTAGCTGGGACCACCAGCCCTGTGCTCCTTCTTGTCCTGCTTGCTCCCAGGGGCAGGGTGCTGTGGCCCCTGACCCCTGCAACGATCTTTACATCTTTGCCCAGAGCGCTTTGGAAAACGGCACTCTCCTAATTTCTGGGAAAAAGATCATCGCCGCGGCCCGGGCTTTAGATGTGCCCTAGCGCTTTGAAAAGCGCCTTAATTCTGCCACAAATCACCGCCGCAGCCCAGGCTGCAGATGGGGCCTTAGCGCTTTGAAAAGCACTTTATTTTTGCTCCCCGATTCACCGCCGCAACCCGGGCTGTACAGGGGGCCGTAGCGCTTTAAAAAGCGCCCCTTAATTGCTGCCCGAATCACTGCCGCGAGGGCGCGCTCCTTCTAGTGCCCCAGGGCACGAGAAAACCGACGCTGAAGAATCAGGAGCAAGCCTGCTCCTAGCGGTGCCCCCGGGGTAGGGATCGCTCCGAGGAGCGCCCCCGGGGCACCGGCAGGCCCGACCTTGGGCCAGCGTGTCGTCAGAGCAGGAGGGAGAGGAGGACGCCTCTCCCTCGCCTGCTCAAGCCCCGGAGGGCTCTCCTTCAGCGTGCGGGAGGGGCAGCAGCCTCATCGGAGGCTCGCCCGTGCCGCGGGCTCTCTGGTGGGCCCCCTCGTGGGCCGAGGGCAGTTGTGAAGGGGTCTCCCTCCGTGGAAGGGCCGACGAAGGCCCAGGGAGACCCCAGGAGTTTGCGGTCCCCGGAGGGGCCCGTTCACAAATCGGAGGGGGAGCGTGGTGCCCCCCTCCTTACTCCCAGGATTTCCCTGACCTGGGCCCCCCTCGAGAGGGCCGGTGGAGGCCCGGGGGGCCCCCAGTGATCACGGGTCCCAGAAAGGGCCCGTCAGGAATTCAGAAAGGGAGCGTGCCGCCCCTCTCGGTCCCCAATACTCACAGGAGGCCCCCATTTTGCGCAGAGGAGCGCCGGGGGCCCCATTGTTCGCCTTTTAGGCACTGGAGGTGCCTTTATCAAGCCAGGTACTGTTAAAGGAACAATATATAGAACATACGTTTTTACTAGAGACTTCTCCTAATTTATATATTGCCTACCTGTTTTTGATGGTGTTACATATGTGTATGCAAATGTTCCTGTTATGGGCATGACATGCTAATATGTTTTTCTAACTTGCCATATGTTTTCTAATGTTCCTACTATGGGCGTTTTATGATATTCTTATGACAAGTGTTCTAATGTGATAACGTGTTCCCTGACTACTGCTTATGTTGCAGAATACTGAGTAACCTGTGTGTTATGTGTGACTACTGCTAATTTGCGAAGTAACTAATGTGTAACGTTCTGACAACTGCTAAGGTAGCAGGATAGTACTGATATGTGATGTTTGGTCTGATAATTGCCTTGTGTACAATACAGTATATTTTCATATAATCTGGTGTTGTTTTTCCTTTGTGGTGGGGATATTGCGTCACATGTGTTGTGTGTGTTGTGCAAACGCTTTACACATTGCCTCCAGGTTAAGCCTGACTGCTCGTGCCAAGCTACCAAGGGGGTGAGCAGGGGTTATCTTGGACGTGTAACTCCCTTGCCCTGACTAGAGTGGGTAAGTTCTGCCTGGCTGAGGTGCATACCCTAGCCAACCAGAAACCCCATTTCGAACACCCTTTTATCAAAAATTATTATTTTTTGCTCCCAAGAGAATGGCACTGACATTTTTCACATTCTACCAGATAACAGTGTGTCTGAAGTAATTATTTCTAAGACGGCACAATGTAGAGAGTGACCTTGAATGTTTGCTCTTCTCTAAGAGAACAAAGTGCATGCCAAATTTAGTGTCTAGAACCGTTATAATAAAGATTCTGAAGTGGCTGTATGGTAAAGATTTGTCGGTTGACTGGGATCCTCGTGTCACAGAAGGGTATGAGTAGTAGTTTTGCTTCCAGGAAGAACCTGCTGATGGTTTCTAACTTAGATCTGTCAGTCATCCTGATCAAGGTAAACGTGTACCCTTTGGTGATAGGCAGGAGCTGATTGTAGTGTTAAAACCTTAAAATAAAGCCTTTCACCACATTTTCACAAATGAAAATCAAAAGGAGACGCATGAGTAGTTGTTTTTAAGGTGAACAAAGTTGTAGCTTCTGTGGTAATTCCCCAGGAAAGACAGTCAGGGGAGTGGGATGCTACAAACCATGTCTGAGCATGCATCATTAACTGGAGGAAGGGTGAGGCATGCAGGGTATACTATAGGGGAAGATGTGGCCATATGCATTCCCTGCTACATATCCAAACTCATATGAACAGAATTTAAAAGCAGTTCTGGTGTGAAAGAAAGAGGCAATATATGCATTCTCAAAATACAATTGATGGGGAGAAGATAGATACTTACCAAAATATCTTCCAGTTTCATATCTAATGGGTCATTGCCCATAACGTACTTTTTCCAGTCCTCATCATCTTTTCCATCTTCACCAATATTATCCAAGATTAACTCAAAGAATATCACTTTCTCCGAAATCGTGCTGAAGGTGTTATCAAAGCAGAACATGTAATCCCCATCTTCTGTCTCTACCCTAAATGGAGAAAAAAAATGATTTCACACAATATTTCATACTTTTCATGTATTCTTTATATTGATTCTGGCCAGTCTAGTGATGAGCAGAAATCGGATATGCAATCTTAGAAATGCTTGATATAGTTGGCCATTCAACTATACTGCTGAAGTTCTTACCTCATAGGTGCACACAGCCACCATTGTTTAGCTGATGATTGATCAAACATTTGTGGTCTTGGATTTGCATTTGAATGGTTTAACATACTTATCATGAATGTTGTAGTTTCACGTTTGCTTCATAAATAGTTGACTCTTTCTTTTGTTAAATCAATGATTGCAGCAACCCTAAGGTTCATGTTCTGGAAAAATAAAATTAATTCTCCAAAACGCACAATTTGTGATCTAGAATGCCATATGTTTCTTTTTAGTTAATTGTTTGGTGCTCAAACATCAGTTATTTGCTTCCATTAAGTACTCTCTAGAGATTACTACCATATATGGATAGATTAAAGTTTTGCATGCACATACTAATCATATAGTTGGGTTATTTGGGGTATTTAACTGCCAGAGTCGATGCCTCCTTGGTATCAGTGCTCCTAACAGTACAAACTGTTCATGTCCGACTGCTTAACGTGGACTTCCGGCCCATGATGCATCCACAGTTTGTTCCCTCTCCACCTACCCCCACTGTCTTCACGAGAGTATTTGAAGTAGGCTGGGGTCTAGAGGTTTGCAGTAGAGACTGCACTGCACAACTGTAGAGTGTCTATGACAGAAAAAATAAGTGGGGCAATGTCTAAATGCCAGATTAACCGGTATCAGAGGAAGAGTAGTTAACATTGAAGTACCATCAAGGTGGGAGGGAGCTACGTTAGTGTTGTAACCCATAATTTTGATATCAGTTAATTAGACTGTAACTGACCGACGTCTTGTTTGGATACTCTGTGAGCTGATTTATGGAGGTCTGTTAGTATGGCCTGACATGCTGTGTGAAAAGTAGCTGGCAGGTCAGGAGTGGGAGGGTGATGTTGTTTCCCTTGTCTGCCATTTGAAGATTGTCATTAAAGACATTAAGCAGTATTGTTTCTGTACTGTGCCTTGGTCTAAAGATGGATTACCTGAAATCTAGCAAGTTAGCATTGTTTAAATGCACTGCAGTTAACATACTGCTACTTTGTCCAGAATATTTTGTAAAACTTAAAAATGTTTGATGTGCTAATAAGTTTCTTATTATTCAGGATATAACACAATGTTTAAGGCAATGAGTAATACTGGCATTTTTGGCCCAGTTAAGTAGTTATTAAAAGACAAGCATTGTGTAGTTTGGAGGGAGAAGTCGGATGAAGAACAATTTCTGGGGTAGGTAAAAAGTGCTTATATGACCTAGTGTTTGTGCTCATTGTGAGACAATCAGATATCTGGAGAAGACAATGTCATTTCTGATAAGTTACATACTAGAGAGAACAAAGTTAGCCAAACTGAGATAAAAGTTATTTTGATTGTGGTATATAGCAAAACTTAAGCACTCAAGCCCCGAGAATTTAATGAAAGCCTGAAATAATTATTTTGGACTACTGATGGGTTTGAAAATCTCTTGTGAAAATGGCTGTACTTGCATATGAATACTTTTATTGGTCATTTTTGAAGGAACTTTTAGGTATTTCATAATTTATTATTTTTGGTTTTCCTTTGACAGGTTTTGAATGCCAAGCAATTAGTTTAGGGGCTGCAGGCCACATGAGAACCAGGTAGCCCAAGTTTTACAAACTTTTTGTGGCTGGAGTATGCAAGTTACAGCGGAGGAAATAGAACTGCATTGCTGACCTGGGTAAAGCTTGCATGAAGTGAGCTAGAAGCTCCTCACAGGAAGATAGATCATTCCCTTCCGAAAGCATTTGTTTACATGTGCCAAACTTTGGAAATAAGTTGGTGATTTCAACTCAACCCAAGAAGCATTGGGGATGGTGCGTAGATGTCTCTACAAATCATAACACAAAAGCATATTAACACTCATAGCCAAATACAGTAAGTGTGGTGCTGGCTGCCAAGACATAAGTCCTCTGTTGAAGAGCACCGATCAGTGAATGAGCACATAAAAAGGATGATATTATCTCTCCGACTGACTGGTTTTGTTTAAAAAAGTAGAGAGGAACTTTGTAAGAAATTGTTGGAAAAGAAGTAGGTATGGCTATGTACACTGTGCACCTGCGCCACAGCACCTCCTTCCTGGAATATTTTAGGATGATCAGTTAAGTGGGGGCCGAGAAAAAGGGTGATTGCGGCGTATTCGTGAATGCATGCGCCAACAGTAATGCTGCGATTGGCTGGCTGCAACCTGACCAAAAAGTTGCAGTTGCCATTTTAAGAAACGGGACACGGTCCCCTGGGCTGAAAAATACAATTAAAGTGGCATTAAGGGTCAGGGTGGAGGTACCCTGAACCCAGGGATGTGATATAAGGGCCTCCGAGGTTGAAATTATGCCCTTAAAAATATATATTTTTTCACGACGCATGATATTCGCAAATACTTTGCAACGCTTAGCGCAGCCCCCTATGTAATGTTATGATGAATTTGTGAATATTGGTGACAACAAAACAATATTCACAGAGTCATTCATACACTAATTCATTCACTCTAGTAGCACTCAGAAACTCATGCACGCACTCACAGACCCACTCAGACCCTCATGTACTCACTCACAGACCTACTCAGGCACTCATGCACCCAGTCACATACCAACTCAGACACGGACACCCCACTTACACTCATGCACCCACACACAGAACCACTCAGACACGCACCAACTCACAGACCCACTCAGACACTGAGGCTCCCACTCACAGACCCACTCAGAGACTCATGCACCCACAGATATAGCAAGTCACATTAATCCACCTACTCACAGGCCCACTGATAGACTCATGCACTCACTCACAGACCTACTCGGAGACTTATGAACCCCTTCACAGATCTAAAATCCATCTCAAACACTCACTGACAGGCCCATACACCTACTCATACATACACTTACCACTCTATTCAAGCAGTTACACACCCATTTTAACCCCTTCTGTGCAGGGGACGTAATGGTTACGTCCACCGGCACAGTGGTCCTGTGCCGAGGACGTAACCATTATGTCCTCGGCCTGGAGCTCAGGGGGAGCGCTAGCGCTCCCTCCGTGGGCTTCCTTCCCACCCCTCCCCCCCCAAGGCAGGGATGGAAGGGGAAGCCCTTCCCCTTCCGCCTGACCCCTCCTGTGACGTCTGATGACGTCAGCGTGCTGACCTCATCAGAGGCCACCTCCCCATCACGCTGGAAGCTCAGCTTCTCTTCCGATCATGTGATGGGGGTCTGAGAGGCTTCAAAGGGAAGGAAAGGAATTTTCTTCCCTTTGAAGTCTCTCAGAGCATTTCAATTCACGATCCGGCTTCTGAAATGCCCACTAGACACCAGGGATTTTTTCCAAAAAGGAAATTGGTATAAGGGGAGAGACCACTTGGGCAAGGGTTGCTCCCCAGGGGGGCAATTTTTTTCAAGGCCTTTTCTGCCCCCCCCCCCCGAGAGCAGATCTGCCTATTGTTATTAGGCCGATCTGCCCCCGGGGGTCAAAGGGGGGGAGGGGGGGACAAACCTCTATGCACCAGGGATCTTCTTTTTTTATTTATTTTTATTTATTTTGTTTTTTTGTAGGTGGGGAGCGATCCCTTAGGCAAGGGTCGCTCCCCTAGGGGGCAAATTATATTTAGGCCATTTCTGCCCCCCCTTGGGGGCAGATCAGCCTATTTTTAGGAGGCCAATATGCCCCCGGGGGGGGTAATAAACCACTAGACACCAGGGATTTTTTTTTTTAAGGCGAATTCACGCAAGGGGAGCGACCCCTTAGGCAAGGTTCGCTCACCGGAGGGGCAAATTTATTTTAGGCCATTTCTGCCCCCGTTGGGGGCAGCTCGGCCTATTTTTATTAGGCCAATCTGCCCCCGGGGGGCAGAAACCACTAGGCACCGGGGATTTTTATTTTTGCGCCAACTTCACGCAAGGGGCTGCACTTTATGGACTTTGGGATGCTGCCATGTAGAAAAATCCACAAGACCTAGACACATCTGAAAACTAAACATCACATGCACCCCGCACCATTTTCTTACCCACAATGCCCTGCAAACCTCCAACTTTGCTGGAAATCACACATTTGTCCCACATTTTTGTGATGGAACCTTCTGAAATCTGCAGGAATCCACAAAATTCCTACCACCCGGTATTGTCTCATCTATACCGATAAAAATTCTGCTGCACTTGTCAGCCTAAAAATGTTTTTTCTTAAACTGCCCTTTTGGACCCGCTTTGGTTCCCCCTCAATTTCGACATGTTTTTGGCTCTTCCCTGTCACAAGCACACCACCTACACAAATGAGGTATCATTTTTACTGGGAGAGGGGAACGTTGGGTGGTTTGAAATTTGTCCCGGTGCGGTGACCCCACACAAATGTAGGAAAAATGTGATTATTTTTTAGCTAAATTTGAGGTTTGCTGAGGATTCTGGGTAAGAAAACATTGGGGGATCCACGCAAGTCACACCTCTCTGGACTCCCTCGGTGTTTAGTTTTCAGAAATGTCTGGGTTTGGTAGGTTTCCCTAGATGGCTGCTGAGCCCAGGACCAAAAATGCAGGTTCCCCCCAGCAAAAACAGGTAGTTTTGTATTTGATCATTTTCATGTGTCCAGATAGTGTTTTGGAGCATTTCCTTTCGCGGGCAGTAGGCCTACCCACAAAAGTGAGGTACCATTTTTATCAGGAGACTTGGGGGAACGCTGGGTGGAAGGAAATTTGTGGCTCCTCTCAGATTCCAGAACTTTCTGTCACCGAAATGAGAGGAAAAAGTGTTTTTTGGGCCAAATTTTGAGGTTTGCAAAGGATTCTGGGTAACAGAACCTAGTCAAGAGCCCAACAAGTCACCCCATCTTGGATTCCCCTAGGTGTCTAGTTTGCAAAAATGCGCAGGTTTGCTAGTTTTCCCTAGGTGCTGGCTGAGCTAGAGGCCAAAATCCACAGCTAGGCACTTTGCAAAAAACAGTTCTGTTTTCTTTGGGAAAATGTGATGTGTCCACGTTGTGTTTTGGGGCATTTCCTGTTGCGGGCGCTAGGCCCATCCACAAAAGTGAGGTACCATTTTTATAGGGAGACTTGGGAGAATGCTAGGTGGAAGGAAATGTGTGGCTCCTCTCAGATTCCAAAACTTTCTGTCACCGAAATAAGAGGAAAACGTGTATTTTTGGCCAAATTTTGAGGTTTGCAAATGATTGTGGGTTACAAAACCTGGTCAGAGCCCCAGAAGTCACCCCATCTTGGATTCCCCTAGGTGTCTAGTTTTCAAAACTGTGCAGGTTTGCTAGGTTTCCATAGGTGCCGGCTGAGCTAGAGGCCAAAATCTCCAGCTAGGCACTTTGCAAAGAACATGTCAGATTTCAATGTAAAATGTGATGTGTCCATTATGTGTTTCCTGTCGCGAGCATTAGGCCTATCCACGCAAGTGAGGTACCATTTGTATCGGGAGACTAGGGGAACACAGATTAGCACAAGTGTTATTGCCCCTTGTCTTTCTCTACATTTTTTCCTTCCAAATGTAAGACAGAGTGTAAAAAAAGACATCTATTTGAGAAATGCCTTGGAATTCACATGCTTGTATGGGCACCCCGGAATTCAGAAATGTGCAAATAACCACTGATTCTCAACACCTTATCTTGTGCCCATTTTGGAAATACAAAGGTTTTCTTGATAGCTATTTTTCATTTTTTATATTTCAGCAAATTAATTGCTGTATACCAGGTATAGAATGACAACCCATTGCTAGGTGCAGCTCATTTATTGGCTCTGGGCACCTAGGGTTCTTGATGAACCTACAATCCCCGCAACCAGAAGAGTCCAGAAGACGAACGGTATATTTCTTTCAAAAATCTGACATCGCAGGAAAACGTTACAGAGTAAAACGTGGAGACAAATGGCTGTTTTTTTCACCTCAATTTGAATGTTCCTTTATTTCAGCTGTTATTTTCTGTAGGAAACACTTGTTGGATCTACACAAATGACCCCTTGCTGAATTCAGAATGTTGTCTACTTTTCAGAAATGTTTAGCTTTCTGGGATCCAGCATTGGTTTCTCACCCATTTCTGTCACTTACTGGAAGGAGGCTGAAAGCACAAAAAAAATTGTAAAAATGGAGTATGTCCCAGTAAAATGTCAAAATTGTATTGAAAAATTGGATTTTCTAATTCAAGTCTGCCTGTTCCTAAAAGCTCGGAAGATGGTGATTTACCACCGCAAACCCTTTGTTGATGCCATTTTCAGGGGAAAAAACACAAGCCTTCTTCTGCAGCCCTTTTTTCCCATTTTTTTTTTTAAAGACATTTTCACTGTATTTTGGCTAATTTATTGGTCTCCTTCAGGGGAACCCACAAAGTCTGGGTACCTCTAGAATCCCTAGGATATTGGAAAAAAAGGACGCAAGTTTGGCATGGGTAGCTTATGGGGAGAAAAAGTTATGAGGGCCTAAGCGCGAACTGACCCAAATAGTCAAAAAAAGGCTCGGCACAGGAGGGGAAAAGGCCTGGCAGCAAAGGGGTTAAAACCAGATTATAGTTACAAAATACAATTTAAATATATAAAAAAAAATAAAAGTTACAGGGGCGTCATATTTACTAAATAGAATTTAAAAAAACATAGAAATTGACTGAAAAAAAACAAAGGTTACAGAGATGTTATAGTTAGGAAAAAGAATTTTAAAAACCTTAGAAATTCACTGAAAAAATCAAAGGTTCTAGGAAATCGAATAAAACACTTAGAAATTCACTAAAAAAGCCAAAGGTTACAGGGACGTTATAGTTAGGCTCACATTTCACTCATAGACAACCAGTGAAATTCAGCAGATATAGTTACCCGAGGTAACTATAACTTGTGCCCCTGTAATGCACGGATTATGACCTTACATATTGCATCATTCATGACATGGTCAGTGACATCACTGATGACATCATCTACACAACCATTCACACACTGTCTCACACCCCCATATACGCTCACATACATACACTCACACAAAAATACTCACATACCCATTCACATACCCATAAAATTAATGACACCCACCCACTCATTCACTCACTCACACAGCTACTGACACAACTATTCACTCATTAATTCAGAGACCCATACAGCTGCTCATACACCCACTTACAGACTCATACAGCCACTCAGATACCCATACAACCACTCACAAACCCACTTACAGAGCCACTAACACTCATTCATTCACCCACACAACCACTCATACACCCACTCACTCACCTATACAGACGCAGACTCACCCACTGATAGTCGCTTACACACCCAGTCACTCACCCATTCAAGCATTCACACACCCACTCACTCACCCATGCAGCCAATCACATCCACTCACTCACTGATACACCTACTCACACATCCACTCACTGTCCTATACAGTCAGACACAGCCACTCACCTATGCATAAAGGCACTCATACAGCCACTTACCCACACACTCACTGACTCACATACACATTCATCAATACAGTCACTTACACACCCAGTCACTCACCCATACAAGCACTTATGCACCCACTAACTCACTTGTACAGATACTTACACAACCAAATCAGCTACTCACAAACCCACTCGCTCACTAATACACTTACTCACACATCCACTCACTATCCTATACAGACACAGCCACAAATCTATACATACAGCCACTCATACACCCACTCACTCACCCACACATTGACTCACACACTCATTCACCAATACAGTCACTTACACACCCAGTCACTCACCCATACAAGCACTCATGCTCCCGCTCACTCACTTGTACAGACACACATCCAAATCAGCCACTCACAAACCCACTTGCTCACTGATACAGCTACTTACACATCCACTTACTCTTCCATACAGGAACTGACTCAACCACTTACTCACACATACAGCCACTCACTTACCCACTCACTCAACGATACAGCTACTCACACATCCACTCACTATCCCATACAATCATTGACACAGCCACTCACTCACACATCCATACAACCACTTACACTATGATGTCATCAGTGATGACATGAGTTATGTAATATGTGAGGTAAAAAGCAGTGCATTACAGGGGAGCAAGTTATAGTTTGCTCAGGTAACTGCTGAATTTCACTGGTTTTGTATGAGTGAAAAGTGAGCCTAACTATAACGTCCCTGTAACATTTGGCTTTTTTAGTCAGATTCTAAGTTTTTTTAATTCTATTTCCCAACTATAACGTCCCTGTAATCTTTGTTTTTTTCAGTGAACATATGTATGTATTTTTCATTCAGGTCCCAAATATCAAGCAGAATTATTTTATCAATAACCTGAAAATATTTAGATGTATTGAAAACTCTCTTTTCAGATGCTCTTAGCTCAAGGCTGCAATGCACAAGGCTTATAAAATACTCCTTTTCAATTAAATACTACAGTGGTGAACTTAATTACGTCCTGTTATTAGGAAGCAGCAATGGCTGTAAGTTAATTAAGAGTTATTATTGCCTGCACCTGTGGGCAATAATGGGTGTATATATCCTCCACTCAATTCTGGGACTAAGCCACCAGTAAGAGGGCGCATAGTGAGATCTGGGGATAATTAACAGCTGTTATTGCCTTGCAGGTCAGGGCAAGTGGACTGTTAGTACCTCCCCACCTGAAAAGGAACACAACTAGAGCTGGAGCTGTAACTCACCTGGAGCTTCTGAAAAACAGCTCCTCTGCCTCTATCCATAAGGATCTTGTGGTGATCATGTGTCTCTCTCTGTTACCAACGCTCATGCTCCAGTGTTTAACTCCTATTTTTGGATGCTCGTTGAGGGGGAAAGCCCACACAGCCAAAGAAAATTAAGAAAAAAAATAAACACACTGCCATGTTTGCTTCTTTTTTCTGGTTGCCGTGTGGCGATTACGCTCATGTTCTCTCCGCGAGATCAGGGAAAGGGGATCTGTACAATGGAAAGGGTGCTTTGGTGAAGAGAGAAAGAGAGGTAGAGGACTGCCAGGGTATCCACATGGAGATAGAGGCTGAAGGATGCTGCAGGGTTGAGAAGCTGTGTTGAGCACCGTTGTGTTCCTGTGTGGATGGAAGAAGCCAAGCAGAGTAAGTGCTGGGAGAAATGCATTGAAGGAATATTCACTGTGAGCACATTGTTAGAATGGGCTGGGAACTGTCGGCAATGGGAGACTCCCTAACCAAACGTATGACAATAGCTATAGTCATCAAACGGAGAATTCTGATTGGCTGCCAATATCAGTTAATGTACTTGTATCATTTTATCTATATCCTGCAAGTGGCCGCCTTGGTTTCTCATCCATACGATGTTGAATAAAGGAGGTCCAAGTCTGCTTGCTAATTGTTTTTCATTGTATTCATAATTACACAGTGGTTCAAACACTTGAAAATGTGCTGAGGTGCACTGGTGGACAGCTAGCTTCCTACATCATAAGGGAGTGCCTGGCTGGAATACTGTTGAGTTGCAATGTGGCCTATGTGGGTAGCCTTTTGGAGTTAGATGTGACTAACCACAGTGGCACTATTATCCTGAAATAGGCCCTTGTGCTTGGATTGTTTAATATCCAGAGGTGGGTTTGAATGGCAAATGAACTTCCCGCAGGGAACACTGGTTGCATGCACTCAGGGAAAATGCTCTATGCAATCCACCCAGGAGAAAACATTCCCTCAGGCATGTTCTTGTTACCCATGAATTGGAGGTTTTATAAAGCCTACCCACAAGCAATGGGGAAGAGACCTTTGGGCCTGCACTTATGCAAGCAGTCATGGTGAATGCTCTTTGAAGTCCTTTGTGGTCATTTTGGAGGGAGCAACAGAAGAGCCATCCAGAAGAAGTGACTGCAAAGCCAGCCCAAGGAATGCACTGATCACAGAGAACCAGGATAAATATTCCATAGAAAACAGCCAGAAGAAACCCAAAGGCTTGTGCTGATTACATATGGAAGTGGAAAATGGTCTAGAAAGGCCTTATGGGAGTGACAGAGGAGCAGCCCACAGGCCTGCAATGGTCACTGCCAACCAGGGCATATGGTTTAAGGAGTACATTGTGGAGGTGCCCAAAGGAACGCACTGGGTACATGCAGCCTTGGTACATGGTCTACAGAGACCTAATTGAACAAACATGTTGAATGTGGGAGTAATCATGCTGGTAGTATGGTGATGCGGTGGAAAGAAAATAATTATTATACTGAATTAGAATATACAAATGAGTTTATGGGAAGAGTCATGTGTGAGGAAGATGAAAGAGGAAGAGACCCTTCAAGACCCAAACAGTGAAGACGTCACTGAAAGATGCCCTTGACCTCTCCATTCTTCACCCATAATGCCCAGAATGGACATCCTGGGAGAAAAGATTTGAAAGGGTCACGTGCAAGAAATGGGAGGGGCAATGAACGCAGACGGCATGTGAGAGGGAGAGACAGGGAAATATGGATGATAGGTGAGAGGGAATGATGGTGGGGGGGTCAGTCCCTCATTAGGTAGGAGATTGATCTGAGAAAGGACTGGAGAGAGGGCATCTACTGGAGCTGCCACCAGCCTGTGAAGGAAAAGACCAAAGCCCTAAATTACAAGAACAACTTTAAACAACATAGCCTTGGATCCAACACCGGTTGCCACACTTTTCTGGAATACCACCAGAGCCTTCAAAGCTGCGTTCAATCAAGGCAGCACTAATGAGGATCTTCAACAATGAATCTCGTTGATACTCATTAACAGTATAATAGAATACCAAGCCTAACCCAACATCTTACAAAGGGGCAGTAACACAGTTATGAAATGGATAAAAACAGATACTGTAGGGAAGTCTTATCCACTATGATATGCATTTTGGAGCCAGAAAGCGTTGCAGTAATGCCTGGCAAACATATGGACTGATCTTCAAGTGCTGACCCTGTAAAAATACAGAATGGTGACACTAATACCAGCCACAGTAGATGCTAACCTCCTGATGGATAAGCAGAGTTTGTTAGTACGTGGTAATACAATACTAGCTATGGAGTAGCGGTCACGCTTTCTCCAAACAGCGTCATAGTCTAAAAAGAGTCGCCTGACCCTGTGGACGATCTTGGTTTTCACCCGGTTATAAAGCAAGACGCTCTTAAGACCTTGTGTGTGAAGATCGGAATGTTGTTAATGCGACAGTTTGGTTACCCTTTAAGTCTATAATAACTTTCAGAAGGAAAGAAGGCCAACCTTGAAGGGAAACTGTAATGCGACAAGACAGAGTAAAGTTCCTCCATGCAGAGATCCCGAAGCTCACTCATCCTCACAGGGCAAGAGGTTGTAACTAGAAGTCCAGCTAACAATAGATGACTGACTGGTTGAGTGAGTGAAATGTTCCCCTGGGATCTCCTTAAATGAAAAGAAACAAGAATAATCCAAAAATACAACCACCAAATGTACTGTGCCTCTATGTGATTGTATTCACATCTTTTTATTAATTTTCCACTTTGCATTTTTGGGGAATTCTCTCTTACCCCTTAAACGTTTTGCATCAAATTGCTGACTGAGCCGTAGTAACAAATAATAATGCATTGTATTCTCTGGTGGTAGCATTTTGGTGTGCTGGATAAAAAACATTTTACTACCATTTAAAAATGGAAATCGAAAAAAAATAAACAAGGGAACAGATTTCCATCGTTGCCAGGAGTATGCTTCGCTAAAGGTCGAGTGTTCTTTAAAGACAATGAAGCATTGCGTGTTTACTGAACTGTTCAAAGTGTTTACCAGTTAAAAACAAAAAAAGGTAAGCGTTCTTTTGTACTTAACATTACCTGTGCCAAAGGTTTGTAATTTACAATCTGTTTTTCTTTGGAAACTTTGCCAAAACGCTCATGCTGATCGTACCAAGTCACACTTCACCTTCTAGGTCTACTTACG
The DNA here is from genome assembly GCF_031143425.1 of Pleurodeles waltl. Taxonomy (NCBI): domain Eukaryota; kingdom Metazoa; phylum Chordata; class Amphibia; order Caudata; family Salamandridae; genus Pleurodeles; species Pleurodeles waltl. Next base: position 740,121,638 of record NC_090443.1, read on the forward strand.
TGTGCACTCCATCGGATCGCCGCTCCTCGAAAATGAGGACATCATTTTTTGGAGAAACAAGATAAAAGTTGACATCCAATCCTGCACCGTCTAAAACCTGCAAGAAACAAAGGCGGTGGCGATTTTATAGAAACAATGCATACATGTATTTATATATAGAAATAGACACATTAACAGTAAGATAAGGAAATGTAAAAATCGTGCAAGACTGTTAAGATCTGACAAAGTGATCAGAATTATACTGCACACACCGCAGACATGTTCATCAGCAGGAGGAAACAAGGGCGGTCGTTGATATCCCTGCTCGCCATTGGGAGGAAAGATTATTAAATCAAGCCTGTTGAGGAGGCTCCTAATCTGTCCTTTCTCTTTATGCAGAAGACGCCTGAAAGCGGATCTGTCCCTCCTCTGGCCAGGACTCAAAATCAGGTGCCGTTTGGTCTTGCACAGGACACTAAGCAACTTTGTTCGTCAAGCCTGGGGATTTTTGAGGCAAATGAAGAGATAAGCAATACAGTACAATGCAGCTACAATATAATTATGTAAAAACACATTAGAACACATTTTAAAAGAAAGGTATTACTTAACTGCTGTAAAAAAAAAAAAAAGGCAAAGCCGGTAGGTCTGAGTTTAATGTGATAAATCAAGCAGCGTTTGTGCATAAGAGTAAGACACGTGGAAGGGAGCTAGAAGGAGAAGATGGGCAATAGTTGTAAATGGGTCCCTCATGCTGTTCACTGAAAGCATTGTAGTAGAGGCTGAAGTATCCACCCAAACACCAGTAGCATTGAGTGAGAAATGATATTCCATTGGACTGAGCCAACCTGTGATATACAACGGCTCAAGCCAATGGCTGAAGAGGCTGGTCAAAGAAAGCCAGTGACTGGAAGGGACAAAACCAAGGCTCAATCAGGGAATTCCCAGTACCTGTGTGTACGCCCCAAATACCTATGCAAGTTTCTCTCTGTTTTCTATGTCAGTATCTGTGTCTCTGTCCTGGTGTTATATACATGCCTAAGCCACTCTTGACTGCATTTATACAAAGCGTTAATGTTCAGGTGGTGTTTTGGTGTACCAGGCTTGCTCGCCAAATGTATGTCTCTCTCTGGCACAATAGTGTCCCCGACGTTATAATAATATTAATTTTCTCTGTCCCAGTGTCAGTGTATTTTGTGTCCCAGTATATGTGCCCTGGGTGATCCAAAGCAATAATCGCCCCAATGGAAAAGTTTCTACATCTCCCAGGATCAGAATATGCCCCTGTGTCGAGGAACTCCTGTGTCAGTATGTGTACTCCTTCTCCAATAATGTGTTTTCCTGTTCCTGGTAAGTGTCTTGTTGTACCACTGTATAAGTCTACTGGTCCAAGTGCACCTATCGGTCTTTACCAGAGACAGTGGGTTACTTGTCCCAGCATAGGTTCATCTGAAGTGACTGCAACACCACATTTTTTAGCACTATTTATAAACCTCTAAGAAAAACTAATACATGTGAGAACATTTACAACAAAAGAAAAGCCTAATGGCACCATTATATGGCAAGCAGTAGCAGCAATTTGAGTAATCTTTGTGTATGAAACATGTAAGCAGGGCTGTGACCAGAACCCATGTATGCACAGAGAGATGCTGAAGGTTAAAACAGATTACCAGAAACATCAAGTCTACCATTCTCTACATGTTGCAGCACCAGAAGTTTGCTTCTAGATACTGGTCAGCCTTTAAGTATCCTTGACACGATTACTTATCGCTAGAGCTGACAACATTATGCGCCTGATTTAGGACTCGGCGGACGAGTTACTCCGTCACAACAGTGACAGATATCCTGTCCACTGAAATCTAAATCCCTTTGTATTCTATGGGATTTAGATTTCGGCGGACAGGATATCCGTCATCGTTGTGATGGAGTAACCCGTCTGCCGAGTTCTACATCAGGCCCTATGGCATCATTGAAAATGCCACAGTACCACCAGATGAACAGACCCGTGCAAAACAGTACGTAAGCCGAAGCAGTAAAGTACTTGAAACCTTTTTGATTTGGGGCTATTTGTTAATGTTATTTAATTTGTTAACATCTCCTTATGTTGACTATAATAACCTGGTGCACATCTTTTACGTCTTCAGCTATATATCTGGGGTACTATCTAGCAACAGATCTTTGACCCTAAATGCCAAAAGGGTGTTTTCCTGTCGGCCTATGTATAAATATATAGGCATTAAAAGACATTTTGTTTAGCTTTGGAGTGGTGTTCCACACTGTGTGGCCGGTGCAGTAACCGATCCCTTTCACCTTATGGTAATTTTTCTTTATCCTCTCTTACTAATAAACCATTGAGCACATTTAAAAAAACTAAAAATAAGAATCATATGCTGCTGAACTGAAAATGATAAAAAGAGATAAGTGGAAATAACTGAGCCAACTGAGACTGAAAAAAACAAATATGAACTCTTGGATAAACTTTGTCTAAAATGAAAGTAAGCACTATTGGTACGAGTGGCAGAAGCGGAGCTCATACATTTGGTTACCTGTACATCTGTTTTAACTAAATTTACCTTTATAAACTGGTCCACGGAGGTTAGTCCTCGGTATTATCTTTATTGATGCTCCGGGGCTGCTATAAGCTGACTCTCTACCTTTCTGATAAAATACCCTGCACTACAGTATACTTTATCAATATTTATTATGCAAATGTGAGGCACGTCATTCATTACAAATGTATTTAATATTGACTTTTAAAGGCACATTTAGGATCCTTGTGGGCCTGTCCAAGTGTGGACTGTGCACTTATGAAACCCTTAGCCTTTATAAATTAGAGAAACAAATATGTGTTACTTTATAAGTGTGAAACAAAACATTTACAAGATTGAAAAAAACATACTTGAAAATGAAAACTATGGCATCGGTCACATTGTCTGTGTTCACCTAGGTAGGAATGTATTCTATATCACAGGTTATTTGTCGTCATGCCTGTTATTTGTTAGCTCTTAGCACTGGAATTAATCATTTTAAATTATATGAAGAAAGAGTAAAATATTTTTGAAACTATGTTGTAATTGTATTGTTAGTGGGTGATTTGTGTGTTTCGTGCTGGTGCTCTGAAAACGAACTCCTCTCCTAATCTATCATTAGGTTTAGTTTAATGTATTGGTTTAACTAAACCTTTGTACATTCAGGACTATGATTTATCACCATAACAGTGCACATAAAGGATAATAACACCATGGCGAAACACCTAGAAACTGCCTGCACGTCTTTAAAGAGGATGAACAGAAGGGTGGAGCCTAGATGAGGATCAAGATGGCTGCAACCTAGAGGAGCTCCGTGTTCGACGCCCACGGGGAGTAAGAACGGTGCACTGACGGTGGCTGAATTGGAGTAGCTGCCCTGGAAATGAGCTGCTGTGTTCCTTGACTGCATGATCCTTCCTAGAAGGGGACCCATTTCCACATCAGAAGGGGTTTTAAGTAGCCAGATCCAGAGCCGCGCAAACTTCATGAAGGGGGCGCCGATGTGGGAGCGCTGTGTTGGCGGTGAGTTTGGACAAACTCTGCCCAGGCAGCTTTGAGATAATGAGGCTTCACCTGAGCTCCACTTCAATGGGATGCTAATGCTGACATGTGGCGGGAGGGTGCACAGCTTCAAGAGGTGTAGCCCAGAGTATGGTGAATCTCTCCCCGTACTGGCACAGTCTCCTTCTTGGCTGGACTATGCCTAGGCACAGAGGGCATAAAGACTCTAAACAGGCCACCCCACGCAGAAGCAGCAGCAGTTTTCTCACAGTGATACGTGTGGACATATTCAGTGTGGGGACAATGTAAGAGAGGAAGGGGCCAATTAGATGCAAGCACCCTGGTACCTTAAGCTGAGCACTTCCCAGGGGACCTGAGAGCTTTCCAATTGGATATTCAGACACAGGAGGCCCTGAGGCAGGCATAGAAAACTGAGCCCCCCAAAGTGGCAAGCCCAAAAGAAAAGTCACCAGCATTTTCGAAATTACATCGTTCCTACAAGAAAAGAATTCAACAACCCATGCCGGAGTTAAAAATGTGTGGGAGACGCTACAGGCATGGCCCTCACAAAAGCAGGAAAGCTGAAAGAAATGAGGACCTCAAGGCAGACCTGTCCGAGGAGCTGTCAAACATGAGGTCAGACCTTAGAGAAAAACTGCAACACTCAGATCGATGTAGATTCAGAGGACTCCAGAATGCAAGAAGAGGAACAACAGTTGGTGTCTCTACAGGCCCTGAATGTGAAAAAACGACGCAATAGCAAGGAAAAATCGAAAATAGATCTCGAAGGGTCAGTTTGCACATCAGGGGCTTTAGTAAAGGTGTAGAAGGCTCGGACATTGTAAGCTTCATTCACTCACTCTTTGCCACTGTCGCTGGACTCAAACCAACAAAAATTGATCTCACCAATTCACGGATTTAGGGAGAGCAGCCTATACACTCGGAGTTCTGATCGATGACTCTATGACATCCCAGTGTAAGCCACCCCACTCAGACTCCCTCCTTAAGTTATCGACTTGGTGACTGCCTCGAGTCCTAAAGAAAAGAGAGTCAAAACGTGATAAAAACCCCATGGTCAATATCTCGAAAGAGACTGAAATTAGACCAGAACAGAAACACAGCTCACTGAAGTAGCAAATCACATGATTATCTAGCTTTGAATACTCGGCTAAGTCAGTCTGCTGCACAGTTATATAACCGAAGAAAGTTACTACTCCCCTGCAGGTCTACTCTACGGTATGGACTACAAAGACCTCTGTAGGAGGATGGTGCAAATGTTCTCAGGAAGAGGCAGCGAAGACCCTCACAATTGGCCAGTGGATTCAAGTGCACAGTGAGACTATCAGACTTTTGATTGCTTCATATTTTGTTATTTTTTCTATTGTTGTGGGAAGTTGGGGGAGAGGTTGAATACAGGGTGGTTGCTTTGCTTTCTAAAACCACAATTTATACCACTTTACTGCTCAGTGTTAGAAACAAGACTAAGGTACCTAGTGGGACAGCTCTGGATGAGACTGCATATGCGTCTATGAGCTCTCATAATTAAGATATTATCCCTAATGTAAAGTGACTAAATGCACCCATGAAGCACAATAGGATATGGCCATTCATGGTAAGCGGGAACTATGATAGTACTGCTCTACAAGAAAACCATGTGAGACCCTCAGAGGGAATGAGATGTAAATACAAGCTTTTTTCCCTTGGTATTCTACTCTTCAAGCCAGTGTAAACACAAGGGGGTAGACCATTTTCTACATAAGTCTCTCGTTTACAAAGATACACAGCAAAAAGGATAGAGAAGGATGATTTCTCTTTGCTAAAGCCTCGCTTTAGGGGAAACTCCTCACTCTGGCTGTGATTTATGCCCCAACTCAGGACAGGGTGATTTTATTCACAATATGCTAGATACCTTAGCAAGTTTTGGTGAAGGGGACCTCATCCTAATGGGCGAGTTCAATGTGGATTGGAACCCACAACGGGATAGAACGGGGGCTAGTACCTTCGATTCGAGAGGCTTAAAAAAAAAAAAAAACATTCTGAGACCTAGGACTACATGATATTCGGAGGGAACAACATGAGAAAGGGAAAGAGTATACATTATTTTCACATGTAAATATCACATCTTCAAGGATAGGTTACATATTTCTCTCCTCTCCTCTCCACTCATGCAACTAATCTCCCAAACCAACATTGGCACAGTTGCCATTACGGACCATGCCTCAGTAAGTGCAACGATGACCTGGCGGGAGACTCTTAACCGCTGTAACAGATTGACCTTTCATCCTTCACTTTTTTGAGACCCAGTTATCTGGGACAAAATAAAAATAAAAAACATAGCACCTACTTTAAGATAATGACACACTAGAAACCCTGGTGGGTCTCTTTTGTAATATCCTCAAAGCAATCCCTAGTGGGAACTGCAGATGCAAAGTGGCTTAGCTTCAAATACTTCAACAGCAATGTACTAAAAAACTAGAGATAGATCAAAAAATGAAAGAAGAGGAATATAGGGCATCACCTACACACCAAAGCCGTAGAACACTCACTGCCCCTCAGGGACAAATAAGGACCTATGGTACTATTAAGGCAGAACTACCCTTAATAAAAATTTCTAAAAAATCATACTTTGCCCATGGAAATAAGGTAGGCCCTCAGCTGGCACGCCTATTCAAAGTACAACAAGAAAAGGCCTTTTTAAATAACATCTTCCTTTACAAATGTACAAGAGTCTCCAAAAAGGAGGATAAATTGGCAGCCTTCCACTCCTACTATTCTTGTTTCTATACTGTTTAGGGACTTTTGGGCCATTCCAAAATGGCTACATAGAACTGTGCAAACTACCTAAAGCTACCCCCTAAACACTATGAGAAACTTAAAGAGCCTATCTATTTCCAATGAACAGATTAAGCAAGCAATTAAGACTCTCAATTTAAATAAAGCCCCTGGCCCAAATGGCTTTACTGGAAACTTGTATAAACATTTTAACTACTATTCTACTAAAACTCTACCACTCCTATGTAACTAATAAAACAGTGAACCCTTTCATGGACACGGCTACTATTACCTTTTTACATAAACAAGAAAAAGATCTGGACAGATGTCCATCCTGTAGGCCTATAGCACTCCTGAATATAGACATCAAGATATAGACTAAACTATTGCCCACTTGTCTTAAGTCAATCATGCCATTTTCTCATACCCCCCTACCAGCTGGGCCTTATTACACACCGACAAACACATTATAAGAATCTCGACTTGGTCAAAAAACCTATGAAAAAGGGATTCTAGCAGTCATAGTTTCCATGGATGCAGAAAAAGCTTTTGACCAGGAGGACTGGGCTCTCCTGGCAATGGTTCTCGAAAAAGGCATGTGTTGGCCCAAAGTTTCGATCCATGGCCCTGGCAGGTTACCAACCCCTGATGTCATGTATTCTATTGGATGCCCACATGTCTGCACCCTTTCCTCTGAGCACCAATGCTGTTCCCTATCCACTTTACTTATTGCACTCAGCATACAGCAGCCTGGGTTTCATATTAAGGGAGGCAGGGAGATATCTGGCCTATACATTGGAAACGATTAACACATACTTATGAGGTTCGCAGATTATTTATCATTGACTCTTATGGATCCAGAGAAATCCCTCACAAAACTGCAAACTCAGTCAGAGATTTATGAAGAGATGTCAGGTTTCAAAATAAATTGAACTAAATTCTAGATCCTCAACTGCATCCTCCCATAAGAGATCATATGAAGGACTCAAGAGACCACTAGGTTTAGGTGGGTGGATAAACATATCACCTATTTGGGAGTCAACATTTCTGCTGACCTATCCAAATTATGTGGGCTTAACTTATCACCTTTGCTTACGAATATTTGAGGACATCTTTAATGGTGGTCAAGTCTCCCAATTTCCTGGCATGGACAAATTAATGTAATAAAAATGAACATCTTACTACGACTCTCCTACATGTTTCAATGCCTAACCATATCTCTACCCAATATTTATTTCACCACACTAAAGAGGGCCTTCTTAAAATATATAAGGGGAGGGTGGAGGCCGCAAGGTACCACCAAGATCTTATGTAGACCAAGTGAAAGTGATATCCAAGACCTACCAGATATCTATTCTTACTACATAGCGGTCCACATGTAGGTGCTAGCGGAATGGAGTACACTTGAATCAGAAAAAACACAACTGAAAATTGGCAGAGCTGTGGTTGGCCCTTCTCTTTGGGAGTTAATTTGGACGACAAAAAAAAAATAGACCCCTGAATGAATATTTAAGCACTATGACCCTACAAACGTGGGATGAAATTAATAATAAATTGCAGAAGACCACATATCCCTCTACCTATACGCCTGTTCATTTTAACTAGTCTTTTATGCAAGCACTAACCTCAGGGCCCTTTGATGCTTAGCATAGAGAAGACTGTCTTAGGGAGAACCATATGTATCTCAAAGGCTGTGTTAAACCATTAATAGACTGTGAAAAGGAGTTTAAATTGAATGAACACGAGAGGCTATGCTAGGCTCAATTAAGACGCTGGGAGACACACCCAACCATTAAAGATGCCATAACACCAGACCCTACACCAGTGGAACAACTTATTAAACTTATCACAGGCTGCATAGGAGTGATTTCTTCTTTCTACCAATTAATACTTGCAGAGACATTGTCACCCATACATCCTCATGAGAATAAGTGGCACACACTAACTAGAAGGAAACTCACAGGGCAACAATAGATATGAGTATGGTGTGATTTAAATAAAACTTCACACGTATTCCAGGCAAGAAAGCCCATTATAAATCATTATACGACTGGTATATACACCCTGCTAAACTAAACTAAAGTTTTATCCCAAGGTGAGCCTCCTGTGTTGGAGAGTGTGAGGTAATATGGGAGTCTTAGAGTATATACGGTCGTCATGCATCAAGTTACAACCCTTAGTGAATAACCTCAGAGCCATACTGGGATATACCGTTCCTGAAGACTTTTCTTTTATATTATTTGGAGTTACACCTCAGGGCTACAATACCAATCAAAGGGGGAATTAATCTTCCTCTGGAATTGCTTACGTGCAGCCATGACCACTACAGCAGCTGCATAGAAAAAGAAGGCTCCCTCACATGTACCCAAATGGTACGCCCGGCTTTGGCATCTCATGGCCATGAAGAAGCTGTCCTGAAATCTATCCCATGGAGCTGAAAGCTGTGAATTTTGCTGAGAACATTTACTAAATGTTCTATCCAAGGGAGCGCCTGTGCGGGCCTTCCCACCTAGATTGAAATCGCTTAGCCACTTTTGATTGTGAGACAGCAGTACCTAATTACGTTGATATGTATTTATGTAGCACATGCAGATTTCAAACCCCAATCTTTATGAATCAGGGAAAACTGAAATGACGACTATTTGCAACTTGTTTGTGTGGAGTAATACAGAGTTAGACCTTGTTTAGACACACCACCTTGGGGGGCGGTCAAGGGTTATAGTGAAAAATATAGGGGTTTATTTTTTCATGATTATGCAAAAAGTACATTTTGTACAACGGTTAACAGGGGTTCTTTTTGTCATTTGCTATTGTAAGGGTGGACATTTTTCTCCTTCTGTTGTAATAGTAGGTACTTTTGGAAAATCAATAAAAATATTCTGTTCGGAAAAAAAAAAAAGACGAACCGACGTAAATTCTCACAACAATAAAGTCTAAATACCGGAATTAGTGTAACCTGAAAACATTGTGTAAACACACGAAGATGACTAAAAAAAGGAGAAAATGATAATGAACGTGAAAAAAGCATTGACATGGTAACTTATTGGCCCACTACATCTTGCAATTCTTTTTAGATGAATGTGAAAAATGTGATCAGGAGACATGTTGTTACTCGTGGTACAAAAGAGCTAATGGCTGAAGTGAACTGACTTATTGCACCATATTGTATGCTGTGGTTTGCAGAAGCAAAATGTGAATGACAGCTTAACAGCCCAATGGATGAAAAGGGCTGACTCAAAGTCCCTCTTTCTATGTATGGATGTATTTATTTTTAATTCTGGCCTAGAGACATCTCTAGTTGTTTCACAGGCCTCATGTAATAATAACAATAATATTTTTTTTTTGTAAACAAATACATACATACATACATAGAGTGGCTTTGAGTCAGCAGTCTGCCAGCCTCTTAGTTCACTGGTTTCTTCAACCTTCATTCACAGTTTGCTTCAGCCTTCCGCAGCATGCAGCATGGGGAAAAGGATCAGATGACTTCTGCCACTGGCACTCTGCACTGTGAATGACAGCATTTACCTAATAACATGTGCACGTCTGTCTATTCAGTACCTGAGGTGGTGGGACAAAAAGTAACTCTGACAATGCGTTTTTCTTTCAATTCTTTATCCATTTTTGCCACTATCCTGTGTTTAAAGTATGTCATCAGGTCACAATCATTGAAAATCAATGGTAACGTTTCTTTGGGTCACTAAATAGCATAGATTCCTATAATATGCTATGAAACCAAAACCAGTTTCTATACCTGTTCTAACTACACCTGCCTTCGAGGAAGAACATGTAGTGTTTCATTTAAATTATAACCTAGTTTTTTTTCCAAGATTTTTATTGCAAACTTATGGTGCCCAAATGAAACACCATTTTTATTTTAATTATGGAGCATGTATTTGCAATACAACTATATCAACATAATAATTATTCCATCTACTTAAGACCAGACAAAATGCTTTTGCCAACACTTGTTTATTTATGTATTGATGTTATTACATGAAGCTGAGAAGGCACAAAGCTGTTTTTAGGCCACGCCTAAAAAACAAACCTGCCGGTTGTCATGTCACTTCATATTAAGCATTACTGTTTTTTGTGAGAGGTCACTAATACAGCCCCCGGCAAGTCTATTTTGGTTGAAATTCCTGTCACATCTTTGAACTAGTTTATAAAAAAAATAAAAAAAATGTTTTACTGCCATTTTACTTCTGGAAGGATGCTTCATTAACCAATAGAATTCCCCTTGCTTAGCCCTTGTAGTCCATGTACACTGCAATTCTATCCCGTAAAATCATGTCCACACTGATAAACGAGGATAGCCACTAATCTGACAATGTGTTCAGATGATAAAAGGAACATTAGGTGAATGCTTATAGAATGGGGAGGCCCCTCAGTTCATGTCTTAAAGGGCACGGTGTCCAGTCTTGGGCTTTCGTGTCACAACTACAGATACTATGTTACATGGACTTGGACCTCACCTATCATTTAAGTTAAAATCTCCAAGGTCAGGCCAATACTGTTCACATTGCCTACTAGAAAGACAAGGTGTGAGATACAGATATTGGCATATCTAAAGGGTTAGGGAGGAGTCGGAAACTCAGGGCTACAATAGCAACCGTCTCTCAGTTGAAGAACCCTTATCACCTAAGCGCCAAAACATTCAACACACAATGTCACAATTGAAAAAAAACTTTTTTTAGAGGCAGAAACAAACCTCTTTATTTTAAAATGTTGTAGTTTAGAGTTTTGAGGCCAGCTCCATTGTACTATAGAAAAATATGCCTCTGATTCACAACCAGGAAAAAAACCTTCACATTTTCTTTTCATAATGTGCTAACGTCTAGTTTATTGTTTTGTGAAGTGGTTTGACAATCTGGAGGTCTCTTAAGGCCACTAATAAAAACGTAAGATCATAAACCTGAGATCTCTGCATGTAGCTTGTATAGCAAAATAAACACTGTAAATAATATGTTGCGTGCATATGTAATATACATTGTAAAGTATTTATCTGACCTAGGACTGTGAAAGAGATTTGATGAGGATGCGATAGACCTTCCTAAGAAGAAGTTACATTGTTGCAAACTGTCTAAATTTATTCCCTCATCTACTTTTTTTAGGACTTGTTCCCACCGTTCGGGGTTCCGAAGACAGCATGGGCGCCCACCGCTGAATGGTTAGTTCTATGCAAAATGCATAGATAAGTTGCTTATTCGTGGTTATGCAGTCTGAGAGCGTTTGTTCACGTATGTTCAAGAACATGTGTTCGTTGTGTGGACTATCACACGTTACTAAGGCATCCCACGGGACATGCTTATCATCTCGTCTCAAAGAATCTGTCATATGATCCCAGCCACACGAATAATTCAGTGAACCTGCCCCCCTGGTTGTAACATACTGCATTTTTAGTGTGGTCCTCTTGGGGTGGCTTAACTGCAGTAATGCATAAATTTGTAGTTTAAAGCCTAGCTAGGAATGGAAAACGTGTCCGTGATGACATGGGTGGGGGACCCTTGCAGACCTTCCTTGTCGTGCTTTAAGTGTCACTTTCAGTAGTGCAAGTGACTGCTACAGAACTCTATATACACCTCTTAAAAACCTTGGGACCAGTAGTCCACAGATACCCTAGTATTCCCAGTCCCCTCACCTGGTACTCTATTTCCAGAGATGCTTCGTTCCTCATGGGCTGATAAAAGCACTCCTTGTGACCCGGGGGCAGCGTGAAGGTGAAATCACTGTCCACAGATTGAGAGAACCCCAAGCAGAAGTGCAGCACATGCTGCAGGCAAAGAAGCAGAGGCAGTACCCTGTTGGCCATAATCGCGGTACACGATCAATACCAGAGGGAAGGAAGTAGTGGAGACTTCAGAGGAATGCAGGAAGAGCAGCCCACACTCGCTCAGTAGCAGGCATGGGGTTCGTGAAAGCGGATAGGACAACGAGGTAGAGAAAGGACTTACAGTCAACTTGCTCTGGATGTACCAGCGGAGTATTACCCTATTTCAAAATGGCGACGAAAGTCAATTGGAGATAGACTGTCGTTCCAGCTTAGTCCGTTCTTATTTCGCAATCTGCTTTGCTGGCCGACATTGCTCTACTGCTGGGTTTCTTTCTTGGGCAATTACAAGGACGATCGAGAAGCAGCCAGTCAAATACATTTTCAATTGCATTATTTTAAACGCTGTTTGTGTGTTTACTGAGTTGCTACTAAACCAAATGAAATCATCTATTTTAAATTTTATATGTTTACCATGCAGCAAATAAATGTAAAATAGTGCGTTTCCATGGGATTGACGGAGAAATTACATTTCATTACTTACTTGTATTTTTATTATAAGAAATGTCCTTCTCCTTTTACTAGATGGCTCATATTCCGAGATGGCTACTCTTTCATAAACGCAGGCAATGTGTGTCCTTCTTTTATCTCAGCAGAACCTCCCCTCTGGCATCGGTCTGTTTTGCAGGTGCGGCTGAATGACGGCTTCTGCCTGCGCCACAACGGAAGCGCTTGCAGTTTGGCTCGGGATTCAAAGTTGCTTTGGGGAAGCTAGCCTGAGGTTCTGTGAATCACTGCGGTTAGTGTTGGAAATCTGCTGCAGGTGAGCGCGCCTGCTGCGAGGGTGAGAGGAAGGATGCAACTCCCCAGATGCGCCCGTGTTGAGGGTATTGAGGGGTGGGGACTTTTTGTTTGTGTATGCCCAAGACTCAGCAGTGCTCGTAGATGCTCAATGTTATCTTTATCCAGAATTATATAGCTTCCAACAGAGATCACCCTGATTGCTGGAGTGTTCGGTAGCAAAATTGCTATTTTTTGTCAAGAAATTAACATCTGCAATAGGAAGTGGTGGTTGCTGAGGGAAGCTCTCTGTTGCTAGGGGAGGGGCTAGCTTTTAATGAAATAGCTGGTTGATAGCTTTGGGTACTAGTTGCTGTGCAATTGCTAGGTAAACCTTCGCGTCGTAGGAGAAAGTGCTTGCTGCTAGGAGAAAGCTCATCGTCTTAGTGGATGGCGCACATCGCAAATTTAAAGAAACTGTTGCTGGGTAGAGTGCTTGTCGATAGTGCTAATTTCCAAGAAACGTGCCTGGCGCTAAGGTAGAGTGGAATGGAAAGTGATGGACGCTCCTGCCTAGTGCAGGTTACTTGTGCCGGTGTTCTGCAGTACACCGACCGCTGCAAAACTAATTGTTACTGTGGAAAGAACTAATAGATTGCACGGGAACATGCCCGTTTCTAATTGCTAGGAGATGCAGCAGTTGCAAAGGACGCTCTAATTGCTTCTGAAATACTGTGAGGAGCAGTATAGGTAGTGCTATGCTTTCCGTCTGCATGGCTCCTGTGTGATACTTTAAGTGGCACTCTATTACAAGCAATGCTATGATCACCAGTTTTATTTCTGTTTGGAATCAGGGGACTGTAGCTTTTATAATGAAATTAGCAACACAAGTACCACAATGCAATAGAACTCGATGAACTATTAATACAAAATATGGGGCAATTAGTAGTGTTAAACTGAGGTCTGTAAAGTTGTCCTCTGTGTAGTCCCAGCCTATTTTCTTTGTGGCTTGGTCAATATTCAGCAGGGAGACGGGGGAAACGACACAGAAAAAATAATAATAAAAGAAAAAAAGTACATTCCTCTCCTCTGCGGTCCTCACTGCAGGCAGAGGCTCCCAGCCTGCCCTGCGGCCAATACTAACTTTGCTTCATGTTGCTGGCAGCAGTGCCATGGTGCTCCAAGGCAGAGTGAGAGCCTCTGCCTGCTGTTTCCAACCCGGCAACACAGTGTCGGGTTGGAGAGAACCCAGTGCGCATGTGTGTTTGGCCGGCCTGAGATGACAAGCCAAACACATGCACACTGAGGTGGAGTGCTGTGCAACCCCCCTCTCTCAAGCCCCATGGCCCGACCCTATTACAATAAAATGATAAAAAACATAGTTAATTATTGTTTTATTGTGAAAGTTTTGCAACTGCTGGTGGGGGGGGGAGGGGATGGAGCGATGCTCCACCATAGTGGAGGAGCCACCGTTGGTGAGTAATGACATTCTTTTCTTTCACAAGGAGTGTGCAAAGAACTACAATGGCAATGTGTACTTTTTGAGACAAAAATATATGCTTTTAGACAGTGTGTTTTTTTTTTTTGTTAATTGATGAGGCCGGCAAGTGTCCCCAGTTATAAATGTTTGCAAAAACCATGACAAAGCAAGTACTAACAAATCCAAAAAACTAGTGGCCAGTGCCAGACTGGCTTTGCTAACGCTTGTTTTCTTTGCAACATCGATAAGATGTTTGAAGCAAAAAGCACCTTTGATTTTTTGCAGACTTATGTAAAACTGCTCCACAATGGATGTGAGTGTCTCGCTCAGTGTCACTTCCTGTCCTTGTTGGTTTATTGTAGAGTAATTGCACTTTCTAAGACTCTTGAATGTATGTCCTGTCTTTCTTCATTGATTCATTAATATTTTAGTTAAACCATTGCTCATTTTAAATTAAATATTTTTTGCTTCTATAGCTACAGGGAGTGCAGAATTATTAGGCAAATGAGTATTTTGACCACATCATCCTCTTTATGCATGTTGTCTTACTCCAAGCTGTATAGGCTCGAAAGCCTACTACCAATTAAGCATATTAGGTGATGTGCATCTCTGTAATGAGAAGGGGTGTGGTCTAATGACATCACCACCCTATATCAGGTGTGCATAATTATTAGGCAACTTCCTTTCCTTTGGCAAAATGGGTCAAAAGAAGGACTTGACAGGCTCAGAAAAGTCAAAAATAGTGAGATATCTTGCAGAGGGATGCAGCACTCTTAAAATTGCAAAGCTTCTGAAGCGTGATCATCGAACAATCAAGCGTTTCATTCAAAATAGTCAACAGGGTCGCAAGAAGCGTGTGGAAAAACCAAGGCGCAAAATAACTGCCCATGAACTGAGAAAAGTCAAGCGTGCAGCTGCCACGATGCCACTTGCCACCAGTTTGGCCATATTTCAGAGCTGCAACATCACTGGAGTGCCCAAAAGCACAAGGTGTGCAATACTCAGAGACATGGCCAAGGTAAGAAAGGCTGAAAGACGACCACCACTGAACAAGACACACAAGCTGAAACGTCAAGACTAGGCCAAGAAATATCTCAAGACTGATTTTCTAAGGTTTTATGGACTGATGAAATGAGAGTGAGTCTTGATGGGCCAGATGGATGGGCCCGTGGCTGGATTGGTAAAGGGCAGAGAGCTCCAGTCCAACTCAGACGCCAGCAAGGTGGAGGTGGAGTACTGGTTTGGGCTGGTATCATCAAAGATGAGCTTGTGGGGCCTTTTCGGGTTGAGGATGGAGTCAAGCTCAACTCCCAGTCCTACTGCCAGTTCCTGGTAGACACCTTCTTCAAGCAGTGGTACAGGAAGAAGTCTGCATCCTTCAAGAAAGACATGATTTTCATGCAGGACAATGCTCCATCACACGCGTCCAAGTACTCCACAGCGTGGCTGGCAAGAAAGGGTATAAAAGAAGGAAATCTAATGACATGGCCTCCTTGTTCACCTGATCTGAACCCCATTGAGAACCTGTGGTCCATCATCAAATGTGAGATTTACAAGGAGGGAAAACAGTACACCTCTCTGAACAGTGTCTGGGAGGCTGTGGTTGCTGCTGCACGCAATGTTGATGGTGAACAGATCCAAACACTGACAGAATCCATGGATGGCAGGCTTTTGAGTGTCCTTGCAAAGAAAGGTGGCTATATTGGTCACTGATTTGTTTTTGTTTTGTTTTTGAATGTCAGACATGTATATTTGTGAATGTTGAGATGTTATATTGGTTTCACTGGTAATAATAAATAATTGAAATGGGTATATATTTGTTTTTTGTTAAGTTGCCTAATAATTATGCACAGTAATAGTCACCTGCACACACAGATATCCCCCTAACATAGCTAAAACTAAAAACAAACTAAAAACTACTTCCAAAAATATTCAGCTTTGATATTAATGAGTTTTTTGGGTTCATTGAGAACATGGTTGTTGTTCAATAATAAAATTAATCCTCAAAAATACAACTTGCCTAATAATTCTGCACTCCCTGTATTGTTTAATGTGTTGATTTGTTGTTGCATAGCAAAGTATTTACATGTTTTGAGAACAATACTCCCAGCTGTTGAATTGAAAATCATTTTCCCCAGCTCTGTATCAAGGGCTTTCACAAACAAATTTGGTATAAGCATTGTCAACGTTTTCAACAACTTTTACATTGACAGCATTCAAACATGACATACTTGAAACTTTTAAGAAAAGTATGAAAGCAATAAATTAATTTGTTTTTTTCTCTTTGTGAATAGTTGGTTTATTATGAATTATCTATAGCTTGTTGATTGAGGCTCTGCATTTAAGTAGCAACATGTTTATGAAGTACTGGAGAAGATCACAATATCAGGAAAGGCGGTTATGGAACATTTTTCTTAGGAATACATTACCCTCAGCCAGATATAATGACAGAAGCCCATTTCAAATCCAACACAAGTCCCACCAAGACAGACAGCTATGAAAACACTGATAGTACTGTATACTTGATTAAACAAATGTTATGCAGCAGTGCAAGGATATGAGCGGAATTTGTTGCTGTTTCATGTGATGTATGCACAGAGCTTTAGGCTTAAACCATTTTAACCAGAATTTAAACAAGCCTAAAAACAACAAATCAGTCGTCAATGCCTTGCCTATGTCCTACACCACTCTCCTATTCATAATAACATTGCCCGCTATCTTTTGAACCTGATATTCTTGGTGTGGTTTTCTCCCAAACTTTTGTTTCCCTAGCATTTGGCCTTCAATCCTCCTGTTTTCTGTGGCATTGTTTTTGCTGGTCTTAAGTTTCTTATGTTGTGTTTTAATGGTATTGCTGTTTTTGTGCTGCATAAATAATTTACATAATTGTCTCTAAGTTAGGCCTGACTGTTTTTTGTGCCAAGCTAACTGAGGGTCAAGCACAGGTTAATCTGGGGTTTGCTTGCAGTTCACCCTGACAAGAATTGTGGTTTCTACTTGAGTAGTTTTTCACCACCTCTTAATCAGTGATCAAATTTCTTACAGTACCCAGTATAGACTGATGCATGATCATATTATAGAGACAGTGATGGGTACTGTGTTGGTACAGTTTGTAATGCCATCAGTTCTTGGGCATGTTAAATCTTTTATGCCCAGGCTAAAGTAGTTCGAAACTGGCTATCATATCTAAAAGGTGTGTTCCGATCCCTGAATGTCATTCGTTATTTTTCTTCATCCCTAAAACATAACCAGATTTTATTGTGGTAGTGTTGTTTGTGCAGATGAGATTTGGGCCATTCTAAGATGTGAAAAAAACAGTTCCAAGTATTACCTACCACTAGTTCATCAAATATGCTCCAAGTTTTTTATATTCTACTGTAATTTCCAGTGTTCTCTACAGACACATCTTCTGTCCTCGGATATATAAATGTAATCACTTTCCGCTAGTTCTTATGTCAAAAATAGTACCCATGATGCCCTGTTGATCATTACCTTTGAAGTGTTATAAATAATATATGATGCTGAATGTTCTTAAACATGATTTTTGGGATTTTTGTTAAAGTACATCTTCACCTTGTAAATCTGTGTAAAATGTCATTGTTTACTTGATTATAAAGCAGTGTACCAAAATTGAAACTTCACTGATCAGTTGAAGTCTTCATCACATAATGTTCATGTACAACCCCAATGCTTTTTGGACTGAAAAATCCTTCATTAGGACTTGTTAATCATTGCTTAATTACTACAACAAAGAGAAGCAGAAGATATACTTTAAACAAAAAACAGAAGATAACTAAACCAAGGCATTCATTAAAAGAATATGTTCTTTATATACTCGATATCCCTTTATGCCAGAATCACATCATGCACATTGTATTCATTTGTGAGAATAGTATTATATAAATTGTGTTTATCTGATGAAAATATCTCTTTGGGTTGGCTGTAAAAATCATCGTTTTAAGCTCTAATTTCAATGCACGTATTTGCATTCAAATGACACATCGCAATTATTCTCTCACCTCATTCTAACAAACCCTAACATTATAAAGTCCATTTACAAAAACGACGAATATCAGCATCACATCAACTTGGTTAACTGTATACGAGCTCAACATAACAAAAATCTTGTTTACGTGTCCTGTCGATTTGAAAGTATAACAGGAGATCATAACCACTGAGTACGTATCCGCGTTTGTGAATGCCCGAACTCACGCCGATAATCGTGTTCTGCTGGAGCTCCCGCTTGTGGGGGGTACCTTGCTTAGAGGAGCGCGTCTCTAGGCCACTAAGTGATTTTGCAGCTCAAGGGCATGGAGCCCACTGGCTGTCATAACATTAGACGGGAACTGTTGGCTAATTTAAAAAGGGTATTTCAGTGACCCTCAAAAGTTCATTTGCTTTTATTTTTTATTTTTTTAATAGGGTTTCGGTGCATGAAACAATAATAAACATTACAAAACATAAAAAAGACACGAGCAAAGTAGTTCATCAAAAATGACAGACTAATAACGGTTGCTTATTGATCTCGTTATCTCGCTCTTTCTTTAAATCTCTCTCTCTCTCTCTCTCTCTCTCATGTCACAATGATACAAATTCGATCGTGTATGCTTCCATTGACGGGTGGTAACCATATTGAGATGTTTATGCAATGTTAGAAGTTAAATCAACATATATTAGTATTGTATAAAAAAGGTTCAGGGGAATACCAAAATATGTAAAATAATACAATCTAAATAAATGGGCCAAATAGCTTGTGCCAATTCAAAAACAAAATCCAAAAAATTATGTAGCCGCTCACCTGATGGGCCTGGTGATGGCAGACTCAAAAGGTTACATCAAGGTAAAAACCTAAACTTAATTAAATGCAAATAAAAAATTTGAACAGCAGCTCAACCAACAGCCAGTTATTTTACATACATTACCCCCAAAAAGGGGAGCCAAAGGCAATTCAGAGATTCTCTATAGAAATCAAGAGATTCCACCATCTCATTCGAACTTTTCGGCTCAACAGATCACTCCACCCCCCCACTCATCAGTAAATAACCAAGAGCTGCAATGCTCAGTAATAATTTTACTGTCCGCTATCTCCCCGTCTAACGTCGATTGTCAGCATTTATCCCAGGCAATGCGTGGAGTCCACCCCCCCCCCACCCAAAGACTGTAATATGCCATTAAGATGTTTAAGCCTAGTTTTAGGGATCAGTAGTGGGAAGTTTTGCAAGATGTATAGGCATTTCGGGAGTGCCATCATCTTGATTAAGGTTACCTTGCTCAGTATATTCAGCGGAAGGCTGGACCTGCTCTGTTAGGCTTGTTTCATATTGGCTACTGTGGGGAGGGGTTAGATTGAGATGATGTGTAAGTTCCAGGACGAGCGATATAAGAACCCCAGGTATCTAAAGCTTAGCCGCTGGATCGGGATGGTATGTAACTCCTCTCTATTGCCATGTCTCTCCTCAGTGAAAGCAAAAGGGATTTGTGCAAATTCGCCTGAAGGCCAGAGGCCTCTTTTAAGACCCTCAAAATATGTAGGACAGGGGGTCCAGACAACTGTGGATGGGCCAGGAGGAGGAGCACATCATCTGCATACAAAGTTATCTGACCTCCATACCTTCTCACTCCAGCCCTACACCTGAGCATCACACCGGAACATCAGAGCCAAGGGTTCTATCACCAGAGTGAAGAGAAGGGGAAAGACTGGACTACCCTGACGTGTACCTCTGCTAATTGGAAAGGGGGTTGAGAGCGCATCTTTGACCAGGACCTGAGCTGAGGGTGCCTTGTACAGGAGCTGAACGTATCTGCAGTATTTAAGGCCAAAAAAACATTTATTGGAGGACGCAATCCAGATAAGACCAGTCTACAGTATCAAACGCTTTCTCAAAGTTAACTAAGAGAAGCACACTGGGGCTGATCACCTCTTGGCTGTGGGCAAGAGGTGACCCGTCTAATACAGTGGAGAGTGCTCTGGTTGGGCATGAAGCCACATTCGTTGGGATGAATAAGATATGACAAGACTCATTAGAGCATATTCGCCACAAGTTTAGCAAAAATCTTCAGTTCAGTATTAATCAATGAAATGGGCCTGTAAGGGGTGCAATTTTCAGTAACCTGGCCCCGTTTGGGAAGGACCACAAAGGAGGCCGTGCCCAGTTCCCCCGAAAGGAGCCTAGACTCACCGTCTCAGTGTAAAGGTTTACCAAGTGAGGCATGTTCTGAAAACATGGGTAATACTCCTGTGGTAGTACTCCAGGGGGAAGGTGTAATGGTGTAATTTAGTTTGGCTCTTTGGAGCCCTGAGAACTTTGGCAGGGGTATGTCCTTTAGGTGTGATCTGGAGGTTTCGAAGTCAGACCGGGATGAACAGCTCCCTGAGGAGACCATGATGCCCAATACCACTCTAAAAAACACCTCCCTGTTGGCCAGCCAACAGAGGAGCTTTCCATTCTTGTCACTACAATCGTACATTCATTTAGTGGAGGCTCTCCAGTACTGGTAGGTCTTGTCAAATGCGAGTTGGCACAGCAAGACTGTCAATGTCAGTTGCTGAAGCAATTGCTCAGAAGCGCTTGCAAGGCATTGTTTCTTGAGTTTTAATATTTGAGCCTGCCAAAGAGCACACTCTCTGCCTTTGCGCCTCTCCACCTGGTGGTGACTTGGTGACCCCCACCTGATCGTGGCCTTGGCTGCCGCCCAGAGGACTTCAGAGGAGGTGACCGAGCCCGAGTTTGTCTCAAAGTATAGTGAAGGTTCTGTTTTAATGTGTGCCCTAAATTGCTTATCCACAAGATGCTACACATTGAACCTCCACATCGGGTGCCGCGACTAGTCTGGCACCCCGTCGGAAAGGGTCATTGGAGAGTGGTCAGAAATACCCCAGGGAGTATGTGTGATGTGTATTGCTGCTATTGTATAGAACAAATCAGTAGCTGGAAGGAGAAGAGATCAGTGTGAGAGAGTTTTAGTCATTGCCAACGTGGGGTGTATTCCCTAGCCTCCTGGTACCAGGCCCTTCAGCCGTCACACTAACTCATGGAGTCCAGTGATGATCCTAGGCATCGCGCCCCATGCCATTGGTGCTCTGATAGGGAACTTGAGGAGTCCAGCGCTCGGAGTAAGGGACTGCATTGAAGTCCCCATCTATAATTGTGGTTTCCAGGGTCAACCCCACTGCGATCTTCATGAGTGACCTAAGTCTGTATGTTGTGAGGTGGGATTTAGACACTTAAAAGATTGAGTGATTTCCCTTCTAATATGCCTTCCACCTCTATATAGTGACCTAGTGGGTCTTAGTGTGTCTTCTTTCTCACCAAGGGGAAGGTCTTGGGCAACAGTATAGCTACTTCCTTGGAGTCCCTGGCATATCCCATGTGAAAGACCCATTTGTAACCGACTCTGCATTGAAATTAACATTTGGTTCCAAGCAAGTGTGTCTGTTGCAACAGGAGGGCCGCTGTATGGATTCTCTTAGTATAGCGGAGAACCGCCGTGTACTAAATCCGGTCCAGCAGGCTGTTGATGTTACGTGTCAGCCATTGTTATACAGGATGGGTATGAATTGGTGATCCTGGAGGGATGCTGTGAAAGGCTGCTCAGCTTGTAAGGGGTCTGACCGGTGGCCTGGTGGTGGACCCAGTGAGGGTGTATACTGACAGATGACGGCAGGTGCGTTTTCACATGTTGCCGTGGGAGTTGGTGTAGTGCAAAATAAAACACAAATGTATGCAAAACTAACACTATGCAAAACAACCCATCACCCCAATTCGCCCCCACCACACTCTTCTCCCTCTAAAGCATTTGTCACTCCATAATTTTCTAAACCGTTAAAACCAGTTCAGGCAGTGTTCTAGTGCTATTGCTCCTCTTGATCAGGAGACCATAGGTTGAGCGAAGACTAACAGGATAGCGCTTGAGGCCAGAACTCCACCAGCCTCCTAAGGAGGGCGGCTCCCTTGTTGACTTCTACTGTGGACTGGCGTGTCCAAGGCTGGTCCCCGCTGTGGGACCACCACCAGGACACCGGCTAAGGTCCGGGCTGTGTCTCTCCAGAGTTGTAGAGGGGTGTTCATCGCTACAGGATTGTGCCATTCCAGGGTCTGGGTATTCCAACAAGCTCCAAGCGGGCCTCCTGTTTTTCCTGGAATGTGTCCGTCTCTTGGGCCTGGTGGGTGGCTGTTCTCCACGAGCAGCAGAAGGACGGCCTATTGTGGCGCTCTGGTTTCTCAGGTTGCCATCTCTAGGCTTCCACCAGTTTGTAAAAAAAAACTATACATTGTAGAATTGTGGATCACTTTAATTCTGGTGCGGAATAGAAGCATGTATTGTAATTGCATGGCCCAAAGCTTCTGTTTAACTTCCTCCTAGAATTTCCAATCCTGCTAAACTGCTTTGGTGTAATCTGGGAATATTGTGATGTTGGCTCCGTTGAAATTCAGGGCCCCCATTTGATGGGCTGTGCAAAGGATCAAATCCCTGTTTGTGTAATTCAGGACCTAGGTGGTTATAGGGGGAGGAGAGGCATCAGGAGGAGGGAGCGCTGGGCTAGATAGCGGTGTGCCTTTTGTGGTGAATCCCACAAACAACTGTTCCTTTGGCACCCAGGATTCAAGTCACTTTTCCAAAAACCATTCCGGATGAGGGGTTTCAACATTTTCTGGGAATCTGATGAAGCAAAGATTGTTTCTCCTCGATCTGTTCTCTGCATCTTTCATGCAGTGTTACAAAACAGCAGTGGTGGAGAGGAGTGTGGACATTGTGCGCTTTAGTGTGGCTACCTCGTCTTCAAGGGTGGTTACCCTTCCTTCAGCCTTAGACACCCGGTCGGCCACATTGTGCAAGCCTTGGTGCAAGAGCGAAACATCAATGCGGACCTCCCCTATCTTGGTCTCCACTGCCTCCCTGAAAGATTGAATGACTTGAAGTATGGTGTCCTTATCACTCGATGAGGGTTGTGTTGGTGATGGTGGGCCCTCCCTGACTTGTCTGGCTCAGTGAATGACTGCACTGTGAAACAGTCCATCTTAGCCTGTGCTTGGGGTTAGAGCCCTTGTCTTTCCCCATTGTAAGATCTGTCTGCAACTGCACTCTCTGGTGGAAAGTAGCTGCACCAATGGTTTTGGGACGGGGGGGGCTGACTCCCATCTCCAGGTGTCCCCATAAGTCGTGCGAAGTGGTGCCACTCTCAGATAGTCAGCACTAGAGGTTACCTCCAGCCCGCTCTCCCCTGAGGACCCAGTCTCTGGCAGACACAGAAGAGGAAACACAAGCCCACTTGCTTTGCCGACACCCCAGGGAAGGAAGGGGAGGCAGGAAGAAGCCATCACGGGCAGCTGGGGTGAAGTCCGGGCGAGCACTCAGCAGAGTTAGTACAGGGGAAGGGCCCCCACTAAGTCTGCACCTCTCCCAGGCCGCGTCTAGGTGCTGCGGCCCAGCCCACTTGCCTCACCACCCCTTGAAAGGAAGGAGATTGGGGTAGAGGGAGTCAGCGCATGCAGTCAGGACTACAATAACTAAGCCGAACCGTGGCCTTCCTCGCCTCTAGGCGAGATCGCAGTCCTCTTCTCTCATGCAGCACTATAGGCTTAGGCCAGGGCCTACTCTGCTGCGTTGAGGCCATGCACACCTTCTTCTCAGTAATAACATCTTGCGAAAGAAACTCCTTTTCCTTCGGTCTGCCCTCTTCTGAATCCTGTAGTTAGAACTCTTTCACTTAACTCAAGGAAATCTTTACTGCTTGTATTTCTTCTCTTCAGTCACTTATCAATGTAGATAAGTCATGCCACAGACTCTGGAAGAGGCTCTCAAGAAATTGCTTTGCTATTTGAAGTTCAACATCACTTGTGGTAGCTGAGGTCGTACAAGCCAGGATAAGTTGGTTGCTTTGGCCCTTCTTAGCGCTGTTTTTTGTGCTCATGTCTTGTAAGCAGAACTTCTAGAGACTGATCTCTCTTCCCATAGTGGAGGTCATTATGTCTGTATGGTCGCTAAATTTTAAAAAAATCTTTCAGCAAATGATTCTGGTTCTCTTTCAGATCTTCAATATGATCCTTTACTGTAAGTTCCCAGACAATCCAGGCAAGCAGAATCTTTGTCTCTCCTTTTGGCAAGGTGTATTTATGGCTTCTCAGTTTTAGGCTTGTCACACGTGTTGGAGCTTTCTCAGCACAATACAGTGAAGACTCTTACTTACCAATTGCAATATGTGCTGTGTCATTGGTTGTGATTATTGGGTACTTGAGTGCATGTCTGGTTCCTTAGGCAGCTCTACGAATGGTCTCACTCACAGCCAACGCTTACTCCCATTGATTGCATTAGATTAGTTCCTATTCCTTCTGTGAATGAGTCAAGCCCTGTTCTGTCTAGCAGTTTCCTCCTGAGCTTTCTCCTGTTACCTGGGCTGCTTAATCGTATTCCACTCATATGAACCTTGAATGCCCTGGAGTTTTGCTGGAAAGATGACAGTATTGGAGATTCAATTAGAAGGATACTGTGAAATGAATTGAAAGTATGATATTGACTTTATCAACTTTTCAGCAGTGTGATTAACATGGGGCTAAATCTTTTGATGCAAATATGTAGGTTAAGCGTTGGATTCTTGTGTTTGCTGCCAGTCAAATCACATATATTAATTTCTAATATGGTCAGGGTTTTCAGACTGTGTATGTGAGATGTCCCAAATGCAACTATATAGACATGATTAGACACTCAGGAGTGCTATGGAAAGGTCACTAAGTAATGAGAGAGTGGAAAGAGGGTCAAAATTCTAAATGCATACTCCACTCCTGACTTCAGTGTTCCTGACGTCTATGGGTATTTGGTTTCAGAGCCCTTTAAAAGGCTGCTTGATGATGGGAGGGGAGTTCTTTGAGTTATGAATGAAGAGTAAGATGGATTACCAAGTCAGAAGCAATAGATAGTGGAACATTTCTTCAGGGGTGTAGAATTCCTATAGCCCGAAGGGCACATTGTTTGGGGTCAAGGACAACAAGTTTTCATGTTTATTTGTCCTAGGGCAACTAAGCCCAGTTGCTTGAAGAACAAACCCTTTGGTGGCCAGTTTACAGGGAAGGGAAATGTCTCCCTTTGAGGTAATATTTGTGTCTATATGTTAATGCTGTTCGAACTTGTATTTAAGCTACATCAAAGCAAAACCTTTATTACTAGGATGAGCTCTCTAAATAAATGTTGTGAGCTCAGACTGCACTACTGACTGAGGTTCCACTAAGAAAAATGTGGACGCACGTTTGAAGAATTTAACAACATGAGGCTATGTGTAATGCTCCCAGAATGCTCTCTGATTAGATGCAAATGTTTGCAGAAGCTTGTACGCAAGAATGAGGATTCCTTACTTTCAGAATAAAATGTTCGGAAAAAAATGCCACTGGGAAAAAGCGTTTTGCTTAAATTACTGTGAAATTTTACGTACCATTTCTTTGAAGCAGGGTCATTTAGTAAAATGTTTTGGTGTATGCTAGTATTTCAAAAAAATATTAATAATGGAAAATCAATGTAACCAATTTCAGCAAGATTATGAGAAACATGAAAATAAACAAGCTTTAGCAAAGCCAACCAATCCGATATTGGTGGTCAGTCTTTTGGTTTGGTCAATGAATGCTTTGTTTTGACATGGCTTTTGTAAAACTTTTATTGTTGAAGGGGCTGCCAGATCCTAACCATTGCAACAAACATTGGCAAAAGGCAAAAAAAAAAATCGATCTCCAAAAGCACACATTGCCACATTAGTCCTGGTACTGAGCATAACTACTTTGTGTGCCAATATGCTCCTTGTGAAAGAGCAGAATGCTGTCACTCACAGAAAGGCCAACCAATAGATGGATAGAGAGAGAAATAGAATTCTAATAAAAAACAAAATACCTTGGTTATCACCAGACCTAGCTGAGGCCCAATTCCTAAAAGTCACAAAAGTGCACCTGTGGTATATGTTTTTGCATTAATGCAGAATGGTGGCATTCATAAATTCACAAGAATTTAAAGAAGGTGACCAGGAAATCGAACTCCTAGAAAAAATTTGTGAGCTGTATTTTAGCACGAGCAAATATGCATGTGTAAATTTGCTCGTACAAATTTCTATTGAGTGTTTTCAAGTTCATTTTCCCTCTAGCCACTTATTCCCAACCCTGGAATAATTTCTAATTCTGCCCTTGTCCGGAGTACATTTTCAGCGTTTCTGAGTATGGGAAAAGTTTAGAGAAGATCTGGTGAACATCCTTAAAACGTGCAAGTTAGTAGGTTTGCACAGACTCAAATGCATTCCAACCTTGGAACTATTACTTTCTGCTTCCTCCAGCCCCAGTATGTAGATCTACAGAAAGGTGGCAAAATAAGGAAACTGCTCATATTCAAGCCCTATTATAGTATTAGCCCTGGCAATAATCATGGAGGCTATTATCAGAGCTCTTTTGCAATGAGATTGTTGCCATAATTTGTCGCCGCACTAAAGGGACAAGTAAATTTTTTTGCAGGACAATTTCATTTATGAAGCAACCTGTCCCATGGACAAGTAGATATTTTATTAAATGCCACACCCCTGATTTCTGGCTTGGTAAATTTGTGAATGACATGGGGCTAGTGATTCAATACGAGTCAAATACAGTGAGGACACGAGAAGTCTCCTTTATTAGTACCAAATACACCTAGTAGACATATCCTATTAGAGCAGTGGTATCTAGAACAGTGGTGTTAATATAGATCCAGTATGGTTGAATCCATGACAGCTATTCAGGCCACTTAACACTTATATACAGTAAATCTTACAGAAGCATTTTGCATAATCGTTAATAGTCCTGAAAATCTGCTATTGATCCATAGCACCTGATCCCATGTTGCACACGCCTGGTCTCTTGTTCCTAGATTCCATTTGTACATAGCTGGGAACACCTCTCCGGTTTTGTTGCTGTTGCCTTCCCTGTGTTTTGGGAAATTAACCTGCAAACTGAAACCTGTTTAGCTAAGCTGTATACTTAGTCTTCATACTTTTGTAAACTTACTCTCCTCAGCCCAGAAGTTGGGTCTGCCAATGGTGGGCCAAGAAACATTTTTGAAGCTGTTGCAATCAATGTTATACAGTGTTGTACAGCCGGAGCTAAGGAAAAATGCCATAAGATAATGTTTTCCTTTGTATAGAGATCTGTCCTGAACCTGCATGGAGAACTGTGTCCAGCTGCTGAGCCTCCCAGGTACTGTCATCTGTTTAAATAGTCACCACCTGCTGAGTGGCAACTCCTTTTTTTTTTTTTTTTTTTTTTTTTTGTGAGGATTGCAGCAGTGTCACAGAAAACAAAATTCCTTCTGTACCATAAAGGCTGAAGAACCCATATCGTAGGTGATATTAGACTTACTATGTGCTAACGGGAACATTTTGGTAGGAGGTACTAGGTGCTGTTCGTGGCAACTGAAATTGTTGAAACTTTCTTTGCAGAGACTGTTGTGGGCCTCACAAAAATGTTTCTGAAATGGCAGGATGCAAATTCTAGCTTGGCAGAATGAGGCATGCACTCCTTGGGCTTTTTGGTTATGTCTATGTAATTTTAAAAAGTTGATGAAACTCCTGTCAAATTCCCTCTGAGGGTTAGTGAGGTTTTGACAGATCCCCTCAATCTGATTTCATTTAAGTTCCAGTGCATGGTTTTTGGATGATTGTGCCTTGCTTGTTAGGGTCGAGCGCACAAGCGCTCCGCTCCGTCCCTGTTGTATTCTCTCTTTGGGCTTTTAACCATGCCCATGTCACGCCTGTCACTTTCATTGGTACGTGGGCTTGCCTTTTAAAATCCGCATTATGTCATTAGTGAAAGGCATGCATACGCCATGCCTTTTCTGTTGTTTAGCCCTCCTTGAGCACATCAGCCAGCTACTGAAAACATACAATGCTCCATGTTTTCAGCCTGGTTTCTGCACTACTTTATCTTTTTATTTTCCACGCAGCACAATTGCGCTGGGTTTTACATAGTGCGATCGCACTCATGTTTTTTGGTTTTCAATATCCGTGCAATCGTGCTGGGTTTCACATAGCACGATCGGGCTCATTTTTTTTCTTTCAATTTATGTGGCAAGAAAAGTCCAGTTCAGAGTTTACAACGTTAATAGCTCTAACTCGACCAAATGTGAGACCCGTTGCTTTGCAAATGCTTGTTTTTTCTGTAATCATCTCTATTGGTGAACTGGAGAATAGATCCAGATCTTTGAACTTCCCCATAATTCTGCAGTGCTGTCATAAGGCTTAACAGGCACTATCTGTAACCCTCAAAATGACTTAGCTTGATGTCCTATACTGGACACAGAAAGCTCGTTGACCTTTAGGCTTTCAGTAGAGTGGTCGCTTCTGCAGTACGTACAGCTGCCCTCATTATAGTGTGCTCTTGTTTTGGTATTTTTCCACTGGGTCCTCTGTGTCCAGTTGGACCAGGTTTGCTTTGCTGTGGAGTACCTCTTGTGGTGCTAAGAACCCTCACCCTCCTGTTTCTGTTTCTATCTCAAAACCATATTGCTTTGCTTCCATTGCAGACCCTATCCACAATATTGATGAAGATTCGCTGCCAGTTCAGACACCTGAATTGCCATCATTCGTGAGCCAAGGCTTTTCTTGCTGTTTCTCACAAATGGGTGCATCTTGCACCCTTTTATACCTGGCCTTACCACCAGATTCAGAAACCTCACCGTTCTTTACATGTGGTGTTTCCATTGCATTCACTACACTGCTTTTCTTTTATCCAGTAAAGTGTATGTTGCCGCACAAGGGTTTTCACCCTTGACCTGTTGGAAACCTATTTCCCTTGGATAAATAATGAACCCTATGCTAATTTGTCGGCTAACGTTCTCCCATCTCTGGAATTCTAAACATGTATTCATCCCCTCTATTGTAGTCTTTAGTGTATCAATTAAGTCCTATTGTAAGAGTGTACCAGCACTCCTTTCTTTGAAGATTTTTATTTTTTTATTTTTATTTAAGGTCAGTGGAGCCTCCGCTTTTCTGTCTCTCGGTGAATCCTTGAGGAAAGCCCCTTCATTCTATTACGAATTCTTAGCTTAGAGGTCGGGTACTGAGCCCAACGAAAATAGCTCGGATAGTGACAAATGAGTGTCGATGGATACCTCCTCAGTCTGAAAGATCATCACAGTATATCTACTCAAAAATCCCCATTCTGTGATGGTGAATGCAGAAGACTCCACTTCCCAAAAATACCAAAAGCTCAGTCAGTTCTGTCATTAAACTCTTCGGGGTTATCCAAACACTTAGAAAACCTGGACGAGAAAACCAAGATTATTCGCATAAGTGGAATCAGCAATATACCTCAGTCCGCACTGTCAATTCTTTTTTTTTTCTGCTGCCTCGTTCGCTGTTTTGCCCATATTTAAAGGGGACGTTCCTTCCTCCCCCTACTTTTCATATCAAGAAAGCTACAGTATAGATAAAAAAAAGAAACGTTTTTATACCACTAAAAGGCGCAGTAGCATGAAACGCCGAATGCTCAGACGCCAGATAAGATGCTGGATCCATCAGCACCGTCAGCGTATGTGTATGCACGGGTTGTTGTTTCCAGTAACTGGGACGATTTCCGCTGTTCCTGACCTGTGCACGGAACCACATCGCTGTTCTCCAAGGGCGGCACTGCGAAGAGGACTGAAATTGGTCTATTAATCACGTTTAGTTTAATGATAGTAAAAAATAAAAAAAACGTGGCTCGGAAGCTGCCAGTCAAGGGAACGTGATAGCAGACAAGTTACCAATACATAACAGCGTAATACTAATGAATTCGTGAAAAACAGTAGTAATCCATACCATATAATTTATGCCATCAAATATCTGAACTATGGGCAAATATTTAAGCACCATATTTTTGGCAATCCTGTTAGAATGAGCAAAGGCCAAAAAGGTTGTTTAAACCGCTAAATGTCTCAGGTCTTTGATTATGTACACTAAATTAACTGCTGAATGAAGCGATGACTCATCCTGTTAGTGTAGATTTCAGTAGGTGGTTAGATTAGTGTATCTGTTATTATTGATCACTGATTTCTCTGCAAGTGTCCCTACTTGGGTCTTCTTTTGGGACCTAAGATGGCCTGCGTGCTCCATTTACCAAAGCACCAATACATTATGAAAACCTAATACATTCTTTTACATATCCTGCTGTAGCACACCAGTTGATCTCTGTCGGTGCTATGGTGTGCGCAGATGTACCTCTGCTCCTCCTTGTATAAACCCGAGCCCAAGCATTTGTGACACAGTCCGATGTCTCTGGTTACATCACAAAGGTCAGATGACAATGCTGCACTGATCACTGTAAAGCATATCAAAATGGAGGGTCTGGCAAGGGTATAGGAAGTCAGCTAATGGAAAAGAAAATCACACTACTTAATGGAAGAACCAGCAGTACATAAAGCTGAAAGTCGAAATGGCAGGCCTGCCAAGAGTCCAGGAGGGCAGAAAGATGAAACATGACTCAGTCCCAGAGATGGAATGTTGTGTGCATCATGGCAGAGGAGGTTGGTAGGATATGTGAGGACAAAGGGTTGAAGATGGAGGGACATGAGCAGGGTCTATGTTTCTATCTGCACTGTCCAGCGGATTGGAGCCTGTTTGGGGGTCTGCCTGAATAGTATACCCATAGAGGTTGTTGTAGAAGAGCCAGGGGGTGAATACTTAAATTACCTTGGTCACTGCCTTTTAATTCTATGGATTAAACCAGTCTGTTTTAAAGTTTCGATAGAAATGGGGATGTGCAATTTAATTTGGAATTTTGCGATTGTTTGTTTTATTGCTGAGTCACCTATGGTTCAGTGACACAACAATTTAAGTGACTTTAAAAATGTTGTTTGCTTCATTGTGGAGTTAACCACAACTATGACTGTAGAAGAACCACTAAGTGTACTCATCAATTATCTCTCTGTCATCTCGTTTTCCCCCGCCCCTTCTTTCTTGTATTTTAATGCGTCTGAAAGTGTAGCAGTGGAAATCAACTTAAAACTGTTTGTCTATGTGCCACAGCCAGCTTGAGTTGGCGAAACCGAGTGGAAATGGTTGATCATAATGGAGGACATTCCTTATCCTGACCTAATACCCCACCCCAAAAATGTGCAGGCTCTACAGCAATTTAGGACACCAAATCGGTTTGGACTCAGTCTGGGGGTTACGGTTTCATGCACTGAGCTTTTCTTCCATTGTTGCTTTGAGAGCATACTATTATACTCGTTTAGGTGTTATAAAATCATCTCAATATAGGACCAACCCCTCCACTTTTCCGTTTTACTTTTTTGGTTCTCCCCTTAGGACTGGGATAAATGGCTCTATTGCAAAATGAGGTTCTTGAAACCCTTTTGAGGATAAATGCCCATGCCATGCTAGGAGCGAATAGTTTGGTTTATAGGATGTGTGCCTCTAGGAAGGTGTTAGACTTTTCATCCTTGGCGTGGTCTCCCTTAACTTTTTGCCTCTGTTCCCCAGGTTGTTGATGTGTGCTGGACTCTGATTTTATTGTTTTTGTTACTCTGGGCACTTTACCACTGCTAACCAGTGCTAAAGTGCAAGTGCTCCTGTTTAAAATGTGTACGTAATTGGTTCTCCATGATTGGCATATTTGTTTTACTGTTAAGTCCCTAGTAAAGTGCACTAGAGGTGCCCAGGGCCTGTAAATCAAATGCTACTAGTGGGCCTGCAGCACTGGTTGTGCCACCCACACAAGTAACCCTGTAATCCTGTCTCAGACCTGCCACTGCAGTGTCTGTGTGTGTATTTTTACACAGTAAATTCGACTTGGCAAGTGTACCCACTTGCCAGGCCTAAACCTTCCCTTTTCTTACATGTAAGGCACCCCTAAGGTAGGCCCTAGGTAGCCCCAAGGGCAGGGTGCAGTGTATGGATAAGGTAGGACATATAGTAATGTGGTTTATATGTCTGACAGTGAAATACTGCCAATTTCGTTTTTCACTGTTGCAAAGCCTGTCTCTCTCATAGGATAATATGGGGGCTACCTTTCAATATGATTAAAGTGTAGATTCCCCTAGAGAGTAGAGTAGATGGACATGTGGAGTTTGGGGTCCCTGAACTCACAATTTAAAAATACATCTTTTAGTAAAGTTGATTTTAAGATTGTGCGTTTGAAAATGCCACTTTTAGAAAGTGAGCATTTTCTTGCTTAAACCATTCTGTGACTCTGCCTTGTTTGTGGATTCCCTGTCTGGGTCAGTTTGACAGTTGGTTGTTTTTCACCTCACACCAGACAGTGACACAAAGGGAGCTGGGGTGTAACCTGCATTTCCTGATTAGCCATCTCTGCTAGGAGGGAGGGGTGGAGTGGTCACTCTCATCTGAAAGGACTGTGCCTGCCTCTAACAATGCCGGCTCCAACCTCCTGGTGTGTGTCTGAGGCCTTGCCTGGGCAAGGCAGGATTTCACAAGTAGGTGTGAGTCCCCTTTGAAGAAAGGTGACTTCAAAGACTAAAATGGGTATAAGAAGGGCACCCAAATCTACAGACTTTAGAAACACTTCTGGAACCAAGAGGAACCTCTGCCTGGAGAAGAGCTGATAGCTGAGGAAGAAGTGCTGCCCTGCCTGTGACTGTGCTTTGTGGAGCTTTCCTGCAGTGCTGCTTCTGCCAGAGTAAGAGGGCAAAGACTGGACTTTGTGTGCCTTCCATCTTGTGAAGAAATCTCCAAGGGCTTGAGTTAGAGCTTGCCTCCTGTTGTTTGAAGTCTCAGGGACAGCAAAGACTTCTCTCTGCCAGCACCTGGAGTCTCTGGAGAGACTCCTGCTCTGACAAGTGGTGCCCTATCCAGTCCCTGGGCCCTTGAAAGGAAAGCTGGTGGAAATCCAAGGAAATCGACTTCGGACGACTCCGGACCGCCGCCGCTGCTGAATCCGGTAACGCCGCCTGCACCTGACGCCGTGACCTTCGCGGGAACGCGACACTCTTCGCAGGCTCGTCGCTGCAGCAGCCCCGCTGAAGTCCGCGACTCCGTGGAAGTCGCCACACCACGTCGTGACCGACGCCGCTTGAAGTGCACGGATTCAACGTTTCGCACAGACGCCGCGATTCCTGACTTCGCGCCTCGGCTTGTTTTCAATCTTCACCAAAGGTACTGTACTTGGGGGTCTACACGACTCCGTGTCCGGCGCCGCTGGTGTCGGCTTGTTGGGAACGACTCTGTCACGACGCTGTGGTAACATCTCATTGAAGCATTTTTGTTTCTAAGCGCTATTTTTGAGTTTAATCTTTAAAAATTCATAACTTGACTTGTGTATGTCGGATTTTTGTCATTTTGGTCTTGTTTTGTTTAGATAAATATTTACTATTTTTCTAAACCGGTGTTGTGTCATTTTGTAGTGTTTTCATTAAGTTACTGTGTGTGTTGGTACAAATACTTTACACCTAGCGCTCTGAGGTTAAGCCTACTGCTCTGCCGAGCTACCAAGGGGGTAAGCAGGGGTTAGCTGAGGGTGATTCTCTTTTACCCTGACTAGAGTGAGGGTCCTTGCTTGAACAGGGGGTAACCTGACTGTCAACCAAAGACCCCATTTCTAACATTGGTGATCAGCGGTTGGGATTTGGACTTGTATTTGTACTTGACATACAGTGATTAAGTGTACACTACTGTTTTGAGTTCAGACCACTACGTGACCACATACTACTAGTCTTGTGATTTTTGTTTTTCTCTATTTGGACTGTTTTTGCTCTCTCTACATTCAGTTTCCTTTTTCGCTGATCCGGTGATTGACTTTTCTGGAACTTCATTTGAGAACTTGCTTTTCTGCATTTGGAACTTTGCACTCTTTTAACCTTTTATCATGTCTCTGCTTGGAGATGCACCAGTTGAAGCTGTTTTTGACCTGAAGCAATTGGATAGTTATAACAAGGCTCAGCTAAAGCAGTTTTGTAAAAATTTTGGTTGTCCCATTAAGAGCTCTTCCAAGAAGGATGAGCTGAAAAAGGCGCTGAGGGCCTGGGTGACAACCAGAAGCACTGGAGGGCACACTGAGGATGAGGAGGAGGATGAGGATGAGGAGGGAGAGCAATCAGTACATAATGGTATAGTGGGGGGGCCTGTTATTTCCAGGGAAAGAGTCTCTAGGGCAAGTAGCAGTGTATCATCCAAGGGTCTGACACCTGAAGAGTTACAGGACAGACAGGCAGAAAGGGAGTACCAATTGGAGCAGAGGAGGCTAGCCCTTGAGGAGAGGAAGTTAGCAATGGCTCATGAGCTTAGCTTGAAAGAGATGGATCATAGAAGCCAGTCCAGTAGAGATGGTGGCAGCAATCCTACAGTGCAGCCTGAGAGAAGGGTACACATCCCAAAAGACCTTGTGAGGGATTATAAGAGGGAGGATGATATCTACTTGTGGTTCAAGGGTTATGAGTCAGCTCTCCACATGAACCTGGTCCCTGAAGCTCATTGGGGGGCAGCCCTGTGGAAGCATTTTGAGGCAGAGGGGAGGGACACACTGACGGCCTTAGGGGATGCTCAGAGTCTCACCTACCCTGTCATGAAGGAGGCCTTACTCACCAGATATGGTCTCACCCCTGAGCAGTACAAGGAGAAGTTTAGATCCTACAAGAGAAAGGAATCCCAAACATGGTTGGAATGTGTTGATTCTTTTTGCAGGTCACTGGATGGTTGGGTGAAGGGCAGTAAGGTAAACACGTATGAGGGGCTTTACAATTTAATTGCTTGGGAGCACTTGTACAGTTTATGTTTTCCAGAGCTGCGCCAGCACCTCATTGACAGCAAGCTGACTTACCCCAGGAAGCTTGCGCAGGAAGCGGACCGCTGGGAGAGCACCAGGGTCCAAAAGAGGTATGGGGGAGACCACGCCAAGGGTGGGCAGGGTCCCTCTCAGAAGAAAGGGGGGGTAAGGGCAAACAGGGGGAGTTCTCTAAAGGGCCCCAAACTGATTCCCAGGGTAAGGATTCCCAACCCACCAGTGAAAAAAAGCCATGGTTGTCCAAAGGGAAGCCAGTGGCAGGTGGTCCCCCACGTAAGTGCTATGCATGTGACCAGGTGGGTCATGTGAGGGGGGACCCCAAATGCCCCAAAAGTACACCAGCACCCACTGGTGCACCGTCCTAGGGTTTGGCCAGTGTAGCGCTTGGGGAGGAGTTGGTTTCAGGTGGGTGGGAACCAGCAGAAATGACCCTTGTCTCACTAGGGGACAGTGAGATGGTCCAGAGAAACCTAGTGCCTGATAACACTAAGAAGTACAGGCAATGGGTGACCATCAATGGACAGAGGGTGGAGGCTCTGAGAGACACAGGAGCCAGTGTGACTACAGTGAGGAGTCACCTGGTGTCTGAAGAGCAGATTGATCCCCGGGTACTTCACCAAGTAGTTGCGGTAGACAACTCTGAGCGCCTCTGCAGAGTGGCGCAGGTTCCCTTTGAATGGGGGGGGGTCTCAGGTTCCTGGAAAGTAGCTGTGAGTCCAACCATGCCTGTTGATTGTTTGCTAGGTAACGACCTGGAGGATTCCCCTTGGAAGGAGGTGGAACACAGGTCTCACTTGGAGATGTTGGGTCTGCCTGGGTGGGTATGTGTATCCACCCGGTCTATGGCAGCCAATCAGGGTATTCAAGAGCCCCTGGAGCCTGAAACAGTGGTCCAGGGGACCGCCAAGAAGAGGAAGGGCAGGGGACGTGGGAAACCGACCCCCGAGGTTCCCACGGTCCGGGAGGAGGCAGAGCCTGAGGGTGATGCCCCGGAGCCTACAGGGGAACAGGTGGCTGAACTGGGGGAGGTCCCTGAGCTGTCACAGTGGCAGCAGGAAGGGGGACCCACCAGGGAAGCATTCTGCACAGCGCAGAAGGAGTGCCCTACTCTTGAGGGGCTGCGGCAGCAGGCTGCAGCCCAGGCGGCTGGCGAGGCGCCAGGTACTCACCTGATTTATTGGGAGGATGGCCTCCTGTATAGTGAGCCTAAGGTTCCTGAGCCTGGGTCAGCTCGTATGCTGGTGGTACCCCAGTGCTTCAGGGCCTTCCTACTGGGTTTGGCTCATGATGTGCCTTTGGCAGGACATCTAGGGCAGGACAAGACCTATAAGAGGCTTGTCTCCCACTTTTACTGGCCCTTGATGCACAAGCAGTCAGCTGCTTATTGTAGGTCTTGTCAGACTTGTCAGGCAAGTGGCAAGAGTGGGGGGAAATGCAAAGCTCCCCTCCAACCTTTACCTGTAGTCAGTACTCCCTTTGAAAGGGTAGGAATTGACATTGTGGGGCCTCTGGATCCCAAGACAGCTATGGGCAACAGGTTCATCCTGGTCTTGGTGGACCATGCCACGCGGTACCCAGAAGCCATTCCTCTAAGGACGGTCACTGCCCCCGTGGTGGGACGTGCCTTGATGGGGGTTTTTACCCGCATGGGGTTCCCCAAGGAGGTGGTATCTGATAGAGGTACAAACTTCATATCCACTTATATGAAGTCTCTGTGGAAGGTGTGTGGGGTAACCTACAAGTTCACCACCCCCAAAGTAATGGTCTGGTTGAGAGATTCAACCGCACCTTGAAAGGCATGATTCAGGGCCTGTCAGAGCCCTTGAGGCGTAAGTGGGACGTCCTCTTGCCATGCCTTCTGTTCGCTTACAGGGAGGTGCCTCAAAAGGGACTTGGCTTTAGCCCCTTTGAGCTCATCTATGGCCACCCTGTGAGGGGACCGCTCAGTCTGGTGAAGGAGGCTTTGGAGAAAGCTCCTAGTAAACCACCCCAGGATGTATTTAGCTACATGCTGGCACTAAGAAACCAGACTGCCCGCTTCAGGAGTCTCGCTCAGGAGAACCTGGAAGCAAGCCAGGAGGATATGAAACGGTGGTACGACCAGAATGCCACTCTGGTTGAGTTTCAGCCTGGACAAAAAGTGTGGGTCATGGCACCAGTGGAGCCTAGGGCTCTCCAAGATAAGTGGACTGGGCCTTTTGAGGTGGTGGAAAGAAAGAGCGAGTTCACCTATCTGGTAGACTTGCAATCCCCCAGGAACCCTTTGAGGGTCCTACATGTCAACTGCCTCAAACCACACTTTGAGCGAACTGAGCTATCCATGCTTCTAGCGACAGATGACGGGGTGGAGGAAGAGAGTGAGCCTCTTCCTGACCTCCTGTCTGCAGGAGAGAAAGATGGGTCTGTGGAGGGAGTGAGCCTCTCCCCCTCCCTGACTGAGGAACAGCAGAGGGACTGTCGCCACGTGCTGGGACAGTTCGCCTCGCTGTTTTCCCTGATCCCAGGAGTCACACACCTGTGCACACATGATGTGGACACTGGGGACAGTACACCTGTTAAACATAAGGTTTACAGGGTGACTGACAGGGTCAGGGCTTGCATTAAGGAGGAAGTCTCCAAAGTGTTAACCCTAGGGGTTATTGAGCACTCCAGCAGTCCTTGGGCCAGCCCAATGGTCTTGGTCCCAAAGGCTACTGCTCCTGGTGCCACTCCAGAACTTAGATTCTGTGTGGACTACCGGGGTCTCAATGCGGTCAGCAAGACTGACGCACACCCCATCCCCCGAGCTGATGAGCTCATTGATCGGTTAGGAGCTGCCAAGTACCTCAGTACGTTTGATTTAACATCTGGGTACTGGCAGATTGCCTTAACTGAGGGGGCAAAGGAGAGGTCAGCATTCTCTACCCCAGATGGGCACTTTCACTTCAATGTGATGCCCTTTGGGATGAAGAACGCCCCTGCCACCTTTCAGAGGTTGGTCAACCAGGTGTTGGCAGGACTGGATGAGTTCAGTGCCGCCTACCTGGATGACATTGCTGTGTTTAGTTCCACATGGGAGGAACACCTGCAACACCTCTGGAGAGTGTTAGAGGCCCTGCAGAAGGCAGGCCTCACTATTAAGGCGAGCAAGTGCCAAATAGGGCAGGGTTCTGTGGTGTACTTAGGACACCAGGTGGGGAGTGGCCAGGTGGCACCCCTACAGCCTAAGATTGATACGATTCTGGCTTGGGAGCCTCCCAAGACCCAGACTGAAGTGAGAGCCTTTTTAGGTCTCACAGGATATTACCGGAGGTTTGTTAAGGGATATGGTACCATTGTTACCCCCTTAACTGAGTTGACTTCTAAGAAGCAACCCAAGAAAGTGATCTGGACAGAGGCTTGCCAGAACGCTTTTGATGCCCTGAAGGCTGCCATGTGCACAGCACCTGTGCTGCAGGCACCTGACTACTCCAAGGAGTTTGTTGTGCAAACAGACGCCTCAGAGCATGGTATTGGAGCAGTGCTCTCACAGCTTAATGAAGAGGGCCTAGATCAACCCGTAGCCTTCATTAGCAGAAGGTTACTACCCAGGGAACGTAGGTGGAGTGCCATAGAACGCGAAGCGTTTGCTGTGGTCTGGGCACTGAAGAAGCTAAGACCCTACTTGTTTGGGACTCACTTCCGAGTTCAGACCGACCATAGGCCCCTCAGATGGTTAATGCAGATGAGGGGTGAGAATCCAAAACTGTTGAGGTGGTCCATTTCCCTACAGGGGATGGACTTTACGGTGGAACATCGTCCTGGTACAGAGCACGCCAATGCTAATGGTCTGTCCAGGTTCTTCCGCCTTAGTGATGAGAACTCCCATGAGGTTGGGTAGTTGCTCCCCACTTTTAGCTGGGGGGGACACGTGTTAGACTTTTCATCCTTGGCGTGGTCTCCCTTAACTTTTTGCCTCTGTTCCCCAGGTTGTTGATGTGTGCTGGACTCTGATTTTATTGTTTTTGTTACTCTGGGCACTTTACCACTGCTAACCAGTGCTAAAGTGCAAGTGCTCCTGTTTAAAATGTGTACGTAATTGGTTCTCCATGATTGGCATATTTGTTTTACTGTTAAGTCCCTAGTAAAGTGCACTAGAGGTGCCCAGGGCCTGTAAATCAAATGCTACTAGTGGGCCTGCAGCACTGGTTGTGCCACCCACATAAGTAGCTCTGTAATCATGTCTCAGACCTGCCACTGCAGTGTCTGTGTGTGTATTTTTACACAGTAAATTCGACTTGGCAAGTGTACCCACTTGCCAGGCCTAAACCTTCCCTTTTCTTACATGTAAGGCACCCCTAAGGTAGGCCCTAGGTAGCCCCAAGGGCAGGGTGCAGTGTATGGATAAGGTAGGACATATAGTAATGTGGTTTATATGTCCTGACCGTGAAATACTGCCAATTTCGTTTTTCACTGTTGCAAAGCCTGTCTCTCTCATAGGATAATATGGGGGCTACCTTTCAATATGATTAAAGTGTAGATTCCCCTAGAGAGTAGATGGACATGTGGAGTTTGGGGTCCCTGAACTCACAATTTAAAAATACATCTTTTAGTAAAGTTGATTTTAAGATTGTGCGTTTGAAAATGCCACTTTTAGAAAGTGAGCATTTTCTTGCTTAAACCATTCTGTGACTCTGCCTTGTTTGTGGATTCCCTGTCTGGGTCAGTTTGACAGTTGGTTGTTTTTCACCTCACACCAGACAGTGACACAAAGGGAGCTGGGGTGTAACCTGCATTTCCTGATTAGCCATCTCTGCTAGGAGGGAGGGGTGGAGTGGTCACTCTCATCTGAAAGGACTGTGCCTGCCTCTAACAATGCCGGCTCCAACCCCCTGGTGTGTGTCTGAGGCCTTGCCTGGGCAAGGCAGGATTTCACAAGTAGGTGTGAGTCCCCTTTGAAGAAAGGTGACTTCAAAGACTAAAATGGGTATAAGAAGGGCACCCAAATCTACAGACTTTAGAAACACTTCTGGAACCAAGAGGAACCTCTGCCTGGAGAAGAGCTGATAGCCGAGGAAGAAGTGTTGCCCTGCCTGTGACTGTGCTTTGTGGAGCTTTCCTGCAATGCTGCTTCTGCCAGAGTAAGAGGGCAAAGACTGGACTTTGTGTGCCTTCCATCTTGTGAAGAAATCTCCAAGGGCTTGAGTTAGGGCTTGCCACCTGTTGTTTGAAGTCTCAGGGACAGCAAAGACTTCTCTCTGCCAGCACCTGGAGTCTCTGGAGAGACTCCTGCTCTGACAAGTGGTGCCCTATCCAGTCCCTGGGCCCTTGAAAGGAAAGCTGGTGGAAATCCAAGGAAATCGACTTCGGACGACTCCGGACCGACGCCGCTGCTGAATCCGGTAACGCCGCCTGCACCTGACGCCGTGACCTTCGCGGGAACGCGACACTCTTCGCAGGCTCGTCGCTGCAGCAGCCCCGCTGAAGTC
The DNA here is from genome assembly GCF_031143425.1 of Pleurodeles waltl. Classification (NCBI taxonomy): domain Eukaryota; kingdom Metazoa; phylum Chordata; class Amphibia; order Caudata; family Salamandridae; genus Pleurodeles; species Pleurodeles waltl. Next base: position 740,162,107 of record NC_090443.1, read on the forward strand.
CGCGACTCCGTGGAAGTCGCCACACCACGTCGTGACCGACGCCGCTTGAAGTGCACGGATTCAACGTTTCGCACAGACGCCACTATTCCTGACTTCGCGCCTCGGCTTGTTTTCAATCTTCACCAAAGGTACTGTACTTGGGGGTCTACACGACTCCGTGTCCGGCGCCGCTGGTGTCGGCTTGTTGGGAACGACTCTGTCACGACGCCGTGGTAACATCTCATTGAAGCATTTTTGTTTCTAAGCGCTATTTTTGAGTTTAATCTTTAAAAATTAATAACTTGACTTGTGTATGTCGGATTTTTGTCATTTTGGGTCTTGTTTTGTTTAGACAAATATTTCCTATTTTTCTAAACCGGTGTTGTGTCATTTTGTAGTGTTTTCACTAAGTTACTGTGTATGTTGGTACAAATACTTTACACCTAGCGCTCTGAGGTTAAGCCTACTGCTCTGCCGAGCTACCAAGGGGGTAAGCAGGGGTTAGCTGAGGGTGATTCTCTTTTACCCTGACTAGAGTGAGGGTCCTTGCTTGAACAGGGGGTAACCTGACTGTCAACCAAAGACCCCATTTCTAACAGAAGGCTTTAAATGAAGAGGACTGTAGTTCAAAATACCGAAATCTTCAATAGTAGTGCAAACCCTCAGCATTCAGACAACTGTGGTGTGGGAGGAAAATGCTGGTGTCAAATTCATAGTGGACATTCAAGAACAACTTTGGCAAGTGAGATGTTTTGGGTGAAAGGTTCGAAATGACACAGGATTCTATAGGATGCGCCACAAAAAACATGTTTTGTTGGCATTTGGGTCTCTGTACCATTGGAGTCTCAAATGTCACCCACCTATTTAGGAATGCTTTATCTAAACCCTTGTTCTCTCTGCATCTAATTGAAGCAACCCCAGGCCCATCCCCGAGCTATTTTAATGGTTTACTAATAAAAAAAATATTAAACTGGGAACTCTAAACTAGTGCTTACTCTAGTTGTAGCCACAGCTTGTTTAGTGTGTTAAGTTCATATTTACATCCTGATAGTCACTGCAAAAAGAACACTGCTAATTAGTGTAGGCCGCCTTCTTCGGACTCTTCTCTCACCTTAATATTTTAAAAATGCACTCCTTTTGAAAATCCTCCATTGTGGTCCTGGGTTTTCAGTACCCACTCCAAAACTTTGGAATTATTTACCACTAAATGTTAAAAACATCAACTTGTGCCGAATATTTAAATAATTCAAGACTTCTAGCGGAATAGGAACCCCTCCTTCCTAAATTTATTATTCCTTTAGTACCAAGAGATATTTGAGTGAATGCTTTTTATAAATCCCATTATAGCAAACCAAACATCCACACACTGCGTTAACTTCATGGTTTTAGTGAGCATGAACAAGGATATCTGTAAAAAGAAAGGCAAAAAAAAATCACCTTTATAACCCCACTTTGAGTTTGGTTCTGTATGATAAGGAATTCATTTTCTGAAAGGAGATGAACGCAATATCAATTACAGCTCTGGAGAAAGTTTTCTAGTAAAGTATCTTAATGTTAAAATTATTGATCACCTTGAAGATAACATAATCCTAGGCAGAAAGTATACTATGAGTAAACCCCATAAAAGGCGGTTAGCTATTGTTAGATGACTTGCTAAAATGGTGCTTGTCCTAGTCACCAAGAGGTTTGCTTCTGGTCACAGTGTTCAACAGATGTTTATTAGAAGGAGTGTTAAGTGGTCTGATTGATTATTTAGCCATCACTTTACTGGCCTTTGTGAGGTGTGATAATTCTCATTCCTTGCTGGCACAGATTATGATCATTTTCCTATTGGTATATGGCTCAAGGTAGTGGAGATTGGTGTTGCAACTGCAGATGCTGCAAAATTCCCATTCAAACTTCTAGACTCACATAGTAAATCTATGTTTAAGAATGGGAATTCATGAACCCAGGCTAATTTAGACTTAGCTAATTTCTCAACTCTTCAGCAAATATAATTGAAAATGTTGTTGTTCTGTGTCCTTAAGTAGTATTTTTTATTTTTTTTGAAGAATGTACAAAAGGAACAGATTGCCTTTGTGAAAGGGCATAGCATGTGTAGAGTTGCATGGACTTCGATAAGCCTAGCCAGTTTCTATGCCTCCTTTGTCAACCTTTGTGCTGCTTTCGATTGGGATTAAATAAAACTGTACATTCAGCTACCTGTTGTTAAAAAAAAAAAAAAAAAAAAAAAAAAAAAAAAATGGAATGTGACTGGAAATAAGAGCTGACAAATGTAAGGAAGTGTTCTTACTTCAACACTATTTACATTGACTTAGCTGATATTTCTACTGTCCTAAAATGTGTTAAAGCATTTCCTCCTAAAATCTATCTTTTATATATTGATGTATGCCGGTGTCCTTGTAGTAATTGATCAAATGGACATTAGCCTTTAACACGCAGGCATTACAAGCGAATGCATTTACCATGCATCAATTACAACGCATTGCCTTTACCATGCAATCTTTTAACAGGCATATGCCTTTACAACGATATAGTAATCCTATATAAGCTAAGTGTGTGTAAATATGTATATATTTACTGAAAAAAACAAAGGTTAAAGTAACATTATAGTTAGGTGAATGTCAGTGAAAACATAAACGTTTGATGTAAAATATTTTTTTTAAAAAAAAAACCACAGAAATTCACCAGCTATGGTTAGCAGAACTAACTTTAACTTGCGCCTCCCCCTGCATTGCTTATGACCTCACATATTACATCACTCACAACGTATTCTATGGCAGTGGTTCTCAACCTTTTAATGTCTGTTGACCCCCACTTTATCATTACCGGAATCCAAGGACCCCCCCCACTGATTCATTATTGGAAGCCAGGGACTCCGGCTTAAACATTGCTGATGATTTGAACCGCAAAACAATACACAAAAAATACAAAAACAAGCATTACATTAAACACATGCACAAATAATAATACATTTTATTTAATTTGCAAACAGATATAAATAAAACAAAATGAATTGGCAGATTTTAGCTTTTCGAAATTCAATTGAAGCCACGTATTTTCTGTACTATATTCAGTTTGATGCACCTGCACTGCTCCCATGAATCAATCTGAGGAAACTAATTAAATTTTTAGCCTCCAATTTCAAATTCTGTCACACCGTACGTTTGAAAGTTTTCAATTGTACATTTATCACCTGTATTTATACACACTTTATTCATCTGTTATTATTATTTAATTTTCTCGGCAGTCACGGCCCTCCTGAGGAGGCTTCGTGGACCACCAGGGGTCCCTGGACAATAGGTTGGGAACCACTTTACTGTGACATAATTTATGACATTACTGATGACATCTCAAATGATGTAATTGATGGCATCACTGATGACATCATCCAAGCTTCTTTTATACACATTGGTCTGTAAACGGGTAGATTATTAGAGCTATGAAAGTGCAAAAAAGTGCAATGAGCTATGAAAAGCCATGAAAGTGTAAAATAGCTCAGAATAATGTGTAACATAATTATTGCTATCATATCAGCCCCATAGGTAAAACAGGCTTGTGGTACATTGGCCCCATACCATACACTTTTCTAAAAAATAAATAAATATTTTTATATTGCAGTCTAACAGTACAAAGTAATCATCAGGCAGAGTGTGCAAAAGGCAGTACACATAACAAGTGGAGAGACCTGTAATACCAGTACCGCCGTAGCAAATAAGGAGGGGTGACTGTGGTGGGGACTTCGCAATCTAATAAAGCCACAGCACTATACTCCAGCTCAGCTGTCCAGTTATCCATCTATCCTCTGACACACTCATACATACACATATACACTGTGCTCTGCCTCCAACGATACCCAGGCATCCACAAAGACTGCCCTCCAGGGATGTTGTTGTGACCAACAGGTCAGCAGTTGGCAGGATGGCCACTTTTGTCATGTCAAAACATAATTTAGCCTGTTTATGTTCAGCCCTACCCATTCTGCACCGCCAATGGGGGCTACACCACACAGATCACCATAGTACACCATGAGCAGACCTTGGGATCGCAGTGAAAGGAAATGGTACAACTCCATGCACCGCGTGGTCACGCCAAGGGCCACAGCAATGGCAAAGGAGATGGAACAAACTATTGGCAGCTGTTTAAAAAAAAAAAAAAGAACAGAAGTGCAGAAGGGCAGAAAATCCACCAGCACTAGGTAAAGTAAAAAACAAGCCCCATCCACCGGTGTCAAGCATGTACTTGCAGACAAGAAGCACCAAATGGTGGGGCAGAGGGTGAAGAGCAGATCATCATAAGCCAATGGTAAAGGGGAGGAGGTCAGGAGTTACAGTGAGAGAGCCCCACTAGTAATCAGTTTATCCTCTCCAGTCGCCTGTGGCAAGGACTATGACCCCACCCAAGTGGCGTGAGCAGGCCGCAGCCTGAAAGACCAGTAGTTAGTTGGGGCCCTTCCCCCTTGATACACTGTCTCCCTGTCACGCACTGACCTAGTTCCAGCCGTGGGGGCGATGTTGGACCTCCAATCCCAGCCCTGTGCAACACGTAATGACTGTCTAGTTTCACAGTCTGCCCCCAGAGGTGGAAGGTAGATGAGATAAACCAAGAAAAAGATAAACCCAAGTCACTGTGGTAACCTCCCAGCTGCCTTGTGCACTGCCTACAAAGGTTGGGACTCCCTGGACCTCGATATCCTCAATGCAGGTGCAATACACTAAAAATTACAAAAAACAATGTTATGCGTAGGTTCCCTACTTAGAATCTCTTTCAATAGTTTACTCATCTGGTAAACTTACAGGGATCATCATAAGCATTGCAAGAAAGAGATCAGAAACCGATTCAAGAATAACTGGTGATCTTCTGGAACTTCATAACATGCAGAATTCCGATTCTTCACAATACAACTTCAGTCTCTAGGAACCTGTCCCAAGGTGCTAGTTACGTGTCACCAAACACAACGACAAGCTTTCAGTTTGTGTATAAGAGTTCAGAGCACTACAATTAAAGCGTCCTAAGCGCTGGACCTCAAGGGGAGGATTCAATACTCTAGCAATGTTCAAAATCCAAAATGTGCTCACGCCTTCAACAAATACTTCTTAAAATATAGCTAGTTTGTAGATTGGTGCACACTAACCTGAGAGTAAAGTACTTAGCCTTCACAGTACTTGAATTGGAATCTGAAGGCGGCAAGAACCTTGATGCAAGAAGCTCAAGAAGAGGTGGAATTGTAGCTCATGAAGAAAGACACTGGAAGCGTTTCAGAGGCTGGAATCACAGAATCATCAGAAAGTCTCGGAAGACTAGAATGCTGGAAGCTTTGGGCGACTCAGGAAATGAGTGCAGGAAAGAGACTTGTGCAGGACTGGAACACTGGAAGGTGTGTGCCGGAATGATGCTTGAGCATGCCGGAATCAGGTTCGAAGCCAAGCACCGATGCAAGTTTAGAGGGGGTTATTCATGCAAGGAGCGTCCCAGAAGGGCACGTGTCCCACGTGAAAACCATGGAATATTCCAATGAACCTGGGGATAATCACGTCTTGCATACCAACGGACATAAGGCCTAGCAGGTACAAACAATAACTGACCACAATAACAAGTAAAACATAGCCCCAAGTGCATGATGGTACAATTCAGTGGTTCACAGTGTAAACATTACTATCCAAATAGACACGTTCTATCTGCAGATGCAAACTAGACGAAACCTGCATAGCAACAAAACAGGAGAGGCAATGGTGGAGGCTTCCCAGGAAGGGGGGGGAACCATATAGAGCTCGGCGCTGGAAGGCCCCACAATGGAAGAATGAGTGGGAGTACTCGGGGCAGACAGGTGCCACAAGGGAAGGGAGGCACGAGTCAAGCAAGTAAAACCCACCGCACAAAAGGCACAAGATGGAGTTGTGACACTCCCCAGGTACCTGTTGCGGCCTGCGAGGCCAGGGGTGGGAGGTGTAATCCTCTGTCTAGTGCGGCAACTTTACCTGATTTCCACAGGTCAGCAGTTCCACGTTGCCTCTGCCTTGGGCCCCGTTGGGCCAAGAATAATCCAGTGTGGCCAACAGGCTCCCCCACTGCTCCTCGGGGTTCCTGCTTTGCCCCAAAATGCAGCATCGTGCCTCCCCTGCACTACTTCGGTCCTTCTCCCGCCACAGGTCCAGCCTGTGTAGGCCGTCTCTGTAAGGCCCAACGAAGGGTGCTCCCCCGCCAAGCGAGGCAGGAGGTGGCCTGAGGTGTCATGCGGCCACTCAGCAGGCTCCTGAAAGGGACTAAATCTGGAATGTGAGTGGAGGGGGGTTCATCCAGCAATATAAATCATAGCTGTAGGTTGGAAGTGTGCAGATGCCACTTTGAAAGTATAGTTGCAATCGGATAATTGTGGGAGGAGGCCAATTTTGGAATCTTGAAAAAAAATTTTTTTTTTCTGAAGGACAAGTTCAAGATGCTCACGCTAGCCGTGATCCTCTCCCACTAGATCTGAGAAATTGTATTGTCCTTGAATTTGCAAGACGCATACTTTCACATGCCTGTCCTGCAGTCCCACAGGCGATTTCTCCATTTTGTTGTGGAGGAAGGAATACTTTCAATTTATTGTTCTGCTGTGCAACCTCACCTTTGCTGACTGGCATTTTTGAAGTTGATTTCTGTGGTTGTGGTTCATCTTTGCATGCCAGGAGTGCAGGTATTCCTGTACCTCACTGGTGTTGAAGACAGGCATGTCACAGTCTGCCACAGACAAACATCTGGTCTCCCTCAAAAGACTGAAATTCCACCTTCAGCCAGTTCACAGGATTCCTTTTCATATAGGTACCATTTACGGGAGCCATGGCCTGAAATCTTTTGCGCTCTGAAGTAAGTCTGGGACATTCTGGATGTGATACTGATGTTTTAGGCTCAGTCCTGAATTCTGGCCTGGGTGGTTCTAAGGTTTGGGGTTCGGGGTTTTCAGACCTTGTGTATACTACTTGTGTGTTATTCATTTTAATGCATGTGACTCAGTTGTAGAATTTCTACTTTCAGTTGTCTCCATTCTGGAGATGCCTCTGAATGTATCCATGTATCAGGTGAGGTGTCTGGATATCTGCCAGACTGCTACATAAATGTCTCTTCACGTCTTCATCAGGCACTATACTAATTCCAAGATTTGAAATAAGAGTAATTTTGCCTGATTTGTCCTGCAGTACTTCCTATTGTAACATCCACTCCTCAGCTCCACCACTTTTGGAAGGTTCTGTTTCAGCACCTAATAAAAAGGTGAGGAATCGATGCTTAGCAGTTTTCATTAGAAGAACAAATCACTTTCCTCCGGTCATGCTTTTTCTAGTGCATACCCTACTTATCCTCTGATACCTCACTGCCCTCCCTCGTCCCTGTTCTGATCAGTAGAAATGTAGATGTTAATAAGGTTTCATGTTGGATTCAACACCTTGTCTAGGTTCTCAGTCTGTTACTGACACTCTGCGTTTGAATGCTTGGTTGTAAACGGAGACCAGTGGTTGCCACAGTCCAATCCAATGGTGCCACCTGTGGCCTGCTGCAGAAGTTGCCAAAAAGTTTCCAGATCCAGTCTGGCAACTAGGGTAATTCAGAGGGTGAATCTTCACTTGGTTAGAGCATACACCAGAAAGAGCACTACTGAAGGCAGGTAACTTGTTCTTTAGGACCCTTAGTCTTTAATTTGGTGACTGTGCACCTGCCCTTCTAGATGAGCATGGCAATTATTTTCTGTTAGTAATTATCGTTGAAAAGATGGACTAATGATGGAGAACATGATTGTTCTGGTATCTGTATAGGAGTATAAACCAGTACCCTTTCTGGATTAAGATGTACAAAGAGATTGCTGATGCATGTGGTTCTGTACATCAGGTCCTATTTGCTATTGATACATGTGAGTCCATAAACAACAAAAGTACACTCTTAATGTAGAGCAAAGGACTGACAGTGGAGTCTTAAGTGTAGCTGCCACCATTGCTTGGTCCAGTTACTCGAGCAAGTGGCACTAGGTACTACAAAAGCCTGTTCTCAGTTTTAAGCAAGGTCATGGATGGGTAGACACTGGGGTGGCAGAACATCTGAGCTTCAGGGCGCACAACCAGGTAAGCACCCTATGGCAAAAGCGGATATGAATTCACCATCCAGAGATGCTGAAGAAGCCAGTTGTAGTGAGTGTCATTTCAACTTGGTGGCTTGGAAGTAGCGCTGCAGCAATGACTCAATCTGGTTGACTTGTGATGAGGATCTCATGACAAAATTTGGAAGAGTGGAGGACATACCCATTTCTATCAAGTCCTCCACTCCTTATGAGTGGTTGTTTTTAGCATACCTGGACTGACAGCACGGAGGTAGGACTGGTATGGTGGAGCATGAATCTACGGTTCATGAGGCACCTCCAGGTTACGTGGTCATGTTGGAAGAGTTCGATAAGCCAGAGCATGATTCACACCACCATAGCATGAGAGACATCTGAGGAAGTTTATATTAGACCACAAGAAAGGCAAAACAGACCAAAAGATGCAGAGGTAATGTATTTTTATGCCTCTAAAATGGGGCATCCAGGAACAGGAAAGAGAAGAGTGGTCTTTCTTGATGATTTCAATCAGTCAATCAACAAGATTTGTAGAGCACACTTATCACTTATTAGCATATCCAGGTGCTGGTCATTGCTGCGTGGGGCATCAGTCAAACAGCCAGGTGCTGAAATTTCTTCTGAATTCCTGGAAGGAGGGAGCGGTACTTAGATGGACGGGGAGGCTTCTTTCAGGACTTTGCTGTGATGTAGAAGTGGCCACCATAGTTGCTATAGCGGATTCAGGGGTTACTCGAGGGAAAGCATAGGTAGTCTTGAGGGGCAGTGGAAGTTGAGGCATGCAGGTCCTTGGTTGTGCAGGGCTTTATATGCTTAAGTCAGAATCTTGACATGCTTTGAGTATGGGGAGCCAGTGGAGGTTCCTGAGATGGGGTGCAGTGGGGGGGTTTGTCTTGGGAGGACCCAAATGACCCTGTCCACTGAGTTCTGGATGGTTTTAAGTTGTTTCTTGAGGAGTGTAGTGAGACCACAGTTGCATCCTCCTAAATACCAAACTAAGTAAAAGTGAGTGATCTGAAGCTGGAAGTCTAGTAAAGTACACATGAACTCAAGTAGCTTCAGGTAGTGAACAACCAGAAACAGGGGGTCTTGCAGGGGTAACATACTGGTGAAAATCTGGCCATGGACTGAAGGGCACAGAATATAAGGAAAGGTGAGTAACGTGATTCTTGGGAATATAGGATGAAATGGAAGGCAAAAATGAGTTTTGATGATAGTAGATTTGATAACATGAGCCCAGAACCTACTGGACATCCATGAATATCCAGTGAGAAATTTTGAACTTAGACATGTAAAAGGGATGTGGAGATTAACAAAAACTATGAAAGATGATTAATCAAAAAAGATGATCCAATAGGCTGCCTGAAAACAAATGACAAGTTTGAGCAAGGGAAAACTGCATTTATGCCCCCACCCTCATACCTGTCTGGCCACGTAGGCAATGAAAAGAGTGCTGGGGGCAACTTAGTAATAAGAAAATGCAGAGACTAGTGCACATGTGAAAATAGTTTTACTGAAGACAAGTTTAGCATCATCTGGGAGTGTAAAAGGTGTACTTGTGTGAATGAGGTAGTCATGAAAGTTGCTTATCTCCATGGAAGATAGCACTGTTGCGAGTCTATATTACCCTGGTTCAGCCCCAGAGTATACCAAGATCAAGCTGAAACATGTCACAATACATTGCAGATGTTGCACCAGAAGCTGTCTTGGGATGACCCCCCCACATTTTTAGGTCCCACCTGAGAAAGCTCATGTTCTGGCACTTGTGAGACATTTTGTTAACTTTTAGGGGACTTGGATACTAATCATTTCCTTATTTCTCATTGGTCATTGTGTACCAGCTTCCCTTCCTCTTTGCATGTTTGTCCCTTCCCTGGAGATTGGACCAAATACTGCTTCCTTTTGGCACCCAGCATCCTTCTACTGCTTGTGTGCTTTTGGAGGTACATTTTTGAAGTTGTAGCACTCCATAAGAGTGCATGTGTTTGCAGGCTATCTCTTTCCCCACTCCTGTCAAGTGTTGTGACTTGCCATCACCCCTGTTCATCCCACTGTCTTTAGTTGTTGCTTGCCTCTGTCTCTCCCACTCTCGCTCGCTTTCTGGTGTCTCTCCTGCCCCTTGCCACATTCCATTGTTGCTTGCACCTGTCCTTGTACCTCCCACACTGTCCTGCATTCTGTTGTTACTCGCCCAGTCCCTCACAACTCTTGTTGTATTTCTGCTATTGTTGCTTGCCCCATCCCCCCCCTGGCCCTCCTGCAATCCGCTGTTGCTTGGCTGATTCAGTACATTTTTATGTCCCCTTTCCCCACCTTCCGTTGTTGCTTGCCCTGTACCCCTGCCCTCCTCCACGATCTTTGCTTAGCTCCGGTTGTCTTGTTACTGATTAATATACGTTCTACCTTTGCAGGTTAAGTTTGTTCTGTTTTTATTACCCCTTAGTGCTTTTTCTGCCCTGCCTGATTTCTCCTTTCTTTTGATTTGTATCCCTATGCACGTCTTTTTTATGTTTATTAGTTTTCTGCATAGTCAACAAATCCACTTTTAGCATCCAATAATAACACTCCTTACCAAAGGAAGGAAGACAATTATGTTTCAATCGTGTCATATCACCATCTAATACAAAATGTGAGGTTTGCCCGCTCCCCCATTAAAACTCCTTTATTCCAGGGGAGCCAGAATGCCCAGCCAGAGTAACATTAAACATTCACTTATGACAAGCAACGGCTAAATCACGTTGTGAAGTCAACTGCAGTAACCACATTTACATTAAAAAATGAACAAAACAAAAGGAGAAAATACAAATGTCAGATATCTTTCCTCCCCAAGGCGTGTGTTCGTGTGTGCGTAAGCAGTCTTCTCACCCCTCTCCCACTGCCCTTTTATACTGTTCCTCATAAGGCCCCACTCGGTAATCAAGTGCATGACCAGATGTCCTTTGGGGCGCGATACTAGTTATGTCCCTTAGATACTCGTCAGTACCCATGTCCATCTGATCCCTCTCTCTTACCAAGTGGCCAGCCGTAGCACTAGCTAGGTGCGGTCCTTGTACTCCTGCTTGTAGTGTGCTGCAGTGCTCTCATGGAGGTAGGTCTTCCAGCGGATCTATCTCGCCCCCCTCTTGGCGCAGTGTTCTGTGTACCGCTGGTTCAGCCAGCACCCGTTTACGCTGTTTAGCCTGCCGTCATTGCATGGGAGGGCCATGGCAGAATTCCATACCAGAGTAATACAACGCTTAGCCAAGATCAGCATTAGGTTTTGGAACCACAGCAAACCCTTTGTTTTCTTAGTGGCGTACCTTGCATCGAGTTTGCACTGGATAGGGTCCAATGGAAACAGACAGCCCGTCACTTCTGACACCGTCTGTGTGACCTGCAACACGAAGGGGGGTAACTTGCAACTTGCATGACCACACCAAGTGTGGTAAGTCTGCCTCTTCTGTTCTGCACCTGGGACATTTTCTATTCACTCCTAGGAACATCCTCCCAATCTTCTGCCGGTTGAGGTATGCATGATGGAGGTACTGAAACTGAATGAGATGGAATTGGGTATTGCATGTTACCTGCCTAACTTACTAGAGGCACTGGCTCCATATTTTGTCTGGGATGCCGCTTCCAAGAGCCACTTACCACCAGTCTCACAATATTTTTGTCTCCCCCGTGAGTTACCACTGCAGTGTGGAATATAGACAAGTGATTGCCTTAGTGAAGGTTTACCCCTGTTAAGACCACCTCTAGTGGCGCACATAGGGACAGTCGTTCTCAGTCTGAACCCCACATCTTTCACATCACATCCCTGAGGGGTGAGTATAATAGGAACTGTTCCGGACTGAGCCCATGGACTAGTGCAAGGGCATAAAAGGTGTGTAACCCCTCCCCTGACACCACATCTGTCCAGGACCTAATCCCTGCTTCTTCCCAATCCCTGGTGCGATATGTCGATATCTGTCCTGTGCAATTCGGTATGGCCAAGGGTGGTACACTGGGTGCACAGGGTGTGGATATTGCACCCTCGCAGGTATACCATCTCCAGATGTATAGGGCTTTCTGCAGAAGCACACTGTTTGAAGTCTTAGGGCATGGATACTCAAAGTACGGCCAGGGGGCCGCATGCGGCCCCTCTGATCTTTACATGCAGTTCCATTGGCAACAGGAGTCCAGGGCTGCTGCTGTTCACTCAACTCTAACAATAAAAAGATCTTAAAGGATAATCGTTTATTTCAAGGTTAACTGGTGTTAAGAAAAGGAAGTAACTAAGGATGCCTGAGCTTCACTTTAGAAACATGTTCATTTTTAGACATCTTGCAGCAAAAGCGTAAAAATATAACAGTTGCTTCAAAATTCAAAAAAGTGTATTAAGCTAACATGCAGAACCCTCTCACCTAAGTATAATTTATTATATCAGTGCTTTGAGAAGTATTAATTCAGAAGTGTTAGTTTTTAAACATAAATTTAGAAATATTGATTCCTATCCCTACCCTGACAAATACACAAATAGTAAATTGAAGAGGCAAGTCAGATGTCATGTGCAGTTTGTGAGTGGCCTAGGTTCCTATTATGCATGAGCAACACTATAGTTTATTAAATCAAACAGGGGAACAGATTTGTACAGCGCAGACCCTGAAATTGCGATGTCCTCATATGTGATAATGAAGAAAAAGGAGGAAAAGTTAAATTAAACATTTGTCTGGGATCACATAATAATATGATCCGGGGGTGTCCCATTATCCCAAGACTCCACTGTGGTGCACGATCCTGCACCATGCACACCAGCGGCTCTGTTGCCAGGGTGAATAGCAAGGGCGACAGACAGTAGCCCTGTATCGTACCTCTGGCCACTGGGAACAGGTCGGATAAGACTCTCTTGGTTTGTACTTGGGCGACTGGTGTGGTAAACAAGAGTGATGCCTGTCTGAGGAAGGGTTGTCCATAACCCGTACTCTTTAAGGCCGCCATGGGATAAGGCTATCCAAAAGTATCAAATGTCTTTTCTATGTCAAGGGATGCAGCCCACACTGACGACCCTGTGCGCCTTGACCAGTCCATAGAATGAAACGACCATCCCAAGTTAAGAAATGTGTTGCCTTGGCATAAAGCCATTTTGGTTGGAATGCACCAATGATGAAACCACCCCAGTCAGGGGATTGGCCAAGATCTTGCCAAGAACCTTATAATCCAGGTTCAAAAGGGGCAAAGGGGCGATAAAATGTTACGTTTAGAAGTTGTGACCTGGCTTAGGGAGGACAAAGTAGGCCATTGCTTCCTTATATACCCTCAGGTTGTAATGCACGTTTTACAGCGTTGCATAACCTCTTGGTCTTCACAGGGTTGTTTCTTATATAATTTTTTACCAAAATGGGATACAGTGATCAAATTGTAATGTTTTATTTGTTTTAGATATTTTGGGGAAAAACCATCTTCTGCTCATTTACATAGCACTCCATGTACAATTTTGCACTTTTGAAACCCCTACGACATGGTGAATTATTTCATGGAAATGTGCCTTCTTACAATTTAAGAATTTATATAGTGTAGAAGACTCAAGAATTGCTTAACCATTATTGGCCTTATTAGCAGTCCATGAGTAACTTTGGCAGTAATAAAATGCCAATTTTTAATATGTTTCATAAAAATCATGTTGGCTCGACATGATCATTTGCACAAATTGTAGCTTTCAATGTATACCATAATCCCTACACCAATCAATTGTTCAACAAGGTAGGTTTAGTGTTAAAATGCATGGTTATTTATTTTTCCTCCACACTAAAGTCATTTTCTATGTGAACAATATCTTCACCCACCCACTTTGAAAGTAAGGGTGCGCTCGAGGTTGTTTCACGTTCGATTTCAACACTTAATCCAGCTAAAGTCAGGTGCAATTATGGGATATAAACTAATGGGTGATGTTTGTGAATGTCTGCATTGTTTTGGCCTTGAGACCAGTCACGTCATTCTCAAAGGGCACTCAACTTTAACACAGCTATGTGCCAATTCTTAACCCTTTTTCTGGCTTTCTTCAATCTGTAACAGTGGTTGATTTTCCTGAGTTAAAAAATTCTTCAGGCACTTATTCTGTGAATTATAATTTTAGACTTATCTCCTGAATCTATTGTTTGCAGTTTCAAGTCTAACTTAAGATCTCAAGAGTTTTATGAATGAGGCCTTATGGTATCTTATTTGTGATTAACTAATTGTGAAATAATATGGTATGTTTCTATTTATTTATTTAGGCGCACAGGCAATACACATGGAACCTAATGTTCTACCCTGCAACATAGAGGAAGAAAGCAGCTTGATTGCCAATGTGTGGGCGCTAAGAAATCAATTGATGAAAACTGAGAAGAGTTTACAACATTTAGGAGACCAGCTTTGCAGGTATCGCTACAAAATTATTGCCACACTTTGCCATTCATGTTCTCGTACATGCTGCCAACTTTTTATTTTGTCTGAATCTAGGAATTCTGATAGCTTGAAATATTGACAGTGAAATGTATCAGGTTTTAAACGTTGGAGCACTAGCTGCCACCTATGAAGACGGGCACATTGTATCTTCTGTATCTCCATGCTTTTTTTTTTTTATTTCCGCTCAACAGGGTGTTTTTAAAAAAAAAATGTTTTTGTCCTGCCTTTCAAGAAGCCTCACCTTTATTGTTAGTATAAAAAAGCAGAGCTGAAAATATTGTTTTTTAATTTAAAATGTTCCCATCAGTTGTAGAAATGTTTTGGTCCTTGTGTCTTAATTGTGTTTAGTTATGGTAACACATATTTAGATACCAGCTTTACTATAGTCCAACCGGCCTCTTAAGAGTGCATGCATCAGTATGATTCGATAGTGTGCCTGGTGACTGATTACCCAACTTGAAAAGCACAGGGAGAACATATTGTGTTTTTCTTAGTCAAAGTCTGCATCAGAACCCAAATGAAGAGCATCCCACAGTCTCCGACCAGAGAGTAACCTCCGACTTTGGTGTGCTTACAACTGGGTGCTGGCCTGTGAGGTATTGTGATGATCTTGCAATGAATCTACATCCACTTTTATAATCTATGAAGTAGGGAGGGTTTGGAGCAAGAGGTAGGTGTGAGTCAGGAAGCTGATGGAAAAGATTGCTCTCAATGTACTTTTTTTTTTTGCGTACTCTTATTCTTCATAGGGCTGGAATGCCTAGGTAAAGTTAGTTTGAGTAATCTGCCTGAGATAGCAAGATACCACTGATAAGTGAGGTTCGGTATTGAGTGAGCATGGCCCCAAAAGACTGGCTAATTGAATGGAAGAGGTGGAAGGTTCCAATAAAACAGCCTTCAGAATCTCTGTTGCTTCTCCATTTAGGGTTAAACTAATTTCTCTAATCCAGTCGTTGATTGTGCCATTTCACCACTCTCAAAAGCTAGTGTTTCATTTGTAGCACCAAGTTGGTATGATTTGATACTGAGCGAACCCCTGTGGGATCCCATAGTTAATCATACTTCCCTTTAACACCATTGACCCATCCTGACTATTACAGGAGACCATCTCATGTTCTGTATCTTTGAGCTCTGTCACTTTTTTGTTTTCGCTCAAATAGCAAGGCCAAGATCTGCAGTCCCTAAAATGGCTGACAAGTCCAATTGAATCAGGTGTACCATTTGTCTAACTCTTTCCCAAAGGTGTCACTAATTTTAATGTATCATTCAGTAGATTCCATGAAGCAGGTTCGGCAAAATACCAACTGGTGTCTAACTGGTTCTGCTGATCACCTTTGGTCTGTAGCTACTGACCTACCACTGCCTTCATGACCTTGCTGAGAGAAGACGGTTTCAAAATGGGCCAATAGCTTGTTTTTAATAATAGAGTAACCACCATTTTGAGCAGTTGCTGCACATATCTGGTACTGGAGTAGGTGGTTCCACAGCATTAAAGAAACTAGCCATATCTGGTGAGATGGGAGTTTTCTTTCAGAGACCGCATTTTTGCAGGGGTAATTATTGTTCGTAATTGACATGGTTCTTTACGTTATTTTCACTGTTACTTTTATCTATTCATTGATAATCTCTTTTTAGACTGGTTCATGTTAAACCACTGGGGCATAACTTTCTGAAGTGCAGTGCACGTGGGCCACGATCTCTGACTACTGTAGCTGCGTGGTATACGTGTATTTAAAACCGCTTCAATGAACTATTCTTGATGGTTGTTAGCCAGTGCAAATATGCATAACTCCAGGGATTGCAAAAAATTACATTTTAAATGTCAAACTGTTCTGCCAGCGCCCAAAAGGGTAGCACCAGAAAAACAAACAGAAAATATACACAGGCAGAAGAGTAGTATTGAGCCCAGCGTCTATGGCAGAAGTTAGCAGCTGCAGCAATGAGAAATTCTTAGAAGGGAGAAAGGGGTCAGGGCTGGGGAGGGGAAGAGCAGAAAGTGTGTGTGAAACTGTAACCACTTCCACCATCCACTTTCCCCAGTTAAAGTAAGCCTTGACAATGCCTCTGGCAGTGCTTCTCTGATCACTGGCGTTTCTAGGTACTCAGTAGCTTATCATACATACTCTCTGTCGCTCATTCCTTCACTCATGCATCCAGTCATCCATCCACTGTCTTATTCTTGTGTTCACTCATCAGCCGGAATAAAAATCACAGAGACTCAGTAAGGAAATGCAAAATAAATCAAAAGAGAATAGAAGTAGGAATAAAATGTTGCAGCTTAAATGTGCCTTGCATTAAAAAAAAAAATAGGACAAAAGATTTAAGCATAGCAGTGGATGGACATCTTGAAATGCTATTTTATGCTGTTTAGAAATAGTGCTGCAACAATCTACCTTTAAAAGCCAGGTGGATTTTTAACACATGTTTTACAATGCCAGGCTGCTGCTTTTGATTTACTTTTCTGAGTAAACAGGCCAGACTTATGACAACCAACATATCTTTTACCTGAGCCAGTCAGATCAACAGCCTTTATTGTTGGTTTGTCAACCTAACCAAGTGAAGCCTTCAGTATTGAGCACAAGCTTTCCCACAAAGCAACCATTATGAACACAATCAAAAATTTACAAATAATACCAAGTTACAGTTGGCAAAACAATGTGCAATCCCTTTTAACAACATGACAAAAATTACAACAGTGCAAATTTACAACCCGAGGGGTTGTTGTTGGTTATAACTAGCACCAAAACCTTTACAGTAATCTGTGTGAATCCTTTAAACATAATTCTGTTCTACAAACTTTAACAGAATACAGTGACAATCCATTCTTAAAGTCTAGTGGTTACCAACCTTTTGACCTCTGTGGACCCCACTTTATCATTACTGGAACCCGGGGACCCCCACGGAATCGTTATTGGAATGCAGGGACCCCCCACTGAGTCATTACTGGAAGCTGGGGACCCCAGCCTAAACATTGTTGATGATTTGATCTGCAAAACAATACACAAAAACACAGACACAAGCATTCAAACACACACAAATTATAATGAAAATGTCACTTACCCAGTGTACATCTGTTCGTGGCATCAGTCGCAGTAGATTCGCATGTTCTGCAATAGCTCGCCATCTGGTGTTGGGCCGGAGTGTTACAAGTTGTTTTTCTTCGAAGAAGTCTTTCGAGTCACGGGACCGAGTGACTCCTCCTTTTGTCTCCATTGCGCATGGGCGTCGACTCCATCCTCGATTGTTTTTCCCCGCAGAGGGTGAGGTAGGAGTTGAATTGTAGTAATAGTGCCCATGCAATGGAGTGACTAAGTATGCACCTATTTAAGGTTGAGATGATACATATATAATTAATTGAAGGTAACTTCCAAACTGCTACAGGCTCCCGGGGAGGCGGGTGGGCACATGCGAATCTACTGCGACTGATGCCACGAACAGATGTACACTGGGTAAGTGACATTTTCAGTTCGATGGCATCTGTCGCTGTAGATACGCATGTTCTGCATAGACTAGTAAGCAGTTATTTCCCCAAAAGCGGTGGATCAGCCTGTAGGAGTGGAAGTAGTCTGAAATAATGTTCTTAATACAGCTTGACCTACTGTGGCTTGTTGTGCGGATAACACGTCTACACAGTAGTGCTTGGTGAATGTGTGAGGCGTAGACCATGTGGTTGCCTTACATATTTCATGCATTGGGATGTTTCCTAGAAAGGCCATGGTAGCACCTTTCTTTCTGGTTGAGTGTGCCCTTGGTGTAATGGGCAGCTGTCGTTTAGCTTTAAGGTAGCAGATTTGGATGCATTTAACTATCCATCTGGCTATACCTTGTTTTGAAATTGGGTTTCCTGCATGAGGTTTTTGAAATGCAATAAAGAGTTGTTTAGTCTTTCTGATGTTTTTTGTTCTGTCAATGTAATACATCAATGCTCTTTTGACATCTAATGTATGTAGTGCCCTTTCAGCTACGGTATCTGGCTGTGGAAAGAACACTGGAAGTTCCACTGTTTGATTTAGATGGAACGGTGAAATAACCTTTGGCAAAAATTTAGGATTGGTCCTTAGGACGACTTTATTTTTGTGTAGTTGTATAAAAGGTTCCTGTATTGTAAACGCCTGAATCTCGCTTACTCTTCTTAGGGAAGTAATGGCGATGAGAAAAGCCACCTTCCAGGTTAGGAATTGTATTTCGCAGGAGTGCATGGGTTCAAAAGGTGGACCCATAAGTCTAGTTAGGACAACATTTAGGTTCCATGAAGGAACAGGTAGTGTTCTTGGTGGTATAATTCTCCTAAGGCCCTCCATGAATGCTTTAATGACTGGTATCTTATATAGGGAAGTTGAATAGGTAGTCTGCAGGTATGCAGATATTGCTGCAAGGTGTATTTTAATGGAAGAGAAAGCTAGGTTAGATTTTTGTAAGTGAAGCAAGTAACCCACTACATGTTCTGGAGTTGTGTGTAATGGTTGTATTTGATTAATATGGCAGTAGCAAACAAACCTCTTCCATTTACTTGCATAACAGTGCCTGGTGGATGGCCTTCTGGCTTGTTATATGACTTCCATACATTCTTGGGTAAGTTGTAAGTGCCCGAATTCTAGGATTTCAGGAGCCAGATTGCTAGATTCAGCGATGCTGGATCTGGGTGTCTGATCTTTTGGTTGTGCTGTGTCAACAGATCTGGCCTGTTGGGCAATTTGATGCAGGGTACCACTGATAGGTCTAGCAGCGTTGTGTACCAGGGTTGCCTTGCCCAAGTTGGTGCTATCAATATGAGTTTGAGTTTGCTTTGACTGAGTTTGTTTACCAGGTAAGGAAGGAGAGGGAGAGGAGGAAAAGCGTAAGCAAATATCCCTGACCAGTTCATCCATAGGGCATTGCCTTGGGATTGTTTGTGTGGGTATCTGGATGCGAAGTTTTGGCATTTTGCGTTCTCCCTTGTCGCAAACAAGTCTATCTGAGGTGTTCCCCAGAGTTTGAAATAAGTGTTCAGAATTTGGGGGTGAATTTCCCATTCGTGGACCTGTTGATGATCTCGAGAGAGATTGTCTGCGAGTTGATTTTGGATCCCTGGTATAAACTGTGCTATTAGGCGAATTTGGTTGTGAATTGCCCAATGCCAAATTTTTTGTGCTAGCAGGCTTAACTGCGTGGAGTGCGTCCCCCCCTGCTTGTTTAGATAATACATTGTCGTCATGTTGTCTGTTTTGACGAGAATGTATTTGTGAACTATTATTGGTTGGAAGGCTTTTAGTGCTTGAAAAACTGCTAGAAGTTCTAGGTGATTGATATGCAGTTTTGTTTGATGTACGTTCCATTGTCCTTGTATGCTGTGTTGATCGAGGTGTGCTCCCCACCCTGTCATGGAAGCATCTGTTGTTATTACGTATTGTGGCACTGGGTCTTGGAAAGGCCGCCCCTTGTTTAAATTTATGTTGTTCCACCACAGAAGCGAGAGGTAAGTTTGGCGGTCTATTAACACCAGATCTAGAAGGTGACCCTGTGCTTGAGACCACTGTGATGCTAGGCATTGTTGTAAGGGCCTCATGTGCAGTCTTGCGTTTGGGACAATGGCTATGCATGAAGACATCATGCCTAGGAGTTGTAATACCATCTTTGCCTGTATCTTTTGTGTTGGATACATGCGTTGTATGATGGTGTTGAAATTTAGAATTCTTTGTGGACTTGGAGTGGCTACTCCCTTCGATGTGTCTATTATGGCTCCTAGGCATTGTTGTACCTTGCGCGGCAGAATGTTGGATTTTGTAAAGTTGACGGTGAACCCGAGTTTGAAGAGGGTTTGTATGATCTGATTTGTGTGATTTGAGCACTGTATGAACGAATGGGCCTTGATTAGCCAGTCGTCCAAATATGGGAACACATGTATTTGCTGCCTTCTTATGTGTGCAGCGACTACCGCTAGACATTTGGTAAAGACTTTTGGTGCGGTTGTTAATCCGAAAGGCAGTATCTTGAATTGGTAATGTATTCCTTTGAATACAAACCTTAGGTATTTCCTGTGCGATGGGTGTATTGGTATATGGAAATAAGCATCCTTGAGGTCTAAAGTTGCCATGTAGTCGTGTAGTTTTAGCAATGGCAATACTTCTTGTAGTGTGACCATGTGGAAGTGGTCTGATTTGATGAAAGTGTTCACTACTCTGAGGTCTAGGATTGGTCTCAGCGTTTTGTCCTTCTTTGGTATCAGAAAGTACAGTGAGTAAACTCCTGTGTTTATTTGTGTGTTTGGCACTAATTCGATTGCATTCTTTTGCAATAGTGCCTGCACTTCTATCTCCAGGAGATTGGAATGGTGTGTTGTTAAATTTTGTGCTTTTGGTGGTATGTTTGGAGGGAATTGTAGAAATTCTATGCAATAACCATGTTGGATAATTGCTAGAACCCAAGTGTCTGTAGTGATTTTCTCCCATGCTTTGTAATAATGACCTATTCTTCCCCCCACTGGTGTTGTGTGGAGGGGGTGAGTGACATGTGAGTCACTGTTTAGTAGTAGGGGTTTTGGGGCTTTGAAATCTTCCTCTATTTCTAGGGAATTGCCCTCCTCTATATTGTCCCCGAAAACCTCCTCTATACTGTCCCTGGTAACTGGACGGTGTGGCTTGTGAGGTGCTGGCTTGTGTGCTTTGACCCCGAAACCCCCCTCGAAAGGGCGTTTTACGGAATGTGCTGTAATTCGCTCTGCTCTGCGGGGAGTAGAGTGCGCCCATGGCTTTGGCAGTGTCCGTATCTTTTTTGAGTTTCTCAATCGCTGTGTCCACTTCTGGACCGAACAGTTCTTTTTCATTAAAAGGCATATTGAGAACTGCTTGTTGAATCTCTGGTTTAAATCCAGACGTTCGGAGCCATGCATGCCTTCTGATAGTTACAGATGTATTAATTGTCCGTGCAGCTGTATCTGCAGCGTCCATGGAGGAGCGTATCTGGTTGTTGGAGATGGCCTGTCCCTCCTCAACCACTTGTTTTGCCCTATTTTGTAAGTCCTTGGGCAGATGTTCAATGAGATGTTGCATCTCGTCCCAGTGGGCTCTGTCATAGCGCGCAAGTAGTGCCTGGGAGTTCGCGATGCGCCACTGGTTTGCAGCTTGTGCTGCGACTCTTTTACCAGCTGCATCGAACTTGCGGCTTTCTTTATCTGGGGGTGGTGCATCTCCAGATGTGTGAGAGTTGGCCCTTTTCCTAGCTGCTCCTACAACGACAGAGTCTGGTGGCAGCTGTGTAGTGATGAAAACCGGGTCCGTAGGAGGCGGCTTATACTTTTTTTCCACCCTTGGTGTGATTGCCCTACTTTTGACCGGCTCCTTAAAGATGTCTTTTGCGTGCCGGAGCATACCAGGGAGCATAGGCAGGCTTTGGTATGAGCTGTGGGTGGAGGAGAGTGTGTTGAATAAGAAATCATCCTCGACCTGTTCTGAGTGGAGGCTTACGTGGTGAAATTGTGCTGCTCTAGCCACCACTTGAGAGTACGCGGTGCTGTCTTCTGGTGGAGATGGCTTTGTAGGGTATGTCTCCGGACTGTTATCTGACACTGGGGCGTCGTATAGGTCCCATGCGTCCTGATCTTGGTCACCCTGGCTCATGGTGGTGTGAGCTGGGGAGTGTGATGGAGTTTGTGCTGGTGAAACGTTAATCACGGGCGGAGGAGAGGGTGGTGGTGTAACTCTTTTCACCACTTTTGGTTGTGGTGTTTGTTCCGTCTGGAACTCCAACCTTCTCTTTCTCCTAATGGGGGGAAGGGTGCTTATTTTTCCTGTCCCCTGCTGAATGAAGATACGCTTTTGCGTATGGTCCACATCAGTTGCTTGTAGCTCTTCCTCAAACCTATGCTTCTGCATTTGGGAGGTTAGCGAGTGCTCTTCTGTATAAGAGCCTGAAGCTGGGTCGCTTGCAGTTTGTTTCGGCATCGAAACTTTGTCTGCGTGTTTTTTCGGCTCCGAGGTGACTTTTTTCCTTTTCGGGGCCGAAACCTCTCGGCGTCGATCTGTTTCGGTGCCGCTGTCTCGGCGTCGAGCCGTGTCCACACCGGCATCTCGGTATCGAGGCTTGTCTCCAGCACTTTCTCGGACCCGAGAAGGCTGCGTGCCGGTGTCTCGACCGGAGTCGGACGATCTCGGCACTGTTTGGGCCTTTTTCGGTGCCGACGGTCGGTCACCGAATTTATGGGTCGAGCCATGGCCTGGTGGCAGTGGCGTCCCCTGGGCCTTGTAAATGTTCCTCTGAGTGGATTTCGACGTCTTACTCACGGTTTGTGTATCGTCGAATCCTTCGGAGTCTGAGTCTTGGATCGAGAAGGTACCTTCCTCTTCCTGTTCCTCGAACTCCTGTTGGGCTGTCGGTGCGGACGCCATCTGAAGTCTTCTGGCTCGACGGTCTCGGAGTGTTTTTCGGGACCGGAACGCACGACAGGCCTCGCAGGTGTCTTCGCTGTGCTCAGGTGACAGGCACAGGTTGCAGACCAAGTGTTGGTCTGTGTAGGGGTATTTATTGTGGCATTTGGGGCAGAAACGGAACGGGGTCCGTTCCATCGGCGTTCTGCAGCACGCGGTCGGGCCGACCAGGCCCCGACGGAGGATCGAAAAACTACCCCGAAGGGCACCGGAGCTTTTCGATCTTCGATGCGGTGTTGAATCTAAGTACGCCGATCCCGAACGCAACAATACCGACGAAAATCTTCCGAAATTAGCTAATTTTCCGTTCCGAAACTCGGAGCGACAGGAACACGTCCGAACCCGATGGCGGAAAAAAAACAATCGAGGATGGAGTCGACGCCCATGCGCAATGGAGACAAAAGGAGGAGTCACTCGGTCCCGTGACTCGAAAGACTTCTTCGAAGAAAAACAACTTGTAACACTCCGGCCCAACACCAGATGGCGAGCTATTGCAGAACATGCGTATCTACAGCGACAGATGCCATCGAACCACATATTATTTAATTTGCAAACAAATTATAAATTAAAAAAGTAGTTCATTAGAAAGGTTAGAGCTTTTCTAAATAAAATTGAAGCCACACATCATCCATACTATATTCTGTTTGATGCACCCGCACTGCTCCCACAAATCAATCTGAGGATACTAATTAAATTTTTTGCCTCCAATTTCAAATTCCTTGACAGTGTACAGTACTTTTTCAAATGTTTCAATTGTACATTTAGCCACTTTATTTATATACACTTTAATAATCTGTTACTATTAATTAATTTTCTAAGCAGTCGTGGACCCCCTGAGAAGGCTTTGCAGACCCCTAGGGGTCCCCGGACCACAGGTTGGGAACCAATTGTCTATGATCTTTAACATATGCTGTTTAAAACAAAAAAGAAAAAAAAAAAGAAAAAGCCACTGGCCTATTTTCTTTGATGTAACATTCCTTTAGTAAACATATCAGCATTGATCATTGACTTGTTACCGTAACCAGCTCAGCCCCACTGTATTGGGCATAACCTTTCCTACTAGGCACAAAGTGCAATTCAAGCTCACATGTCTCTTTAATAGAACGATATATCTCCTGCCCCTCAAAATCATATGGGGAAGAGAAAGATAAGCATTTTTTTTCTGTTGATCACATTAGGTCTGTACCAATAACCAGCAAGTCAATATTTCAACCGTAACATTATCATTCAGAACCAATAAATTTGTTTGACAAATAATATTTTAAACTAAAAGTACTCCTTTTTAGGACAGACAAGCATCTATTGCCGTTTGCCTCTGACGTTGACACACAATTGTGGTGATGTTGTGCCTAACAGCTAAAATTGAGGCTTATGTTTTTTTGCATGCAGTAACTCAAAACCCAATATTGTACTGTAAATTGGTTAGTATCTTCAATTATGGCTGGTCAGTGGCTGTTACCCAGCATTGTGAGACCTATGGTTACATGTAAGTGGATAGTGTTTTGTTTTTTTTGCTTTTGGAAAATAGAATGTGCCAGTACCGAAGAGGCTTTCTCATATCAATGATGTTTTGATGCATGTGGTTCAAGTAATGCATTTGATTGAGGAAAAAAAAATCAATAGAATGTACATTATTCTGACTGCCTTTTTTTTTTTTTTTTCAATTTTTCCAGCGACAGTTCCAGTGACAGTTCCAACTGCAGGTCCCCTTCCAGTGTAGCCACAGCCTTAACGCTTGAGGATTGTGACCAGCCCAGCTGTGCTTGCTCTCCAAACTCATGCTACGACGAAAAAATGTCTTTCCAACACTATGATTCTAGAAAGCGGTCAAGAGACAAGGCAATTTACTGTTTGTTAATTTAAGAAACGTTTCAGGATTGAAAGCTATACACTACCAGCATGATATTTTACTATTTTCTATTTATTGGGTATTTCACAGTATCCGCATCTTATGTAATCCTTTATTGCAGCAACAGCCCACTTTTGAAGAATGCATCATCAGGGAATAAACTCATCCATACTAAATCTCTGTTCTTCCCACAGAAAAGAGAAGTAGACGAGGAAAAGGTCAAAGCAGATAAAGAGAAAACGTTTGATATATTTAAACAATATTGCCTTGAGTAGAAAATTTGCATCACCTACACTTTTCTGAGCGGTAGCTCTTTGTGTTAGCCCATGGTTGAAGATCTTTAGATGAGGTGTCAGATTTTCTTTCTGTGCCATTAGCCTTATGATATTTCTTTCTAAATGTTAGAAAGTCTCTGGTTCAGTGAAATGTGTGGGTTTTCCCTCACACAAATTGCCATAAGCTGTGCAGGGAACTGAATCGAAGCATCGCAATTTGAAACCATTAGTTCCTTTTTGATGTCTTCAACATCATTCCTCCTTTCTTGAGTTGCGGGGGCCAGGCGAGAGAAGATTAACATGTTATCTCTCATAGTTTACACCTTTTTTTGGTGACCATTTGTGTAAGTTCCTCCCTCTCTGATGGGCTGCCCAGGTTTCTCAAAATTGTCCCTCCTCTGAAGATTCCTAATCTTCCAGCAATCGGGCAGCCTGACTACCCTGTGTATAACCATGCTGTCACTTGCCATCACCTTTGTATGTTAAAAATCTTATTTTTAGGACATTGTTTTCCTAATTTTCTGTATTTTACTAGTTTTGTCTTACAACAAGGACTTCTTGTTGCTGTTATATCTGACTTTTTCGCATCCCTTTATGTCAGAAAAGGAGAAAAAGAGTATCCTAATGTCCTGCGAGACCTGTGGCAAAAAGAGGCTTTATTTCAAGGATCTGCCTAAGGATTGCATTTACTGTCTTTATCCAGAGCACTCAGCAAAAGACTGCAACCTTTTCCAACAAGACTTTAAAAGACATGGAAGGAAGAGGCTTCTGAAGATGAAATCCAGAAAAGAGCCTGTCTGGCTCTGAGAGCGAGGACTCATCTACATCATCAAAGTCACAAAAGCGGGACAGGTCCCCTCACTCCTGTACTTCCAGTGAGCAGCCAAATAAGGCCTCAAAAAAGACCACTTATGGGTCTTATAAAGGCTGTAGTCCTTCCAGACCTCCTCACAGACATACATCTTCTGAAAAACAAAAGGAGAAAAACGGACATTCTGCCTCCTCAGAAAAGCTAAAAAAAAAAGGCTTCATCTGAACCTCCTACACCACCGCCGAAGGTTCGACACTCCTTTTAAAAAAACCTGCCTCTGTGCACCCTTCTCACAAGTCGTCAACAAGAATTATACCGTCGACAAGAGCCTCGTCGTCTGCACCATCGATGACAGACATTTACAGCAGTGTTGATGACAGCAACTACAAGCTCTGACTCCGTGCTACGCACTACCTCTTCTTTCACGACGCTTACACAGTCAACGGCGTTCACAACTGGACCATCGACATTAAAGATTTCCATATCCTCACCATCAATGGCGGTACCACCATCTACGACTACCCCATCATCGACAGCAGCTTCCTTATCGACAGAGCACACAGCTTCCATGACGCCGATTCTTGTCATTTTGTAGACAACACCGTTGATGAGGAACAAAACGCAAAAACATGAAAAGATCAAATTTTTGACTCGGTCTCACACCTCTGCAAGCAAAATAAAACCTTTGATACCTGCACATTTGCTGGAGAAGGATGGTTCTGAAGAAGGATCCTTTGTTGTGGTACACAGCCCATCTGAACTGCGTGTTATATGTCTGGAGGAGGAAGGAGAACAAGAGGCGTATGAGGCAGAAGTTTATGATCCACAGGGATACTATGCCCTTCAAGAGCAATACCTATACCAAGAAACCTGGCTCACTCATTCCAGACCTACAACTCGTGCTCGCTGATTACAAAGAACATTTTCCACCTTCAGCTACCCCTACACAGCAGCCTGCAGTGCAGCCTTCTACATCATTACCAATACCGGAGACTATTAGACACACACCTGAGACAGCCCTTCTTCAAGACCCATCAACTTCTGATGAGGACAGGGAGGAAGGAGAGCTCCATGACAACTACTCAAAATGGGACAATTATCTCATACCCACACCGTCCTGTCAGTCCCCTACTCCAGTAGATTTCCCACTAGAGGACATTGGGGTGGGGGGGGGCATAATTGATTGGAAAGAGCAGCTAAAAGATTTGCACTTCCTATGTCTACGAAACAGACCTCTGCTTCCTTTACAATTTTAAAGAGCCAGTCCGAAAAGAGCATAGGATCTATGCCCATTGTTAACTATATTTGGGAGGAATGGATTAAAATTAGGAAATATCCAGCCGCAGTCACCTCTGTTCTTCCATGTCTGGAAAAAGAATATACGGCTCTAGGGGATGCTTAAACTTCTCTAACTGTTTACCCTAGATCAGATTTGGTGATAACTCAGGCAGCCCAGAGAATATCAAAAACTCCCTGTGCTCCAATATCTGCGCCCCCAGACAAGAAGGGTAGGCAGCTGGATAACATTGGTAAACATTTCTCTCCTATGTCAGTGTTTACTGTCAGGGTAGCGAATTCCTTGGCTGTCATTGGCAGATATGATGGGCAACCATGAGCTGACATTACCTATACCAACTGCCAGATGGCGCCAAAGCAGAAGCAAAGAAAATCATGAATGAGGGTGAACGTGCTTCGGCAGAAGTCATTGACTGTGCAATGGATATCGCCACTACAGTCTTTCAACAGCTTTTGGGAGCAGCTGTTCTTAGGAGGCAGGGCTGGCTTAGAGCAACTTTGTTTAGGCCAGAAGTGCAAAACAAGATCTTTGATCTCCCATTTGATAGGTGTAAGGAAATGCCTCCTTGGCATGGTTACCCCCTGACTTTTTGACTTTGCTGATGCTATGTTTTGATTTGAAAGTGTGCTGAGGCCTGCTAACCAGGCCCCAGCACCAGTGTTCTTTCCCTAACCTGTACTTTTGTTTTCACAATTGGCACACCCTGGCATCCAGGTAAGTCCCTTGTAACTGGTACCCCTGGTACCAAGGGCCCTGATGCCAGGGAAGGCCTCTAAGGGATGCAGCATATCTTATGCCACCCTGGGGACCCCTCACTCAGCACAGACACACTGCTTGCCAGCTTGTGTGTGCTGGTGAGGACAAAACGAGTAAGTCGACATGGCACTCCCCTCAGGGTGCCATGCCAACCTCACACTGCCTATGCAGTATAGATAAGTCACCCCTCTAGCAGGCTTTACAGCCCTAAGGCAGGGTGCACTATACCATAGGTGAGGGCACCAGTGCATGAGCACTGTGCCCCTACAGTTTCTAAGCAACACCTTAGACATTGTAAGTGCAGGATAGCCATAAGAGTATATGGTCTGGGAGTCTGTCAAACACGAACTCCACAGCACCATAACGGCTACACTGAAAACTGGGAAGTTTGGTATCAAACGTCTCAGCACAATAAATGCACACTGATGCCAGTGTACATTTTATTGTAAAATACACCCCAGAGGGCACCTTAGAGGTGCCCCCTGAAACCTTAACCAACTACCCGTGTAGGCTGACTGGTTTTAGCAGCCTGCCACACTCGAGACATGTTGCTGGCCACATGGGGAGAGTGCCTTTATTACTCTGTGGCTAGTAACAAAGCCTGTACTGGGTGGAGATGCTTATCACCTCCCCCTTGCAGGACTGTAACACCTGGCGGTGAGCCTCAAAGGCTCACCCCCTTTGTTACAGCACCACATGGCATTCCAGCTAGTGGAGTTGCCCGCCCCCTCCGGCCACTTCCCCACTTTTGGCGGCAAGGCCAGAGGAGATAATGAGAAAAACAAGGAGGAGTCACTGACCAGTCAGGACAGCCCCTAAGGCAACCTGAGCTGAAGTGACTCTGACTTTTAGGAATCCTCCATCTTGCAGATAGAGGATCCCCCCCCCAAGAGGGATAGGAATGTGACCCCCTCCCCTTGGGAGGAGGCACAAAGAGGGTGTAGCCACTCTCAGGGCTAGTAGCCATTGGCTACTACTCTCCCTGACCGAAACACACCCCTAAATTCTGTATTTAGGGGCTCCCCTGAACCTAGGAACTCAGATTCCTGCAACCTAAGAAGAAGAAGAGGACTGCTGAGCTGAAAAACCCTGCAGAGAAGACGGAGACACCAACTGCTTTGGCCCCAGCTCTACCGGCCTGTCTCCCCACTTCTAAAAAACACTCCTCCAGCGACGCTTTCCCCAGGACCAGCGACCTCTGAATCCTCAAAGGACTGCCCTGCTCTAGAAGGACCAAGAAACTCCAGAGGACAGCGGCTCTGTTCACCTAAGACTGCAACTTTGTTTCCAAAGAAGCAACTTCAAGACAACTGCGTTTCCCGCCGGAAGCGTGAGACTTGTTACTCTGCACCCGACGCCCCCGGCTCGACTTGTGGAGAAACAACACTTCAGGGAGGACTCCCCGGCGACTACGAGACCGTGAGTAGCCAGAGTTGCCCCCCCCCCTGACCCCCCACAGCGACGCCTGCAGAGGGAATCCCGAGGCTCCCCCTGACCTCGACTACCTGACTCCCAGATCCCGACGCCTGGAAAAGACTCTGCACCCGCAGCCCCCAGGATCTGAAAGATCGGAACTCCAGTGCAGGAGTGACCCCCAGGAGGCCCTCTCCCTTGCCCAGGTGGTGGCTACCCCGAGGAGCCCCCCCTTGCCTGCCTGCATCGCTGAAGAGACCCCTTGGTCTCCCATTGATTTACATTGGAAACCCGACGTGTGTTTGCACACTGCACCCGGCCGCCCCCGTGCTGCTGAGGGTGTACTTCCTGTGCTAACTTGTGTCCCCCCCGGTGCCCTACAAAACTCCCCTGGTCTGCCCTCCGAAGACGCGGGTACTTACCTGCTGGCAGACTGGAACCGGTGCACCCCCTTCTCCATTGAAGCCTATGCGTTTTGGGCACCACTTTGAACTCTGCACCTAAACGGCCCTGAGCTGCTGGTGTGGTAACTTTGGGGTTGCTGTGAACCCCCAACGGTGGGCTACCTTGGACCCAAACTTGAACCCCGTAGGTGGTTTACTTACCTGCAAGAACTAACAATTACTTACCTCCCCTAGGAACTGTGAAAATTGCACTGTCTAGTTTTAAAATAGCTATATGTGTTTTATTTGAAAAGTATATATGCTATTGTGATTATTCAAAGTTCCTAAAGTACTTACCTGCAATACCTTTCATGCAAAGTATTACATGTAGAATTTGAACCTGTGGTTCTTAAAATAAACTAAGAAAATATATTTTTCTATACAAAAACCTATTTGACCTGGAGTTGTCTCTGAGTGTGTGTTCCTCATTTATTGCCTGTGTGTATGTACAACAAATGCTTAACACTACTCCTTTGATAAGCCTACTGCTCGACCACACTACCACAAAATAGAGCATTAGTATTATCTCTTTTTGCCACTATCTTACCTCTAAGGGGAACCCTTGGACTCTGTGCATACTATTCCTTACTTTGAAATAGTGCATACAGAGCCAACTTCCTACAATAGGGATGTACTGTTTGGACAACATGTCGATGAAGCCTTGCAAGTATTAAAAATGGATGCAGAGACCGCATAATCCCTCAGAACTCTTACACTTTGAAAGCAGCCCTATCGAGCTTCCAGAGGGTGAGGTTTTCCATCCTATAGGGGAGGATTTCAGCAGAACAGATATCCCTCCTACTCCTCTTCCTACCATCCATTTCGAACACAATACCCTGAGAAACAACCTCCACAGGCCACCTATAACAGCCTCATGCCTCAAGGCAGAGCAGGACATCAAGGAAGGGACACAGGTTATCGGCAGTAACCTTTTACAAGAGCTGATTACCACTGTTCCCTTGATTTCCAGACTAGGAGGGAAAATCTTCCATTAAATTTGATGTTGGCAAGACATAGCATCGGACCAATGGGTCCTAGACTTTGGTCACACCCTAGAATTAATTCAGATTTCACCACCACAGTCTCTCATGCCCCAATGAAAAACATCTACATCTGCTCAAACTAGAAGTACTGACCATGCCCCAGAAGAGAGCAATTGTAATAATTCCTGCTTCAGAAAGAAGGAAGGGGTTCTATTCCCATTTCTTTCAAGTACGCAAAAAGTGGAAGGAATGGCGTCCACTTCTCGGCCTCAGAGTTTAAAATTTTATCTGAAAAACAGTCATCCCATATGATAACATTTTAAGATATCTTACCACTTCTGAATCCAGAGTATTATATGTCCACTCTCGATCTTCAGGATGCTTACTTTCACATCCCTATTCATCCGTCCAACAGAAAATTCCTCATATTCACAGTAGTCGGCAGCCATTATCAATTCAGAGTTCTTGCCTTTAGCTTGAAGTCAGCCCCCAGGGTATTCACAAAATGTTTGGCCCCACTTGCTGCATTCCTGAGAAAACAAAAAGCATCAGGTGTTCCCATATCTGAACCACTGGTTAGTCAAGGCTCCTTCCAAACTAGAAGCACAGAGATCAGCGACTGCTTGCATGACCCTGTTCAAAAAGAGCTGGGTCTTGCAATCAACCTGAAAAAGTGAACATTTCAACCCTCAACAAACATCACTTTCTTGGGTGTAATATTGGACACTTCGTTCAACAAGGCATTTCCTACAACGGAAAGACAACAAAGACTAATTTCATTAGCAAGGTCAAATCAAAGAAAAGTTTTTCAGTCTGCCTCTTCAAGTCCCTATTGGAGATGATGTCATATTGCATTCCTGAGATTCCATTCTGCCAGCTGCGAATGCGACCCCTCCAGGAAAAACTGGACAGCCATTGGAAGCAAGCCAGAGGTTCCTTCGATGATGCTTTCAGCATTGCACCAGCAATGATCATGGCTCTATCTTGGTTTACCCAGACTCTACATCTGTCATTTGGCCATTCATTCCTCAGTCCACCCTTTACATGGGTTATAGCTACTGACGCTTCCCTGGAACGACGGGGAAACTGCCTTCATGAGATGTAGATCAGCGAAAAATGGAGAAGACAACACGAAGGCGATCACATCAATCTGCTCAAGCTCAGGGCAGTGCACCTGGCCCTACAGGCTTTCCTTCCAAGGATAAAGAACTCCTCTGCGTAAGGACAACAATGATGCACTATAAAAACAAGCAAGACTGGACCAGATCCCCTGTCCCAAGAATCCCAATGCATTTGGAATTGGTCTACCCTACCTGGAGTGCATCTATGAGTGGAGCATGTTCCAGGAAAACAAAACATGATAGCAGACACTCAGCAGATTGAGAACTTCGAACCACAAGTGGAAATTGGATCAGGAGACAATCAATCACATTTTTCCCAGTGAGACAAGCCACACCTCGACCTATTTGCAGCCCCCAGAACACCAAATGCTGATTCTTAGGCATTTTCGATGGCATAGTCTGGAATATATGCTTTAGCTTTTCTGCCCATTCACCTCATTCCAAAGGTTCTATCGAAGATCAAGACTGAACATTGCAGGATACTCCTGATAACTCCTGTGTGACCACGCCAGTGTTGGTTTACAGAGCTGCTTCTTCTCTCAGAGAATCCCCACATTCCGTTAAAGAACACACCTTTCCTCTTGACAATGACCGAGGGTCAAGTGCTACACCCGGATCTCAGATCTCTTCACTTCTCAGCCTGGCTCCTGATCACAATGAGCTTGCCCAATTAGACCTCTCTCCAGACTGTAGAATGATACTCGCCAGAGTAGATAACACAAAATAAATCTACAGTCAAAAGTGGAAGAGATTTTGCGTATGGTGTCAACAAGCTCAAATCCATCTGCTCTTGCCATTACTTGATCAGATTCTTCCATATCTATTGCGTTTGGCACGATCTGGAATAGCTCATGCTTCCATCAGAGTACATTTGGCTGCCATATCACTATACAGATAATCGGACATATCACCATCATTGTGGTCTGCTAGAATCATCAAGCAATTCCTCAGAGGACTGTTTCGAGTCTTCCCACCAGTTGGACCACCTCCTCCATCTTGTTAGGTGATCACCATGTTATCACAGTTGAGGAAACATCCATTTGAACCCATTCACAAGGCAGGTTTAAAGTTCCTTTTGTGGAAAGTTGCTCTTCTTGTGGCTCTTACCTCAAATTGGAGAGTCCGGGAGATCCAAGCTTTTACCATGCAAGATCCTTCCCTACAGTTTAAGGATGGTAGAGTGATCCTTCATACAAACCCAATGTTTATCCCCAAAATCCCTTTGGACTTTCATCTTAATCAAATGGTTATTTTAAAGACATTCTTTCCGAACCCTACCACGCCAGCTTAACACACTCTTCACTCTTTAGACATCAAACAGTACCTCAGATTTTATTTGGACAAACCCATTGGTTTTACAGAGTCTAACAAGTTGATTGTGGCATTCAGTGCTCCAAGAAGAGGTCATCGTCCCTCCAGGCAAGAAATTGCTAGGTGGATATCGCGCAATTCACTTCTGCCACGAAGCAGGGGGAAAACATTTACAGTCATCAACACATGCTCATTTGACTAAAGCTGTATCATCCTCGACAGCACTGTTTGTTGGTGCCTCTTCAGGACATTCGCAGAGCAGCCATCTGGAAGAATGCGTACACTTTTACAAATCACTACTACCTAGATGCAAGGCATCAAGGTGATGTGGCAGTAGGTCAGGCGGTGCTGAGACATCTGTTTCAGTAACTGCGAGGTACCTTATTTTTCCCACCATCCCAATATTAGTTCCGCACATTATCTAACACCTCATTAATACTGTTTATCATGACTACATTCAATTATATGCAACTTTTCACTGTAGAAGTAAGATTAAAAAATGTTTCACAAAAATATTTTAGTGGATGTCAGCATATTTATATATGGTAATGAATGTTATCTGTATGCTTAGGATTACAATGTACTTCACTACTCTGATTCAAACATGTGAATCTATGAAAGTTGCAATACTGGTGTAAAAAAATAAGTTACTTACCTATAACTATAGTTCACCATTATTGGAATCTTTCATAGACTCACATGCAACCCTCCCTCCTCCCCTGAGAAGCTCACCTTTATTCCTCTCAGTACAGTACTATGTATACGCGCACTAGTGCTTGAAAATCTGAGGGACTGGAGCTTCTCTCAGAAGGGTTCTGCTGGGTGGTGTCACCTGATTTTTTTAAACCTTTCTTTGGGATCTTTTTTTATTTTTTTTAAACAGACTATGATATGCTAAAAAAGTGAAGACTACAGGGCCTTAATGCAAAGTTTAGCAGAGTGTCAATGTCGCGTCAGTTCAGCAAAGCATATTGTCAGTTGTTTATCTATTGCGTCAATTTGGTGAACACCTGTCCTAACCACTGATTAGCATTCGCATGTTGGGCTTCATGCAAAACAGTTTAGAACACCAATTTGGAAAAACATCTAGCTATGGTCTCTGTCAAAACAAGCAGTTGGTACCTAGAAAGGAAAAGCAAACAGACAAATTACAAATGCATTGTCATAATTACCCTCCAAGGATTAGGTCAGCACCCAGGTTCAGTCTTCGTCTTCAGGACATCAGTCAGATCGCCATTAGTCAGAACTCAGCAAAGGGCATAAAGGGCACTTCCCTCTTTAGGAGGAAAGTGTAAATGGACAACTAAGGGCAAGGATGATTTTCAATAATCTCAAGTCACCAAACAGAGTGACAGGTCTTCATGGTTCCTCATCCTACTGGACTTGTCTACATGCTTCAACAGGAGCTAGTAATCTACATAGTCAGTTTTGCTATTGTTTGCTCACATCTCTGGGATTGCCATGGAACATTTCTACTCCTTGGTGGCGCGGTTCAATTGTGGTGACCACGAGAGCCACACAGTGTCTTACTTCTGTTTAATGCTTCTCTAAGGCTGTTCATGGTGTGCCTTCAAGGGCTCAAACTTGGCTACTGTTCTTGTTGAAGTGGCACAAACCTTTATCTGCATGGCAGCGGTTGTGGTTTCCGTGTGGGTTGTTTACATTGGTTAGTGGAAATGAACCACTTACTGTAAGATCAACATACCTAAATGGTTGGTTCACTTACTCAATGCATGTTCTGCACAATCAGTCCCTTTACTTGTTTTTTTTCTAAAAATCGGTATCTTACAAACCTGTACTTCCTGAGAGTTTCTTCTTGGATGGTCAGTGTTTATACGAAAGATAGCGTTCATACATTATATTCAGTTATCCATGGTCTACTTCACGGAACAATAACCTCCCATTATACCTCCCTCTAGATGTACAATTGTTGTACCTTAACTTAGCTGGCAACCATTACCTCTCATTCCTGCCAGTTACCACCTGTTAAAGGCCCCTGAACCTCTCTGACCTGAAAACAGAGGATTCTTAACCTCCTGCTTGTTGAGTACATTTTCAGATCTGTTGAATGTGTCAGGTCTATCTGGTGGTATGTTTTTGTTCCACCCTTAGGGTGTCCTATTTGAAGACTGCTATTGCTGCAGAATCTGAGAAAACTCCTACCAAGGGTCCAGTTTCATCTTTCACCTACACTGAATTCCTCTGCAAACGAAGGCTGATAAAATGTTATCTCTTTGGTATCCTAGACACATTGAAAACCTACATTCAATAATGTAAGGGAGTAGAAACCATGTTGGTGATCTAGCTTATAGTGTCCTTAACCGTCCCTTTTGCCTGCTTTTGTATGTGCATGTTTTTCATCACTTAATTAATCAAATACGAATGCTGTTCATATAAAGAGAAGTGTTTTGATATAATTGTATGTTTCTCTTCCAGTCTTCTGTGACAGATCCCTCATACAAACAAATTGAGCAAGAAAATAAGCAGTTCAAAGAAAAGCTGGATTCACTTCGTGAACAAAATGCCTCCTTGGTCTCCCAGAACCAGTGTCTGATGAGTGCTATAGAGACGGTCCAGTCTGAGCTCTCGAGGTCAAAAACAAGAGTATGTGAAGAACTGTACATAGATTATATATTTGTAACATGTAATGAGACCGAGTGTCTTCTGTGTTCTCTGCACTAAAAATTAAGTCAAATGCAAGTTTGATTTGCATTCTGATGAAATGTCATGATGGCCATTATTTTAGGATATTTATAAGGTACTCATGCAATCCTATTCTCGCAGTATGGTATTCTGTATGGGAGCATGCACTGTTCATTGACTTTTATTTTGTATTAAGGATCTCAGTGCACTTCGCACAAGCACAGTGACGTAAATTTTGCTCAACTGTTAATTTAAACTGTTAATATTTTGTAGTTTAAATGATTAGGGGGTCATTTAACAATAAAAAACGGGGCCACTGAATGGTGGAGGCAATGTAGAAAATGTTTCCACCACTTTGGCAACTGCCGCTCTGTAGAACTTTGTTTCCAGCTGGTTCTGACATTTTATCCCTCAGAGTAGGTCAGACCTCTATGGTGGGATCTGCTCTGGGGTGGGAAAATAGCGACAGCAGATCAGCCATCCTATGACTTTGTTTCACTGAAGATAAACCTGGGCAGCTTCCCACAAGCAGTAAATCATTCCATCCCTACAGTCAAAGACAGGATGTAACTTTTTGTACATGGTCAAGTAAATCTCCTTGGATGGCTGTAATCATGGCAGTGATAAACAGAATTACAGGCTTCTTTAGACAGACAGACTTACTAATATTCCTCGAGTACATCTGAATTTATGTAGTTCCTTCTGCCAAATACTCCTTTGATTCTATTACTTGCTTCATGAGAGCAGGATTCTTGCAGACCACTTTTATCAGTAGTAGTTTTGTGGCATTGGGTCATCGATTTACCAATTAGAAAAGACCTGCAAGTTTTTCTCAGACCCAAAATTAATCTGTCTGCCCTAAGTGCTCTCAGCATGCTTTTAGTTGGAGACTATTTTTTAAATTTGTTGGTCTTTGTAAAACCTGTCTGATGTTTGTTATTCTGTGGATCAACAAATCAAATCTTATTTATTTCCTGTTGATCCATGTGCCAGTAACAGCTGCAATATTGTAAACACTCTCGGTCTGGCCTATTGCATCATGTGGCTTTTTTATGCTGGTGGTGTCTGCCTAAAACCAGACTAATCTATTATTCGGAGAACCTTTAGTAGTTTATGAAGGTGCTTGTTGACCTGCCTTTACAGGGGCCTCGAATGGATGCTGACTTCCGGACCTACTCTAATCTTGTCTACGATCTTTAGCAAACATTTCTCGATATTCATATTCTAGCAATTGAAATACATAAAGGATAGGTGATTGATGTTTCTGAGATAGTGTTAAGGATCTACCATGAACTGGAGATTGTCCTAATTTATGTAACATCTGATCATCTACTAGTCATGAATGGTGGTATTGTCTCCCCTCTGTTCTTGGCAGCTGCCTTTGATATTTTCATTGTGGGTATTATTGCAGCACCCTAGACTTTCTATAATTATGGGGGCTATTCTCAAAAGGATCGTTTCCTTCTAAGAGGATAGCATTTAGTGGTGGCACATGCTGTTTGTCCTTGAGTCTTTTTAATGTGTGAACTGATTTTTACAAGGCACAATGCTTGCTGTACAGTAGCACAGCTCTGTACAAGCAATTGTGGGTGCAATAATGTAATATGTGCAGTTTGATTATCCATTTGGGCTCATTTCATCTGGTGGAATATGAAGGAGGCAGTGTTTGGTGTTGCTGTTGGGCAAAAGGGTTCTTGTAGATGAGGAATGAGGGAGTTTGCTGCATCTGTGCTGGTCTGGTCTTAAATATTCTTGTAGCCTAGTGGGAGAAGCTCTGTTGTCTAATCGTTTCCTTCCTGTATCCCTTAAACTTACATTTGCAAGTGCTGAGATCACTACCACAGATTCTCTAGCAGAGAGCTTGATAATTTCCGCAGGGATGGTGATGCACTGAATACATTGCCTTTAAGGGTGATGCAGCATGTCCTGAAGGTTGTTTGCTGCAGGGGGTCCAAAGAAGTTCATGAAGCCTGTGTGTTATCTTGTAGAATTTTCTCAGGCCTTTGTCATGCAGCCATGTCAACTACACTAGTTAACAGTACAAGGCGTGGGTCTTAGTTGCGGGCAAGCAGGGTGCTGCCACACTTTAGGTGTTATAGAAACAAGGCTTGTATAATGATTCTAAGTTCAGGCAGATATTGCTTGATCCTCCAGAGAAGAGAAAGCTGGTTCCAAACTTTTTTTAGCCTTCTTAGTGATGTGATTCTTGAAACTGTGGCTTTAAGAAAATATAGAATCCAAGGATATTGCACTGTTGTTAGTTGAGGTATGATTCTGTCAAGACTTCTTGTTGTGAGCTTTTCCTATTTTGGTGTTTTAAGGAAATGCCTCCTTGGCATGGTTACCCCCTGACGTTTTGCCTTTGCTGATGCCAAGTTATGATTTGAAAGTGTGCTGAGGCCTGCTAACCAGACCCCAGCACCAGTGTTCTTTCCCTAACCTGTACCTTTGTTTCCACAATTGGCACACAGTGGCATCCAGGTAAGTCCCTAGTAACTGGTACCCCTGGTACCAAGGGTCCTGATGCCAGGGAAGGTCTCTAAGGGATGCAGCATGTCTTATGCCACCCTGGGGACCCCTCACTCAGCACAGACACACTGCTTGTCAGCTTGTGTGTGCTGGTGGGGAGAAAATGACTAAGTCGACATGGAACTCCCCTCAGGGTGCCATGCCAACCTCACACTGCCTATGGCATAGATAAGTCACCCCTCTAGCAGGCCTTACAGCCCTAAGGCAGGGTGCACTATACCATGGGTGAGGACATAGGTGCATGAGCACTATGCCCCTACAGTGTCTAAGCAAAACCTTAGACATTGTAAGTGCAGGATAGCCATAAGAGTATATGGTCTGGGAGTCTGTCAAACACGAACTCCCCAGAACCATAATGGCTACACTGAAAACTGGGAAGTTTGGTATCAAACTTCTCAGCACAATGAATGCACACTGATGCCAGTGTACATTTTATTGCGAAATACACCCCAGAGGGCATCATAGAGATGCCCCCTGAAAATATACCCGACTTCCAGTGTGGGCTGACTAGTTTTACCAGCCTGCCACACACCAGACATGTTGCTGGCCACATGGGGAGAGTGCCTTTGTTACTCTGTGGCTAGTAACAAAGCCTGTACTGGGTGGAGGTGCTTCTCACCTCCCCCTGCAGGAACTGTAACACCTGGCGGTGAGCCTCAAAGGCTCACCTCCTTTGTTAGAGCGCCCCAGGGCACTCCAGCTAGTGGAGATGCCCGCCCCCTCCGGCCACGGCCCCACGTTTGGCGGCAAGGCCGGAGGAGATAATGAGAAAAACAAGGAAGAGTCACTGGCCAGTCAGGACAGCCCCTAAGGTGTCCTGAGCTGAGGTGACTCTGACTTATAGAAATCCTCCATCTTGCAGATGGAGGATTCCCCCAATAGGATTAGGGATGTGCCCCCCTCCCCTCAGGGAGGAGGCACAAAGAGGGTGTAGCCACCCTCAGGGCTAGTAGCCATTGGCTACTAACCCCCCAGACCTAAACACACCCCTAGGTTGAGTATTTAGGGGCTCCCAGAACCTAGCAAGATAGATTCCTGCAACCTGAAGACGAAGAAGGACTGCTGATCTGAAGCCCTGCTGAGAAGATGGAGACACCAACTGCTTTGGCCCCAGCCCTACCGGCCTGTCTCCCCACTTCAAGAAAAACGGCAACTGTGACGCGTTACACAGGGTCCAGCGACCTCTGAAGCCTCAGAGGACTACCCTGCATCTAAAAGGACCAAGAACTTCAGAGGACAGCGGCTCTGCTCCAAAGAAGAAACATCTTTGCAACAAAGAAGCAACTTTTAAAGCCAACACGTTTCCCGCCGGAAGCGTGAGACTTTGCACTCTGCACCCGACGCCCCCGGCTCGACCTGCGGAGAAACAACACTACAGGGAGGACTCCCCGGCGACTGCGACCCTGTGAGTAGCCAGAGTTAACCCCCCTGAACCCCCCCCAGCGACGCCTGCAGAGGGAATCCAGAGGCTCCCCCTGACCGCGACTGCCTGCTTCTAAGAACCCGACGCCTGGTAAAGACACTGCACCCGCAGCCCCCAGGACCTGAAGGATCCGACTTCCAGTGCAGAAGCGACCCCCAGGTGGCCCTCTCCCTTGCCCAGGTGGTGGCTACCCCGAGAAGCCCCCCCTTGCCTGCCTGCTTCGCTGAAGAGACCCCTGGGTCTCCCATTGAACTCCATTGCAAACCCGACACCTGTTTGCACTCTGCACCCGGCCGCCCCCGTGCTGCTGAGGGTGTACTTTTTGTTCTGACTTGTGCCCCCTCTCCCCGTGCCCTACAAAACCCCCCTGGTCTGCCCTCCAAAGACGCGGGTACCTACCTGCTGGCAGACTGGAACCGGGGCACCCCCTTCTCCATTGAAGCCTATGCGTTTTGGGCACCACTTTGACCTCTGCACCTGACCGGCCCTGAGCTGCTGGTGTGGTAACTTTGGGGTTGCCCTGAACCCCCAACGGTGGGCTACCATGGACCCAACTTTGAACCCTGTAGGTGGTTTACTTACCTGCAAAACTAACAAATACTTACCTCCCCCAGGAACTGTTGAAAATTGCACTGTCTAGTTTTAAAATAGCTTATTGCCATTTTTGTGAAAACTGTTCATGCTATTTTGCTGATTCAAAGTTCCTAAGTTACCTAAGTGAAATACCTTTCATTTGAAGTATTACTTGTAAATCTTGAACCTGTGGTTCTTAAAATAAACTAAGAAAATATATTTTTCTATAGAAAAACCTATTGGCCAGGAATTGTCTTTGAGTGTGTGTTCCTCATTTATTGCCTGTGTGTGTGCAACAAATGCTTAACACTACCCTCTGATAAGCCTACTGCTCGACCACACTACCACAAAATAGAGCATTAGAATGATCTCTTTTTGCCACAATCTTACCTCTAAGGGGAACACTTGGACTCTGTGCATGCTATTTCTTACTTTGAAATAGTCCATACAGAGCCAACTTCCTACATTGGTGGATCAGCAGTGGGTACAAGACTTTGCATTTGCTGGACTACTAAGCCAATACCTGATCACACGACTAAATTCCAAAAATTGTCATTAGAAACGGATTTTTGAAATTTGAGCTATTTTTCTACATTTTTAAAAGCCCTGCTAGGGCCTTGTGTTAGTCACTGTTGGCATTTCTTTTATAGTTTAAAAGTTTTGTGAAAGTTTGAATTAAGTTCTAGAGATAGTTTTAGATTCTTAAAAGTATTCCAACTTTTAGAAACATAATGTCTACTACAGAAGAGTTAGTGATGGAACTCAACCTCACCCCTTACCTGCATCTTAGGATGTCAGAGTTAAGGTCTCTCTGTAAAATCAAAAAGATAAAAACTGGTTCAAACCCTACCAAAGTACAGCTCCAGGAGCTTTTGGCAGAGTTTGCTAAAAACAACCCCTCTGATGATGGCCTCACAGAGGGGGACACTAGTGAGTTGGAGGAACTCCCCACCTCCAACCCTAGATAGGGAGACCAGGGTTCCTCCAACCCTGACTCCAAATGTGATAGTCCGAGATGCTGCTTCTCTCACAGGAGAGTCCAGCAACTCTGGAAGCATTGAGGAAAGCCTCAATGAAGATGATGTCCTGCTAGCCAGGTTGGCCAAAATGTTGGCTTTGGAAAGACAGATCCTAGCCATAGAAAGGTAAAGACAAGAGATGGACCTAGGTCCCATCCATGGTGGCAGCAACATAAATAGGGTCAGAGATTCTCCTGACATGTTGAAAATCCCTAAAGGGATTGTAACTAAATATGAAGATGGTGATGACATCACCAAATGGTTCACAGCTTTTGAGAGGGCTTGTGCAACCAGAAAAGTAAACAAATCTCACTGGGGTGCTCTCCTTTGGGAAATGTTCACTGGAAAGTGTAGAGATAGACTTCTCACACTCTCTGGAAAAGATGCAGAATCCTATGACCTCATGAAGGCAACCCTGATTGAGGGCTTTGGATTCTCAACTGAGGAGTACAGGATTAGGTTCTGGGGGGCTCAAAAATCCTCGAGCCAGACCTGGGTTGATTTTGTTGACTACTCAGTTAAACCACTGGATGGTTGGATTCATGGCAGTGGTGTAAATGATTATGATGGGCTGTACAAGTTATTTGTGAAAGAACACCTGTTAAGTAATTGTTTCAATGATAAACTGCATCAGCATCTGGTAGACCTAGGACCAATTTCTCCCCAAGAATTGGGAAAGAAGGCGGACCATTGGGTCAAGACTAGGGTGACCAAGACTTCCACAGGGGGTGACCAAAAGAAAGGGGTCACAAAGACTCCCCAGGGGAAGAGTGTTGAGATATCCAAGGTAAAAAGTAAAGAGTCTTCTACAGGGCCCCAAAAACCTGCTCAGGAGGGAGGGTCCAAAGCCTCTTCACAATCCAATTTTGTGTACAAGGGTAAAAACTTTGATCCCAAAAAGCCTGGTGTTGTAGCTGTAATCAGCAGGGACACCAAACTGGAGACCAGGCCTGTCCCAAGAAAGGTTCCACTTCAACTACTACTCCAGTTAGCACTGGAATAGCCAGCCTCCAGGTGGGATCAACAGTGTGCCCTAGCAAATCAGGGTTCACACTGAAGCTACATTAGTCTCTGAGGGTGGGGTGGACTTAGCCACACTGGCTGCCTGGCCCCCTAATATGCTAAAAATACGGACAGCAACTCTTAATTAATGGGACAAGTGTAGAAGGCCTGAGGGATACAGGTGCCAGTGTCACCATGGTGACAGAGAAACTGGTTTCCCCTGGTCAATACCTGGCTGGACAAACTTATCCAGTCACCAACGCTGACAATCAGACTAAAGTACATCCCATGGCTATGGTAACTTTAGAGTGGGGAGGGGTCAATGGCCTGAAACAGGTGGTGGTCTCCTCAAATATTCCTGTAGACTGTTTGCTTGGAAATGACCTGGAGTCCTCAGCATGGGCTGAGGTAGAACTCAAAGCCCATGCAGCCATGCTGGGTATCCCTGAACTGGTGTGTGTCAAGACAAGGGCACAGTGCAAGGCTCAGGGTGAAAAAGTGGTGTT
The DNA here is from genome assembly GCF_031143425.1 of Pleurodeles waltl. Classification (NCBI taxonomy): domain Eukaryota; kingdom Metazoa; phylum Chordata; class Amphibia; order Caudata; family Salamandridae; genus Pleurodeles; species Pleurodeles waltl. The sequence continues at coordinate 740,204,924 of NC_090443.1, forward strand.
GGAGCCTGGAAAAAGGGCCCAACCCTCCAAGAGAAAAGGAAAGAAGACTGGGGAACCAGCTTCAACACAACAAGAGAAAGAGAACCTCTCTTCCCAGGAAGAAGTTCTGCCCTCTGAGGGAACTGAGCCCATGGAGTTAGAACCTTATCAGGTTGAGCTCCTAGGCCCAGGGGGACCCACAAGGGAACAGTTGTGTAAGGGGCAAGAAACCTGTCCCTCTCTTGAAGGCCTTAGGCAGCAAGCTACTGAAGAGACCAAAGGAAAGATCATTGGAACACATAGAGTCTTTTGGGAAGATGGACTCCTGTACACTGAGGCAAGAGATCCCAAACCTGGTGGCACTAGGAGAGTGGTAGTGCCTCAGGAGTTTAGGAAGTTCATTCTGACCTTAGCTCATGATATTCCACTTGCTGGGCATTTGGGACAAACCAATACTTGGGAAAGGTTATTTAACCATTTCTATTGGCCCAACATGTCCCAGAAGGTAAAGGAGTTTTGTGTCTCCTGTGCCACCTGTCAAACCAGTGGTAACACAGGTGGACACCCAAAGGCCCCCCTCATTCCACTTCCAGTGGTGGGGGTCCCCTTTGAAAGAGTGGGTGTGGACATAGTGGGTCCACTTGAACCTCCCACAGCCTCAGGGAACCAATACATACTAGTAGTAGTGGATCATGCTACTAGATACCCTGAAGCAATTCCCCTTAGGTCCACTACTGCCCCTGCAGTAGCCAAAGCACTCATTGGTATCTTTACCAGAGTGGGATTTCCAAAGGAGGTGGTGTCTGACAGGGGTACCAACTTCATGTCAGCATACCTGAAGCATATGTGGAATGAGTGTGGGGTGACTTACAAATTCACCACACCATACCATCCACAAACCAATGGTCTTGTCGAAAGGTTTAACAAGACATTGAAAGGCATGATCATGGGGCTCCCTGAAAAGCTCAAAAGGAGATGGGATATCCTCTTGCCATGTCTGCTTTTCGCCTACAGAGAGGTGCCTCAGAAGGGAGTAGGGTTTTCCCCCTTTGAACTTCTGTTTGGCCATCCTGTAAGGGGACCACTAGCTCTTGTAAAAGAAGGCTCGGAGAGACCTCTTCATGAGCCTAAACAAGATATAGTGGACTATGTACTAGGCCTATGTTCCAGGATGGCAGAGTACATGGAAAAGGCAAGCAAAAACCTTGAGGCCAGCCAATAACTCCAGAAGATGTGGTATGACCAAAAGGCTGCTATGGTTGAGTTTCAGCCAGGGCAGAAAGTCTGGGTTCTGGAGCCTGTGGCTCCCAGGGCACTTCAGGACAGATGGAGTGGCCCTTACCCAGTGCTAGAAAGAAAGAGTCAGGTCACCTACCTGGTAGACCTAGGCACTAGCAGGACCCCCAAAAGGGTGATCCATGTGAACCGCCTCAAACTCTTTCATGATAGGGCAGATGTGAATCTGTTGATGGTAACAGATGAGGACCAGGAAGCTGAGAGTGAACCTCTCCCTGATCTCTTCTCCACAGACCCTAAAGATGGCTCAGTTGATGGAGTGATCTATTCAGACACCCTCTCTGGCCAACAGCAATCTGACTGTAGGAAGGTCTTACAACAGTTTGCTGAGCTCTTTTCCCTAACCCCTGGTCAGACACACCTGTGTACCCATGATGTGGACACAGGAGACAGCATGCCTGTCAAAAACAAATTTTTCAGACAGTCTGACCAAGTTAAGGAAAGCATCAAAGTGGAAGTCCACAAGATGCTGGAATTGGGAGTCATTGAGCACTCTGACAGCCCCTGGACTACCCAGTGGTCTTAGTCCCCAAACCTCACACCAAAGATGGAAAGAGAGAGATGAGGTTTTGCGTGGACTACAGAGGACTTAATTCTGTCACCAAGACAGATGCCCATCCCATTCCAAGGGCAGATGAATTGATTGACAAACTAGGTGCTGCCAGATACTTAAGTACCTTTGACTTGACTGCAGGGTACTGACAAATCAAAATGGCACCAGGAGCAAAAGAAAAGACAGCATTCTCCACACCTGATGGGCACTATCAGTTTACTGTTATGCCTTTTTGTTTAAAGAATACCCCTGCCACCTTCCAAAGGTTGGTGAATCAAGTCCTTGCTGGCTTGGAGTCCTTTAGTGCAGCTTATCTTGACGATATTGCTGTCTTCAGCTCCAGCTGGCAGGATCACCTGGTCCACCTAAAGAAGGTTTTGAAGGCCCTGCAAGCAGCAGGCCTCTCTATCAAGGCATCCAAATGTCAGATAGGGCAGGGAACTGTGGTTTACTTGGGACACCTTGTAGGTGGAGGCCAAGTTCAGCCACTCCAGCCCAAGATCCAGACTATTCTGGACTGGGCAGCTCCAAAAACCCAGACTCCAGTCAGGGCATTCCTTGGCTTGACTGGGTACTACAGGAGGTTTGTGAAGGGATATGGATCAATAGTGACACCCCTCACATAACTTACCTCCAAGAAAATGCCCAAGAAGGTAAACTGGACTGTAGAATGCCAACAGGCCTTTGACACCCTGAAACAAGCTATGTGCACAGCACCAGTTCTAAATGCTCCAGATTACTCCAAGCAGTTCATTGTGCAGACTGATGCCTCTGAACATGGGAGAGGGGCAGTTTTGTCTCAAACAAATGATGATGGCCTTGACCAGCCTGTTGCTTTCATTAGCAGGAGGTTACTCCCCAGGGAGCAGCGTTGGAGTGCCATTGAGAGGGAGGCCTTTGCTGTGGTTTAGTCCCTGAAGAAGCTGAGACCATACCTCTTTGGTTCTCACTTTGTAGTTCAAACTGACCACAGACCTCTCAGATGGCTAATGCAAATGAAAGGTGAAAATCCAAAACTGTTGAGGTGGTCCATCTCCCTACAGGGAATGGACTTTATAGTGGAACACAGACCTGGGACTGCCCATGCCAATGCAGGTTCTTCCACTTAGAAAATGAAGACTCTCTTGGGAAAGGTTAGTCTCATCCTCTTTCGTTTGGGAGGGGGGGGGGGTGTTTGGTAAAGAAATGCCTCCTTGGCATGATTACCCCCTGACTTTTTGCCTTTGCTGATGCCAAGTTATGATTTGAAAGTGTGCTGAGGCCTGCTAACCAGGCCCCAGCACCAGTATTCTTTCCCTAACCTGTACCTTTGTTTCCACAATTGGCACACACTGGCATCCAGGTAGGTCCCTTGTAATTTGTACCCAGGGCCCTGATGCCAGGGAAGGTCTCTAAGGGATGCAGCATGTCTTATGCCACCCTGGGGACCCCTCACTCAGCACAGACACACTGCTTGCCAGCTTGTGTGTGCTGGTGGGGAGAAAATGACTAAGTCGACACGGCACTCCCCTCAGGGTGCCATGTCAACCTCACACTGCCTATGGCATAGTTAAGTCGCCCCTCTAGCAGGCCTTACACCCCTAAGGCAGGGTGCACTATACCATGGGTGAGGACATAGGTGCATGAGCAGTATGCCCCTACAGTGTCTAAGCAAAACCTTAGACATTGTAAGTGCAGAGTAGCCATAAGAGTATATGGTCTGGGAGTCTGTCAAACACAAACTCCACAGCACCATAATGGCTACACTGAAAACTGGGAAGTTTGGTATCAAACTTCTCAGCACAATGAATGCACACTGATGCCAGTGTACATTTTATTGTGAATACACCCCAGAGGGCATCTTAGAGATGCCCCCTGAAAACATACCCGACTTCCAGTGTGGGCTGACTAGTTTTACCAGCCTGCCACACACCAAACATGTTGCTGGCCACATGGGGAGAGTGTCTTTGTCACTCTGTGGCTAGTAACAAAGCCTGTACTGGGTGGAGGTGCTTCTCACCTCCCCCTGCAGGAACTGTAACACCTGGCGGTGAGCCTCAAAGGCTCACCCCCTTTGTTACAGCGCCCCAGGACACTCCAGCTAGTGGAGATGCCTGCCTCCTCCGGCCACGGCCCCACTTTTGGCGGCAAGGCCGGTGGAGATAATGAGAAAAACAAGGAGGAGTCACTGGCCAGTCAGGACAGCCCCTAAGGTGTCCTGAGCTGAGGTGACTCTGACTTTTAGAAATCCTCCATCTTGCAGACGGGGGATTCCCCCAATAGGATTAGGGTTGGGCCCCCCTCCCCTCAGGGAGGAGGCACAAAGAGGGTGTAGCCACCCTCATGGCTAGTAGCCATTGGCTACTAACCCCCCGCAACCTAAACACACCCCTAAATTGAGTATTTAGGGGCTCCCAGAACCTAGCAAGATAGATTCCTGCAACCTGAAGACGAAGAAGGACTGCTGATCTGAAGCCCTGCAGAGAAGACGGAGACACCAACTGCTTTGGCCCCAGCCCTACCGGCCTGTCTCCCCACTTCAAGAAAAACGGCAACAGCAATGCGTTCCACAGGGTCCAGCGACCTCTGAAGCCTCAGAGGACTACCCTGCATCTAAAAGGACCAAGAACTCCAGAGGACAGCGGCTCTGCTCCAAAGAAGAAACATATTTGCAACAAAGAAGCAACTTTTTAAGACAACACGTTTCCCGCCGGAAGCGTGAGACTTTGCACTCTGCACCCGACGCCCCCGGCTCGACCTGCGGAGACATAACAATACAGGGAGGAATCCCCGGTTCTGCGACCCTGTGAGTAGCCAGAGTTAACCCCCCCTGATCCCCCCCAGCGACTCCTGCAGAGGGAATCCAGGGGCTCCCCCTGACCGCGACTGCCTGCTTCTAAGAACCCGATGCCTGGTAAAGACACTGCACCCGCAGCCCCCAGGACCTGAAGGATCTGACATCCAGTGCAGAAGCGACCCCCAGGTGGCCCGCTCCCTTGCCCAGGTGGTGGCTACCCCGAGGAGCCCCCCCCCCCTTGCCTGCTCTGCTGAACAGACCCCTGGTTCTCCCATTGAACTCCATTGCAAACCCGACGCCTGTTTGCACACTGCACCCGGCCGCCCCAGTGCCTCTGAGGGTGTACTTTTTGTGCTGACTTGTGTCCCCCCACCCCCACCCCCCCCGGTGCCCTACAAAACCCCCTAGTCTGCCCTCCGAAGACGCGGGTACCTACCTGCTGGCAGACTGGAACCGGGGCACCCCCTTCTCCATTGAAGCCTATGCGTTTTGTGCACCACTTAGTCCTCTGCACCTGACCGGCCCTGAGCTGCTGGTGTGGTAACTTTCGGGTTGCTGTGAACCCCCAACGGTGGGCTACCTTGGACCCAACTTTGAACCCTGTAGGTGGTTTACTTACCTGCAAAACTAACAAACACTTACCTCCCCCAGGAACTGTTGAAAATTGCACTGTCTAGTTTTAAAATAGCTTATTGCCATTTTTGTGAAAACTGTACATGATATTTTGCTGATTCAAAGTTCCTAAGTTACCTAAGTGAAATACCTTTCATTTGAAGTATTACTTGTAAATCTTGAACCTGTGGTTCTTAAAATAAACTAAGAAAATATATGTTTCTATACAAAAACCTATTGGCCTGGAATTGTCTCTGAGTGTGTGTTCCTCATTTATTGCTTGGGTGTGTACAACAAATGCTTAACACCACTCCTTTGATAGCCTACTGCTCGACCACACTACCACAAAATAGAGCATTAGAATTATCTCTCTTTGCCACTATCTTACCTCTTAGGGGACCCTTGGACTCTGTGCATGCTATTTCTTACATTGAAATAGGGCATTCAGAGCCAACTTCCTACAGGTGTGTTTGTCATTGGCTAGCTTAATAAATTCAGTTTTCAAAGAGATCATCATGCGTTAGACAGCTTAGATGTGGGTAGAAACAGCTTTTGAGGTGTCATCGTAAGAGAAGATCCATAGTTAATGGTGCTGCATGTCATCTTCCTATTGCTTTTGATGTTTTTCCAGTTAGGATATTGCTTAGGGGTCCCACATAGAAAAGATGACTGGTGATAGGATGAAGCCTGGAAGCACACCACATGCTACTGTAATGGGCTAGGATCATGAGTTGTAATCTGTTAGATAAAAAGTGATATAGACTTACTGATGAATGGCTGCCAAGTAGGAACGAAACCTAGGAGATGCTCTTATCTCTCTTTAACAAAGAGCAAATAGGAAGCTGAAAAAAGTCAGTTTGACCTCTTGCTCCATAGGGCAGGAAGGCTTTCTTGGGGTGGTGGAATATCAGTCCCCACAAAGGTACTCTGGGGATACACCCTCCCAACTATATATACTATAGCAGAGAAGTGACCCAGGACCTGCCAGTTGGTCACAGTCTTGACCGCTTATCTCATTATAGTTCCCTTACTATAAGAAAATTATGATTTCTTGTTAATGACCCTCACCCCCTCTCGAAGTGGCATGTTCCTACGGGCCAAGGTAGGCTCAACCGACTGATGGGAGCACCTAGTATAGATCCAACCGGGGTCTAAAGATAAAAATACTTTACTGGTCACTAAGGTATCCCTTTATTTGCAGTGCCAGCAGGTATGGTTAAAACAACTCATCAGTTTGTTAAAAAAAGAGCCTGTCAAGAAATGGTCAAGCTGAAGACCTGGCAGTAACATACAGCCCGGGTCACCCACCCCCACTCCTGGAAGTGCACACACACATGCACATTAAAATCTCTAGCCACCATCAGATTGGCCTGGAGATAAAGGCTGGGGTGGACAACTTCCGTAGGCAGGTAGCCAGGGCGTGGCTGTTTTTTTACCAGAGGGTTGGGCCTAGCGTTCTAAAAGTTCAGGAAGATTAACTTGGTAGATCCTCTGGAGGAAAAGGACAGACCCTGGATGGTTGTCGTCTTAATGGGGAAGACCCAGATTCTAGCCCTTATTGCCAGCGCGACAAAAATTATCAGGCCCCCATTACATGACGCAAGGGCAGGGGTAAAAATGTTTGATAGCCCACAATATGGGACTGATTAGAAGTGGCACATGTTTCCTGTAGGCAAATAATGCCATAGCCTCAGATAAATTCCTGCCGCTTGGGGTCATTAAATGTACCCCCCAAGGCCTGCGATGTTCCAGCTTGTAAAATTGAGGGGTCGAGCAGCATTCGTTGGAGAATCCTTCTCCTGCAGATTAGGCTTAACAGGCCATGGCCCACCCCCCACGTCAATCACAATCATCAAAAGTAGCCAAAGGGATAAATCTATTACAACAGCTCAGGTCGCAGGAGGGAGCAGCCTGGTTGCCCCTGAAGACCGATGGAGGCCCACGGGCATGCTGACTCCTGGGAACAGATGTTCCCACCGCTGAAGTGTGCCTGAGAAAAAAAACCCAGGGGTGAGCCGTATAGGTAGCAGCGGGCCCTGCATCGGAACACCTAGAAGTAGCACTGGGTATCATTATGAGTCATGACCACCCTCCTTATAGCTGGGCTGAAAATATGAACAGCAGAAAATATGTTTTTCTCTTTGCAGCCAATATTTGTAGAAAGCTTCCCACTGTATAGGTCATGCGGACCCCAGGACCTTTTCACAAAATATCCTATGGCCTTCAGTCCCAAGGCAAGGATGGTCACAGGTTCTTCCGTAAATCTAACACTAAACGAGGATTCCTTTTCTTAGTGAGTGCTGTCTCTTGCAGTATGTAGAACCAGATCTCAGGAGGACTGAGAACAAGTGCCTTTTCTGGTACCCCCGTAGCTTTACGATCACCATTCGCTTTCTGAACAGCACTGGAATCCTGAACATACACAGGGATGGTCTGTGGCATGTAAATGATACCACTGAAGAACTCCGGGTCTCAATCTCGATCCAGTTTTGAATCGTAGGGTTTCAGTAAACCAAGGAAGGGTCTCAATATCCTTTGCCCTCAAGACTGTGTTATAATCTCATTACCAGATATCAAAACTAGCAGAACGATCAAACTGTCAGAGTTACACTTTGTTACTGTGGTCCTTTGTGGTTTTGCATCAATAATTCAGGTTTCTCTTTGTGAAAGACTAAGTGTTCCACATTTTTGAGTCCCCCCCCCCTTCAAAGTCTTCCAATCATGCAACCATGGAATGTAAAAGTGTTATAGTCAAGGGCCTATAGCACTATTTGTCGTCATATGCTTTACTGTAAAAAAATAAAAAAAATCTGTTCTCTGTTTTATAAAACTTAAACATGTAGCTGTGACTGGAAAGTGGCATTTATAGTGTGACGTCTGTGTCTCATAATGTATTTGAGTGCCAAATATATACCGCCTAACTGAGCAGGCACTGAGGAACGGACTGTGACTGCTGGAGAGTCAAGTAAATTAAGGACGTCTTGGCCAATCCAATTGGAATGGAAAAGGAACTAGGGCACTGGGACACTAATGCTAAATAACAATACGAAAACGAATAGTGTCCAGCAAACTACTGTTCCTTCATGATTTAAAAAAAAGGCATGATGCATACATCTTGTTTATAATCCAGAGATGTCTCTTTGTTTCTAACGGCATCCTCACAAATGCTTGCAGTGGGTCGTATAGCTTTGACAGAACATTTAACAATGCCGAAGAATACAGCCCAGTTGCTTGAGGATGTTTCAGGTTCTTTCTTATACTGCTGAACTCGATTTGGTCTTTTCCTGCATATGACATACGCGTTTGCACACAACCCCAAACATTGGAGTTTCCTTCATGCGACACTAACCTTCGCTGTGACATCATTTTCTGCTGGCATCCGCTATATAGGATATTGGATGTTCTCCCGATGTGGTATCTAGTTGTTTTTCAGGTGATAGAAGAGGCTATACTATTAAAAAAAAAAAAAAAAAAAAAAAAAAGTAACACCGTACCTCTTGATGAGGGAGTTCATCTTAAATTTTACCCTGGAAAATTCCCCCCTAGCTTTGAGGGACCTTAATCCCACTTTTATTGGATGAGGAAGTGGCACTTTTATAGATTTTATCCTTATCTTGGCTCTCCTTTTCCCAAGCATTGTTAAGTGTATTCATGAGAGTTTGAGGTTTTGGAATGCCATTTTACTTGAGCATGGGTATCTCAGGACCAATATGTGTGCTTGTGTTGGCTTGAAAGCTTACTGTGGTATTTTTAAACTTAAGCTACCGCTTCTGCACGTATGTCAAAACAATGGTGCTGGTGGCATTTGAACTACATTTCTAACTTTATATATGCCTGAACAGATATTTCTTTTTTTTTTTTATACAGGTTAACTTTTTTGAGTCTACTATTGGGACACATTCATTGAGCGTTCCTCTGCTAGAACAACAACTTCATAAGTTGGAAGCAGAAGTTGAGGCACAAGATAAAGCCTTGAGGTAAGGAGGTTCAAGCAGTAGATTTGCCTAAACAATGTATTTATCACATTGTGTTATTTAATGGTGTGATTTTTATAATTTATTTCGAGGTTTATGCATTTATTTTCTACTCTTCATGTTTCCTATAATGTCTTTGAGGTCACAGGCTATATGATTTTCATTTCATGTGATGTCATTAGAGCCTCACTGGTGTCTGTCACTTCCGAAACGGTTTGTTTTGATATTATGCAACACAAAAGCAGAAAGTGCTAAAGTGCCTAATTGTCTAAAACAATACCTGTACATGTAAGCATGTCAATTTCTTAGCATTAAAACATAGCAGCTTTCTCGGTCACCCTATTTTCTTCTTCTGTCTCCCTTTTGCTTTCAACATCTGGTTTATGTTGATTTCTTTTGCTGGTCTGGCCCAGTTTAGCCTGTGTCCGTGTTCTTGTTCTTGTAGGCTTTATTGTATATTTAGTTTATTTGTTGGAAAATGTATGCACAAGCGTTCTCTTTGGTGTTCTTAAAGGTGCTGGGTTTGTCAGACATTTGTTGATTGGGTTTAGATGGTGTTAGGATCTATCTCTTGGTTTGTGAAATTGTATTCATACAGTGACATTAGTTTTGTGGTTGGTTGGTGTAGATTCAGATTTTTTAATGTTGCGTTTCTATTAAGTTTGATACTGGCAAGTTCTTCCTTATATTCACTCTGTCTTTGCATACGCATTGTCCCTGTAGGCCCCTATAAAGCGCCCTGCTGACTTATATTAGAATTTGGCTACAGTCATTTCTCAAGTGGTTGTAACTGCTTCTCCTCTTCAGTGTTGCCACGATGATCCTTATGGTTTGTTTTTGTTGGTAGATTTGTGTGTTATTTTCTTTAAAGCTTTGTTTTCAAATGGTGTTAGTGATACAACAGTGTGGTTCAGTATACGAAAGCTGTCAGAAGCGCACAGTTTGTACTGAATGTCCGAAAGTGACAACTCCCCCTTCCCTCTACCTCTGATATGTTTATTTAAGCGGGTCCTTGAATTATTTTTGAATTTTGTTATTTTGGGTCAGCCTTATTATTACAGGTATCTCAAGCCACAATGCTACTGTTCAATATCTGTCATGACTGTAGCATTTTGTACATTTCTGTCATTCTATCTTAACCTGACAATTCCTATTCATAATCTTTACATACAGGGCTGGTTTGGATTTTACGTATTTCTGTAATGACTTTTGTCAATATTATCACCAAAAGGTAATTTGTTCCTTGTAAACAAAACCTACCACAGCCATCCTTTCTGTTAACCGGTATGGTTGCCTGGCTGGCACCTCTTTATGCCTCTCCTTTTGTGGAACAACACAACTGAAACACATGTATTGTAATTCTGTTTTTAACATGCACTGTAGATGATCGCTTATCTACAGTAAAATCTATACCATAAGTTATTTCAATAGTGGATTCAATTTTTTTTATTAGCTTAACAATATTTACTACAAGGTATTTTTTAACCAGGTCGGTGCTAGGCCTGCTCCCCCCGCAGTACTCCCACCTCCTGCAGTACTAATCCCTTTTTTTTGGCTATTTGGGGGTTGTTCGCTCTTAGGCCGCCATACTTTTTTGTCCATATAAGCTATTCATGCCAAATTTGTGTCTTTTTTTTTTTTTTCCCAACATCCTGGGACTTCTCAAGGTACCTAAGGTTTGTGGATTCCTCTGGAGGGGGGCGAGAAATTAGCCAGAATATAGCTAACTAGCTAACTTGAGGAGGGGGGGTTGAGGGTGTTTAATGAAAAATGGGGGAAAAGCTCTGCAGAAGAAAGTGTTTCTTTGTGTTTTTTTTCCTGCAAAAGGCATCAACGAAAGGTTTGTGCTACCAAAATCACCATTTTCCCAACTATCATGAACAGGCCGACTTGTTTCAGAAAGCCAATTATTTTACTACACTTTTGACATTTTACTGGGAAATACCCCATTTTCCTATTTTTGTGTGCTTTTAATCTGCTTTCAGTTTGTAGTGGAAACAGGTGTGAAACCCATGGTGAAACTAAGCGTTGACATAAAAAAAATATTGAAAATTAGTAGGAAAAGACGGACATTTGTTACGTTTTCATTTTGGAACTTTACATCATAGCGTCTGATTCACAAAAGCGATATACCTGTGCATCTGCTGACATGTCTGCTTGCGTGGATATATAGGGTTTGTGGGTTTTCCAAGAACTCGAGGTACCTAAAGCCAGTAACTGAGCTGCATCTTGCAAAGGTTTTTCGTTGTGTACCAGGTATACAACAATTCATATGGTAAAATATAAATAGTGAAAAATAAGTAGCAAGGAAACCTATGTATTTCTGAAATGGGCACAAGATATGGAGTTTAGGAACAGGGAGTTATTTACACATCTCTGAATTTCAGAGTACTTGTTAGACCTGGCATTCGTGGTGTGGTTTCATTTGTCTTTTTGCCTCTGCCTACTTTACTTTTGACTGTGTGCTGGATTTTGTTTTTGCTGGTTTTGGTACTTTGAGCACTTTACCCCTGTTGCTCAGTGCTAAAGTGCAAGTGATCTCTCTGTAAATTGTGATTATGATTGGTTATCCATGATTGGCATATTTGATTTACTAGTAAGTCCCTAGTATATAGTGCACCATGTGTGCCCAGGGCCTGTAAATCCGAATGCACTAGTGGGCCTGCAGCACTGATTGTGCCACACATGAGTAGCTCTGTAAAAATGTCTGACCTGCCATTGCAGTGTCTGTATGTGCAGTTTTAAATTGCCAGGTCGACCTGGCAAGTGCACCCACTTGCCAGGCCCAAACCTTCCCTTTTAGTGCATGTAAGGCTCCCATAAGGTAGGCCCAAGGTAGCCACGGGGGCAGTTTGCAGTGTATTTAAAAGGCTGGACATGCACTAGTATGTTTTACATGCCCCGATAGTGAAATACTGCCAAATTCGTTTTCACTATTGCAAGGCCTATCCCTCCCATAGTTTAACATAGGGATTAACTTGAACTATCTCTTAAGTGGAATGTCCCATTGGGAGCAGATAGAGATATGGAGAGTGGGGGTCTCTGAACTCAGTTTAAGAATACATCTCTTAGTGAAGATGGTTTTTAAACTGCATGTTTGAAAATGCCACTTTTAGAAAGTGACCATTTTTTGCTTCACCATTCTGTGCCTCTGCCTGGCTGTGGAATATCTTGTCTGAGTTAGGATGACTGTTGGGCTGGTTGTGAATTCACTCTAGACAGTCACGCAAAGGTTGTTGAGGTGTGCCCTGCATATTCTTAATTGGTCTTCCTGGGCTAGAGTGGTGAGAGGAGCTGCACTTGCAGCTAAATAGGGCTGTACCTGTCATTACACAAAGCAGTCTCCAACTTCCTGGAATGTGTCTGGGGGCAGATCAGGGAAGGCAGGGTCTTGTGCACTACAAAGACTTCTCTTTAAACTGTACCTACTTCAAAGACAGAAATGGATGAATATTCGTACTGGACCTCTGACATCACATAGTTGGAACACTTATGGACTGAGAACATTCTGACAGGAAAATGAGCTGGATGCTGTAGGAGGGACTGCTACTCTGCCTGTTGCTTTGTTGTGCTGCCCTGCTGCTTCTGTCCTGGGAGGAAAGGGGGGTGGTTGGGGCTGCACACCCTAGAGGGAAGTGCACCTGATCCCAGCCAAACATCACTTCATACCCACCACCATCCAAATGCCAACCATACACATCGCCAACCAGAAGCCAGTCGACACACACCGCCAGCAAAATCCCCAGTTCAAACACGCCATCAGCCAAAAGCCAGTCTACACATACCGACAGCCAAATGCCAGTACACATACACAGCCAGCCAAACACCAGTACACGAAGACCAACAGCCAAACTCCACTTCATACACACACGGAAACTCTCACTGGTGTCTAGTGGTTTTCTGTCCCTCTTCGAGGCAGATTGGCCTAAGAATTTGACCAGTCTGCCCCAAGGGGGGCAGAAATGGACAAAATATGTGCCCCAATAAAGGGGAGCAATCCTTGCCCAAAGGGCCGCTCCCCAACATGCAAATAGAATGATCCCTGGTGTCTAGTAGATTTCTGCACCCCCCCTCTCCTTGGGGGGCAGATCATCCTAAAAATATGGCCGATCTGCGGCCAAGTGGGGCATAAACGGACAAAATATTTGCCCTCAGAAAGGGGATCAACCCTTGCCCAAACGACCGCTCCCTGACATTCCAATAAAATTATTCCTTTTGTCTAGTGACTTTGTGTCCCTTGGCGGCAGATCAGCCTAAAAATATGGCCGATCTGCCCTCAAGGGGACAGAAACGGCTAAAATATGTGCCCCATAAAAGAGATTGCCCCTCGCCCAAGGTGTTGCGCCTCAAAAGAAAAGGAAATCCTTGGTAGCCTAATGGGTTCATTACTATGATTACGCAGCAGGAATGCACTGCAAAGAGACATCAGGAGAAAGGAAAAACTCATTCCTTTCCTCCAGTGCTTCTCTGCCCTCCCCAAACCCGCCCCGGAGGAAAGACTCACATTATTTCTCCAAAACACTGGAAGCAAATGGCTTCCAGCGAGTACCTGCATCTGTGTCGTGCGTGCTGACCTCAGCATATCGTTGAGTGGTTTGTCGGGTGGCTTCTGCTGGCAGCCCCAATGGAGGCACGTTGCGGGCGGCCCACAGGGGGAGTGCCAGTGCTTCCCTGTGGGTGGGTGCTAAGACTGGCTTGAAGGCATCCTCACCACACGCGTGCTGGTGTTGAGAATTACTCCAAGCCATCTTCAACATCGCAGCTGTTAAATGCCTCTGTATCCTCATACATGAGAATGAGTCAACATTTTAAAAACATTATTTGAGACATTGTTTAAGTAAAAACATTTACTGTTGAGCCATAGAAAGCAAATAACATGAGTAATCATTTAAACAAGAATAATACTGTTAATGATCGCATGATATTTTCACAAACCCAAATGAGGTGTGTGCAACACAATGCTTTAGGGAAGAAGGCAAATGTAGGTGGACTGTCTGATATGCTGTAGTCAGTCCCGAAGACTCCCTAAAATGACCCCACCCAGGCCCTACATTTTGAATTTGCTGATTGAAAACTGGGAGGGTGTGGGCTGTAAACTATGATACACAAGTATAACCCCACTTCGCTCTTGCAGAGACCAGTTTCTCATTGCTAATGTTAACAATATACAGTTTCACAAAAGGCATAATCAGTCACAATATAATGACTCAACCATAGACATGATTCCAACTCTTCTCTCTCTCTTTTTGTGAAAGGCCATCTACTGTTCTCTTTTAAAGGGAATAGTAACAACAGGGTAAAGGCAGCATTATGATGGATGATTTCACTCCAAAATATACAAACACTTTATGTTTTTATTAAAGTTTACTTAAATACAGGGATGTCTTTAGGGCAGTGGGACCGGTGAAGCCGAACCTGGCGCTGAACTAGAATGGAGGGGGCGCTGTGTTTAGAAATTGCTTATGGGTTTAAAACACCTGTTGCTGAGATTCTTGTGTTCAGCAGTTTTCAAATAACAATAAAATGTAAAGATAATTCTGGTGAATAATGTTCCTGCAGGTGAGAGTTCAGAGTTTTTTTTTTTCTAGTGGGAGGTTTGACTCCTGGTAAAGTACCACAGAGGATTTTTTTGCTGATTGCAAAGACATGTACCCTTCAGATCACAGAACTTTAATTTTATGTGAATAGATCAGTGGGTTACTGCTTTTGTCACAGAGATCCTTTTGTTACTTGCAATTCATAAGTTAGTGCTAATGTAGCATATTGAGCTATAAACTATCAAATGCATGTTATAGGTTACATTGGTTCGTTTAATACTGTCTTTAGTAATGCTAATGTTGTTAAAAAGGGTTTGTATGTGTAGAAATTGATTCTTATTAGTAAATCACGCCCAACCACTGCAATACATTTTAAATTGCGAGTTTGTGTGTCTACAGACGAAACACTCTTAAAATGTAGAATGGATGGCGTGTGATTCTTACACTTTGTGATCCTCGTTGTCTAATGTAACATTTCCTATAGACTGATTTACACATGTATGATTAATTGTCTCTGTCTAATGTGTGTGTGATGTAAAGTGCTCTGAAACCCACCACTGGTATGATTAGTGCTATAAAATAAATAAAATGCATGTGTGAGAGGGATGAGTGGCAGTATTGGAGGGTGGAGTGAGGGAATCTGTGGAGAAGGTCACTGGGGGAGGCACCAAAAAACACTGTTCCACTGGGCGCACCAGTGCTAAAGCCGGACCTGCTTAAATAAGCCAACCTGAACACCCCATCTATCCCAAAAGGAGATCACTACATTCCTCTCAACATTTGCACTCTCTTAGCCTCATTCACAACTCTCTGATACATAAAACACATTTGAAATCTCCAATATCAATGGTAAGTATACGTTATTTCTTTTTCACAGACTAAATCATGACACTTTAGTTTACAATCTCCTCCCAGTGGCATTCAGTGGAGCCAAATGACTAAAGGAAAGATAAAAGGTCTATGGAAATGAGTTGGCAACAATACCCTTCAAAGGCCAACCTTGAAAAGCTACATCCTGGAAAGAAAGCCTATATAAACTATATAGTTGATGCTTAATCATCTTGCATCAGAACTAAATTTAACGTCTAGAAATTGACCCCCCAAAAAGTGGCAAATTTTCCCTCCTCCTTCTCCGTTGACAACCTGTTGATGAAATGTGAGTAGTTTGCTGAAATTTTTAAAGAAAAGATTTAAAAGATTGGTCACTCCCTGACTTTTCCCACAAATTAACTTCCCCCACCAAAATACAAATCCCTTGGAGACAGGGTCTCCTTTAAGGACATAACACAGGCCAAGGGCATTAACACCATTGCTATGATAAGGCCCCTATTCTATTTTGCTAACCCTAATAGTGTCTCTGGTTAAACGCATCAGTGAAGTATTGGTCCCTTTGGGACCAACATAATAAACTGTTCCCTTTCAAATTGAAAGGTCTCCGATTGTCTCAAAATAAATCAGATTTCTGCCCTTCTGAATAAATCTGGTGCAGTGCTTGGAAGAGTTAAATGAATTCAGAGCAGTCTGAGGAATATCCTTCTTGACAAAAATCCCAGAAAGATGTGTGAATACGCAGCTTACATAGTTAGTGGACTTGCCTCATTGATGCTCTACTGTCAAGATTTAGAAGACTGTAGCACACAAAACGCTATGCTCCAAATTGTTGCATGCTTAAAAATTGTGACTTACACCTGCTGATTTTCCTCTATCTTTCAGTGCATTTGACACCTTATTGAAAACCCCCAATGAGCTTATTGACGTGGACAGAACTGCACTCAAGTGGTTTAAGTTCGGTTTATCATATAAAGTCCAGCAAATAAAAATTGACACTGTTGATCCTTTTTCTGTTACTGCAGGAGGTCCCATGAGGATGCATTTGGACTCCCCTCCTCTTATTTTAACATATACATTGAACCCAAGACATCTACTAAAATATCAGATCTTTCCTACCATCTTGAAGCACACAATACAGAACTTTAAATTAACCTCTATTAGAACATTAGAATGCTGGGGGCTACATTGAAAACAATGGAGTGCTGCGGGCTTTTACTGGCCGGTAAAAGCCCGCAGCGCCAACATTCCAATGTTTGCTTTGTTCACAGCATCAGCTGTGAACAAAGCCTCACGGAGCCCGAGGGGATTTCAATCCCCTCGGGCTCCGTGAACATTTTTTTTTTTTTAATAGAACATTCTGCCCTGAGTGGCAGAATGTTCTAATAGCCTTAGAACCCGCCGTAGCGGGCTCTACCGGATATTAAAGTCCCTCTCCCTTGTTAAATGCCCTCGCCTTCGGCTCGGGCATTTTACGTGGGGAGCGGGCCTTTAATAGCCGGTAGAGCCCGCTACGGCGGGTTCTAAGGCTATATTGTTGGTGTAAAATACTGGTCAAGACTTAGAAGTATATCTAGGCTGCATCTCCAGTTTAATCTTCTGGTGTACATGCCTTTGTGAGGAGGCAGAGATGCCATTGTTGATGTAATCAAAAATGTCGCTTATGATGTCATCAATAATGTCATGTGTGATGTCCTATGTAGTGGAGGGGGTGGCACATGTTATGATTTATTCTGTGAACTAGAAGTGGTGAATTTCAGTGGTTTTACACATTTGAACCAGGGCCATAACTCAGTTTTTAATTGCGCTTTTTCAGAGAATTTCGTTGTTTTCAATTAAAAATGTTGTTAAATATACATTTTTAAAATGTCTACTTTTGATAAATTATCACTTATTTCCTCTTCCCATAATTTGTTAAGAACGCATCTTCCTTTAATCTTCTAAATTTGTTACTTGGAATTATGTAAAATATGTTAAATAATGGTGCCTAAGTCTCAATGTGTGTGTCTGAGCCCCTGAGGTTGGTCATATCAAAGCCCATCAGTGCGATCCCAAATGGGTGTCTGAACAAGTGGTGGTGGATGGAAATATGCCCAAAGGTATGTGGCTCGATTACCTCACTGTGCTGTACACTCCATGGGTGTGTCCCCGAGCCAATCAGGGACCTATTCATGTGGCTCAGCATGTCCTCAAATGGGTGGCTGAGCTAATGGCAAAGGGTGAACACATCCCACTGAATGTGGCTCTGGTTCCAGATGTGCCCGAGTCAATGATGAAGTGACTGTTTATGTCACTCGGTGCCAAAGTCGCAATTGATGTCTCAACCCAGACTTTCAACAAAATAAACAGGTTTTCTCTACATAAAGTTGCAGCTTTTTTTCCTAGCGATTCACATTTGAGAAAAAAAAAATCAACTGTGATTGTAAAACTGCGGAGATACACAAAACGTTAGCCTTTTCAAGCCCACTCAAAAACTGTTTTAAGCACTTACATGCAGGTCCACTGGAATTATTCAATTCCTCCACAACAGCTTTTTTAGCATATTTATGGATTTGTTGCACTTGCCACATAACCCACCATCTGCTGCATAATTTGCAGATTTTAAGAATTCTTTTTCTAGCTCAAACATATCAAAAGTTAGTAAAGAAAGTATGACGTCAGCGGACATTTAGAAAGGGTAACGGGTCATCTTTCAGTTGCTTATTTTTGTATTTGGTTGTTAAACTGGTACTAGTGAGGTTTAATATTTGCTCAGACACTATTACCATGTGTAAAAATGATAAAATAATGAATTAATACTAACAAACAATGATTAGTTACGGAGACACAAAGAGAAAAGGAGGTCCCAGACTTGTTTTTCTGCCAGTGCATTTTCCATAGACTTTTTAGAGAGATGCAGTCGAGGCTTGTGGGGTTCACGTGCTCAGGGGACGAGGGGGGGGGGGGGACATTACACAAAACATAGAAATAAAATAAATGTTAAAAAAAAAACTTACCTCTGCTCCGTGGGCCTCTCTTCTCCGTCGTCTGAATGCTGATGGCACAGACTCCTAGCCTGCCCTGCGGCCAATCCAGACGCTGCTCTGGCAGACTGGGAGCCTGTGCAGGCTCTCTCAAGCCTGGTAACAGTTAGAGGAGGAGCCACCACTGCAGAGACATAACAGCAAAATGGCTGAACGGATTTACATTAAATTTGGCAGGAATATAGATCGTAGTCTGGAAAGGATCCTTTTTGTTGTTTCCTTAAAATATGTTCCGTAGTTTTGTAGTTATAAGGCACAGAAAACAAGGGATTTCAGCAGTAATTTTGTTGTATACCGCAGTACTTGCAGATGGCTGGGCAGTGTATGATTGGCTAATGACTGCCTTTTACAAAAGTTAAAATCAGTCATCTTGTTTAGACCACATTTTGGCTGTGTTCTGGGTTGGGATTTTAGATATAGGTATGTAGTAGGTTTTATTGTTGTTCCCTACCTGTTACCACTATTAAAGTGGTAATAGGTAAGGAAAAGTATTTATATTTTTCTAGATATATTTAAAAAAGATAAGAAATATAGTGTAGTACAGTGTTTTTATTTAATTGTCGAGTATTTATTTTATTTTTTTGTTTCACACTAACTCTGGATTCCCGTTTTGAAGGGGAAATTTAGTGAAGTACAGTGTACTTAAAACAAATTAAACTAAAATATAAATATGTAAAAAGATAAAAACAAACTGTACTACACTATGGCCCTCATTACAACCCCGGCGGACGGTGTTAACTTGGCGGTAGCACCACCAACAGGCTGGCGGTAACTACCGCCAAATTATGACATTGGCGGTTTGGCTCATGCCAAACCGCCAATGTACCACATTGTCTGCCACAGCAGTAACGACCGCCAGGCTGGAGACAGATGTTTCCAGCCCGGCGGCCGTCACTAGTCTGCCTGCGGGATAATGACCCTGCATACCGCCATGGTTTTCGTGGCAGCTGTACCGCCACGAAAACCATGACGGTAGGCACTTTCAGTGCCAGGGAATTCCTTCCATGGCACTGATGGGGGTCTCCCCCGCCCCCCTATCACCACCCAAAGCTGATAGGGCCCCCTCCCCCACCCCCCCAGCTCTGTGCCCCCCCCACCTCCCCAACTCTATGGGCCCCCCCATACATCCCCCAACTCACGCATGCACACACCACACACATATACACGCGCACACACATGCACACACGCATACACGATACACCCCCTGATACACACCACACCCCCGCATTCATACATGCACTCACACACCTCCTCTATACACACACACAGTCACACCCCCATTCAAGCACACAGCACACAACACCCACCCACCCCCTCCCCTGTCAGACGATCACCTTACCTGTCTCAGTGGTCGTCCGGGAGGGAACAGGTTCCATGGGGCCTGCTCCGCCGCCAGCACCCCGTCACCACAACACTACCACGCCGAATACTGTCACGTAATTCAGTGGGCGGTGTTGTGATGATGTGGCGGTGACGGTAGAGCAACCTCCACTTCACCACCGACCGCCAATATGGCTGCTGGCAGCTCTCCGCAGAAATTACGGCGGAGAGTCGCCAGCAGTCATAATATAGTCGTCGGAAGACCGCCACTACTGGCGGTCATCAGTCTGATGGGACTTCGGCGGTCTTCTCGGAAGACCACATAAGTCATAATGAGGGCCTGTGTTTCCCCTTAAAACCCAGAATGCAGACTAACTGTGGTCTAAACTATATTTTACACTTACAATTTGGGAAGGGCAAAATATTGTTTAGTCAACACTTAGGGTCTGATTCAGATATTGGCAGACATGTTACTCCGCCACGACGGTGATGGATATCATGTCCACCCAAATCTAAATCCCATAGGATATAATGGGACTTGGATTTCGGCTGACGGGATATAAGTCACTGTTGTGATGGAGTAACTCATCCGTCAGCATCTAAATCAGGCCCTTAGTCTGCGTTGTAAGTGGAAATATAGGGCCTGATTACAACCTTGGCGGCGGGGATTGCTCTGTCCCAAATGTGACGGATATGCCGCCCGCCGTATTACAAGTTCCATTATATCCTACGGAACTTATAATATGGCGGACGGGATATCCGTCACATTTGGGATGGAGTAATCCCCTCCGTTGAGGTCCTAATCAGGCCCATAGTGTTGAATAGTGTACTTAAAAAAAAAAAATAATAATAAATAAAAAAAATTAAATAGTAAGTCTCTGCACATAAAAAGATAGGACTGTCCTAACTTTTTATGTGCGGAGCCCCTGCAGTTGTGAAGATACTATTCATAAAATACCTTTTTAAATAGCAAACAGTCATAATCTTACACAAAAATGTAAGTTTACCTTTATGAATGAGGCCCTATAACTTTAAAACTATTGAAACAATTTAGATATGCTACCAAAGAGGGCCCTTTATACCGCAAAATCGATATTTCTGACACAGTTAATGTAAGTCTGTTCAGCCATTTTCAGGCTACACCTGTTTAAAGAATACTCTGCGACACAACATGCCACTCCACTGTATCATGTCACTCCACTCTACGGTACCCCACTCCACTATGAGACTCCACACCACTCCACACTACACACACCACAGTAGTCTACCTCATCCCACGACACCTTAGGACATGTGTAAAGAAATGCCTCCTTGGCATGGTTACCCCCTGACTTTTTGCTGATGCCAAGTTATGATTTGAAAGAGTGCTGAGGCCTGCTATCCAGGCCCCAGCACCAGTGTGCTTTCCCTAAAATGTACCTTTGTCTCCACAATTGGCACAACCTTGGCACCCAGGTAAGACCCTTGTAACTGGCACCCCTGGTACCAAGGGCCCTAATGCCAGGGAAGGTCTGTAAGGGCTGCATCATGTCTTATGCCACCCTAAGGGCCCCTCACTCAGCACAGACACACTGCTTGCCAGCTTGTGTGTGCTGGTGGGGAGAAAATGACTAAGTTGACATGGCACTCCCCTCAGGGTGCCATGCCAACCTCACACTGCCTATGGCATAGGTAAGTCACGCCTCTAGCAGGCCTTACAGCCCTAAGGCAGGGTGCACTATACCACAGGTGAGGGCATAGGTGCATGAGCACTATGCCCCTACAGTGTCTAAGCAAAACCTTAGACATTGTACTTGCAGGGTAGCCATAAGAGTATATGGTCTGGGAGTCTGTCAAACACGAAGTCCACAGCACTATAATGGCTACACTGAAAACTGTGAAGTTTGGTATCAAACTTCTCAGCACAATAAATGCACACTGATGCCAGTGTGCACTTTATTGTAAAAATACACCCAGAGGGCATCTTAGAGATGCCCCCTGAAAACCTACCCGACTCCAGTGTGGGCTAACTAGTTTTTGCCAGCCTGCCACACACCAGACATGTTGCTGGCCACATGGGCAGAGTGCCTTTGTCACTCTGTGGCCAGTAACAAAGCCTGTACTGGGTGGAGGTGCTTCACACTTCCCCCTGCAGGAACTGTAACACCTGGCGGTGAGCCTCAAAGGCTCACCCACTTTGTTACACCACCATAGGGCATCCCAGCTAGTGGAGATGCCCACCCCTCCGGCCACTGCCCCCACTTTTGGCGGCAAGGCTGGAGTAGATAATGAGAAAAACAAAGAGGAGTCACTGGCCAGTCAGGACAAACTCTAAGGTGTCCTGAGCTGAGGTGACTCTGACTTTAGAAATCCTCCATCTTGCAGATGGAGGATCCCCGCAATAGGATTAGGGATGTGCCCCCCTCCCCTCAGGGAGGTGGCACAAAGAGGGTGTAGCCACCCACAGGGCTAGTAGCCATTGGCTACTATCCTCCCAGACCTAAACACACCCCTAAATTGAGTATTTAGAGGCTCCCAGAACCGAGGAAGATAGATTCCTGCAACCTGAAGACGAAGAAGGACTGCTGACCTGAAGCCCTGCAGAGAAGACAGAGACACCAACTGCTTTGGCCCCAGCCCTACTGGCCTATCTCCACACTTCAAGAAAAACTGCAACAGCGACGCATCCCCCAGGGTCCAGCGACCTCTGAAGCCTCAGAGGACTACCCTGCATCTAAAAGGACCAAGAAGCTCCCGAGGACAGCGGCCCTGTTCAACAAAACTACAACTTTGCAACAAAGAAGCAACTTTTAAAGACCACAGGTTTCCCGCCGGAAGTGTGAGACTTTCCACTCTGCACCCGATGCCCCCGGCTCGACCTGCGGAAAACTAACACCACAGGGAGGACTCCCCGGCGACTGCGAGTCCGTGAGTAGCCAGAGCTGACCCCCTGAGCCTCCACAGCGACACCTTCAGAGAGAATCTAGAGGTTCCCCCTGACCGCGACTGCCTGTTTCAAGGAACCCGACGCCTGGAAAACACACTGCACCCGCAGCCCCCAGGACCTGAAGGAACCAGACTCCAGTGCAGGAGCGACCCCCCAGGCGACCCTCTTCCTAGCCCAGGTGGTGGCTACCCCGAGGAGCCCCCCCCCCTGTGCCTGCCTGCATCGCTGAAGAGACCCCCGGGTCTCCCTATTGAAAACCCGACGCCTGTTTGCACTCTGCGCCCGACCGCCCCTGTGCCGCTGAGGGTGTACTTTCTGTGCCTCCTTGTGTCCCCCCCGGTGCCCTACAAAACCCCCTGGTCTGCCCTCCGAAGTCGCAGGTACTTACCTGCTGGCAGACTGGAACCCGGGCACCCCTATTTCCTTTGAAGCCTATGTGTTTTGGGCGCCACTTTGACCTCTGCACGGCCCTGAGCTGCTGGTGTGGTAACTTTGGGGTTGCGTTGTACCCCCAACGGTGGGCTACCTTGGACCCAACTTTGAACCCTGTAAGTGTTTTACTTACCTGTGAACTTAACAATTACTTACCTCCCCCAGGAACTGTTGATTTGTGCACTGTGTCCACTTTTAACATAGCTTATTGCCATTTTTGCCTAAACTGTACATACTATTGTGATTATTCAAAGCTCCTAAGATACCTGAGTGAAATACCTTTCATTTAAAGTATTGTTTGTAAATCTTGAACCTGTGGTTCTTAAAATAAACTAAGAAAATATATTTTTCTATATAAAAAACTATTGGCCTGGAATTGTCTTTGAGTGTGTGTTCCTCATTTATTGCCTGTGTGTATACAACAAATGATTAACACTACCCTCTGATAAGCCTACTGCTCGACCACACTACCACAAAGTAGAGCATTAGAATTATCTTTTTTGCCACTATCTTACCTCTAAGGGGAACCCTTGGACTCTGTGCATGCTATTTCTTACTTTGAAATAGTACATACAGAGCTAACATCCTACAACATGCCACTCCACTCTGGCACTCCACTATATAACGCTCTATGCCAGTCCACTTTACAGTAGTCTACTGTAGGCCACCCTACTGTAGGCCGCTCCATTCTACGCCACTCTACGCTATTCCACTATTAACCACTATATTCTATTCCATTCTGCTATTCCACTTTATGCTGCTGTACTCTATGCCGCTCTGTTCTACCAGGCCACTCTACTCTACCAGGCCACTTAAATCTATTCCACTTCACTCTACGACACTCCACTAGATGTCAATCTATGCCACTCCCCTTTACACTGTTCAACTGTAGACCACTCAACTGTACGCCACTCCACTCTACCCCACTCCTCGCTTTTTCACTATGCACCACTTTAATCTACACCAGTCCACACTATTTCATTCCATTCTATTACACTCTACGCCACTCCATTCTGTCACTCCACTCTGCGCCACTGTGCTGTATGCCAATCAACTGTGCCACTCCACTCTACAGTACTCTACCCTATTTCACTCCATGCTTCTCTACTCCAAGCCTCTCTACTCTATTCTACTACTGTATGGTATTCAACTCTTTGCCAGTCCACTTGTAGCCACTCCACTCTGTGCCACTCTGTTGTGCCACTCCACTCTAGCCATTCAACTTTGTCACTTCACTCTGCACCACTGTACCATATGCCACTCAACTCTGTACCACTCTACATTGTCACGTTTCTCTGTGTCATTGCATTCTGTGGCACTCTCCTTTACACTATTACACTTAGCACCACTCCACTCCAAGCTATTCGACTGTACGTCACGCCACTCTACACCACATGCTACTCTACTTTGCCATTCCACTCTACGACACTTCAATCTATGCTATTTAACCATACGCCAGTCCTTTTTACAGTATTTCAATCTATGCCACTTCAATTTACGGTTTGTCTCTATACACCACTCTACTCTTTTTCACTCTACTATTCCGCTGTATGCCAGGCTACTATATTCCACTCTACTATGCCACACTACTTGGCGCCACTCCACTATGCTTCAATCTTCGTCACTCTACTCTGCGCCACTCCATGCCTCCCCACTCTACACTATTCAGCTCTACGCCACTCCACTCCTCACTATTCGCTATACCACTAAACGTCACTCCAATCTAAACCACTCCACTCTATTCCATTCTCCACAACTGTTCTGTATGGCAATCAACTCTACACCGCTCCATTCTACACAACTCTACCCTATTTCACTTTACGTTATTCATCTCTATACCACTCCACTCTAGGCCACTGTGTGCCACTCCATTCCGTGTCACTCCATGCCACTGTACCATGCGCCACTCCACGATAATCCACTCAACTCTTTTTCACTCTGCTATTCTGCTTTATGTAACTCTACTATATTCCACTCTACTATGCCACTCCACTCTACTATACTTCAATCTATGTCACTCTACTCAGAGCCGATCCACAACACCCCACTCTACACTATTCGAATCTACCCCACTCCTCACAATTCACCATACCACAATACTCCACTCCAATCTACACCAATCCACTCTATTCCATTCTAAACCTCTGTATTGTATAGCAATCCACTCTAACGCTACTCCACTACTCTACCTTATTTCACTCTATGCCACTCGACTCTATGCCACTCCGCGCCACTCCACTCTACGCCACTGTACCATGCGCCACTACACTCTACGATAATCTACTCTGTCATGTGCCACTCTACTGTGTCATTCCACTTTACACTGTTCCACTCTGCACCACTCCACTCCAAGCTATTCAACTGTATGTCACGCCACCCTACACCTCTATACCAGATGCTACCCCACTGTGTGCCACTGTACCATGCACCATTCTACACTATTCGACTCTACGTCACTCCATACCACACTACTGTACCATAGGCTACTCCACTCTACTATGCCAGGCCACCCTGTGCCACTCCACAGCACTTCACTGTACTTAACTCCACGCTATTCAGCTGTATGCCACTCCACTCTATTCCCCTCTACTGTATGCCATTCTTTGCTGTGCCGCTCTGTTATTCCACTCTACGCCACTCAACCATACAAGACGTTACATCACTCTACTCTCTGCCACTCCACTCTATGCCACTGTACAAAACTATACTCAACTGTACTTTGATAGGCACTTAACAGCACTCCATTTGACGACACTTCACTCTATGATTGAAACACTTTTTTATAAAAAATAAATAAAGCCATTGAAATTCAGTTAAACAAACAAAAGGTTGAATACTAGCTATGGTAAGAGAAACGTTATGTTCGAGGCATGTGTGGTTGTAGATACACATGCTTAGTATAATCCCGCCATCTAGTGTTGGGCTCGATTGTGTGCAAGTTGTTTTTCTTCGTAGAAAGTATTTCGTGTCACGAGGTATCTTGCTGGTAATGTGCATGGGCATGAACATCATTGTTTGATTGTTTTCTTCTGCTGTCGATTTTGGACTTGTGCTCCTCTGCTCCATCTCAGTATCTTCGTTTCCTAGGTTAGGCTTAATGTCAATACTACTTTCGGTTGTGGTTAGTACTAGATCCTTTTTCGATTGTCCAGCAACGTCTGTTTAGTCGGGGCGACTTAGCTCGACCACTGCTCCCTTGGTCTTCTGCCCTTTGGGGCAACACTTCCATTTTGATGACATCCGTGCCATGTCTGTTTGGTGATGGAACAGAACCCTTTCTGCCCTCGCTGCCACACCAAGTTTTCATGCACTGACCAACATCAGATGTATAACTTGTGCCTCTCTCTGACCATTAGGAAGACCCCTGCGAGGCCTGCAAATCCTTGTGGTCCAAGAAAACGTTGCTGGATTGACAAGGTCCACAACTCTAGTTGCCCTGGTGCAGCACCAACTACATGCCAGACATCTTCAGATCGGAGGAACCTCAGGAGAAGGGTTACTCTGAGGTGTCGGCAGCAGATGAGGACACCTTCTCAAAGAGGACAGCTCTGATTCCGGGCTCGAGATGCACAACCTCAACCCAGGGCAACCTGTAAGTACAGAACTCCCTCCATCCCAGTCACAGCATCCCCAAGAACCGTATATTTGCCCAGGACTGACCAAAGTCTTCCGTGGGGCTGTCTCTGCCTTTGGGTCATGGCCAGCATCAAACAGCTGTCTGAAACACCCAGCTGTGACTCGCTGCTCAAAACGCAGCTGAAGACTCATGTTCCCAAGCTGATTGGAGTGGAGCTGAACATCGCAACCAGAAGCGCAGACACCGAAACACCGGTCTGGCTTGATGCTGAAACTGAGAGCATCAGAGCCAGAATTCTCTGCTTCGAAGCCAAAATCATACCCCTTCTTGAAGCAAACAGCCGGATTCTAACCTATCTGAACCTATGGAGCCAGTCATTTAACAGCTTCAACAGGAGATAGATTCCAGACAATGGCACCTTGTCATCCATCTGGACACTGGCCATATATTAACAAGACCTCCATCCACTGCTGTGCAGCCAACCAAGAGACAGTCAACTTTTGAGGAGGCTTTTGGACATTAGTGTCCCAACAAAACATAGGAAAAGGACTGACAAGACCACTCACAACACAAGCTCTCGCTAGAACATCAGCAATTGCCTAAGGAGGAAGTTCCGGCACTTAAAAAAATAAATAAAAGGGGACCATAGAACCAGTGCCATCTCTGCAGGATGTCTTCCCACTACTACAACAAGGCGACTTCATGGCAGCACTGGACCTCAGAGATGCCAATTTCCACATTCCCATTCACACCACAGGTTTGTAATAAACAACTAATATTTCAATTCAAGGTACTACCCTTGTGGGTCACAACATCTCCCAGGGTCTCCACCAAATGTCTTGCAATGTTAGCAGCCCACCCGCGCAGGCAAAACATACATCTTTTTCCATACCTAGATGATTGGCTCATCAAAAGGGTTACTTGTCTGCAGTGCTTCCAACATGCTCAAGCCACCTCACATTTGCTTACCAAGTAGGCTTCACAATCAATGCAGTCAAATTCCATCTCCAGCTTCTCCAGATACAACCCTACCTAGGAGCCATCCTTAATTCACAGCGAGGTATAGCTTACCCCAATGCTGCCAGGATTCAATCCTTCTAAACTCTTTGTCACATTGTTTAAACCTCATCTGCAAATAACAGTGTGGACGGTTGAGCGTCTCCTCGGTATGATGGCTTTTTGTATAGCCATAGTACCTCATGCAAGACTGAACATGCGTCCGTTGCAAGAGTGCTTAGTCACCAATGGTCTCAGGCAGAGGGGCTATTGGAGAATCTAGTGTTGGTCGGCCATCAAACTTGCCTCTCTCTGCAATGGTGGAACACCAACAATCTCCTAAAAGAGATCTCCTAAAATTTTTCCTAGAACCATTTCTGCAAAGAGCCATAACAATGGACGTCTCCCTCGCGGGTTAGGGAGTGCATTCTCTAAATCTCACTGTCCAGGGACATTGTTCGCTCAGCCAGAAACATCTCCATATCAATCACCTGGAGTTGCTATCTGTTCAACTAGCGCTAAAATGCTTCCTTCTTTACCTAATTGTTAAGGTAGTCCTCATCAAACAGACAACATGGCTGTCATGTATTATCTCCAAAGGCAGGGGTCACCAGGTCCCTTCAGCTCTCTCACCTAACCCAGACCGTTTGGAAACAAGCTATCAGATACAACAGTCACATGCTAGAAGAGTACCTGCAGGAGCCGACAACTGCTTCACAGATCTCCTCAGCACGAGACAGAGAGAATTAATTTTATTAGTTAATTAAGACCATAAAAATATTCCTTCAACATAAGATTAAGCAAAACAATAGCGGTACGATAAAACATTAGTAGTGCAATATAACTATAAAAAATAAAAAAATACTTTAATACATTCTAGAAATTTGCCCCCACTTAACTCCAGTTACTAGTACAGGACTTCCTAATTTTGGCATGTTTATTCATAGTATGTGGCTTTTGTTTCCACTGGGACCATTCCAATCTGCTGGCTTGTTTTGGCACAGGAGATTTTAGAGGTAACAATTTCCAGAAATTGGATAAGCCTAATTTTAAGTATGGTGTTTCTTGGATTAAATGCTTCAGTTAAAGCTTGTCTGCATGTTCTGACCCCTAATTCATTTAGTTCTTTTTTCAATAAACGTCTTCTTTCAGCAGCCAAAGCTGGACAAATGCATACCACATGCACTAGGTTTTCTACCGCCAGATGACAAAGGTGGCACTCATCGGTGTCTACCTACGGCCCCTTCTTCCATCTTGGCATGAGTCCTAACATTGGCACTTCACCCAGCCTTAGCTTTAGAAAGCGTTGTTTGATTTTCAATCAATAGGGGGCAGCCAGCAGTGGTGATTCTTTGGGAACTTTATATAAATTGTGAATCAACCAACCGGTCTACCTTTTAGCCAGGACTTCCCTTTCTTCTAGCCAGCTGTATAGTTTACTTGATTTATTCACTGCTTTATTAAAAGCCAGAGTAGGAAGCAACTGATCCCATACATCGCCTAATTTCAAAACAATAAGGCTTTTTTCCGGATGTTTTTTTATAGTTAATATTACCTCTTTCTAGGTTAATTTCCTGCCAAGCTAGATTAGCCAATGGCCCTTTTGGGGTGCGGCGGAGTTTGTAACAACATTTGATATATGCCACAGGTCGAGCCAATGTCTGCTTGACCAACATAAATTCCAATCTGATCTGGGCTGAGAAAGCATGTCCTGGTAGCCGAAAGACACTCTTATACACCTTTACCAAAAGTTTACCCAGGAGATCTTCCTCCGTCCCCATCATTATTTCAGTCCCATAGGCAAGAGTTGGGAGTAATTTTGCTCTCATTATGGTTGTAAATGGATTCAGTGCTTGGCCATGGACAGAGTTTGCAAGCATGCCAAAAGCTTGAACAAGTGCATGCACCTTATTTTTTTATTGCTTCTTTTTGAGGCGTATAATTGCCTCTAGCATCTATCATGACTACTAGATATCTATACGAGTTTACTTTCTCTAAGGTCTTCCCATTCAGATACCATTTACGTTGAGTAGTAGGTCTATGGTTCAGAGCAATCATTTTAGATTTACTATGGTTAATTTCTAATTAGTTTGTTCTTGCGTACTCTTCTAGGTTGTTTAGCAATTTTTGCATGCCTATTCTAGTATTGCTAAGCAATAATAGGCCATCTGCGTACAGCATTTTAGATAGTTGTGGGCCACCAAGAGATGGGGAGTGGACTGATTGATCTTTTAACATGGACGAAAGATCTGTTATATACGGATTAAAAAGAGTTGGCACCAATGCACAACCTTGTTTTACATCAACTGTTGTTTTAACTGCCCTAGAAAGATGTGAGCCTCCCCCAGTTTAACCTTCACCCATGTGTCAGAGTAAATCAATTTGATTGCATTCAAAATGCTTGCTTGTAACCCCCATTGCTGTAGTATGGCCCATAACTTGCATTGTGGGACACAATAAAAATCAGCTTTAAAATCAACAAAGCATAGGTATGTGGGAGTCCCAGTTGCTTTTGCTCTGTTGGTAATTAGTCCCAGTGCCATAAGATTAGTTAGCGTCCCTTGATACTTGGTGAAACCGCTTTGGTTTAGGGGCATTATGTTGTTGTCTGTGATCCATGTCTCTAAATGTTGTAGCAGGCAAGTCGAAAAGTACTTAAGATCAACGTCCAAGAGGGCGATTAATCTGATTGCTTGGCAAAGCAGCATTCCCTCCCTTATGTATGGGGTGGATTATTGAACCTCTCCAAGTTGCCGGAACAATTCCTGTTAAGAGCACATAATTAAACATTGCACCCTGGAAGTCATCCCATCTTTCTGTTGCCGGTTTAAACAATGCTTGCGGTAAACCGTTTGGGTCAGGTGTGCAGTCAGCTTGCGACTTCCCGATGATTTTTGCTAATTCTGATGCTGTGATCTTCAGGGTATTCAGGACGTCGGGTTCCCAAGTTATAGGGACCCCCTGAGTCAGCAACCCTTCTCTGGTGGGCTGCTCCCTTAGATGTGACTTTAAGTGGCACACCTAAGCTTTCTCTGTTATGTTGGCGTTGTTAGCTGCCTTTGGACCCTTGTCAATAGAATTAATAAATTTCCAGAATCAGATGATTTAGACACATAATGTAACTTGGCCCAGAGCATGTCCTGCTGATGATTTTTAAAGTACCACAATTCCCTTTTAAGCATTTTCCTTTGCTCTCACAGGGCAGACAGTAGTGATACATTTTCTGGAAATGTGCGCAGTTGCTTTAGCAGTCTGCCTACTTCTACTTTCACCCTATGAACTGGCTGCAGTATATGTAAGTGATTATGATGCTTCATTTGTGCTCCCTTTCTGAGGGATCTTGGTTTGTAAAATCAATAACGAAGTTCTCCCAGGGCGTTGTCAAATTTGCCACGTCCGTAGCCATGAATTCTAGCTTCAATAGAGCCTCTTCTGCTTGACTTTCTATGTTATTAGATGACCATTTCAGTCGTTTTAGGTTTTCAGTGCCAGTCACCCCTTTCAGAAGAGCCTCTTCCTCTGGCTTATGTGGTGAAGATCGAATCCTAATTTTCTGCGGTTTGTGGTCACTTTCCACATGGTGCATGATTTTAAAGTCAGTCACTAATGTGTACAAGCAGGATTTACCAGTGTGTAATCTAGGTAGGAAACCGGTTTCCCGGAAGATCTTGTCCATGGAGGTGGGATATTGGGCGATTTCCTGCCATTTAACATAAAAAGGCCTACTGATTCACAGATGCATATAAACTACTCCCATAAATTATCTTTCCTACTCTTTACTGGGAGAGTTTGGCCGGGACCTGTTGCTACTGTTTGAATATGGTCTTCACCGGGGCTATGAAATAGAAAAAGATTAAAATCACCTGAAATCAGCCAATATGCCAAATGTACTGTGCTTTTTATTATTACCAAATGGTTTAATAAGTTCTTAGCTTCAACTGTTTTCTTTTTTGAATTAATATATTTATTGACTAAGATCAAAGGTTCCTGCATGTTCTATCCCCAGCCATCAAGCCTGACTATTTGAAATGGTAGACCATCCTCCCTAAGCTCTTTGATCTTCGCGAGAATGCTTGTGCTGAAGTAGATTGCTAGGCCTCCCTTCGCTTTGCCAGATCTACTAGTTTTCATAGCTGGTCTGAAATATTCCAGAAACCCTATTAGTAGTATTGATTCCTTAGCCCTGGTTTCCTGTAGGAGTATAATATTGAATGAGCTAAAGAATTGGATTACTGCTGGATCTTCCAGTTTTGCCAGTAGGCCACCTATGTTCCACGAGCATATGTTTAATACCCCTTGTAGTGATTGTTCCTTAGCTATATTCAGTTTTTACCAGTCGCTCCTGTGGATAATGCCAGCGGTAACCATTTCCAGTCAGGCTGGGAATTCCAACTTGATACTAGTCTCTTCCTCCCTTCTTCCTTCCATATTTGAACTTTCAAAGGGGACTGAGCTCTTCTTATTTCGGTAGTCGATTCTTCAGTGGCTATGCTGGATAGGTGACAGCCTGTGCTCCATGCAAGACTGACCATGCGCCCTTAGATATTTCAATATGTTGAAAATCTAATAGCGGGGACCGGTATCTCTCACTTTAATAGATGACCACCTCAATACCCCAGGCTTTCAGCAAGTCCTTCCTCTCCATAATCTGTTTGGGGAGGTCCGGCACTGAAAAGGTAACGAGCACTGGGTCAGTAGGCTGGTTGCCTCTTGCTTGGATGAATTTTATAACAGCAATGTCGTCCGTAGACACATGTTGAAGGCCTGGAAGTGCTTTTATAAGTTTTAAGATAGTGGAGCGATTGAGAACGCCTGGAGAGGATCTTGAGATGAATTCTGGAATCCAAAGCTGCTCATAGTTCGATTCATGACTATTCGTACATATTGGAGTGGACCAATCTTGCTCCGGATGCCGGTTCTGTTCCACATGTCTGGGTTCACTCTGTCTAGTACATTGTTCATTTCTCTTGCTGCTTACGTTGGCCTGTGATAGTTGGCTAGAATCTCCTGGTGTATTATTTTTTGGCTTTGTACTCTGCTGGCCCCCTTGAGGGGCTTTCTCTTTCATCCATGTGGTTACCACTTGCTATGGGCAACCAATGCCCTGGATGGAACCTTGTTGACCGAGTAGCAACTACTGGGTCGAGGGGTTTCTTTACTTCTGTGTTTAAGTCAACACTTGCACTGACATAGGTAATAGTATCCATGTTTAACCTTCCACTTAAGGCCATGCTTTCCTTTCTTGATTCTATGGGAGTAATTTCTGTTGGCTTTGTGGTGGTTAGATGATGAAACCATGTCGACTTCCTTCCCTTTCTTGCTCGTTTCCGTTCTCTTTTTGATAAAATCTGAGTTATGGGGTTCTCCGAGTTCCTGGAATTATTGGCAACTTGTGAAAGAACCGGTGTTTCCATGACTTCCATACTAAGGCTTGCTGTAATATTACTTTCTGCTAAGTCGCTTTTATCTGCTATGGATGGAGATGATATCACTTGAGGGAAATGAAGCCTATCCTCTACTTCCTGCACAAAGGACGCTGATGTTAACATAGTAGCAAGAGAGATAAATTGTATGCATTCATCATTTCGGGCAGTGCAAACTTTTTTTAATATTCCTTCTAGGATTAGCAGTAGTTGATATAGTTTGTCTATTACCTCTTTACAAGAACAGATGGTAAAATCGTTGGTTTGTTTAGTTGTTATCAAGGCATTTAATTCTTCCAACTTACTGTCTATTCCGGAGTCAAATAACGCCAGTGTATTTAGCATATCTACCTGAATGTCCATTTTATTTGAATGAAACTGTAGTGCCATAACTGTTGCTTGCCTTGAGTTGAGGATTGCAGCCCACCTTTCGTTCGCACTGATTACCACCGAAGATTGTGATTGTGAGTTGGCCTTTTGGTCCCTTCTTAGGACTCCTTCGGGTGTATTTGCTTTGAAAGGTTCATTCTTTGAGGCTTTCGCTTTCTTTTCCTCTGCCAACCTGTTTAGCGCACCAGATTTTGTATCCCAGTGCTCCTGCTCCTCACCTTGAAGGCCATACGCCAGGAAGGAGTGGAGCTTAGGGCTGGATCACATTAGACCACCTTGCTGGGAGTTTTGTTCTAGGGTTTCCTCGGTTGCTACCATCTCTGAATCCAGAATGAATAGATTAGCTGGGCTAGACATCTGACGATGCTTGGCAAGATCTGAACAAGTGTTCCTCGTGGTTTTTGCTTGTTTAGGAGCATGGGGGGCTTCTATTGCGGGAGTTGGTACTGCTGGGGCTGTGAGTGCTGCTTCTCCTGCCAGGGGCTGTCTGCCCATAATAACAACTGTTGTGAAAGGGGAAGTGGGGTGGTAGATTTTCCCTGGCCTTCTTTTTAGGGCTTCCTTGGATTTTCAAGGCTTGTGTGAATGATGTATTGCCGCCTGAGTTTTGTTAGATTATTGCCAGTGGGACACTGCTGCTTCCACCATAGACGCTTACAACAAAAAAGTAGTCAGTTATCTTATGATGATTGAGTGGGGCAACATGGCTAGTTCCCCCCTCCAGGGTGGTCCCAATTTTCCAATTATCTGGTTCTCCCCAGCTAATTTCTTCCATACTAATATTTTGCTCAGCCGGGCTCCTGCCTGTTTTGTTAGTTGGGACCTGCCCCTTGCATGGGCTGAAGCGATCTAAATCACTGCTCACTCTCCTTTTAACCATTGCTTCATCCAATACCTGTTCTCTTTTCCTTTTACTCTTGGTTTGGTTAGTGGTTTGGTTGGTGGCATTCTTTTGCACTTTTCCTGACCTCATACTCATTCTCCTGATTAATCAGTCTGTCTACCAAATGGGCGATTGATCCACTCTGTGGGGACCTTCAGCTATGTCGGTGGTCCGTAGGTAAGATTATTCTCTAAGTCTGCTCCAATAGTGTTTGACTTTATTCCAGAGTATTCTCCAATTGCTGGAGTGCGCACCTGGCAGGCAGTGCATTTTACTTTGACGATGGCAGCCCAGCCATACCCAGTGCCGCACCACAAGCTGGACTGTGAGCTGTACTATACTGTGCTCTGTGCTGGAGAGCGTCAGACCTGGTCCTGATGCAGGTCTTGATGCAGATACTGGTGGCAGTACTAATGGATAGATCACATTACTGATGGTCATGTGATCATATGGTCTATGATAATCTATGGTAGTGGTACATGTTGGTACCGGTAGATGTTAATTAGACAATGTCTGAGAGGAGCCACCCCCTTTTTCTGCAGACCGGAAATTCGCTCTTAATGTGGAAGTCTCCACACTTTTTTTTTTTTTTTCCACACACACACCATACCGCCATACCTCCTTCCACTTTCTGTACCTTGGTACTACGTCCGTACTCCACTCCAGTTCCACTCTGCTTTGCGCTACTTGATCCATCTCTTGACCCGCTCTTAGTTCCTTCTTGATAATCTGAGGCCTTCTGGAACCTTCCAGGCAGGTTCACTAGGTTCTCTTGTTTCTCTGGGTAACTTGCTCCTGCACTACACTGCTCCGAAGGCCCCACAAGCTCCATGAACTCTGCGAGCTGCATGATGCCACCTTTCTTTCTCTGTCACTTCATCACATGCTCTGCTTGCTGGACCACAGTAACCGCAGCCGCCACCAATCCTCCTCACATGCTGAGGGGAGGGCCACCCCCTCTGCCTTTTCGTCTGGCTGACCCACTGCGCGGCACCCCGGAGTCAGGCACTCAGGACTTCAGGCTCGCCAGCGCAGAAAATCAATGAACCAGGGAGCTCAAGCAACGCTGCTCCTCAGTCGCTTCACCACCTCCAGCAGCTGTTTTCCTGGGTGCCCCAGCCTGCGCCGGGAGCCCGGGGAGCTCAAGCGGTCGCGACCACATCGCTGCCTCACTGCACTGCCGGTGCCCCAACAACGGCCCTGCATCGGTAGGCCGAGGGGCCCGGGGGCTGAGAGAGCTGAGAGGACTTGAGCGGCCGCGCTTCCCTGCTACGCTGCTCCACGTCGCTGCCTCATACGCTGCACTGCTGCCGCTCTGTCACTCACAGACTGAGATGGCGCACTTGTTGCTCATCAGAACCATCAGGGAATGCAGGTAGGACTGGAAAGCTTGGCTCCGCTCTCCCCAGCTTGTGACAACTTGATGCCTGAGGGCATAAGCTTTTTAACTCCCAGGCTTCTCAGAACGAGGCGTCAACAGGTCCATGAATGAGAGCTCCACCCATGAGTCCTCCTCCCATACTCTCAGCAAGGTGGTCATCCAGAAATAGACCTTTTCGCCACAGCAGAAATCGCAAAATGCCCAAACTTCACCTCCAGGTTTCCACAGTCCAAGAGCAACGCTCTATGGATGAGTTGGTCATGGATATTTGCTTATGCTTTTCCACCTCCCCCATTACATCTGTCTGTGGTTCGCAAACGTAGCAGACATCTTTTATCTCATCCTAGTAACTTCCACATGGACACGGAAACCATGGTTCACCACACTGCTTGAACTCTCAGTATTTCCCCACAAAGTACTGCTGAACAGGCATGCCCTTCTCATGCAGACTCATGGAGAAATCGGACACCAAGCTCCAGCTCCCTCAACATTGTGATCTGACTTGAGAACCCTAGAGTTTGGTTATTTGAACTTACCACAACCCTGTATGGGCATTCCTAAAGAAGCACGCAGACCAACTACCTACGTTTGTTATGCTGCAAAGTGGAAAAGATTTGCTCACTACTGTCATTCCAAACAATGCAACCCTTTAAACACAAATATTAAGGACATTGGGCCTGATTACAACTTTGGCGGAGGGGGTTAATCTGTCCCAAATGTGACGGATATCCAGCCCACTGTATTACGAGTTCCATGGGATATAATGGACTCGTAATACGGCATGCAGGATATCTGTCACATTTGGGATGGATTAACCCCCTCTGCCAAAGTTGTAATCAGGCCCAATGTCTGTCTATTCCATTTACATACTACTGGTCTAGCTTTTGCATCCCTAAGACTACACATAGCGGCGGTGGCTGCTTATCTGCATACCCGACAACAAACTTCTCTATTCAGAATTCCTGTCATTAAAGCCTTCCTAGATGGGCTTACAGTAGTTATTCCCCTGAGAGTGCCACCTGCCCCTACTTGGAATCGTGATAACCAGATTAATGGGCCCTACATTTGAGCCCCTTCACTCCTGCCTGCTCCAGTTTTTATCCTGGAAAGTATCATTTCTAACTGCTATCACTTCACTCAGACATGTCGGTGAGCTTCAGGCATTAACCTTAGAAGAACCCTTTTCCCAACTACATAGAGATACCAATCCCACATTTCTTCCAAAGGTGGTATGTCAATTCCTCTTTCATCAATCTATTGAATTGCGAAGATTTTTCCCCCATCCTGAATCAGTTTGCAGAAAGGGCTCTACAAACATTAGATATAGAACAAGCCGTTATGTATTATATTGATAGAACCAAGTCTTTTAGAAAAACACAACAACTCTTAGTTGCCTTTTCAAGACCACTCTAAGGAAAGGCCATTTCTAAAGCAGGGATTGCAATTTGGATAGTCAAATGCATTCAAACTTTTTATGCTAAAGCTAAAAGAACTTTACATACCCCTCCTAGAACTCATGCCACATAATAAAATGGAGCTTCAGTGGCCTTTCTAGGCAATACATTTAGCTAACGTATTGAAGGCAACTACATGGTCTCACCACATACATTTACCAATCATTACTGTGTAAGATGTGCTGGCCTGTCAACAAGCTAATGTTGGTCAAGCGGTTCTATACACACTATTTCAGACAACTGTAACCCCTGCAGGTTAGCCACCATTTATTGAGGGGGAACACTTTCCAGTCTATGCTAAGCAAGTGTATCCACAGCAACACATACCTTGAACAGTAAAATATGTTACTTACCCAGTAAGCATCTGTCGTGGCATGTAGAGCTGTAGATTCACATGTGCCCACCCTCCTCCCTGGACACCTGTGTGCGTTAGTTACCTTTGTAAGTTCTCACACATTCATTTAGCATGGACATATTAATATAGTACGCTATGCTTCCACTCCATCTTCACCTGCCTTGCGAGGAAACACTGTAACAATGGAGTAGATGCCCATGTGCATTACCAGCAAGAGGAGGAGTCCCTCTACCACGTAAGACTTTCTTCACAGAAAAAAACTTGTGTGTATATATATATATATATTTATATATATATATATATATATAACATTACCTACTGGCGGATGCAATAGGTAGTTCTAGCTAGGACCTAGTTTCCATTTAAAAAAAAAAAAAATTTTGACTGGCCTATATCTTTGGCACTGGTTGATGAATCTTCACAAAATGTTTCCAAAACATTTGATGCTCACTTCAGCTGCTGTCTGCAAAGTTTTGGGGTGATTCATCAAGCAGGGCTGAGGAAAAGGGAGTGTCCCAAAACGTGTTTTCCCCATGCTAATTTCCATAGGGATTCTGAACACGACTTTAGCCCGAACCGCTGTACGGATTTACGCCAAATTTAGTAGAAAGCTAGTTTTTGGTTCAGAAAGTTCCCTTTCTGTCATTTAGTGTAAATCCGTTTAGTAGTTTCCTAATTATTAAATGAAAAGCAAATTTATATATATATATAGGCATACAGAACCTCCTCAGAACCTCTGCGGATTTGGAGGAAAAACATGGCCCTGATTGGCTGGCCGCAACCTGACAGAAAAGTTGCGGCAGCCATTTTGTTTCTGTCAGAGTCACCAGATCCCCGGGGTCTGTGCACGTTCCCAACACTTCCACCACAAGACAGCTCCAATACTCTGATTAGAATTATCACAGAGTCTAAGAGAGTCCAAGTGGGGAAAAGGGGATTAGGAAGGGAACAGCTGGGAAGGAGACCTGTAGGAAGCAAAAAGGTTAAAACACACAATATCAAGATTATATCATATGAATCAGTACTAGATTATAACTCTAAGCATATTGTTCTGAAATATAGACAACCTATGAATAGACTTAAACAACTAGGCTTCTAGATTACTGGATACCTGAGAGGAAATCAAGGAATGGTTAAATGCAATATTCAGATTCAAACATTATCTTTTGCATGAGGATCAAGGAAAGATGAACATTATTATATACACACTACATCACATCTAGAATTCTAGCATTTTGTTCTCTCGAAGTTGTAGGAAACATGAATTGTGCACATTATATACTTTCACAAAAGGTTGTAAATACCATAGAATGATTGTGCACCATGAATAACAAAAGTTAGACTTGAGAAATAAATCACGCATCTTGCTAGCTAGAAAACCACCTCGTAAATGCCATGAAGAGGTAGCACATTATGAACACCGTGAT
Source organism: Pleurodeles waltl (assembly GCF_031143425.1). Lineage (NCBI taxonomy): Eukaryota > Metazoa > Chordata > Amphibia > Caudata > Salamandridae > Pleurodeles > Pleurodeles waltl. Next base: position 740,244,066 of record NC_090443.1, read on the forward strand.
ATTAAACACAAGAAAAGAATCGCGCTTCCTGCCGATTCAAATGTCACCATGAAAACGCCAGAAAAAGTTAGCGCACAATGAATAACATGAATTACACACAAGCATGAAATCACGCGTCTTGCCGATTTGAATGCCACCATGTAAATGCCAGGAAATGGTAGCGCACAATGAACAGCATGAGTTACACACGAGAAATGAATCGCGCATTTCGCCGATTCGAATGCCACCATGTAAATGCCTGGAAATGGTAACGCACAATGAATATCAAGAGTTATATCACAAGGAAAGAATTGCGCGTCTTACCGATTCGAATGTCACCATATGTATGCCTGGAAATTGTAACGCACAATGAATATTAAGGGTTAAAGAACGAGGAAAGAATCGCGCGTCTTGCCGATTGGAAAGTCACCATATGTATGCCTGGGGATGGTAACGCACAATGAATATCAAGGGTTAAAGCACGAGGAAAGAATTGCGCGTGTTGCTGATTCGAATGTCACCATATGTATGCCTGGAAATGGTAACGCACAATGAAAAACATGAATTAAACACGAGTAAGCAATTGCGCTTCTAGCCGATTCGAATGTCAGCGTGTAAACGCCCAGTAAACATAAAGCACACTTTCACACGCACAAGAGTCAAAAGATTTTATCATGATAATTAGGCCCAAGAACTCGAACTCCTTCGAGAACGGAATCGGGGGCCCAGCCCGACCTCCGTCTTACCGCCCTGATCAAGAATCACCAAGCGTAGTGAAAGGGCGAGGTCTGGAAGATCCAAGTAGGCCTCCGGAACAGGAGCTCAGGAAGTTGCTGCTGCTCTGCACCGGGACCTCTGGATAGTGAGCACGTGGAGCTGGGCTGGCTCCCTTTTTTAGATTCTTAGCCCAGCCCACCAACCACACCTAGGCATGCTGCAGGGAAGCTTCTAGAAGGCCCCTGGAAGGGGACCACACCCTGACACTGCCTGAAAGCCTGCAGCAGTACATTACATGTGAATAGTATTTACATGCATGATGAACATAAGTCTTCAGGATGAAACTCTGTAATGCAAAAGGTTAAACAGCATTATATCAACACAATGCATAAATTATGTTATCTTGAAATCATTAGGTTTTTGCATTCTGGTCACCCGTAGAGCGAGCACTGCCCTGATGTTGACAGTTTCTCGCATCGCTTGGGGGATGGGAAAAAAAATGTGTGAAAACATATAAGGGGTACAGGTATCCTGATCCCATTGGACACATAGCGGGATCCCTTAGGGACCACTCCTAGACAAAAATGTCCCCCTTTTATTTTATTTTTCAGGTGATCTGCAGATCCTCGAATCCTCCTCTAATCCTTAGCAGACCCTCCTCAAATCTAGGGTAAAAGCAAGGCCGTGCTTGGCTGGCCGGAAACTGACAGAAATATTAAAGTGTACGTTACATAAACCATTGAAAATCACGGGAAAAAAAAAACAAAGGTTACAGGGACATTATCATTTAGTTTGATGTTTTACCTATACAAAACCATAGAAATTCAGCATTTATAGTTATACTTATAATTATATTTATCTGAAGAAACTATAACTTGTGCCACAAAGTAACTTTGGGCAACAAGTTATAGTTTCTTAACATAAGTATAAGTGTAACTAGAGAGGCGGAGACAGGGCGAATAAACTCAGGATCATGGAATCTGACTACATTATCCGTTTGAACAGTTGCACACCTGGAGGTTTGAACTCGGATGAGGAGCTTTTTGTTCCTGTTGGTTAAATGTCTTATTTGCTGTTAAGCCATGTCTAGACTTTCTTTTCTTTTATGTAAAACTTTGAAGTTAAGTTTTACTGACATGGAAACTCGGAGGGAGTCTCGTTATTTAATGGCATGAACTGTGCACTGGTTTGCTGAATTGCAGAAAAAGTATGCATTGTTAAACTTGTTTTGGATTAATTTATATACAAAACAAACATTTCTGAAGTCCACCTTGGTCACTAGACCACAATGACTGTCATTTGTATATGACATCAAGCATTCTCACAAGTTGATGTTGCTAAATTAATTTTGTTACTGGTTTGCGCATATATTGGATGTCAAGAGTAAATGAGCTGATTTGCTTGATGTTAATAATTGTAACATCAGCTAAATTTTCGATTTTTGGTTATGATTGACTTTCATAAAATAAGCGCGCTATTTCTCATCTTTAATGTGGATGACTCAGGGAGATTTTCATTCTGTTTTCTAGTTACTACATGGAAGAAGCATGTTAGTGCATACACATGTTTTTTCTATTAAATTAGATGTCAAATGCAAATGAGCTGATATTCTTGATGTTAATAATTGGAACAGCTCTGATTAGTTATATTTGTAAATTTTCCTTTTGTTTCTGATTATTGATTTTTTAATAAAATATGCATATTATTTATCTTTAATGCAGAGGGCTCGGGAAGATTGAGTCTGTTTTTCAGTTACTACACGGAAGACATGTGTTAGTCTGTTTTCCTTATTTACAAGTGCTTTACAAAAAGTTTTAAAGGAAGTTGTGCATGTTTTCCATTTTGGCTGTGACAAGGATCCTGGAGATCGAAACGCACTGCAACAATAAACTTTCCTTGTGAAATTCAGTCCTGGAGTGTGAGTCTGGTGTTCGTATGAAGATGACTGTGCTGTTTCTTTGACATATATATATATATATATATATATATATTTATTTATTCACTAAAAAAAAACAAAGGTTACAGGGATGTTACATTTGGGTCCTGAATCTACTCGTGTAAAACCCTAGAAATTCAGTAGTTAGATTTTTTTCACGCCCCCGGCATGCATAGTTTTTATATTGAATAATTTGATTGCTAATGTTTCATTTATATTTTTTAATGACGTTATAGAAGTTGTTACGAGTGCTGAATATCTGGGGTAATTAGCAGTGTATCGCGAGTTACAGTTACCTTAGGGCACAAGTTATAATTATAGTGGACCTGGCCCACCCAGGGGCTCTTTAGAAATGAAGAGCGGAGCCCTCGGTTTAAAAAAAAAAAGAAAAAAAAAAAAAATCCCCGGATCCGCTGTAAACTGTGATGGAAACAAAATAAATCCTTTTTAGGTCTCAAAACGGGTTGAGGGGGTGTTGCTCTAGGACACAACCACCAAAGCTAAGGGGTAACGGTGTCTTTACTCTTGCCCCCTGTTAGACCTGACAGCCTTAGGGTAGTCACCCCTAACTTTTTGCCTGCCTCCCTCCTCGTTTTTGGATACTGTTTTTGCTGGTTTTTAGACTCTGCGCACTTTACCACTGCTAACCAGTGATAAAGTGTATATGCTCTCTCTCTGTAAACATGGTAACTTTGGATCATACCTGATTGAACTATTTAATCTACTTATAAGTCCCCAGTCATGTGCACTCCAGGTGCCTAGGGCATATAGATTAAATGCTACTAGTGGACCCGCAGCACGGATTGTGCCACCCACTTAAGTAGCCCCTTTTCCTTGTCCCAGGCCTACCATTGCTAGGCCTGTGTGTGCAGTTTCACTGCCACCTCGACTTGGCATTTAAAAGTACTTGCCAAGCCTAGAACTCCCCTTTTTCTGCATATAAGTCACCCTTAATGTGTGCCCTGGGTATCCCCTAGAGCAGGGTGCTGTGTAGGTAAAAGACAGGACATGTACCTGTGTAGTTATATGTCCTGGTAGTGTAAAACTCCTAAATTCGTTTTTGCACTACTGGGAGACCTGCTCCCTTCATAGGCTAACATTGGGGCTGCCCTCATACACTGTTGAAGTGGCAGCTGCTGATCTGAAAGGAGCAGGGAGGTCATATTTAGTATGGCCAGAATGGTAATACAAAATCCTACTGACTGGTGAAGTCGGATTTAATATTACTATTCTAGAAATGCCACTTTTAGAAAGTGAGCATTTCTGTGCACTTAAATCCTTCTGTGCCTTACAATCCACGTCTGGCTAGGTTTAGTTGACAGCTCCTTGTGCATTCACTCAGACACACCCCAAACACAGGGTACTCAGCCTCACTTGCATACATCTGCATTTTGAATGGGTCTTCCTGGGCTGGGAGGGTGGAGGGCCTGCCCTCACACAAAGGACTGCCACACCCCCTACTGGGACCCTGGCAGACAGGATTGAACTGAAAGGGGACCTGGTGCACTTCTTAGCCACTCTTTGAAGTCTCCCCCACTTCAAAGGCACATTTGGGTATAAAACAGGGCCTCTGCCCTACCTCATCAGACACTTGCTGGAGAAGAAACCGGAACCAGAAACTACATCCTGCCAAGAAGAACTGCCTGGCTGCTCAAAGGACTCACCTGTCTGCTTTCTACAAAGGACTGCTGTCTTGCTGTTGCCCTGCTGCCTTGCTGAACTCTTGTCTGGCTGTGAAAGTGCTCTCCAAGGGCTTGGATAGAGCTTGCCTCCTGTTCCTTGAAGTCTCAGGACCAAAAAGACTTCTTCCTTTCACTTGGACGCTCCGTGCGCCGAAACTTTCGACGCACAGCTTGTTTCGCGGCGAGAAAAACGCCGCACACAGACGCTGATCGACGCGACGCCCTCGGGGCGATCGAGACTTCGACGCACAATCTCGCAAGGACAAAGCCGCTCGACTTTCCAGGAGAAATCGACGCGACGTCCACCGTGAGTGCGAAACTTTGACGCACGGCCTCGCAAGGACAACGCCGCCCGACTTCCAAGGAGAAATCGACGCGACGCCTGCCGTGAGACCAAACTTTCGACGCACGGCCTCGCAAGGACAACGCCGCCCGACTTCCAAGGAGAAATCGACGCGACGCCTACCGTGAGATCGAAACTTCGACGCGCAGCCCCGCAGAACGACGCGCAGCCGGAAAACAAGCAGGAGAATCCACGCACAGACCCGGGACATCTGGTAATCCCCGCGATCCACAAAAAGAGACTGTCTGCGCGCCGGAAAACGACGCCCGACTTCCCCGCGTGGAAAAGACCGACGCAAGTCTGTGTGTGCTGAGGAGAAATCGACGCACACACCCCTTTTTCCACGCATCTCTTCTCCTGTGGCCCTCTGAGGAGATTTTCCACCAGAAACCAGGTACTTTGTGCTTGAAAGACACTGTATTGCATTCTAAGGACTTAAGACACTCTATATCACTTCCCTGTGATATTTCTACAATTTTCCATTGCAACTTTATTCTTTTTGACCTACAATTATCCTGATAAATATTATATATTTTTCTAAACACTGTGTGGTGTATTTTTGTGGTGCTATATGGTGGTATTGTATGATTTATTGCACAAATACTTTACACATTGCCTTCTAAGTTAAGCCTGACTGCTCGTGCCAAGCTACCAGAGGGTGGGCACAGGATAATCTTGGATAGTGTGTGACTTACCCTGACTAGAGTGAGGGCTTTTGCTTGGACAGGAGGTAACCTGACTGCCAACCAAAAACCGCATTTCTAACACCCCCTTTTTAATTTAAAAAAAAAAAAATTTGTGGGACTTGGCTGAAGCAGAGTCCAAAAATGGCTGGCAACACTACCTGGTTTGAAGTGTTGACAGCCAATCAGAGCCGTGCATTTCCCTGCACTGTGGCCAGAGATATATACATTTGGATTTTCTTTAATATCTCAAAAACTACTGAACGGATTTACATCAAATAAGCGAAATTTGGTGTAATTACGTCCAGTGATTTTGGCTGTAAGATTGTTCAAAGGTCCTATGGGAATTAATCTGGGAAATCTAACTTTCTTGCCCTCCCATTTCTCTGCCCCTGCTTGATGGATCACCCTGAGACTTTCCGTGCGCAACAAGAAGTCCCTTTTATCCACTCTTTGTTTGGAAAATTCATCAAACGTCAAAGATATAGGCAAGTCAAAGAACCCTTTTTCTTTGGAAACATGGTCCTAACTATAACTACCTTGTGGTAGACGCCACTAGGTAATAAAAATAAATAAATATATATATATATATATATATATATATATATATATATATATATAGATATATATATATATATATATATATATAGATATAGTTAGGTCCTAGTTTCTATAGAAAAAGTTTTTTTTGTTTTGCTAATAACTTTGGTGTCGTTTGATCAATCTTCGCGAAACTTCCCAAGAAAACACGATGCTCACTTGAGCGTCTTACTGGGAATTTTCGGCGTGATCTGTCAAGCAAGGACTGAGAAAAAGTGGGGGGAGGGTCCCAAAACCCTTTTCACTATGCATTTTTCTATAGGGATTTTGAACAGCAATAGAGCCTGAACCACAGTACGGAATAGCTCTTGGATCAGAAAGCGCCCTTTTTTCATTTGATGTAAATCCGTTCTGTAGTTTTCTAGTTATTAAATGAAAAACAAATGTGTGTGTATGTATGTGTATGTGTGTGTGTATATATATATATATATATGTGTGGATCCTCCTCGGATTCAGAGGAAAAGCAAGGCTCCGATTGGCTGGCCGCAACCTGACAGAAAAGTTGCAGCCACCAGGTATTCTGACCCCATAAGACACATGGAGGGGCCCCCCTCAAGGGCAAAATTCTTTCCATTTTTGTTTTTTCTGATTGATCCACAAATTTGAGGATCCTCCTCAGATCCCTCTTGGATCCTGGGGAAAAACAAGGCCATGATTGGCTGGCAGCAACCTGACAGAATTATGAACGCGTGCATTACAAAACCCATAGAAGTTCACTGAAAAAAAACAAAGGTTACAGGGACGTTATAGTCAGGTTGGCGTTTTACCTATACAAAACCATAGAAATTCAGCAGTTCTAGTTATACTTCTCTCTCTCTCTCTGTGTGTGTGTGTGTGTGTGTGTGTGTGTGTGTGTGTGTGTATGTATATATATATATATATATATATATATATTTGGTGTGTTGTCTTGTCTAGCTGTGAAGTCATGCTCACAAATGTGCCTGTGCTCACACTCTCCCCTCGGTCTCCTTTCATTAAGTTCCTACTGTGGGTGAACTTTACCGGAAGCCTTTATCCTTGTTTACAGATTGCATTTCAAGCAACGTGAAGGACTGGCTTGCATTGAACATTAGGATGAATATACTGAGCTTTTTTTAAGGCTTTGAAGGGCATCAAGTAAAGTGACCAACGACTGGGGTGAAAGTCAATAACTTCACTGTGATATTTATGGTTTAATTTAATTTTCCAGCATTGTCATAATTTCTAGATTTAAGAAGCAGATGAGTTGTCAGGTGTTTATGTTGGTGGTTATTGCATTGTATTCTTTATGTACTTGATCATTTATGAATGATGGAGATTTTGTTTTGTAGAATTGCAGACAATCGCCTAGAACAAAGTAAGAAACTTCTTGTTGAAAAAGAACACACTGTGCAACGATATAGAGAAGAAATGAAAAAACTGAAACTTGAATTAATGGAACAGAACAGGCACCTGAAAAGGTAATACTTTGAAATATCGTCTGTTTCCTGTAACAAATTAAGTATGGTTTTGAAGGGCATACGTGGTCATTTTAGAACCTCCATTTTTTGTGTGCCTTCTCCTTGCTTTTCCCTCCGTCTTTGTGTGCCTTATCCCTTGCTTTTCCCACCGTTGTTTGTGTGCCTTCTCCTTGCTTTGCCCTCGTTTTCACTGCTTTCTCCTTTCTTTTTCTCCTGTTCTTTGCGTGCTTTCTCTTTGCTTTGCCCTCTTTTTCACTGCTTTCTCCTTGCTTGTTCTTACATTGCCACTCCTGCTTGTTGCCTGTTATTTCCTGCCACCCTCCTAGCCCCGCCTACCTCCTCCCAACACCCCTCCTTTAATCAACTTAATGGAGGCCGCAGTCCGACCCCATTGAGCTGGTACCAGGCCCAGTTTGCCCCATGTTGCTGCATCACTCTTGCTCATGTCTTCTTTTTGCTTTTTTTTAGCCTCTTGAAACCCTCCAGGGTGATTCTGTAATGAGCTTCACTGATTCTGCGCCATGTGTGAGTTTGCATACAGTCAGTAGGACCCCAAGGGCATGATATGCACAGGGTCCCAAGAAATCTCCAATCATCCCACAGCAGGTAGATCCAGTCCCTCACTACCCCCACTTGCAGGGGGAGGAAAGAGAAGGTTTCCAGTCTCCTGCTTTAAGAGCTTCTATTTTCTGTGTGTTGGAAGTCAGGCTGGCTGTTTTAAACCCGCTGGTCCAGCTGTCCTAGTGCATGCACGAATGAAAGGGAATAGGCCAGGACTGACTGCAGGAGACTGTGCAGACAGACACAAATGGAGGAATGACCTTCTCAATTAATTGCCAGTGGGAAATGATCACCTCCTGGGCCCAGGTCTTAGGGCTATATTCACATATTGTTCTTACCCCCCACCGCTCCCCCCCTCCACTCCCCTCACCCAACCACCTCATCTTTAGCTACACACCAAACCTGCCCTGCAGATAATATAGTGGGTTTATGAAAACCTGCTATGAGGTCAAAACAAAGAGAAATAGAGGTAGAAATGACAGAAGTTGAGAAGAGGTTAGACTGCCTAGAAAGAACTATTGCATAGGTGCGGACCACCACGAGGCGGTTGGATGAAAGCACAGCAGACTAGTTCAAGAAGTGTGTATACTGCTTGTGGTTGCACGCCTATCTGTAAAGGTTGAGTGGCTAGAAAATGCAAGGCGTTACTATATCTTACAGATTCTGAGGTGGCCAACAAGGTATGAATCCAAGAACCTCATAAAGCATTTATGCTTCATGAAGTGAACCTGGCTATAGATGAAAGATCCTATGAACTGACTGTGGGCTAAAGGGGGGGAATGGAGTAGTGTAGTGTCTGTACTCTGGGAAGACATGTAGGAGGAAGTTTGAAAGGTAGGTGCAATCAAGTTATTTTTCCAGGGCAAAATGATCTTTTTTTTCTTCCTCAACTCAGCCCAGAATCACTTGAACGGAGACAAAAGTGTAAGAGGTGTGCAGGATCTTTCTAGCATTGGGAGTGCAGTCTTCCGTTATCTTGACGGAGAATGATAGCTTAAGAGGGGGAAGTGTACAGCAGATCTTAAGTCAAGGCTGCTGAGCAACAGTCTTAAATATGTATGGTAAAGTGACACATGCAGATATTGACCACCGATACTGAATAATTTACCAATGAGCTGAGCAGACACCCCTCTGTGTTAAAGTGCCTACACTAGGGTGTGTGCTAAAATAAATATTATTACTTCTATGTTAACTGTTCTTATACTAGTCTTTTACATATTTTACCACCAACAACAACTAATTTAGTGGATTCTGTGTAGACACATGGTGCATAGGAAGGCAAAACATAGCTATTGTTTGTGTATATGTTCACGGCTAAGTGCTTATGCCAGTTATGAGATGCCTAGTGTGTTTTGTTTTTTTAAGTAAGTTTTTATTGTTTTTATAATTAATACAGTTATAAACCATATCAAATTAAACATCTCAACATAGAAATTAAGGATCACTTCGCCTCTTGTATTTTCCAAAACAGTATAGTCTGAAGAACTGCGAAAACAATCATGAACAAACTAATACATCAAAATTAGAGAATAATGAAACAATACAGCAGACAAACAAGGAAAACATTCACAATAAACTTTTCCATCCATGTTGGCTCATGTCTAGGTAACTCAAAGTCCATTGCCAGTAATGTTATTGAAGCTTTGTTAGTAACCCCTGTCTCTCAGTCGGTCTGGGTCAGAGCGGAGTTGTTGGTGCTCAATCCCAGCAAATCGCTCAGTGTTGAACTGTACAAGCTAGCGGGCCAGCTCAGGAGGATGGAGATGCAGGACAATGTTGGACTGCTCGTAGGACAGAATTCCACAGTGGACTTCAATGCCTTTGATGGCCCTGAGACTTCGGGGAACAGGGGGCAAGCCAACAAACCTTTGGAGATCACTTTGGAGATATAGGAGGTTCCTTCAAGCAGAGTCAGGGAACAGCAGGTGGCAGGGCAACAAGCAGGAAGCAGTCCTTCCCGAAAAGCAGTCCAGTTGAGTCCTTTTGAGCAGCCCAGAAGTCCTTCTGTCAGAGAGTGGTTTTGAAATGCACAAGTATTCCTTTCAACTCAGTTTTGTCTACCAGACTTTCTGTGGGGCATTATCAGTCCTTTGTGTGTGGTCAGGTCACTAATCCTTTGAAGTGCAAGTGGGGCCCCTTCCTCTCTAGCGGCCCAGGAAGACCCATCAAAATGTGATGTGTGTAGATGGGTCCTCAGCCACACCTAGCATTTCTGTGTTTGTGGCTGTCTAGGGAGAATGCACAAAGTGTAGCTGTCACTTATCAAGACATGTATTGGAGACAGGCTGTAAGGCACACAGACCAGTAAGAGCAGAGAAATGCCCACTTTCTAAAAGTGGCATTTCTAAAATAGTGTTGCTAAATCCAAACTTAACAGTAAAGAGGATTTATCATGAGACCTCATCTTTTTTCATTTTCAAAATTCTTAGAAAGTTGTTCCCTTTGATTCCACAAGATTTGCAGAAGTTGGTAGTTACGGCCCTTGTGCTTTCAAAAGTGGATTACTGTAATGCTTTATATATCAACATCCAGCAAAGACTCCTAAATAAATGGAATGTTTTGCAGAATGCAGCTGCTCATATGCTGCTTGGATCTCAAGTATCAATTTCCAGCACAGGCCTTAGGTACAGCTTCACTGGCTACCTATCCGCAAACACATTGACTTTAAGACTTTCTATATTGCTTTTAAAGCTCTGCATGACTCGGGTCCTGAAAATCTTAAGCAGAATTTTACAGGGTATTTTGCATCTAGGACTTTGTGATCCTCTGTAGCTTATACTGTAGTCATCCCCAAAATCAAAAGAGCCCACTTGGCTGACAGAAGCTTCGTATATTACATGGCTAAGCTGTGGAACTCTCTTCTACCACAGCTGGAAAAAAGAGCACAGACCTTTTTTTTTTTTTTTTTTTTTTTTTTTTTAGAAAGGCACTAAAACATGTCTTTTTAAATCAGAGAGTCACTGTGGTTTAAGTCTGATTTTTATTTATTTATTTTTTTGTCAATGTTTGGTCTTTTTTGTAGTCTTCTGTGGCAGAAAGCACCAAGACACCGTTGGGCGAAAGTTGCGCTTTATAAATTTTCCTTTCATTGCCATTCCAAGATGTGAATCATGAGGAGTTACTCCATCCTGATCAGGAATTACCACTTAAAACTACATTAAGGGATTGCCAATGCTGGCCTATGAGAGGAGTAGTCTTCACATTAATGAAAAACGACTTTGGGAGTTTTTCACTATCAGAACATGTCAAACTTAAAGTACATTTTCTGCCTTTTGAATACACTGCACCCTGCCCTCTGGGTCACATAGGGCATACCTTAGGGGTGAGTATGTAATAAAAGGGGAGTTTGAGATTTGGCAGGGGGTTTTTAAATGCCACATTGGGGTGGAAGTGAAACTGCACACCCACAGGCTCTGCAATGGCAGGCCTGAGACATGGATAAGGGTTTACTTTGGTGGATGACACAACCAGTTCTGCAGACCCACCAGTAGCATTCAATTTACAGGCCCTGAGCACAGGTTGTGCACTCTACTAGAGACTTATAAGTAAATAAAATATGCCAATTGGGTATGAGCTAATATTACCACGTTTAGGGGAGAGAGCCCAAGCACTCAGCACTTGTCAGCAATGGCAAAGTGCACAGAGTCTTAAAATGAGCAAAAACGAGTAAAAAAAAAAATAGCGGGTGGGAGGCAAAAAATTCGGGGAAAACCACCCTAAGGTTGTCGGGTCTAACACTAGTGGCACTGGATTGGTCGACGTAAGTGTGGTACCCAGAACTCCTAAGAATAAGCATCTGTTCTGATAAAGCTGACTCTTCAGGAGGATCTTCTGTTGCAGCAGGAGGCAGGTTGCTGCACCGAGGCCTGCACAATCAGCTTCTCCGTGCTTGGAGATTCAGCAGTGACAGTTCACTGCATTTGAACTTCCTCCTGAGGTCATTTATGTGATCTTGGTGGCAAGGAAGTCCCTCTACTAAATCGATGTATGCCAGTCATTCGGACAAATTTGTGGGGCTTGCCAAATTACCTGACATTTTGTTGTTGGTTTAATCTGTGGCCCAGCAAAGACTTGTTTTGTGCACTGTTAAAGGCTGTTTACCGGCTTTTTCGGCTTTTCGGTTGTTGCATGATCAGGTTTCTTTATTTAAATCACCTGATGAGATTTTTTAGAGGTTTGCAACACCCGTTTCCTCCAAAACCCTTTGTGATGCCACAGTGGGATTTGCATCTAGTACTCACTTTTTATGTTCACCCTTTTGACCCACTGTACAGTTGTCCATTAAGGTTTCTGACGTTGCAAAAGGCCTTTCTCATCTCCATAATGTCGGATAGGTGTGTCAGCGAACTGCAGCCTCTTTCTGTTAACGAATCCTATAGAACAGTCTCCTCAGATAAATTGGTGTTGTGGATCTGAATGTCCTTTTTACAGAAAACTGGTACTCCATTTCAGCTTTACATCTGCATGCCTAGGTGGCACTTTATGTGGCTCTGCTCGTCACTTTTGGAGCGGAATGACATTGGCATGAAGCTGCATGACCCCACCACCTGTTGCGCAGGTACTCCTTTAAAACATCCAGGTCCAGTCTGACACCAGAGGAATATTCACAGGGTGATGAATCTGCGGTTAGAGTATCCACCAGAGAACCTGTATGTTCCTCAGATGTCACTAAATGCAGTGTCAGGGGTCCATGGTTTTGGAGGCTTAGGTTTGCATGGATTCAGGTGTCAGCAATTTTTCCACCCACAGGCCCCTTCACCCTAGTTCTTTGTTTTAAGTTCAAATGCTAGATGAAATGTACTGTAATTCATTTGAAATCTTGTTTGCCTGTGTCATCCTTTCCACCTACACTGTAAAATATTCTTGGCTGGAAAAATAAAAATTGGTTTATGATCTTGTCCTTAACAATATGACAATCACTTCTGGTATCTGGGTCTGTGTGCATCTGTGTGTAGTTTTTAGGTGTGATGAGTAATGATGCTTGCGTCGTTCACTCCGAACACTTTGTAGTACTCAGAGGTTTTGGTTCAGCCTCCTTTAGCCCTTGGCTTCTTTGACTCGGAAACCTTCAGCCTTTGCCTTGAGACATTGTTAGTTGCTTCTAGGATGAGCCGGCAAGAGTATTTTATTCTTTCCTTCTTGCTACCTGCTCTTTGGCTGTATCCTTCTGATTGTGTTGAAGGCGTGAAAGGCTGTTTTACGTCTGAAAGCTACACACTGCCATCACACACTTAGGGCTACGAAAGAATTGATTTGCGAGTTGCAAATTGCTAGACGCAAAACCTTATGTTGAACAGTGTCAATGACACTGTTTGCGATTTGCAAGGGGGTCGCAAATGCCCTACCTCATGAATATTCTTGAGGTAGGTCGCAATTTGCGACCCCCTTGGGAATGGCCGCCCTCACAGGGCTGGTGGCCTGCTAGAGTCAGCAGACCACCATGTCTGTGACTGCTTTTAAATAAAGCAATTTTTGTTTTTTGAAATGCAGTCTGTTTTCCTTAAAGGAAAACGAGATGCATTCAAAAACAAAAAATGAAACGTTTTTGTTTCATTTTTTCAGAGCAGGCAGTGGTCCATGGAAAAATGTTTTTACTGCCATTCACATTGGGAAGGGGTCCCATGAAGACCCCTTCCCATTTGTGAATGGGTTAGCACAGGGTGACACTGGTGCTAATTGCGATTGTTTTGCGACCGCATTTGCGGTCAGTAAACAATCATACATGGGACTGCGACTCACAATTAGGAAGGGAAAACACCTTCCTAATTGCAACTCGCAATCAATTCCTTTTTGCGATTCGATAAATAGTTAGCCGAATCGCAATAATGGGTTTGAACATACCAAAGTGCATTTTGCACGTCGCAAATGCCCAGATTCGCTGCTTGCGATGTACAAAATACTACGTACATGTGGCCCTAAATTCTTTATTTCGTCAATGTATTGCATACGCAAACCAATCTTTTTTTTTTTTTCTTCTTCATTACTTTTCACTGCACGAAATATTTTCAATTGCTTTTATAAGTACAGAGCATAGGTGTTAACCGTATTAGCGGTTCCAATGCTGGTCACCTTTGTGACTTCCCTCATGACAGCAATCCTTTCTACTGTGAAACGGTAACAAGGTCAGATACTGATGCTTTTTCCACTTCATTTGCTCCTTCATTAAGGGCCCTTTAATCTACTGGCTTGCAAAGGTGATTTAGGAGTTTTTCTCTATGACATGTAAACGCCTATTCATATTTCTTGTTACATGTAATACCACTGGTTACCATGGGAGGCAGTGGTTTTTGTGTTTAACCCCTCTGATAAGCCCTCATTGCAGAAGATTTGCACTAAAAGAGGTGTTGTATATTGTGTTGCCAACTGTAATTTAGAATTTCATGCAATTTCATGCATGTATGCTTGTGGAAAAGCTTATTCCCAGTACAGTAGGACAGTGTTTGTGATGACAATTACTGATCTGATTGAATAAAAAATATCTGTTACACTACATCTGTTCTGTATATTAGAAAAGGCCTTGACAAAGGAAGTAGGTCTGACATATATAGTGAAAAACCTATTTTAAAGGTGGATTGTTATCACACTGTATCCAAATCTGTGGAGAGGACTTTTGTTAGGTGAATTCTGACAAGTTACTGTAGTAGTCAAGGCTTTAGATGTTTGTAAACCCTCCTATGTCCACTGACAAGCGTTGGGTGGGGTGGGGGGGGTAGGAGATTTAAGCCTTGTAGGCGAGGTTGCGTATTCTTTTGCCAAATGTAATTTTATATGTTTGGAATGTTATGCTTTAGCATGTAGAAGTAGGTGTATAAAGGTACAGATCTGGCATGTGGCCTCTTTAGGTATCTGCCAGGCTCTTGGCAAAAAAGCAATATACCTAAAGAGAGATTTTGGACCAGACCTCTTCAACCATTTGTCGGAGTGTCACTCCCAAGAGGTTTCCGCCCATGACAACATATTGCCAGTGCCAGGGTTTGTGCATCAATCAGTTCATTGTATCATTTTCTTCTTTTAAAAGGTCCTCCCTTTTTTTGGTCCTTCTTTTTTATATTTATTCATTTATTTTTGGAGTGTCCGGCAGCCCTTTAGAAAATGCTACCAGGTCACTCCTGTACTGCTCGGGTGTGTACTGCAGTGTGTACTGCATTCGATGTGGCCCCTGATTCTAAACCAGCCGGCCATCTTAAAAGGAATTTTCTACTGTGTATCATTGTTTTACCGCTACAAAATGACTAACACATTAGAATTAACATGTCAGCCATCTTGGCCTGGTAGAGCAACTCATCGCTATGCATGCTATAGTTGAAATATGGGGGCTTGCTGCTGTTTCTATTTTTTTACTTATTCTTACCTGCAAGTATATGGCCACAATGTTTGTGGTACCATTTTTCTTTTGATGAATAGTGCATATGCGTGTTAAGTTTGTGTGACTATACTTTATATTGTGGCCAGGTGAGTGGGTGAATGTAGGAATGGGTTAGTATATGGATGAATTAATGCATTATCGCAGGAATTGGTGCATGAGTGATGAGATCTTGAATGCCTAACTCACCATTAACTGAAGCAGCACTTGCAGTTATTCGCCACGCCAACTGCCATTGCCAGTGCTTCTCCTGTGAGTACCCACTTTTAGACCGTTTTAAATAAGGCTACAACATGGGGTTTTCCAATACAGTATGGCCACTCCTTTAACTTCTGTTGTTAAAGTATACAAATGTCAGTTAGATTTTAAATAAGATGTGCTTGCTCATCAAACTCCAGTTACCGATTTCCAAATGCAGCATTTTGTAGGGTCTTATACCTGCACTTGATGTTTTTATTTTGAAAGCCGTCCAGGGCTACCTCCTATTTTTTTTTTTTATGAAAGTCTGCCTCAGCATGTGTGGACGGTTTAGGTTTCCTTCCACCTCTGTCCACAGATTCACCACTGACATCCCCTTCTCCTGTTGGAGGTGGACTTTCAGAATGGATACAGAGAAAATGAACCAGCTAGAATGGCACATTGAGGCTGAAGCCAAATATGTTCTACTGACTCTAGACTAATAAATTCAAACATGCAGTTACTGCTTCTCTGTGTTCCTCAGTTATTTTCTTAATAAAGAACCAAATAGGCCTAGCAATTGATGAACCTACACAAATGATTAGTTAAGTATATTTCATTAAAAGTGAAACATTTAATAACAGAGGCAATTAGGTTTGTGAAATGTGCCTATAAAAATACAACTTAGTAAAGCTCCAAGGTAAAGGGAGCACTAATGTTTTTGTAGTGGATTTCATGGACAGTTTACCAACCTCTAGTTATGGTAAAACAGCATATAATTTTGCCATATTACTTGTATTCTGACTTTCATAAATTTTTACTTGTTAGAACATACTTTATATTGGTACATAATACTGATATCTAATCTCTTCTGCTTCATATTTCTCACATTTTAAATAACTTGAAGGGACAAGCTGGTTTTCAAGCAACTCATGAAGTCCGAACAAGAAGTCATGCAGTAGCCATATTGAAGAATGTTTCTGCTAATACCGATTAATGTCATCTTATCCCCATTGAACCACTTTTTAATGCCTTCCTTTTTTATGAATGGGTGAACCTTTTTTGTCTTTTAGAGCCGAACAACAAAGGAACGAAGCTCTGCGTAATGCTGAGGACCTGACTAAAGCGTTCCAGCAATATAAAGAGAAAATTGCAGAAAAATTAGACAGGGTAATCTATTTTAATGTTGTCTATGTTGTTTCTTAGATATATCTAAGATGACTGTCTAGAATCAATAGCATGGTTTACACACTGAATGAGTGACATATATGTGATGTATAGTATCAGTCCGAGGTATGTATAATTACTGAGTGGAAAGGTATTAAGTATTTAATTTGTCATGATGACGTTATATTCTGCATCAACATCTCAATGTGTTGTTTACTAAGACTGGAATGCTCATCTGGTATGATGTTGAACAACCTTTGAACTGGTTTTTCTAACTTTTGATTTATTTTCATCAGTCTGTATCATGTAAACATATAATCTTTCTGCAAGTGAGGATGAGGTGGAAGGAATCAGCAGATTTTTCTTCTTCCGCAACGTGGTCATACCTCAATTGGCTTTGTTGTAACTCCATCCGCAAGGCTTTGTCAGTGGTGTATAATAGACTCCCAGCATGTGCACCAATGCACCTGCACAATATTTCCTTGGTTTAGACAGTGCCTTGATCAAATGTCTCAGATAAAAGTTTCACAGTTCATGCTCTGTTGTGAGTCCTGCAAGCAGGTGGATCTCCACGATATCTGCATTTGGTGTCTTGGATTTGACCATGATGCGCGGGTCTGCTAGTTGTGTTTCCTGATGCACACAAAGACAGGGCGCGGAAGGCCAAGATATTTTTGGTCAAGGCTGCAGGGACATGCCAAAGTGCACCGCTTCTCCTAAAGGTAAATCTTCTGTGACGGAACAATCTTCTAAAAAGTACTCCCACCAAACTGAAAAAGCACAATAGGAAGGAGAAATAATCTTCCTTGACGAAACAGTCTTATTATCTGGACTGCTCAGAGCACCAGGGCTGATCCCTGATGCCTGGCTGTTACTTGTCCTTTGAGCCTGTTTAAAAGTTGCAGATTAATCAGCTGGAATTCCTAACTTCATTTGCGGAACCTGCGCAGGCTGAGGCCTTCTGCCAGTTCAGCCTGGTCTCCTAAGGCTGCTTCCCAAAGGTGGCCTGATCCTTTGTGCTTGATTACTCAGATGACTCTGACCCTAAAGTCTCCTGGTTCTGCTAGTGGTGGATGACGATCCCACAGTGGTGTCTGGGATGGTAGTGACTTCAACACCTAGGGACTCTCTTGGCGCTGTGCTCTCCATTCTCAAGGTGGGTCATCTGTTCAGCAATAACATAATGTAGGCTACCAAGGTCACTGATGTATTCTCACTTGACCTGAGTGCCCAACTGGCGAAATAACCGCGCTGGGCCTCTGCACTGCGTTGGAGCAACCGCCGCACATAAATGCTTTAGAGCTGCAGAAAGGAAAGTATGGGCTCAGGATCTTTATCTTGAGAGGCACTGTTTCAGTGGCTGCAATTTTGGGGAATTTCTTCCAGTAATGGCCCATCTGGCAGGATGTCTCAATGTGAGACTCAATTGATGTCTCAATGTGATGCTCTGTTTCCTCTAATCTGAAGGACCATAGGTGAGAACTGCAGCTGGAGGTGATGAGAGGAAATCTTCTCCAGAATTTGAAGTGTACTCCATTCTGTACCGTATACTTCTCTCTGGATGTTTCAATGGTGATACCTTTAGGTTTTTTGGTCCCAGAGCATCATGCAGGAGAATCTTCTCTAGATTGGGCAAAAAGGTTGGCGCTTAATATTGTACCACCTCTTCATCTCCCACAACTGCTTTTACAGCACTGTGGTCAGCTCATCTAACAGAAGCTCACTAAGAGCTAATAGAATCTGAAATTTGATGACATGTATCTATGTAGGTTTTGTTATTTCTAAAGTGCAAACCTATCTGGCTATTAGCAGAGCATTGTATAGTGAGCAATCGCATTGGGGCTACATGGAAGTGGATGGAACATAGGGGAGGTAGAGCTAATGAAGGGGTGAAATGTCAGCCTAATTGAAGTAGGGTTCCTTAAAGAAGTGAGTTTTCAGTTTCTTCCTGAATTATAGGAGGATTGGTACTGGTATGATGTTAGAAAGGACGTTGTTTCAAATTGTGGAGTTGTATTCCAATGTGGCAGTATCTGAGCTCCTCTTCTGTTGTTGCCCTCCAGATATTGTTAGTTTGTGAGCCAGGAAAACATGTGTTTTGGTGTAGAGGGCATTGTAAGTGATGAAGTTGATTTTTAGTTTGACCTGGGCTTGCAGGAGGAGCCAGTGTAGATCATTTAATGCAAAGGTGATTGATCAGATTTGCCAGCCAATGGATGAACTGTGCTGCTGCATGAGGATAGTGTCTCGGGTGCCATTGAACAGGTCATTGCCTTCATCTAGGTGGGAGAGGACGAGAACTTGAACTGTCATTCTAAGGTCTTCTTCTGTGGGGGGAAAAGGTTTCACTTTTTTCAGAAGAGACAGTTGGAACTAGGCTCCATTGGTCTTCTTGGCAATGCATTCTTTGCGTGAGAGTTTTGATTTGAGGTGAACCTAATAGGAAATACAAAATAGCAGAGCACTCCTCATCTGTGAATACCTACTGCCATGTAATGAATTTATTTGTGTGTCCATTGATGCATACAATATCTAAATTGCTTGGATAATATAAAAATAATAACTCACAAATCAACTTCAAACATTCAGATAAGTTATGTTTGCCTTTTTACTTAAATTCAATATCACAAAAGGATTACACTTCATATATTAAATCCTGACTTCATCACACGTACTCCACACGTGAAAGAAGGCTACGCAGCAGACCAGTGACTACCACAGTGAGCAACTTAAGCTAGATCTATAAATCAATATTAAGTGAGACACATGTTGCGTTTTCAGTCTGCAAAGGAATGATATTTTGCTAGTCTGGTACTCAATAGTTTGTAGTTGATAAAGGTTCAGTTGGAACCTCTGTTTGTGAACTGGTCAGCAGGTTATTTGTTGGCTGGAGACATTCTACCTTGACATAGGTAATTGAACATTTATGACAAACACATTTGTCTGTGCCTCCCACATTAAGGGTGTGACAAGCACTATTTATTTTTTCATTCCCTATCTCTGGGTGTTCTTGTGAATCCACTCTATATACCATCTTTGCATCTTGCATGAGTTTAATAGCATGTATTTTTTCTTGCACACTGGATATTTTTTAAAGACTTTCATGGTTATCTTTGCCTATTTTAAAATCTCCAAATATATGGTTGGGATTGGTGATTGAACTGTATCTTATTCTATGCTTCACTCATTTGGAATAAATCAAAATTTAGAGGTAATGCATGGTTTTTATGAATACTGAACTAGACCTAATTAGTCTGCTGACCTGGACACACTAATTTGGGTTGTGTGTTGGCTTTTTAACAAAACATGGCAGTACTTTTTGTTTTAGTTTTCTTTATTTATAGATAAAGTTTGTTTTAATATTTCTTCATGCATCATTTTGATCAGCCTTGAGAAAGTCCATTTCCTTTCTGCAATAACGGCCTTGGGAGGTGGGGAATATGTTCCCCACCTCCCTAGACTGTGTTTGGTTTTCAGTGAAATAACAAGCCGCTTGCCCCTTGCGCTGACGTCATTTCACTGAAAACGAAAGTTAAAGGAACCAATTGGCTCATTTCGCTTTCCCTGCCTCTGTGCTCAGGGGTATCTCACTCCCCCGATCACCTAGGCAGACAGGAGCAATATCATTGTAAAGAGAAGACTCTCCCCTCTTCTATGGTACCCCTCCCCAGTGGATCACCGCTTGGGGATCACCGCAGGAGGTTGTTCCCCATGCAGGGATCCACCCAGTAGGCACCAGGAAGGGGGAAGCGGCCCCAGGTCAAGACAGCCCACTAGGAGCCAGGGATTCATTTTTTAAATACATGTACGGGTGGGAGCTGCCCCAAATGCCCATTGTGATGCCCCCACCCCTCTCAAAATTTAGCAGTCTTTCTTTTTTTTTTTTTTTTTGGGTGCACATTTTGCCCGCTTTTGTGCTATTTTAGGCTCATCTGCCCCCAAGGGGGGCAAAAAAACTACTAGATACCAGGAAAAGCTTCTTGTGAACTGGAGTTCGGCTGACGGTCTGCATGTACTGGCGTTTGGCTGGCTGTGTGTGTACTGTCATTTTTCTGGCGTTGTGTGTGGACTTGCACTTGGCTGGCGGTGTGCGTGGACTGACACTTGGCTGGGAGTGTGGCTTGCGTTGCTCTCCCAGGGTTTTCTTACCCAGAATCAACTGCAAACCTGAAATTTAGTTGAAAAGGTACTTTTTCTTCACATTTCCGTATGGGAAAATAGTAGGATCCCTGCGCCGCCACCAAGCGTTCCCCTCGGTCACCCGTTAAAAATGATACCTCACTTGTGTGGGTGCCCAAAGCAGAGTCAGCCTAGAAACGTATAAAATGAAAAACTTAGGGGGATCCAAAGTGGGTTTAAAAGGGTAATCTAAATGTTTTTGGCCCACCTCTGTCACAGATGCTTGGCCCACCCACCCAAATGCCTCTGGACCCAAAACGCAGGCACCCCTATGCAAATGCAGGTTGTTTCATTATAGATAAGGGCCAGCTGCGTTTTTCATCCCAGGCTCTCCAGCCATTTAGGTACACCTACCAAACCCAGACATTTCTGAAAACTTAACACCTGGGGGAGTCCAGGGAGGTGTGGTTTGTGTGGATCCCCCAACGTTTTCTTACTCAGAATCCCCTGCAAACCTCATATTTAGCTAACCAGATCACATTTTCCTCATATTTCTGTGTGGGATCACTGCGCCGCCCCACATTTCCTGCCACCCAGCGTTCCCCTTGGCCTCCAGATAAAATGATACCTCATTTGTGTGGATGCTCAAATTCAAGTCAGCCTAAAAACATATTAAAAAGCTGCACTTATCCACATGCTTTGGTGCCCTCTCAGCCTCTACATGTTTTTGGCCCTCCCCTGTCACTGGCACTTGGCCCACCCATACATGTGAGGTATCATTTTTATATGGAGACCGAGGGGAACTCTGGGTGGTAGGAAATGTGTGCCGTCACAGTGATCTAGGCCAATCCACACATGTGAGGTACCATTTTTATCAAGAAAATTGGGGGGGGAGGGGGGGGGTGCTGGGTGGAAGGAAGTTTTTAGCTCCCCTTAGATTCCAGAACCTTGCATCACCGAAATTAGAGGAAAATGTGTAATTGTTAAGATACATTTTGAGGTTTGCAAAGGAATTTGGGTGACGGAACCTGGTGAGAGCCCCACAAGTCACCCCATCCTGGATTCCCCTTAGTGTCTAGTTTAAAAAAATGTAGAGGTTTGTTAGGTTTCCCTAGGTGCCAGCTGAGCAACAGCCCAAAATCCACAGCTAGGCACTTTGCAAAAAACATGTCAGTTTTTTGTGGAAAAATGTGGTGTCCACGTTGCTTTTTGTGGTGTTTCCTTATTCCAGGCACTAGGCCTACCCACACAAGTGAGGTACCATATTTATCGGGAGACTTGGGGGGACACAGAATAGCAGAACAAGTGTTATTACCAATTGTCTTGTTCTGCATTTGTGCCTTTCAAATGTAAGATAGTGTGTAAGAAAGAAGTCAATTTGAGAAATGCCCTGTAATTCACATGCTAGTATGGTTACCCCCAAATTCAGAGCTATGCAATTAACCACTGCTTCTTATCTCCATGTCTTGTGCCTATTTCGGAAATACATAGGTTCCTTTGAAACCTATTTTTCACTCTTTATGTTTTACTAAATGAATGGCTGGATCTCCGGTACACCATGAAAACCCATTGCAAGATGCAGCTCCTTTGTTTGCTCTGGGTACCTTAGGTTCTTGGTGAACCTCCAAACCCTATGTATCCTCGCGACCAGAAAGGTCCAGCGAACGTAACGGTATAGCTTTAGAAAATCTGCCATAGATGGAAAACGTAGACAGAAATGGCTGTTTTTGCAACTCAATTTCAATATTTTGTTTATTTCAACTGTTACTGTCTATAGGAAAACCTTGACGGATCTACACATATGACCACTTGCTAAATTCAGAATTTCGTCAACGTTTCAGATATGTATAGCTTTCTGGGTTTCACCATTGGTTTCACACCCATTTCTGTCACTAACTGGAAGGAGGTTGAAAACACACAAAATAAGAAAAATGGGGTATGTCCCAGTAAAAGGCCAAAACTGAGGTGAAAAATTTAGTTTTCTGATTTTAGTCTGCCTGTTCCTAAAAGCTGGGAAGATGGTGATTTTAGCATTGGAAACCCTTCATTGGTGCCATTTGCAGGGGAAAAAACAGATGCTTTCTTCTGCATCACTTTTTCCCATTTTTCCCCCAAAAACAAATTTTAGCTGTATTTTGGCTAATTTCCCAGTTCCCACCAGAGGAATCCACAAACCTTGGGTACCTTTAGAATCCCCAGGATGTTGGAAAAAAGGACGTAAATTTGGCATGGATAGCTTATGTGGACAAAATGTTATGGGAGCCTAAGCACAAACAACTCTAAGCAGCCCAAAAAAAAGCCTTAACACGGGGAGGCTTAGCAGCGAAGGGGTTGAAGGTAGCATTTGAGTCTCTGTCATTGGTTGCAGAGAAACTGAGATAGAGGTGGTTATCATCTGCATACTTGTGGGTATTGATGTTGCCGTCTGGAAGGCTGGTGTGTAAGAGTTTCATATACAGGTTAAAAATGATGGGTACTAGATCGAACCCTGTAGGAGTCTGGGATCTGATAATTCGTATAATAAAAGTTTGCCGTTGGTTAGGATGTGAGCCATTGTAGGATTTTGCCAGAGATACTCATGCAATTTGCAAGGTTTGGATTAAGGCTGGATGGTTGAAAGTGTTAAAAAATCGAAATATACTAAACCAGGACAACGACATGAGATTTGTTTTTGTAATTGAACCAGAGAGCTTCATCAACTGTTTGGCGCGTGGCTTTTTCAATACTCCAGTTTGGTCTTATCCTCAATTGATAGTCTTGACATGGGTTATTCTTGTTAATGTGCTCCTTTGGCTGGGTTGCTACTGCCTTCTCTGTGTGGTAAGTGGGTTATAGAAAAAAATGGGCAAGGTTGGTTGGGTCTAGTGTGCTCTTTTTCAGGAGGGGGAGAATCGTCCAAGTCTTGTGGCTGTCCTGGGTTGCCATGGCTTTGAGAATGTGTAGGAGGGGCATAGCAATTTCTCCTTGAAGAGACTTGGATAAATACCATTTTTGGAAGAGGTGAATTTGAGTGAGTTCAAAATGTCTCTAGGTTTCTATGGGAGATGGTATTGAAGGACAACTAGTTAGTGGTGTGGTGCCTGGGTATAGATGATGGTATGGATGGTAATGATGAATTGGTGATGTTAGACCTGATTAAATGCAGTTAGCTTGCTTCCTTTTGGGCTGAATATTTGAAATCCAGAGATGTCTTCTTTTTGCGATGCATACATTAGCCCCTTTTGAGCTGATGCATATTGGTCTTGTTTGTAGTCTTACTTTGAGGACAGTGTTATTTCAATAGCTTCACCTTATAGGTTTGTAGAACTTAAGGCCGTCTCATTTTGTCCCTCTTTTAAAGATTTCTACGCAGGCAAGTTTGACCTACATTTTTGCCTAGCCTCCTTGCCCAAGGTGGTTTCAGCCTTTCATATGGTCCAGTCTGTCACGTTTCCATCTTTCTCCATTCATCCCACCAAGGAGTATGAATGACTGCAGAGACTAGATCCAAGACCTACATTCTCATGTCACTTTGATCACACTCAACAGGACGCTGTGGATGACCGTCTCTCTGTGGGTTTTGCTGATGCCAAGAAAGAAAAGGCAGAGACCAAATGTATCATTTCTCTGAGGGTGATCTTCTGCATCAAGGTCTGAGACACAGTGACCAAGAAAAACATCTCTGGAGGGCATTTGCGCCCACTCCCCTAGGTCCATGGCTGCTTCTAGGGATCTCACCGGAGGAGTTCCCATTGCTGATGCCTGTTGGGCATCCACATGGTCATCCCTGCAAGTGTGCTAAACACTACTCCAGCAGAACAAGAAGGCAGTGATGCATAATTTACCAGGGTTGTGTTTCATGATTTCCTTAGATAATTGACCTACTCATTCCTACTTCCCGGAACATATTGGTTTGGGACTCATGCTTAAAGTGAGGAATCTGCAGAAAGATGTAGCAATGCATGCAATCGTTACTTACTTTTAGTAAAGATATTTTTGGTGGATACGTAATCTTCCTGCAGATTTATCACCACTCTCCTTCCTTTCCTAAAGCTTGTGTGGTGTATAATACGATACAGAGGTATGCTATCATATTTGTGCTGAATTTGTCTCTGTTGTTGATGCTCTCTTGATTTGTCTGCTCACCTCACCGGAACACAGAAAAGTATTAGAAACTGGCTGTGTGCAGGTTGGCGTCTATTTTAAGCTGTTGACGTAATTTCTAGAAGATACAGTTGCAGCTGGAGCTACGTCGTACCACTTGGTGGTGGGGCAGAGCTACTGCTGGGGAAAAAAACGTTCTGGTCAGTCTGATACCGGGGGAGTGTTCTAAAGGTGGGGAATATACAGGACGGTTGTCCGCCCACCTGCAGAATAGTTACTTGCTGCGCCATGCAGCCTCTTTGTGCATCCTTTCTTTACCCCCCTGAGCTCTAGTTCACTCCCCTTCATCGAGAATATCTAAAGTCCTGCAAAGTCACTGTATGCAACCTTGTTAGGAGGCAACAGACTTCAGTAAGGTTTTCATGCACCGACTAAGACTATTATGTCCTCCACTTCTTCAGAGACTATTATGTCCTCCACTTCTTCAGAGACTATTATGTCCTCCACTTCTTCAGAGCGATGGGATCTGTTACAGTGGATCTACTCGTGGTTTTGCTGCTGGTCTTTGCTGCAGAATGGGACTTTATGTTCCAACACAAAATTCACATCAGCCCACACAGCTAGTCAGTGTCTATTGCACCTCCTCTGATTACATTCATGCTGCTGATGGGCTTTTGTGCTGCCTGTGAAACATGTAAAGCAAACTCTGCCGTTAGCTAAAGGTCTGTCTGCTTGTGTGCTTTTTTTCCACAAACGCTGTCTAGGAGCAAACGCTTCAGGTCAAACCTGACCCAAGCACTTTGTGGCACGCAGTATTTACTGTCTCATGGATTTATGATCCTGCCCTCAGTTGCCTCGCTGAAAATGTCCACCACTTTAATGTACACAGTTAGGGTAGGTAGTATAAATTTTACATTGCAGCTCTCCAATTATTTGCTGTTTGCCAAGGTGACCATCAGAGTTACCTCTGTTTCCCAACTGATTCCATTGTGAGAGGACATTCCTAAATCCTGTGGTGGCCATTGAAGCACCTCTCCAAAGGTAATCTGCAACTCTTCCAGAGCTCCATTGTGACAGATCGGCCCTAGAGCCCCCTTCACTCTGCTCTTCGGGGTCTCAGATTTTGAGTGCACCCTTTCATGAAGTGTGTACTTTGTGATTGGCTTTCATTACACATCATTGCCCAAATACCCTGATTGAGTCAGTGACATGCCTATGGTCACTGGATGTTCTTACTCTAATGTATATGCTTTTATTAACTTATCATTCTATTATTTTGACATTCTCATGCAGTTTTCATTACTTGATTAAATTACATACACCATTCTTGCTACTTTATATTCTTTATTGTTCACGTTTAACATTTTGTCTGTATGTGCTGTTATTAAAAAATAAAATGGCATTTGAAATCCGAGCCATATCTAAAAACGCACCATGCTTAAGAAGAAATATTAAGTTCTACCAACTGTTGTGCTTTGAATCCTGTTGAACTAATAATGTCAGTAAATTCACAAGAAGTAAACTAAAGATCCTTGGTTTCAGGTCAAAGTAGAAGAAGAAGCTTTACAAACAAAGCTGCTCAACTCTGAAAATGAGAGACAGACATTGCAAGAACAATGTAGAGCATTGAAGGCTAAGTTGGACAACATTCAAGAACAGTTCAGGTACTCTTCCAACTATCTAGTAATTGCTGCATTTATCAGACAGTGCTCTAAAATGCTATTAGTATTGCGTCTGGCTGCCAGGATGCAAGAAGTTAAGGTTTTACTATCTGACATTTCTTTTTAATGTTCGCCAAAAACAGACCTAATGCGAAGAATTAAAGAGAGCGGGCTTTGGTTTAGCCTCCTTCAGCCATTGCTTCAATACTCTATCTTTTATATTTGCATTGGTCTGCAGAAGCTAGTCTTGTCTCAGCAGAGGAGGCAGCCCCCATTCAGGCTCTGGATAGGGGAGTGCATTGCTGGAGTCACACACAGGCTTCTCTTCCTTTCTCGTGCAGCTCTGAAACTCTTCCTTAACACCGGAACAGATTTCCCGTCCTTCTTGCCACTGTGGCCTTTTATATTCCCTTCCTACTGCCTCCGTTATCGCCTAGGAGACCAACAGCTCCCAAACTGTCAGATTTCATCAATGATGCAGAAAGAGGACATTGAGACAACAGATCTCTCCCCTGTTGGCTGCTTCCGGACTAAGAGGCCATTATTGCTTTTTCGAAGGGCACATGAGGTTACAGGATAGTCCAGAGTTGTTCACCCTTCCATAGAGGTAGCAGCAATGCTGCCATTGTTACCTCGGCTGTGTGGTGGAGGTGCAGAACACACACACACGAGAAAGAGAGGAAAAAAGATACAAACCGGGAACTCCACCCGCTCCCTTTGATTGCTGTAGTGAGTCCTGCTGGCTCCTGCCTTTATGCGACTCCAAACAAAAAAGAAAATGCTCCAGCAGGACCAATCTGTCTCAACATTCCCTTGACAATTTAGTTATTGTTGGATGTATTTCAGCAAATTTACAAACATTGTTTTGGACCTTTCTAAATGGATATCTCCTACTGAACACCTTGTATAGTTACAATACCCAGAAAAAAAATTAAAAAAATTCATCAAAACAGATTTATTTTGCATCTTTTAAATATCAATCCCAAAAACATTTGCAAAAGACTGTACACCATCCTTTCATTTCGTACATAGTTACATCAGATGACGGTCATTTCCCAGTGCGGACCATCTGGAGATAGTCTGCTCAAGCTGTGACCGTTGGTTTAACCTATGTGCAAAGCATCTGATAGAATTTAAGTAACAGCTCACAAATAAATTGTCCTTTTGAAATCTTAGCAGCAGGATTCTTGAACTATATGGTGTTGATGCGTTTCGGCCAAATAATTCATAGCCTCTTCACGACAATATAAAGGTGTATAAAAGCACAAAACTGCAAATTAACGGGGAAGGGTACCCAGGCACGGGCTGTGTACATCCGGGAACACTGCTGGGCTGTGGGATCTTACAGACAGCAGGTTGGTCCAACTAAAAAATCCTTTTTATTTTGGGCATACTGATGCTAGTACAAATGGTACTGCGAGGAAGAATGCTGTAGTCCAGCAGAGTCCTAATACCAAGAAACACTCCTTCAATTGTTTGCAAGTGTTTTTCAGACTGATTTTTAAAAGATGTTAAATAAATCCGTTTTGATGTATCTGTTCTACTTTTACTGAATATTGTTACTAAATGAGGTGTTAAGTAGGAGATATCCATCTAGTAAGGTCCAGAATGATATATGTAAAGTTGTTGAAATACATCCAATAACAATTGAGGTGTTATTGTCTTCGGACAGATGAGAAAGCTAGAGCTTTTTCCTTTTGTTTGGTATTTAGATATCACAGGCTGTAAAAGGGTTATATGGGCTCTCTGCTGGGTTATTTGTAGTTCTGTGAATCTTCTTCAGCAAGACTGAGATGCACATAGTCATTAGAACCTCATCCCCTTGGGGTTGAGCGAGAGGATGTCCATGCAAATCCTGGACAAAGGGCAGGACTAGAGTCTCTGTGATAGAAGGATCCAATGCCTTCTGCTCCATGTAAGAAGGGCAGCCAACGCCGTGCTCACCATTGAGCCAAACACATGATGAATGAGCTACTAACCTAGCAGCACTAGCCTCTGATATTTACCCATGCACAATAATCATTCTCACTCACATTTACCTGCTATTTCACATTTATATTCACATACGAATTTACCCACCAAGGTGTTCTCTGCCCCATGGAAGAAGGGTGCCCACATTTCCGAGCCAGAACCATGGTGGCAGAGCTACTAACCTGGCAGCGCTAACCCCTGATATTTACCCACCCGAATTAATCATTCTTGCACGTACCTACTAATTCATATTTTCATATGGTCTTACCCACCCCTGCAGTGTGACCCAAACATGCATGTTTACACATAATTTATTAAATACTTTCACTAATACAAAACTGTGTCTATTGGCTTTGTCAGTGATTGTCTTGTTTTGATGTCCATTGTTGCTGCCACCAAGCGGCACCGATGTGGCAGTGATGCTAATGCTTTTGCTTGTAGCAACTAATCACTGAAATGCTATCAGGCATTTTACCACCCAAGCCTGAGCTATGTGGGTTTCGGCTGCACGCTGCTATTGGTTCTAGAGATGAAGGCATTTGCTTAGAGTGCATGAAAGCTTTGTGTGGGTTATTGTGTTTTACATACAGTCACACAGCACCTTCTACACAGTCCAAAATGTTTTTGCAGCAGCACCCGGCTCAGCTAATGAAACTTTTAAGAGTAGGTGAGGCTTACAGATTTAGGAAAAGAGAAAGTGAAACAAGCATTTGCAATGCAATAGGACTCGCATTTGCTCGACTTAGAGCTATTAGCGTTTTAAACTCCTAACCAGACTTTTCTTGCCACATAACCTGAAAATTAAAAGTAAAACAGTTTTCACATAAGCAAGCCAATTCACAGCGCCACGGCCACCCTGGGAATCAGCGTGAAGAGACACACAAAAAGAAAAAGAAGTTCGCTCGCAGTCAAACTTACTGGCAAAAGTGCAATTAGCCAGGTAACAGGGGCAAAGGCCAAGGCGGTAACAAAATTACCCCAAGGAGGGACGAACGTAAACCATTTACAAGTTTCATCAAAGGATTTTTGAAGCGCGAGCCCACGAACGAGTGGTAGTGAAGTGTGTGAGGTGGGCGTGGTTAAAAGCCCAGATACAAACTAACACGTTGGAAAAGCAGCGCTTGCGCGCTGCTATGCTCGACCTAAAAATGAGGGTATAGAATTGGAGGATAAGACCTTGAGATAGGGAAACAAGACTACACGACTAGTAAAAGAGAAAACGTGAGAGCTCCACCCTGACACACCGATGATCTGAGTTTAGCATATTGTGGGATTAGGGCACGTTGTGGGCATAGGAGAGGAGGGGTGTATTCATTAGTCACTGTTTGACACTTAGAGTCCGCTCCCAGCTTTCTCGTGCAGAGAACTGGAGAACAGGAAAATCAATGGAAGTTAAACACTGAGCACCCAAAGTGGCCATCTGTGAAAACTATGCTCAGTAGTACAGATACCGACACACAGAACATCCGTATGTGGAGACGCTTCCTTGATTATGGAATTGAAAAATGTATATGAACGCCATATCGTGCCACACGTTGTAAGCTTCATGTAGCTTTCAATAGCAGTTCTATCAATGTATTTAATTGTAGCTGCAACTAATCCTATTTATTTTTTCTCTAGATCTATTGTTAGCCAAGACCTTTTTTAAAAAAAAAATATATTTCAGCAGTACAGTCATACCTACATAAATACACACTCGAACTTTCAGTCAGCCCTCTCCAACGATTGGTCTGTTGTAGTGTCATATTCACCTTTTGCTTCCCTCTGCACAGCATACATAATGTGGGTCACTTCTCCACCCAGAAAAAAGTCCCCTTTGGTGCCAGGGACTGATGCGTCAGTGTATTTTGTTTTTTTCATTTTCGACGTAACATTATTTTCCCCTTTAAAAAAAAAAAAAATTTAGCAGTGTCTTGCAGCTCCCCCAAACATGCTCATTGTCTGTCGGAATCCGCACATAAATAGTCTTTATAATCGCATGTTTGACCACCTTAGAATGTTTTTTGTAATACTTAAATAGAAGCCATTTTAACGTTGATATCCATGTGTGGACACACAGGGAGCCAACTTTGAATTATTTTCACTAAACTATAACAAACCAGTTAAAGAAGCCCATCAGTGCGTGGACATGGGTAAAGGCACAAGTGGCCTTCTTGCGATGATTTTTCTACAAAACAAAATCCATTTTAAGAAGACTGACAATAGGCATGCATGGTCAACCCTATTACAATTGTTTTTAACAAAAAACATTACAAGATGGCCACTCTTGCATTCAAACACGTGCACACGTGGATGACCACTTTTTTATTTTTTATTATTAAAGTATGAACAAAATTTCAAAGGAAACAAGCACATGCAAAGCTAGTACCTCAGCCGAAACTTACACTTGCTGGTTTCAACAGTGCTGGTTATTCTTTACATTTTGATACTTAAACGTATATTTTTTTTAGTATAAATGCAAGGCTTCATGTCTCACAATAGAAAGGAAAAAATAGGGATTGTTGAACTACAGACTCCTGACATCGGACAACTGGGGATCGCTAGAGTAGTTTTTACTTTATTTTTCATTGGATTTTGAAATACAAACTGTAGGAAGCTGGCCTGGTGTGTGGTCAGTACCTATGGTATTATCTCCTTATACTAGATCGAGGTATTCCCTATTAGTGAGGTGTAGTCAGTGTCTAGGAAGCCAGGCATTCTAGAGGTAGCTGTGGGTGACCAGTCAAGACTTATCTAGGATACATGGAAAGCTTATGCATTACCACTGTAGTCACACAACACTTACACACATGAAAGAACCACAAAGTGTTACAAAAATAAAGGTACTTTATTTTAGTGGCACAAACACTAAACTAGTATATAGGCGATACCCCAACTAGAGGTAAGTAAAGCACACTAATATATGTACAGTAGCAGTCAGGAATTACCATAGAAAGCAATAGAAAACAATGAAAGCATTAGACAATACTGAAGGCATAAGGGGGGACCAAACCATATACTAAGAAAGTGGAATGCGAAAGTCTGGCCCCCACCTAAGGAATTGGAATCAGTAGAGGGGAGCTGGAGGAACTAGGAAACCCACAAGGTAAGTACCAGAGTGCCCCCCCAGCAACCAGGAGAAAAACGGTAAATAACTAGTTCTTCCCAAATCCACCAAAGAACTTCAGAGAGGGAAATTGCAAGACCCAGACAAGACTGCGAGAAACCAAAGGTGGATCCTGGAAGAGGCAGACCTGGAAAAGAAGGGGACCAAGTCCAAATCATGGTGGATTGTTCGGTGGTGGCAGGAGCCACTACCCACCCGTCTGTGGATGCAGAATCTGGTCGATGGAGAGGCAAAGACGGTCAGCAATGCAGCCCTGGAGTAGCTGAAGAGTTGCTGAGTGATGCAGTCGACGTCCCACGCTGGATGAAGAATTGCAGTCAGTCTGTGGTGTGGGAACACCACCAACAAGCCTTGGCAAAGGCAAATTTTGAAAATGAAGAAAAGTGGAGCGGCCAGGGACCAGCAAGGTCCAGGGGGACTCAAACCACAGAAGGATGTCCCGGGTGACCCTCAGCGATCAGGAGAGTCAGAAGAAGAGGAGGCAGCCCTTACAGATGACCCACAGGCAGCAAGAACAGAAGTCGCAGTGAGGCCCTCGCAGCACACCTTGGAAGAAGTCCCATGTGGCAGGGGAAGCACGTAGAGGGCTGTGCATCACAGGGTAAAGTGCTGAGGGCTGGGGCTACCCGGAGCTTGAAGATCCCATGGAGGAGATGCCAACAAGTCTTGGTAGCTGCAAGAGACGCAGTGCATAGGGGTACTGGAGAGTCAAGGACCTACTGTCTCCCAAGTTGGGCAGCTGGCAGAGAGGACCAAGGGGACCACTCCAGACCACCACCTGTGATGCAGGATCCATGCAGCTCAGGAAGAGCGGAGATCCATGCATCCGGTCATCATTGCAGTTGGTGCCTGCAGATGCAGGGGAGTGACTCCTTCACTCCATCTGCTGCAGACTGAAGATTTCCAACCCTCAGAGGATGCACAGCCGGGGAAATGTTGCAGTTGCTGGAAGGAGCCAGATAAACAGTGTTGCAGAGCAGAGTCTTCGCTGTAGCTGCAGATTGTAGGTTCCTATGGAGTCCAGCTGTGGGTCCAGTGGCCAGAAGTTGAAGTAAGCATTGCAGAGGAGTCCTGCTGGAGTCTTGCACGTCGAATCTGAGGACCCACTGAAGAGGGAGACCCTAAATAGCCCTGGAAGTGGGATTGGTCACCTACTAAGTTGACCACCTATCAGGTGGCGGCTGTGACATCATCTGCCTGACCTGGCCACTCAAATGCTGCCAGAGGCCTCTGCTCTCCTTGGATTCAAGATGGCAGAATCAAGTGGCCACCTGGAGGAGCTCTGGGCACCACCCCTGGGTTGGTGATGGACAGGAGAGTTTGTCCAGTTTTGTTCCAGAGCAGGGACTGGAGGTCCCTGAACCAGTGCAGACTGGTTTATGCCAGGAGGGCACCCTTCAAAGCATACCAGTGGCTTGGGGAGGCTACCCTGCCTAAGCCAGGTTTAACACCTATTTTCAAAGGGAGAAGGTGTTGCCTCCCTCTCCCAAAGGAATTCCTTTGTTCTGCCTTCCTGGGCTTGAGCTGTTCAAGCAGCAGGAGGGCAGAAACCTGTCTGAGGGGTGGCAGCAGAGGGGGCTGTCCAGAAAACCCCATAAATTTGGTAGGAGCAATGCTGGGGAGTCCTCTAAGGAGCCCCCAGGGAGCATGGAATCATACAACCAATAGTGGCAACAGTATTGGGGTATGATTCCGACATGTTTGATACGAAACATGCCCAGGTTCGGAGTTACCATTATGTAGCTGGACATAGGTAGTGACCTATGTCCAGTACATGCGTAAAATAGACTCCCTGCACTCAGGAAGTCCAGTAAAATGGAGCTGGAGTTCATGGGGGCACCTCTGCTCATGCAGGAGTGCCTTCACACACAGGTAGCTGCACCCTGCCGTCTGGGATGGGGGGGCTGCCATAGGGGTGACTTACAGTGACCTGGTGTAGTGACCTGAAGTGATAGGGTGCATGCACCTGTTCATGCAGGCTGCAATGGCAGGCCTGCAGACACATTTTACGTGGCTCCCATGGGTGGCATATTACATGCTGCAGCCCATGGGGAACCAATTACCTGGGTACCATATAGTAGGGACTTACATGGGGGCACTAGTATGCCAAATGCGGGGCGTGTGAAGTCCCAGCAACCAAATTTAAAGGGTGACACCACAGTCACTGGGGTCCTGGATAGCAGGATCCCAGTATACACAGTCAAAACACACTGACATCAGGCAAAAAGTAGGGGTAACCATGCTAAAAAGTGGCTACGTTCCTACACAAACGCATCACCTTATGAGAGGATGGTACTCATGTGATCAACCTTTCATACAGCTTACAAATCAAAAGAAAATGTTCACAGAAAAAAACGCAATAACCAATATACAACCAGCCGACTCCCAACTCATCTCTCAATGAGCTTGTAGCTATTGGGAAGCTATAAAGGTGTAGTGCAGATAAAAATCATTGGAAAGGACTGAGCAGCTCTAAAGAACTGCTCCTTAATCAGCAATGCAAAAGAAACAAGGGGAAAGAGAGATATGTATGCACCACTATCACATATGTGCAGCGTGGCCATGCTGTGATCCAAGAGTCTATGGCAGTTTGTCATATGAGTCCTTGATCATTGTCGGTTCTGTAGGTCAGAACAAATACATATTTCCTCGTCATGAAGAATCTATTTGGTCAGTACCAGGGTGAAACCAATTAATGTGTAAAAGGGCTTTCTTATGGTCAAGGAAACAGGACCATTAGTTGAGCCTCTAGACTAAGCAAGTAAGATATATTCTGACAGCATAGAGGTAACCTGCATCCAGAACAATTAGCCAGGCCCCACACAGGATTTGCATCTCTGGCTCTGCACCTAGAGCATATGACCTCATCAAACCCATGAATACTGGGAACCCACACCTGGGTCAGGAATTTGATGCAGGCATTACTGAGGAAAGTTTCACTCCTGCACTGAGTTTGGCAGGCTCTGTTGTGTGACGATCACTTGAGGATGCCTGCTCGAGGTCAGTCATCAATTCATCCCAGGTCTGACGCTGTGGGTCTCTTTCTCAGACCTCACACCTCTTCTCTCTGGATTGCTGGAGCCTCGGCTGTGCCCCATTTCAGCATTGCCTCCCACCAGCATGTCGCCTTCGGCAGCACATCAGCTTCCCAGCACATAGTTATTAGCCTACGCACCAGAAAGAGTACCGCAGTGAAGTGGGTTGAGGCCCTCATAGCTTTCCTGCACCTTTATAGGCCTAATACACAGTCGGCCATGCAGTCAAGGTCAATGCGGTCTGTTGTAGTGGTCAGTACATTCATGACTTTTGTCCAGAGGATCCCGGCCATTGGGCAGCTTCAAAACATGCGGCGCATATGCGCTTCAGTCCCCTGGCAGCGTGAGCAAGCCAGAGAAGCCATGGGATAGATTCTGTGAAGCCTGGCTGAGGTAAGATACGTTCTATGCAGTATATTGTGTTGGATGATTTGGAAGTGAACGTTCTGGGAAGCCTTCCAGAGGTATTGCACTGTTCGGGCCCATTCCTTCAAAGCAAGTGCTCAGGCAATGTCTACTTCCCAAGCTTATTTGAGTGTGTCTAGGGAGTCCTGTAGTGTGTGAGTTTGCACTTTAGTCATCCAGGTAATTGGGCCAATCATGTGCATGGCGTGTATCGGCGGGTATGGGTTAGGATGTTTGCTCACTATACCCCACATCCTTTCCATCTCTCCCACCAGTCTCCAATAGGCTGGGAAGTGTCCCACTGCGATCCCTGCCGTGTCCACCAGCTGATCAAAGGGTAGAAGGGTCCCATCCAAAAACAAGTCACTCAGGGCGCAGACACCCACTGCTTCATACACTGTCAGCAAATCTGTTCTCTCAAAGTGCAGAGGGAGCTCAAGCAGATTTCGAGGTTGTATTGCGGCATATCCAACATGATGGGCAAGGCTCTGGTAAAACTGCCATGGGCCACCTGCAGCAGGCTGTTTGCGGGCAGGGTTGGTGCCGCACCAGTTATGAATACGTCCAGCACCAGCTAGTGTGTTCTCTCATCGGGTTCTTGGCCCAGTTCCTCCATGTGTCTCCCCGCCAGCCACCAGGTTGGCCACTGCAGCTACGCTGCCAATTAGCAATGTTTGAAGTTTGGGGCGGCAGACCCCACCTTACTGTAACTTGGACAGCGCCACCCGTCTCCTTCCTTTGTTCCAAATGAAGCCACTCAGCACGGCTTGCAATGTACAGAAGGTGCTGCGAGGAACCATCATCTGTAAATTAACAAAGTAGCGTAGGAGATGCAGGAGCATCACTATTTTAGAAAGCATCACCATGCCCTGCACCAACAGAGGGTTCATCAGAAGGAATACCCTTGAGGGTGGGGGGGTGTTATTGCCCTCATGAGGTTTCCATCCATTTGTTCACGGGGCACATGATAAATGTTAATGCCAAAGCAGGGAATTGTGCGGGGCTCACAGCATATGGTATAAGTGCCCACCACAATGTGCTGCTGGGGGAAATCAGGGTGGGATGGGAAAAAGCAGGTATTCGCCCAGTTTTAGCCCAACTCCGAGGCAGATTGGAAAGTGTCTAGGATGGTCACAATCTCATCAGTGCCTAATCTGATGTCCCTGACGTAGATAACAATGTCATTGGTGTATAAAGAGACTACGTGAGTTGTCTGGCTATGGAATGCCAGAGGCATGGCCCGCCTGCCCCAGCCTTTATGCTATTGGTTCCCCTGCTAGTGCAAAATGCAGGGGAGTGAGGGCAGCCCTGGCGTGTACCCCTGCTGATTGTGAAGGGGGGGCAAAATATCTTCTGCAATATTTTTACCCTAGCAGTCTGGTGTGCATGGATAATTTTGATGAGCTGCAGCATTCCACCACGTATGCCAATCGCCTCCAGCGTCGCAGACATGAACCGAACAGTCTAAGATGTTGAATGCTTTTTCTAGGCCCAAGACCACAGAGGCTGCAAATGGCCAGTGACTTGGAGCTGCCTCCATTATTTGATGTAGCCTGCGACTGTTGAGTGTTATGGAACTATTTGGCATAAATCCTATCTGAACTTGATGGAGCAGATCTGTTAAATGTTCCAGGCGCCCTGTGGTTCTGGCCTTCCTCAGTATCTTATAGTCACTGCCCATCATCGACGATGACGTATAGCACACTGTCTCAAGGAGGTCGTGCCCTGGTTTCATGAGTGAGATTAGGTGTGCTTCACGGTTCGGGGAGAGTGTCCTGTCACAAAGGCAGCCTTATATACTTCCAGGAGCTTACCGCCCAGGGTTGCCTTGTATGTTGTATTGAATTCGATTGTTAGCTCATCTAGTCCTGGGGTTTTACATGTGGGAGAGGCCCAGATAACACTTTAAATGCTCCCTGATGAAGGAGGAACTTCAAAGTCTCACGATGCTTCATCTCCACTGTGGGTAACTGGATCAACATAAGAAGTCAAGACACTGCTAATGACGATGCACTGGGTCCAGGCTGGTGTAAAGTATGTGGTAAAAGGCACAAAATGCCTTGTGAGTGTCCTCATGACTAGTGGCTAGTTTTAACAGGGAGGGGCACATAACTGTAATCAGGGCTGTGGCTGTTATAGTTCTCAGGGGCCACGCTGATAAATGAACTGCCTTACCTCCTTCAGCATGCATTCTGACCTGATGTGCTTTATAATTAATGCATTGCAGTGATTCCATCAGGTGAGTGTGCTGGTCTCAATGCTTAATCAATGTGGCCTTTTTGGATGGGTTCCTCATGCCTCATTTTCAAGAGTGCACAGTCATATTCTTCTTGTGTCATCTCCTGGTGTATGGTTCCCCTCGTCCCTATCACAGTGTGAATTAAGTGGCCACGTATAACCAACTTCAGGGCCTCCTATTCCACCAGCAAGGTGGTATCAGACCCCCGGTTGTCTGATCATAAGACAGCATGGCGTTGCTTGCCGACTCTCAGAACACTGTCTTCCAAAGTTGTGAGTTGTAAGCGCTGCTCGGTACAGTAGGAAGCGGTGCTCCATATGCTACCTGGAGAAGCAGTGGGTTGTGGTCAGACAGTCTTTACAAGATATTCCGCCTATGTAACGAGCGGAGGTGTCTAGTGGGCTGATGGAAGTTCTGGCGGTAGTTTAAGTAAGTGGGTCCGCAGTTGTGTAAGACCTTGTATGCATGGGTGAAGAGCTTGAACTGGCATCTTGTCTGTACATGGATCCTGTGTAGTTCCCTGAGCTAGAGGGTGAAGTGTGTTCATGCAGGGAGATCTAGTACAACAATAACAGCAGCAACTTTGTTTGTTTTAAGATTATTGTTGCATGGACCTTTTTTTTCCTCCAATTAGTATGAATTAAAAAGCATGGTCACTTCTTTGTTGTGTTCTTTATAGAAGTTCTGAAAGGGATTATCAAATGTTTAGTCAAAGATGTCTTCACTTTTTTGCGAGGAAGGCGAGTGGAGTGAAAGCCACATAACTGACTTTCTCATATCTCTTAAGATATGCTTGTCAGTAAGTTGCTTCCCTCGCCGCACAGCTCTGCCTGGTAGCTGTTGCTCCCTGACCCCCTCTAGTCCAAGTTCGAGGCCCTCCCGCAGGCACCGACCTGCGCCTCATCCCTGGTGGTCTAGTGGGGAGCATCTAGGCTCTGTTACTGTTCTCTGCCTTCTCTCTGTTTCGGTCTCTCTCTCTCTCTGTCTCTCTCTCTTTCTCTTTCTCGCTCTCTGATTTCTGCCTTCCCCTCTGATTTCTGGCTTTCTGCCCTTTTATTTCGCCTTCCTTTTGTCCTATCACTTTTTTTCAATGTTTCTCTTTCTCCATTTTCTCCTCCTTTGTGCCTTTTTCCTTTCTGTTCCCTTGCCGCTGCTCGTCCATCGCAGCCCGCCCCTCTCCAGCACTGTTTCTGCACATCCTGCTTCCCTCCTCCCATCTGTCCGGCCCTCCCCAAACACTACTTAATGGCGGCCAGTGCGTGGTGAAGGAGCGACCTTACTGACCTTGTCAGTCAGTTGCTTCTCTCGCCGCACAACTCTGTCTGGTAGCTGTTGGCCCCTGACCCCCTCCGGTACAAGTTTGAGGCCCTCCTCCACCTGCAGGCACCCGCCTCCGCCTCATCCCTGGTGGTCCAGTAGGGAGCATCTCTGATCTGCTGCTGCTCTCTGCCTTCTGTCTCTATTTCTCTCTCTCTCTCTCTCTCTCTCTCTCTTTCTCTCTCCCTCTCCCTCTCTCTCTCTCTCTCCCTCTCTCTCTCTCCCTCTCTCTTTCTCTCCTTCTCTTTCTCTTTCTCTCTGTGTCTTTCTCTCTCTCTTTTCTCTTTCTCTCTCTCTTTTCTGTCTTTTTATCTCTCTCTCTCTTTTCTGTCTTTCTCTCACTCTCTCTCTTTCGTTTCTGTCTTCCTCTCTGATTTCTGCCTTTCTGCCAAAGGCAAACCCGTCTGTGCCCGGACCATCCACCGCTATGACTCCCTCAACACGCATCGCCAAAGAACACCCAGGGCCCTTTCACCTGCCACAACTGCACCTTTGCCTGCCACAATACTCCAGACTGCCCAACAGCATGACCAACAAGACCTCACTGCCACAGACGATGTCCAAACCCTCCTTGACAGGCAAAACGGCAGCCCTCATCCTCCCAGACCTGTCGGCTACTTTCGACATCGTCTCCCACCACACCCTCAATGCAAGACTCCACAATGCCGGCATCTGCAACAGAGCCCTACAATGGATCCTCTCCTTCCTCACTGACAGAACACAGAAAGTCAGACTGCCACTGTTCCACTCAGAAACCACAGAGATCAGCTCTCAGAGCCCCACCCTCTTCCACATCTATATGGCCCCACTTGCAGCCATTGTGAGAAGCCGTGGACTCAACATCGTCTCCTACACCGACACCACCCAGCTGATTCTGTCCCTCACCGATGATCCAGCAGCCAAGAGCAACTTCCACAATGGGATTAAGGCAGTCGCTGCCTGGATGAAGGAAAGCTGCCTCAAGCTCAACTTAGACAAGACTGAAGTCCTCATCCTGGGCTCCACTCCCTTTGCCTGGGGTGATTCCTAGTGGCCTGCAGGGCTCGAATCCCCCCACACACCAATGGACCACACATGGAAGCTCTACATCATCCTAGACTCTGCGCTCTCCATGAACCACCAAATTAATGCCGTCTCATCTTCCTGCTACCACACGCTCCGCCTGCTTCGTAGGATCTTCAACCAAATCCACAAAGACAGTCACGCATGCTCTGGTCACCAGCAGACTCGACTATGGCAACGCACTCTATGCCGGCACTACACAAAAAATTAAAACAACTGCAGAACATCCAGAGCGCATCCGCCAGACTCATCCTGAACTTCCCTTGACACAACCACATCACCGGACACCTGAAAGACCTCCACTGGCTCCCAGTCAACAAGAGAATCACCTTCTAACTCCTCACGCACGCCTACAAAGATCTCTACAACTCAGGACCCGCATACCTCAACCACGCCTCCCCTTCTACACACCCACCAGACATCTCCGCTCCACCCAACTGGCCCTGGCCACCATCCCACGCATCCGCAAGACCTCGGCTCGAGGACGATCCTTCTGTAACCTCACTGTGAAGACCTGTAACTCCCTGCCCCTGCATCTCAGGCAATCACCATCTCTGCCTCAATACTTGGCTCTTCGACTGAGCCGCAGATGCTCCTGCGCCCCCCCCACACGCACACACACACACATCACCTTGAGACCCTCACGGGTGAGTAGTTGCACTATGTAAGAAATCTGATTGATGCTCCCAAGTCTTTGTGTGAACATGTGTAAGCCCCTGACATTCCCTATAATGGGGTGGACGATGATCTTTGAGGACCCCCTCTAAGATTTCGCTGTCTGGGCGTGCAGGTAGTGCGTACCACTGAGATGCAGTGCAGACATGACATGGGCAGAGTCCTGACGGACCTGGAGGTTTTGGTGGCCTTGTGGTGTAAACTTTCATTATCGGTTGCTGGTAGAGTGGTGCTTGCCAAGATGGTCTTCCTATCTCACTGCCTCTGTGCACCTCAGAACACACAGTACCCTATTACTCGCTATACTTTTAACAAGTTGAATAGTCTGCTGGTGGCCCTGGTCTGGTCTGGTAAATGCAGCAGGGTGTCACTCCGGGTCCTTCAACTGGATATGGAGGAGGAAGGGCTTTGGCTGCCGGATATAGAACTGTACTATGTGGCTACTCATTTGCAGCATGCAGTACACTGGTGTGCTGAGGGATCCAACTGTAATAAGAGGCTATGGCCGGACTGCTGGAGGAGGCTGAACTACTACCACTCTGCGTAATGGCGAGAGCCTGGGCACGTATAGGGTGCTCCTACGTAGTGCGGCAGACGGCACACACATGAGAATTGGTGGTCTGACGGGTCCTGAGCCAGTCCCCATTTTCGGCCTGTATACCATTGTGGTGGTTGCAGCCCTTTCTTCAAATTACACCAAATTTGGTAGGAAGGTAGGTCCTGGTCTAGTACTTTTCATGTTTTGATGTAATTCCATTCAGAAGTTTTTGAGAAATTAAGGGGGCAACAAATGTGTATATCTAGGGACATGAACGATTCGCAACCCCTTTTGATCTCGTGCAGAGATCTGATTGGCTCAAAACACTTTAGCAACCGAAGCTGTTAAAGTGTTATCAGCCATCTTGGGACTCTGCTGTAGCCGAGTCCAAAAACAAAACAAAAAAAAAAACTAAAGGGGCCAGGGTATGAACATCCTGGCTCCTTAGCTCAGATGGTGAGATTGCAAAGGCCCACCCACCCCCAGGACATTTTATTTTTATTTTACGAGCAGAGATGGTCTCCCATGCTTTGTTAGTCTAATGCCCCCAAGTGGGCCAAGTCCAGGGGGCTTTGTAAAAAAAAAAAAAGTGTGTTGTCCTGATTCCCCAAGGAGCACCACTTCCATGGAGCTTATTTTTTTGTATGTGGGGCGGGGCATGTGGCCCCCCCTGCTGCCCTGGGGACTGACACTTCTCCAAGGCTTTCATGTTATATGCCGAAAGGGCGGCTGGCCCCCTTCTCTGCCTTGGTGACCACCACCTCCCGAGACATTAAGCTAATATTATGCGGGGGCCTGTGTCTCCCCCCGACCTGGGGACCACCACCCTCTCGGGCTATGTAAACATTGGTTGGGGGGCGCGTGGCCCCCCTTGTGGAGTCACTAGTAGCCCTGAGGACCGCCACCCCCAGGGCCAGCTCCTGCTTTGGGGGTTCGAGTCCAGCTAGATAGATTTTTTTTTTTTAAACAATAAATTATTTTATGTAAAATAATAAATACATTTTTATTTTTATATTGAACACAAATATCTCATTCTAGCTATGAGATTTTAAAACCTTAAAAAACTCTGTTTCACTCTCACTTTCTTTTCACACACCCACTTTCAAACCCACTCACACACCAACTCACAGACCCACTCAGACATTCGGGCACCCACTCATACATCCACTGACCGAGACAGGCCCTATGGCCAACCTGCGCTGCGCTGCGCGCGGCCAAAGACCATGCATGGTTGGGTGTTTATAAGGGCTTGACTGCAAGGCCAAGCATTGTGACCAACCCCCGCAGCGCACGGCCAATTGCTGTGCGTGGCATGAGTCACAATAATGTATAGAAATTAAAATTACGTTAAAAAAACCTGATAGAAATTCACTGGAAAAAAAAAAAAAAAGGTTACAGGGACGTTATAGTTAGGTTCTGAATTCACTCGTAGAAAACCATAGAAATTCAGCAGTTATAGTTAGAGATCTTTTAAGTAACTATAACTCACGCACTAAGGTAACTATAACTCGCGCCTTCGCCATGCACAGCTAATTACTCCACATATTATGTCATTGATGAGATCTTGTATGGCATCTTTGATATCACTGCAATGTTTGCAATAACATTATTTATAAAAAAAACTGTGCATGGCAAGGGCACGAGTTATAGTTACCTTAGGGCGAGAGTTATAGTTACTTGAAAGAACTCGAACTTCGAAGGCAAAATGTACTTCTATGAAACTCCACAGGAGGCAATAGACTGGATGGACGGCTTAGGTTTGAACCGGAAGGACTGAAAGCCTCAAATGAATGAAACCTAGGTGCAGGGAACCAGGGCGATCCAGTCGCCACCCGGAGCCGTCCTTACAGCAGTACAATGCAGCCAGAAGTGAAACAGAATCTTGGTCAATTCTGATGGGTCCTTTCGGGCTGCATGCAAACCCATTGAGACATGCAAACCCTACTCACCTCTGCATATCGTCCAAGAGACTAAATGATGACACGCTCTGAGAATAAAAGATTCAAGAGGACCACTGATTGATGGTTACAATGGTAACCGGAGAATTTAATTTTGCACACAAAGGGCATCAAATGACAGTACTACTTTGATAACTTTTACTGACCGTCAGTCTGCAGTATGCCCCGGGAGGAACGATAGATGTGGCCTGTAAATTGCCAGGATGGGGAGGTCTGGGATCTAGGCCGCTGCAAAATTATTGAGCTCCTGGCTAGGGCTTGTGACTAGCGGAGTTTCTGGGGCCTCAGTCAGTTGAT
Source organism: Pleurodeles waltl (assembly GCF_031143425.1). NCBI lineage: Eukaryota > Metazoa > Chordata > Amphibia > Caudata > Salamandridae > Pleurodeles > Pleurodeles waltl. The sequence continues at coordinate 740,287,179 of NC_090443.1, forward strand.
ACACTAACTGTTTAGTTTTTTTCCAAGTTACAAGATCAAGTAGGATTTAGGCGCACGGCGGAGGCAGGGTTTACAGCCCTCTTGATGGCTAGTTGTGCCATGAGGCTTTAGTGACTTCTGCCTGCGGGAGGGGGCAGGGGTGTGGAATTAAATAAAATATCTACTTGTCCATGGGACAGGTTACTTCATAAATCTACTTGTCTTGTAAAAAAAGAATCTACTTGTCCCTTAGGTGCCATTTAATGCAGTGACAAATTATGGCAGCAATCTCTTAATATAAGAGCTCTGATAATACCCTCTCCGATTATGGCACGGCTAATATTATAGTAGGGCTTGAATACTAGCAATTTCCTTATTTTGCCCCCTTTCCAGCAGATCTACATACTGGGGCTGGAGGAAGCAGCAAGCAATAGGTTCAGGGTTGGAATGCTTTTGAGTCTTTGTAAACCTACTAACTTGCATGCTTTAAGGATTTTCACCAGCTCTTCTCTAATCTTTTCCCATACAAGAAAGGTTGAAAATTTATTCCTAACAAGAGCAGAAGTGGAAGTTCTCACAGGGTTAGGAAAAAAGTAGTTGGAGGGAAAGTGAACTTGTAAACGCTCAATAGATTTTCTCATGAGAAAATCTACACATGCATATGCATATTTGCTTGTGCCAAAATGCAGTTCACAAATATTTTCAAGCTGTACGATTTCCTGGTCTACTTCTGTAAATTCTTGTGAATTCATGAAAGCCATAATTCTGCTCTAATGCACATACATATACCATGGGTGCACTTTTGAGATTTTCTTTAAGAGTTAGGCCACTAATTAGGTCTGGTGTTAACCAAGACCTTTTGTTTTTATTAAAATTCTATTTCTCGCTCTACCCACCTATTGGCTGGCTTTACTGTGAGGGATAGCATTCTGCTCTTCCACAAGGAGTATATTGGTACACAAAGTATTATTGTTCAGTGCCAGGAACTACTGTGGCAATGTGTACATTTTTAGACCATTTTTTTTTCTTCTTTTTTTTGTTTTGTTGCGTTTTACCAATGTTTATTACAATGGTGAGGGCCTGGCAGCTCCCACAACAATCTTGTTTACAAGCGTCTGCAAACATTTGCATCTAATCAAAGAGCATTCTGGGAGCATTTTATGTAGCCTCATATTTTTCAACCGTGTGGTAGCACATTTTCTTTTTACTGGAACCAATGTCAGCAATGTGGGCTTACAAAATGTACTTAGAGCTCTCACCCTAATAAAATACAGTCTTTGCATTAATGAACCACAAATACAAGTTCAAACTGCATTGACATATGGACACACGTTACCTCAGCTGCAGATAGTTCCCTTCACTGAAAACTTGCAGCCAAAGGGTTTGTGCTACAGGGGTTTGGGCCTACTTGCCCCAAGGACAAAATAAACATGAAAACATGTTGTCCTTGACTCCAAACAATATGTCCTGGACGTCAGACTATAGGAATTCCACAGCCCTGGAGGGGTGTTTGTTGGGAATTGTTTGATGTTTCAATTTACAAGCTTGCCTTTTTCAGCAGTTCAAATGTATGAATTGGCTTTTGAGAGGTTGGGAGCTTTCATGACCAACAGACCATATAGGTGGGGCAGGGATGTTGCTTCCTCCATACAGAGAAAAGACCTGTGGACTAACACATGCATATGGATGGACACGTGACCAGGTATAAATTGATAACCTGGAATGTGAGATACCTCAATAACCCAATGAAATGCACTAGTGTGCTTCAATATCCTAGACGATATAGGATAGCAGTAGCATTCCTACAGGAAACACATTTATCAGAAAACGACTCAAACACTTGTAGAAACAAAAGGGCCAGGCAGGGCCAGGTGATCGCTACCTCCTATTCGGAATATGCCAGGGGGGCTTTGATTTGGATAGCTCTGTGGATCCCATTTATGCCCACCTGGGTTGTTCTGGATAGGGAGGGCTGATACATCATCCTAGAAGGTATGCTGGATGCACATAACCTTTGCCTGAACAATGTATACACACTTTACACCAATGATGGATCGGAAGTGAAAGCCATAAATACACCGTTCGATTCAGGAGTCATTTTAATGGGAGGCCTCAGTTGTGTAATGGACAGTGTTCTGGATAGGGATCCTCCTGTGTAGGAGTTAAACCTCGTGTGAATGCTGCATTATTTCAGGCACAGAAGAGACTTAACATTGTAGAGATATGGTGCCAGCATCACATGGATACATGCACTTTCTCCTGCTACACCCCGTCCACAGCTACACACAGTTGCTTAGATTAATTTTTTATACAAGAAAATGCTGCACATAGGGTTATAGTTGTACAATATTTGGCGAGATATCTCTCTGACCACTTGCCACTCCTACTCACCTATTCCTTCCTCAGGCAGCCCCTGAGGATCCCACAGTGGAGGCCTAATGCCGATACTCTGACAGATCCGGTATTCCAGGACTCAATATTAAAGGCATTGAATCACTTTTTTGAGGACGACTGGGAAACAGTGAGTAGTTGGGCAGTGTAGTGGGACACTATGAAGGTGGTGATTCATGTGGTGTGTTTGAGGACAATCATGGGGGTGCAACACACGCTAGAGGCAGACCTCACCCGCCAGGAAAAGGAACTAGAGAGGTTGGGGGACCTCCATCCCTCAAGTCCCTTACCTTTAAAAGACTGGGATAGACAGAGACAGAAGGTATGTGAGCTGTGGGCCTAACTAGAGAAGTACACTAAAGGTACAGCACGGAGATGATGGGATCTCGCAGTAGATGAGGCGTGAAGAATGCCAGCATATCTATTTAGGTCTGATTCGGCATTGTCATCTATACTCTCAATAAGAGACCGAGGGGCGAGAGAAGTCCACACACAACAGGCTATGAATGCAGCATTTGAGGCACATCTATAGGAGGTATACAAAGCTCACAGCGGGGCGAACATATGGTGGTCCTGAACGACTACCTAGGCAACCTCCTGTTGCGAGGTCTGGATCCGTGAGACAGTGAGTCATTGGAGGTTCCGATCACCAAACAGGAGTTACTGGGGGTGGTGAAGGTGTTAAAGCCTGCCAAGTCGCCTAGGAGTGACTGACTTCCAGCGGAGTTTTATAGAAGTTTTCTTCAGCTCTTGTTGGGCAAGATACTGGAGGTATATGCTTGTAGACGCAGCTCCATGTTGAATGATGATCTTAAAATTATAAGCCATGTTTTGGGGCATCGCTTCCTACCACATCTGCTGAGATTGATTCATGTTGATCAATCCGGTTTTATCCCACACCGGAATGAGGTGTTGAGCACACATACTACACTCGCCTGGACTGCAAGAGGATCCGTATGCCTTAGCCTTTTTAGACACTGAACAAGCAAGAAGAGGGGTCTGGTGGCTTAGTGGACTAATGCGTCCACTGTAGGGGCCTGTGTTTGACCTCATGGTCACAGGTTCAAATCCCGGCAGGTTCACTCAGCCTTTCATCCAAAATTCTGAGGTCGATAAAATGAGTACCATTGAGTTGGGTAACAATAAACATCTGTTATTCAGCGCCAAGATGCCTACGGGTGAATGTGCGCTTTACAAATACACCTGTTATGTTATGTGATTTGATTCAGTGAAATGGGAATACGCATGGCAGGTGATGGCCTGACTGGGGCTTGGTCCGTGCTATATTAGATGGGTCAAAATACTGTATACGAATCCACAAGCAAGGGTCCGGATGAGATGATACGTCTTGGTGGAGATACTATTACAATGAGGCACACAACGGGGGAGTCTCCTATCCCCCTTGATCTTTGCTATGGCAATGGAGCCATTAGCATGTAGACTCATTAGACCCTTCGGGCCTGGGGAATAACGGTGGGAAACACTGGCCATATAGCCTCGTTATATGCTGATGAAACTATGATTTACCTGTGGCAGCTGGATGTCTCAGTCCCAATATTGTTAAACGTAATGACGGAATTCTGGGAGATGTCAGGACTTCAGATAAATCCTGTTTCCATTAGGACATCTAATAGTATTGCGTCTGACTCCCCTACCCCGCTCGGGATTGCTATGGACGGTAGATAAAATAAAATATCTGGGTATTTACATTACACAAGTTTAGAACCAGTTCTATGAATACAATATGGACCATGTTCTGGTGACCCTCTATTCAGTTCTGGAACACGTTGCGCCTTTCGTTGATAGTGAAAATAGCCCTTATAAAAATAGTGGTGCTGCCACGATGTTTATATGTTAAGCAAAACGCTTTGTATGATCTGCTGCGTGAAGTGTTTAGAGAGCTTTATACTTTGTTATGGGAGCTCTTATGGTAGGACAAGCGCTGTAGAATGAGTCTTTCCACCCTTAGAAGTGAATGGGTTAAGGGGAGTATGGAAGTCCCAGATCTCGAACTATACTACTCAGTTGCAGCATGCGGTTCACTGGTTAGTTGGAGACCATAATTGGAAACGATCCCTACTAGCGGGCACCCACAGTGAACACCTGTTGGGTAACCTAATGGGCTAAAGAGTTCCCACACCTAATTGGTTTGATGGTTAGCATATGGAAACAGTCAGCAAGGCAGGTGGTGAGGAGGGCACCATCACCCCTGATTTGGACCTCTGAATAATATAGCCCTTTGCTCAGATTGCAAAAGTAGTGTCCATTGTCAAGTGGCAGGAAGGAGGGTGTATTATATTGTCAGATCTCTACCTAGAAGGGTGCTTCATTTCTTTACAAGGTGGAATTAGCGTTAATAACCCAGACTCTGGCCAGTTCCTTCGATACACTAAAATAGCAGCTACAGCTCATCAAACTTCCAGGAGGTACCTAACCCCACGCACACTTTGGTAACTCTTCTAGCAATGGCAGTTGACGGCAAACTCATCACACACATTTATCGCGCACGCTGATCTGACAGGAGCTCGAGCCGCTGCATATAGAAGAATCATGGCAGCAATACACGGAAGCTCCCCTGACACCGAAAAGCGGTCCAAGGTACATGAGTGTTTGCAGGGTGGCGGTTTGTGCTTGGTACAAACAGATACAATATAATATAGTGCATATGACGTATCTCTCCCCAAAATGTCTCCATGCAATAAACCCCAAGAGAGAACGGAAATGTCCGAAGTGCGAGGTTGGTGGAGGCAGATTATATACATATGTTATGTCACTGCCCACAGTTGGTCTCCTTTTTGGCTCCAGATATTGGCCCAGATAAAAACGAGTGAAGAATTAGGGTACTCCCCATGCAATTAATCAATGTATATTATGGCTAATCTGAGAGAATCCTCCCCCTCCCCCCCCCCCCAAATCTCAGTAGACGATATGCAGTCCTGGGTCTCACATTGGCAAAGTGACGTATTGCAGTCCACTGGATGGGCCCATGGCCCCCCTCCTAGGGATGCTTGGGTGACCGATCTGGTGGAGTTGGAATGGGCAAGCTCAGTGGAGGCTCACATGCGCAGAAACAGGACAAGATGAGAAGGCACAAGATGTCAAGTTGGCCTTGTCTGTAATGACACAGATACCATTGGAACCTTTATATCCAGTTTCACAGACTGCAATCGCAGTGAGGGTGGCGGAGGGGGCGCATCGGGACTGGAAAGGGAATTCAGGTGTTCAGTCCAAAGTAGTATATGTTTGTGAAGATGAATGAGATCAAAGTGAGGGAAAGCATTGCCAGTATCGTGGAAGCTTGGGGGAGGGGTAGGGGAAGCTTAAGGGCGGGGGAAGGGTGGGAATGGACTCCGACCTGTTGTCGGATGGACGGTTAGTTATAGGTGCTGAATGAGTGAAGACCTAAAATGTAGTGCATGATATGAATCAGCAGCTGTGAAAATTGTTATCAGTGTTACATTTAAACTGTCAATCAAAAAATCACAAAAAAAGCTTTATCACATGTTCTTTAATAGTGAGGAAAAGGTATTGGGTTTTAACCTAAGAATTTGAAGCTTTGTGATACCCTTTGCATGTCCACGTTTTATTGAAAACCTGCTAGAAAAAGGGTCTATGTTTTATTGTGGAAAGATTTTTTTATTGTTGTAAGTGTTCTTTGTGTTGCATTACTGTGAGTACATAATAGTGTTTAATTGTCGTAATGGAGATTTTAATAATAGTGAATTTTTTATGTATTGTTTAATGTGATGCGTGTATGTATGCGATGCACTATGTTTCTGGCGATGGCGCTGAATAAAGTTTAATGACTGACTTACTGACATTTGTAAAAAAATAATGGAAATGGGGAGCAGTGCCACAATAAACACTGGGACATTGTGATACTAGCCATATCAAGAACAGAAAGACATTTCAATAATAACAAAGTTTATCCAGATGAGTCAAAAAAGTCTTCCATTAATCCACACACAAACACAAAAAGATGTTGAGGTGAGTCTTCAGAAAAGTTTATTTTTCAGAAAATAGATACATCCATCCCAGTAACGTGTTTCACCCTTCAACAAAGTCTTCACCAGGACTGTGAAACAAATATTTACAAAAGCTATACTTAAAAACACATTAATTCCTTAAAAAACAACAATGACATTTTAGACTCCCTCTATTTCTGTCTATAGGTATCATGTTTACAGTCCTTTTCGGATTGTCAACCCTTCTTAGAAGAACTCTCACCCACTGTGAATAAAACAATCTCAAAATTCAAAGTGTTACAGAATGTATTTCCTTCTGCCCCAATCCTACATTCCCTGATTGAAAAAGAAACTACATATAGCATACTTATTTTATTCATTCCAATCGACATTTTATTCATCAAAATGACTTAGTATAGTAATTACAAAACATGTATGTTTAATACCAGTATCACCATGTACAATTTTCGGCTTGCACAAGATTTTAGGCGGGTTACCATACTGTAGATCATAGATGATCATAGACATTGAAAATTCCTGTATAAATGGAAGGAGAAAATGGGAAGCTATAAGCTTCAATTTTCATTTCTATGACCAACCACCTACTTCCCCAACAACCACCTCTTTTTTTAATCATTATCCCCAACCATAGTTGGAAGCACCATTTAATGCAATGTCCTTCCATTTATAGAGGAATTTTAGTGCCTATGATCTGCAATATTATAATTGCCTAAAACGTTGTGTATTTTGCTGTTAACATTTAATAATGCAATCAGCCTATAGGAGGAGCATAGTTTGCTATCCTTCCTTTGATTAAGTGTTTAAGTATTAAGGTAATATTGATGTGTGGCATTGTAAGTGTAACTTCCACTTCTCAAGAGAAGGGGTTGAATAACTTGGTTATGGCAGTGCAAATAGTCTTGATTAGATTTTATAGAATGGTCTTCTGAATTTGTCCAGACGCTGCACCCTTTTCTAATTTAAGGGACTTTAAGGCTGCTTTAACTTCCACCTCTGTGATAGGGGTTTCTGAGTTAGCACACTTTTTTGTGGTCAATTTATGGATAGAGAGATGTGCTAAGTAATCTATGCTCAGTTTCAGATGATTGTTCAATGGTATACAGAGTTGAATAAAAATCATGGAATACTTTTCTCTTGTCCTCCTCCTTATCATTCTTATGCCTGAAGCAATCAGTATTTTATCAGTATGGCTACTTTCCTGTTTTATCCACAAGGACCTAGCCAGGTGTGGGTCTACTTCATTCTCAAATTTAAATGTTTTTTCAAAAGTAGCATGATAAGCCTAGCCTTGTTTGTGGCTGTGAGGTGGAGTTTTCCCCTAAGGAAGGTAGCTTTCATTAATGTACTCTTATTATTCTTTTCTCAGCTTTTATTTTAATAGATTTGTTTGGGTTATGACATTCCTGCCATCAAGACCTCTCCTGTATCAAATTATTTGAAATTACTTTGTGTTGTAGGTGTGTAGTTCACAGTGGCGGTCGCCGCAAATCTCAAAGGGGGGTAAACTCATGCGCACTTAGGTGCAGTCCACTCCTCCTCCCCTCCCCTCTCCCTCCTCCCATTGCTCAGCCCTGCCCCTCCCTACACATGCTGGCTGATCCAGCAGCTGAAAAATAAAATAATAATGAAATGTAGTTTTATTTTTCAGCTGCTGGCTCAGCCAGTGTGGCAACGCTCCTTTGCCATTGCAGAAGAGCCGTCCCTGGTAGTTCATTCCTCAACATTGGTTACCAAAGCAGGGAGGAATGCAATATCCACATGCCTCTGCTATGTGGGCTTTACCATCGGTCTAATGTGAGTACCACTGAGGTGTGATCCAAGGTGGCTTTTAACCAGATGTCAAATTGACTGGTTAGGTCTATTAATGTGCTATTCAGTAAGGCATAGTCCATTTTGAGGATTCTCTATAGACGTGAGAGCAGAACTTGTTTTACAGTTTTTCCCGTTTGTTTCTCCCTCTGTCATGTGGGTCTATCTCTTGTAGAGTGTTTTAGACTTCTGGAGAAGGTCTCAGTTTGGGGTGTCCCTTTGCTCATTCTGTCTTTATCTAGATTCCAAACCAGGTTAAGATCTCCCTTCTGCAAATCTTGCTAGTCAGGAAGCCTACTAGAAGTTTATATTGGACAGTATTCGATGCACAGATTGTAGCTGCCATTACATTACAACTCTCGAGGTGTCCTTTAACTATAATGTATCGTCCCTCTTTCTCTCTTCTGTAGGTGTAAAATGTAGGTTTCTCTGGGAGAATAGAGCAATACCATTACGTTTAGTCTGGGGTGGTCAGCAATAACTTATTGGTTGTATTTTGTGTCAAAATCTGGTTTCCTGGGGTGTGTAGTACCAAAGGCATCAAGTTTTGTGTGTGTGTGTGTGTTGACCGGTGTGCATGTCTTTCCTGCCCCCTTGCAGCTGACGTGAAGAGCATCAAGAACTTGTCAGTGAAGTTACATTTTCCTCCCCTTATGTCTAATGCAACAGCATTTGTTGTCCCAACTAAACATTTGCAACTATTGAAAACAGGTATATAAGTATAGTGCCAGAATTGAAACACCACCCTTTACTGCCTTGTAGGCACAAAAGTGGGTGAGGTTCCTTACAGTCCCCTTTCCCTCTTCTCTCCTTGGGCACTCTGTCTATTTTGTTGTCTAACATTGAATGGGCATCAGTACTGACATTTATGTTTTGGGGTAAGACATTGAGTTTCTCGTTTTTTTTTTTCAAAATTATTGAGCATCAATTTCCTAGGGTGTCAATATGAATCTCCTATATTTTTCATGCCGTAAGTTTTGCACATTACCATTCCTCCCCTTTCTTTCCAGTTTGATTGCTCTTTTATCATATATTGTGTATTTGTGGAAAATAGCAGCGTTCTTTTTTTCTCATTGGCACCTCGGCCTTTGGGTCATTCCCCTTCGTTGCTGCTAGTCAACTACCCCTACTGGTGTCAGGCCCATGATGTGTATTTTCTTCTTAATGTTTGTCTAGATGGATAACTAGAATTTGTGCGGCTGCTTTGTTGTAATTTTCAGATGCTATGATAAAAGGATATAGTCGGCAAAACTCATATTTTGTGTCTGCAAGAAACATTTTAACACGATGTCGGTTGTAACAATCCAGGGTGGAGCCTGTGAATGAAATACAGGGAACAGTGAATAATTGTGAGGATAATCATGCCTTTAATTGCCTATTTTTCTAGTATTCTAACGGGCCCAATAGGGTCTCACTCGTAATCCCCAGTAACTCCACCCAGCATACAGGAGCCACGAGTTCTCCTACTGGACTTCTATCCATCGCTTGGCACTACTTGCCTTCAGAGGTTCTGGAGTTGCAGGGCCTGCCCTTCATCAATGACCCAGGAGCTGCAGTGGTACAGTTTTCTCTTTCTGTGGAGTGGCTGGGATGCAACGGATGCCACCAACTCTTCTTAGCCCTGTTAGACATTGCAGGTTGAATGAAAACACTATATTGTGATTCGGAACCCAACAAATATTTAGCAAAATAGGATGAGTAAGTGGTAGAATTTTGTGGTACTTTGTTCAATGGATAGAAAGAACTGTCTTAGTCCAATCCGAGTACAAAAATTCTAGCCACGTAATTGGTCATCTTGGTAAGTGTAGGCTTCCTGTGACGTTCCATGTACAAAAAGTAAACTCGTCAAAATGCGATGGTTCTTTCCATTATGATTCTAGTGGTAGGCCCTGTCTTCTTGGATTACAAAGCCGCCCACAGATTTGTGGATATATAGAATTATTATTCCTGTTGCTTTTAATGGTGTAATGATTGAAACGTACCTCTCCCAGAAAAGACTAAATTTAACCTGAGTCTTATTTCCGTTCATGCAGAGCTACCAGTTCGCACTGCGTTTCTGTGTGAAGTTAACAGCGACAATTGCACCGTTCGCGTCCTGTCGAAATTAAAATATCAGGAATGTAGTTAGTTCATCAACTGTGCTCTCGAAGTAAAAATTAATTTTCAGCTTTCACCGAGCGATTAGCACAATGTGTCGTGCACATTCTAAATGTCCCACTAAAGATTTGGTCTTTTGCCCATTTTAAATGATTCGTTTTATTGTGAGTGTTTTACATAGCGAGAATATGATCCGAAAGTGGTACAACGCTGCACATAGGAAAGCACAGAAACCCATTACAATAATGGATAGTAAATCTTTCACGTAACAACAAAAAAGCACCTTAAAAACAAATGAGAGATAAATGGAACATCTTGTAACAAGTCAGTAGTATTCAGTGGTATCGAGCCTTCCTTGTGTCATAGCATAGATCCTGCACACGCAGCGGTCTGCGCCCAGGTGTATGGTGCTCTCCAAAGCAGGTTAAGTTAGGAATCTGGTAACAAGAATTTTCTTAACTTCTGTTTTTAAGGCACGTATCGATAGATTGCCCCAGATGTTTGAAGGGATATGTATGAAAGTACCATCTTTCTGGCATAGTTACCCCCACTTTTTGCCGGGTGTCAGTGTGTTTAGACTGTAGTGCACTGAGAATCCTGCTAACCAGGACCCCAGTGTCAGTGCTCTCACCTCCAAGTTTAGTTGTATGGTAACTTTTACACCTCCACATTTGGCATACTGGTGCACCCATGTAAGTCCCTAGTATATGGTACTTTGGTACCCAGGGCATTGGTACACCAAGGGTCCCCCATGGGCTTCAGCATGTGTGGTGCCACCCATGCAGGCCGAGGAAAACTGTGACTGCAGGCCTGCCATTGCAGCCAGTGTGAAATGGTGCATGCGCCTTTCACTCCAGATATAAGGTTTGCCTTATATCGTGGTCACTGCACTCTGATGCTATAAGTCACTCCTACAGTAGGCCCTTTTAGCCCAAGGGCAGGGTGCATGGTTCTAAATGTGAGGGCACCCCTGCATGAGCACAGGTGCCCCTACAGACCCCAGACTCCATTCCTCAGGCTTTGTAAGTGCGTGGAAGCCATTTTAAGGTAAGCAGTTGACACTGGTCAACATGAATAGTCCAACTACATAATGGCTTCACCGAACCTAGGCATGTTTGGTATCAATAATGTTGGAATCATGGAACTATACCCATTCCTTTGTTAGTTGCATGATACCATCATGTATTCGGGGGTTCCCTAGAGGATCCCCCATATCTGCCTATACAGCCTGTTGGGGCCTGCATGCCAGCCCGTGCTGCTGCCAACACCAGACACTGTTCTGCCCTCCTGCTGCTTACCCTAACTCGGGCAGGGGAAGGCAGAACAAAGGATTTCCTGTAGGACAGAGGTGTGAACACCTATTCCTTAGAGATAGGTGTCTCTGGGCTGGGGGTGCCTTTCAGTGCCACCAGACTGCTTTGAAGGGCACATTTGGTGCTTTCCTTGCATAAACCGGTTCGCATCAGTGCAGGAACCCCCCGGCTCCCCCTCTGGCACCAAGCACACAAAGGACAGGGGAGTGATCAAGAACAACGTCCTCTCTGCAACTCCTGCGACATGGGCATCCCTCTTTGCTGTGCTGCTGAGGCCTTCCTGTGACTCCCTATGCCTGCAGCCAGGGGGTACCGCTGGGAGGCTCCAATGATAACTGCTGGCTCTCCTGACTGCTGAGGGTTGGCCCTCACCTATTTGCCAAGGTTGGGTCATCTGGAACTTGCTGCTCTCCAAATCTCCTGCAAGCTCCGCACAACGCTTCTGCTGACCACTGACCCCTTCTGCAATGCCTCTTTCTGTGCCTAGAGCAGACTCTACAACGACAACATGGTTGAGCTTTTTTGGGTGTTTCAGGAATGCGATCAGCAAAGTGTCACTCCTCCAACCTTGCCACGGCCTCCAGAGCATATGAAGTGGAGGCTATTGCTTTTGTAACAGTAAGACTTTTAGTGATGGACAACTGAAAGACATGAGTCTTCCTGGACTGTCTGACGATAAACAACCTACACATTGTATGTTGCCATTCCGATCAAGTGGGTATACGGATTGTTGTACGAAGTGCAAATTTTACGACTCTCATTGTATGACTGAAGAGTCTGGTCTTATCCACTCTTCCCATGTACTTGTTTTAATTAAGTATACAGGTGGGCTTGTGAACTTTGGCCATCTGACCCCAACCTGTGATGGGGGAGTGCTGTTATCATGAGCTGTAATGAGCATGTACACATCACGCCTATGAGAGAACTTGACTGTGAGCAGTTTGTTACAATGCAACTCAGTACACTGGATTTCTGGAGCTTCTTACAAACGAGCTCCTGCGGTAAGCTTTTGCAGTGACAACAAACTTTACCACATGCCACAGTGCCAGTTTTGTACAACTCAGTGAACAGCTCTCCTTCCATCTAGAAATTGTCCACATAAAGGTTATAACCTTTGTAAAGGAGTGGCTGGACAAGCTCCCATGCAGTCTTCCTTGCAACTCCAAACCTACAGCTCCTGGTCCACTCTAAGCCTACAGGGTTTAAAGTGGAGTCTTCTCCAGTGTATACTTTCAAGCTGTACACATACCAATTTCAGCTCGCACACAGCATATACAGCTTGATGCCAGACTAAACCCTTTTTCTTGCAGTGTACTGCCTGAACAGCAACTGCCCTTTGTAGAGGATCAAGGACTCATCAAAGGATATATTATTTCTAAGAGTATAAATCTTTTGGAAACCTGGCAGACAAATGTTTCACACCAGGCCGAATTGTGAACAATCTGTCATGGTCTGGATGGGCCTAGGCAAAGCAGCAGAATGGTCATTGAAAAGCAGTATATACTGCAATAGCAAAAAATAATCTCTGCTCATGTACGGTGCGAAGATGGAGATTACCAAAACTATATGAGTAGAGCAGTAGGGACTGCAAGGTTGATTTCTGCACTACCCCCATTTTAAGCATAAGGCCCAAAAATATCTTCAACTCCTCAAGTGAAGTAAGAGCTCCGCTGTGCCGGAGAATGAGGCCCCAGAGTGCCTCCATGCTCCCTCAGACATTGTTTGGCACGCAAATTTGTTTGCTGCACAAGGAAGTCAATTTCCAAAAAGAGATGGACGGAGTCAATTGGCAAAACATTGCCTGTATCGACTTTTCGTCCAGCATCACTAGTGAAAGGCGGAATTTGACTGAACTAAATTGGGGGGACTGCCAGTGCGGCCGCTGCACCTGCCTGCTCTCTGAGTTGGTCTAACTTGCTACGGTCACCCCGCTGCATAGACTGTGCTTGTGAAAGAACAGCTCGATTGCCCTCATCATGGCCCTCAGAATCACTGGAAGATAAATCGTCAGATAGAACTCCGCCAACTGAAAAATCACTTCCAGATTCTGCTCTTTTCCCAACCAGGTTTCTTCTCCCTCAGATGCTGTCTCAGTATCTTCTGGCTCAGTCTCTGATCCTTCCTAATAGCTGTCCTCCATAACCCGAGTTAGGGCCAGGTAGCAGTCATCCACAGAGACACCATCTGTACTACTAGCTAAAACTGCCCTTCCAAAGCAGTGGGAGATTTGTTATTCTAAAACAGTTGGTGGGTGTGTGGGTGTGAGATGTGTGCAACAGTAAATAAAGACTAAATCAGTGTACCTTATCTTCTTTCTTGAATTTGCAGGTTCTCGAAAGACTCTTAAAAAAAATAAAAAATAAAAAATAAAAAAAAAAAATATATATATATATATATATATATATATATATATATATATATATATATATTCAATTTCACAGCATAATTCTTGCATTGCTTATGCAAACAAAACTTTATTGTTGGGGGAGCTGCTGAATATTTATCACTATAAAAGTAATTCCCTAAAACTACAAAACCTCCTTTGATTTCAAGAATAATGAGAGGCCCATGCCCAAGAGGGCCGACCCCCTGACCGTTTCATATTTTTTGTAAATGTTTTATTTTTTATTTTTTACTTTTTTCCCCATTAAAGTGACCCTGGGGGGCGTGATTGCCCCCTAATGATCAAAACACCTTTAAAAAAAAAAAAATGCCCCCGGTGTGGGTGCTGACCAGTGCCACGAGGGCTGACCCCCACTGCAATTCCCCAGAGGCTAGTGGGGTTTCCTGGTTGTAGATTGTGGCATGGATGTGATCCACAGTCAGGAAGCCCTTTCTGGAAGGCCTCATTTGAAAGGGGAGAGACTCCCCTCTCAAATGAGGCCTCCCGGAAAGATGGGAAGCCCTTTTGGGCCTTTTCCCCCACCAGAGTGGAAAGGGTGCTTACGTGCTCCTTCCTCAGGCTCCGGTACGGACAATTGTGAGGTCAGCATGCTTCGCGGTGCGCTGACATCACAGATGGGCAGGAGGTTGTCAGGGTGAAACGCAGAAGCAATTCTGCGTCTCCCGCAACATTAAAAAAAAAAAAAAAAAAAGAAATCCTCCAGTGCTTGCACTGGAGGATCCTTTTCAGCCCTCCCCATTGTCTGCCAGTGATCGATAGATGCACTGGGGAGGGGGTGCGTGTGTCAGCCATTGTCCAACACATGCATGGAAGGGTTTAATGATCTTTTTCACACCGTATGTAGTTTAAAGACACACCTCTCTAAGGACCATCTTGACTGCACCCCACTCTGTAGATATGTTGTTAAGTGCACCCTTATTTTCCCGAAAACGTGTGATATTAGTCCCCACCTCTGATCGAATAACCGAGTCCTGTAATGAATCAGTGTTCAGTCTCCTTGTAAGAATCTTGGGTCTGGGTTCCACTAGTGCCAGTGTTACAGGCAAAGGACGGTGATCCGAGAGCATGTAGCCCATGTATTCGGAGTGTCCCAACTCCCATGTATTCCTTAGCCTGGACAAAAATATGTTTAGTCTGGCATGCACATCATGCACTGTTGAATAAAAAGAGTACTCTGCGGCCTCTTGGTGCATAACCATCCACAGCTGAATAAAAACCTTCTTTTTCGCCCTCACCACGTAGTGCGTAGCCTATGCCCTTCAGAGTGAGCCCCACTGTTGCAAGGGCAACCTATTTCTAAATAGATTCATGACAATGTTGTCTCCACCCATCACATGTGCCCTGTGTCAAGAACATACAAGCTTGAGTGCCTCCAGGTATTGTAACTGATTAACGTTGAGTTTATACAGACTCATCAGTGTTAATGGTGCTTCATGTTTCCCAACCATACAACATATCTATCTTCAGTGTCTATGTGGGTGGACCCTGCAACAAAGAAAGCCTTAGGTGAAATCAAGATTAGTTTATCTGGCAAAAGTCAAATACAAAAGGCCACTCAACTGACCATGCCATTTTTCTGTGTAGTGTAGCATGTTCATGGGAACTAAGATGTGTCTCCTGTAAGCATTCAACCTGGATCTTTTTGTGACCCTTATATGTAAACTCTCTGGCATTTCAGCAGTGTGCCCAAACCTCTAACATTCCATGTAAGACAGATAAGAATATTGTCGTATTTGGATCACACCTCAAGGCGGGTGTATGATAAGGTGGCCTACTCTCACGATCCAAACCCAGTACTGTGCCAAACTTACAAACTGACTTGTCTCTGTTGTGGGAAAAACTAATATGATAGTGTGTCTAGTTGCTGAACTGAATTACCTCGGCTGAGGTTTGGGTAACTATCCCACTAACTCAAGCAAAACGTCTGTCAAATGATGTATACTTCCCCACTGAAGTATTCATGATGTGAATGTGACTAAAGAAAGAACACATTGCTAGAAAAACTGTGTGGCCCTGCCCAGCCAGTTCAACCATACTGTGGCACAGGCTGCCAGTGGCTCAATGAGAAGCGAACACCTGACCACGATATCTCATGGTTCCTTACAACAGGACAAGTCTCCATTAAGTAATATGTTTTGCAGTTATTGAGGTAAGAGGGTGGCCACATGCGCACACCTCCAGTATCGTTGTTTCATCGGTGTCCGTTTCCATTTCAGAGGAACCACTCTCCGATTCAGAGTGAGACCACTGTTGTGCATGAAAAACTCCACCAAACAAACCCTTTCATTCTCACCTTGTTCTGCAGATGTTCTGCTGGTAAACATTTCCAGTGACTTCCCTCTGTGGCAGCCAGTTACACGCCATTGACACAGCTCGGCACCCTGGGTTTCATGTATGATACCTTTACTTTCCAATCGGTACAGAGCTTCCTCTGTATTGAAGAAAAAAAAGTGAGTTTATCTTCGTGAGATACCCTTAAACTTGCTGGAATGAGGAGTGCTAAATTGATTTCTTTTCACGTAACAATTTGTTGACTTCCTAAAAGCGGCGCCACTGCCGCTGACCCATTTAGGCACTGTAAGGAAAGATATTGACTTTCGCATTCTTTGGCGTCTGATGGTCCAGGTCCTCAGGCTTTTTGAAGACTTCAGTCATGGTCTTGTTGTCATAGGTTTTGCAACCAGCAGGTGGGGTAGCACCCCCAGAATCATCTGCTGACCTGGGATTCTGTGGACCTTTTCTTCACAAAATGCTACAGTGTGACATCATCAAAGACTTTGCCAGAACTATTGTTCTAATAAATGTTCTTGAGTAGTACCTTCAGAGTTCTCTGGAAATCCAGTTAAATGCACATTGTTATAGTGGAAACGCTCCTCTGCCATTAAGGTACTCCACTATCACTGACAACGTTTTGTAATTTCACTTCTGTTGGGTGCAGCAAAGATGGGAGAGATTCGTTAATCTTAACTCTTTGCATGATTTTTATGATCTGCCCATAGCAAAATAACATCAATGGCGAATCATCAATCTTATTCTCTAGCGCTGTTTTAGTGTCAGTTATCTCCTAGAGAATAGTGTCCAATTTGTCTTTGTTCCCTCCCAGTGTTGCTTCAACTGATTCAAGACTAAACCCTGCAGCCGAGGCCGCCTGGGAAGAGCCTTTCTGTGTACCATAGCTGGATTTGGACTTGGAGGCCCTGGGCTTCATCATTGAGTGAAATGAAGGATGACACTACACTAGTGGCTCAGCACTACCCCCAACAACTGAGTCATGTGGCAGTACACCCACACACCTTTGTGAGGGCAGAACTTGTCCCCGCTCCACAGCAAACCACAGTTCTCAATCAGACAGGCCAGCCTGACCCTGGGCTCTGTTCACCCCCGAAACTGTGTGAACAGGTCTGACAGTGTGTGAGTCCCAGGTGTGTCGCAAATGGGTTGGAGGAGTTGCTCAGGGCAGTGTTTACAGCATTTTATGGAAGTCTTCAAGTCAACACAAATCACAGTCTAATAAATGATGTATGGCAGGCCGTCCAGATGGTTCCACAGCCACATGCATCCTCCGTAGGCTCATTTGATGTGTCACTGAGACCCTCTGCGTGCCAGCTGACTCAGAGCTTGCTTTTCTCTTGGCAGTTGTAGTAAGTAGCAGGAGTGATGGTGACTCACCATATTACATTGGTTACTCCATTGCTGTTAACACACCAGGGTGATCCACAGTCACAGGGAAGGACAGAGCCTTCACAGCTGGCTCTCCACAGTGTCAGCACGTCGCAGGCCTCCCCAGGCCAGAGTTTCAAGTATTTAGGTTTTTCAGAGGTACTGCCTGCACTCAAATTGAGAGTTGCGAGCGATGCAAAGCGGCAATATCTCACTTCTCTGTGCTTTTGTTACATTCTTCGGTGCTTGGCATCACTCAGCGGCCTCGCCACCATCACCAGCCAATCTTGATGACAGGGGGTGGCTTAATGCAGTACTGGGGCCATGTCTTTTCCCAACCAGGTTTAAGAAATAAATAGTATGTCTAGTTCTGTGTCTATCAGTTGGTCAAAGATGTATTTATGTTTGCTCATTGAGTGGGCATTCAAAAGCAGACCATTTAAATGTGATAGTTTGCTCTTGTAGAAGGGCCTGTGGTAAGTGCCTGGTCTATTGCTGACTTTATGCCTTTTGCTCTTTGTGGATACGTGGTACTAGTGGTTAGGATTTGGTATGGGTGTTTGGAAAGATAAGGAGGTAGGAAGTGTTGCTGCAGTGATGATGCTGTGATTGTGGCATTCTTTGCCTTTGCTCTCAGGCTAAAGTACATTTATTAGATATTTGGTGGGGGTTTTATGGGAGAGTGGGAATCATTGTGTTTGTGAGGTAGTTGTCGGTGTAGAGTTTTGTTTTCGGAATATGTTAAAACTGTTGTGATGTACAATGGGTGATGCAAAGTTTATGTGGTGATATTGTTTGTCTATCTTTTTTGTTTGTTTAGAGTGCAAGGGGTATAAGTAATGTTATGAGTTTTGTGGTCTAGTTTTAGCGCTCTAAAATCAGCAATAGGTGAGTGTCTTTGTGGGTGCTTAGGGAAGTTGTGGATGAATTGATTTATGTGGTGTTGATTAATGTTGAGTTTTGTTGAGTGATTAAGTTGTTAGATGAAGAGGGAGATTGCAAGGATTGGGTTTGTTTGAGGTGAGGCTGGGGATGAACCGAGATCTTTTCTAGTGGTAAGGTTGTTCTTTTACTTTCAATCTTTTTATAATTTTTTCCGTATTCAAGGGGGGCATACCTACCTGTATAATATAACAATACACCGAGGTAGGATTAAACAATTTCCCAAAACGTAATCCTCCACCCACAGTTCCACTGCGCTGCTTTTATATAATGCAGAAGAAACAGTAGGTCAGTATCCAGCGACCCCATTAAAATCAGGTGTCTACATCAATCTGTTATGCAATCTATCATGGGATAGGAAGCCCAGTTCCCTGAGATGACTAGGGCGTGTGAGCTCCCTTTTGTCTTGATTAAGATACTCCAGGATCGGGTTCCACATTTTGAAAAATGTGTCTGATGCATCTTGCATATTGTATGCTATTTTTATATAGGCTAGAAGTTGCCATATTTTCCGAAGCCACATGGAGGTATCTTTTTGATGAAGTATTTCCCCCAGAGGCCCAGGATGGTGTGTTTTACTGCTACGAGAAGGTGGGAAGTCCTTTTCATTTTAGGGCAGTGGAGCAGGTATGCATTCTTTCTGGGTAGTGCCAGTGGGATAAAGGAGGGATCCTTATGTAGGGGGTCTCTCCTCAGTATTTGCAAAAGTGTTCAGAACTTCCTCCCAGAACCAGCCTAGATAGGGATAGGTCCATAGGATGTGATATATGGTCCCAGTCCCTCCACACCCCCGCCAGCAATCCCCAGACCTGTTGCTATCCCACATACGTAGTTATGATGGTGTGAGCCGTTTCCCTAGGCATGTTTCACAAAGTTGATTGTGCACGTATGTGTTGTGTCCCATTGTTTGTCATCCAGCTTAACGCCCAGGTCATCCTCCCACCTCAGTGGCGGCTGGTGACATTTGAAAGTGGTGGGGCGTAAAAGTTCTGGATGAGTGCCCGGTGGCGAGCGAGCCTAGTGAGCGAGCCTGACAGTGATAAAATGGGTTCGGGGGGGGGTTCTCCCCCACAAAAAAAAGTTTGTAACAAGAGTGGGCAAATGGTACATTTTCAAGCAAATTTGAGACAGCCAGAAATCTACTGAGGAAATATACGTCATTGAGATTTGTCAGACTGGATACAATGAGACAGCAAGGAATAAACATTCCATTGCCTGCATTTCTGAAAGCGTCTGCAGCAAACCAGTGTAAGTAGGCTGCAATGGCTGCTGCAAAGAACAGGTCTGTATGTTTTATGAATAGCTGAGTGGGTTAGTAAAGCCAGCCTTTATCAGCGCTTTAAAACAAATTAAATGCATGTGGTAGAGGGGCTATGGAGAGATGAGGGGCACTTTTGGCAGGATGTAGTGAGGGATTCTAAGGAGGCGGTCATGGTTGCACCAAAGAAGACTGTCGCACCGGGCGCCAGTAGTGCTAAAGCCGGCCCTCACTGCAAGCCATTTGTCACTAGGCCATAAAGACACACAACTGTCTGAGGGCTCAGGAGTCAGGTGGGCTAAACTGTTGCTGGAGAACTAAGAAAACCGTCAACAGCCCGAGTCCATTTTGAAAATGTTTTTTACATCACATCATGAGAGGAGGCGGCGAGCCTCCTGGCATTATCCTCTTATGGAGATAGGTCCGTGTGATCTGCTGCTGCAATTGGGTGCTTAAATAAAAATGATATGCAGTCACTTATCCACCATCTTACTCTTTGGCCCACTGTTCTCATTTAGTCCCCCGCCCCTCACCGGAACCTCTGCAAGGCTGAACCAAAGTTACCTCAAATAGCCTCCTAGGTTTGCAGCACGGCTCTCTGATCCGTGAATATTGCTTTCAAAAGATAAAAACAATGCTAGAATGTGGGGCCATTGAAACCACCAACCTACGTCTTGCAATATGATGTCTGCGGAAGAGATGCAGTGCCTAGGAGCAATTAAATTATGCAATGTGTGAGCTACACCTAAGCAAAAAACAAACACAGGCATGTGAAATGGGGCCACGTGGCAGCTTTGGAATTGTAATACTTGTTTATAAATAACAGTTCTATGTAAATAAATAAATAAATCCAAATCCAGGATTTGTAAACCCGTGAGGGTTTTAAGGCACTGAATTGTAGGCTTGGGGAGATTTGCAGAGAATCACATGATGATGATACCGACGCTGAGACTTGAACCTGGATCCCACTGGCTCAGAGGTCAGTGGCTCAGGCCATTACGCCACAGCCTCTCCCGATTTTAGAACGAAAGTTACACAGTAAACAAATAACATTACATTTCCCCCTACCCTGTTATGCTGCACAATAGTGCTATAATGATTTCGGACTATAAATTACATTGTAAACAAATAACATTTCCCCCTACCTTTTCAGCTTCACAATAGTGGCGTAACGCCAAATAATGCCTCTCCCCTCCCTGCAGAGCGTGACAAGGGGCCACTAAGGCTCCCATATTCTCACAAATATTCACGGAGAGGGCCGCTTGTCATGGTGCTGCAATTGGATGCTTTAATAAAAATGATATGCAATCAATGCACATACCCACTATTGTTGAACACCACACGTCCTGTCCTGAGTGTCAGCCAGGCTGAACTGTTATTGGCGAACTAAGGAAATCGACAACAGCCTGAGTCCATTTTGAAAATGTGTTTTACAGTACATACATCATGCGAGCAAATGGCGAGCCTGCTGGCATTATCATCCTATGGAGAGAGGGCAGAGTAACTTGGTGGTTAAAAATAACATGCAGTGCAAATGGTAATAACGAAAATTAACACCGACACAAACTCATGCCTAAACTTTAACTTACTTGTGGAAGGCTGAAGCTCAGCACGTTTCAAATGCAAGTCGTACCGCAAATCTCAAAGGGAGAGGCGGGCGAGTGGAGGGACGGAGGGGTTGGGGGGGATGGAGCGAGGCAGGGGATGGGGGAATACCATTTTTTTTTAAAGTCAAATACTTACCTTTTCCCGTCGCCGCTGCATACATATCACGTCGTGGTCAGCCAGTCTCGTGTACAGCGCAATCCTTTCCCAGGTACTCCCAGAATGAGGTGGGGCCATGAAGGCTTGTTCCCACCCACCCTGTGATGAAGGGCTGCAGTGCTACACAGCCTTGCTGATTAACAGCCAGTTTTGGAAACCCAGGGCTTATGCTATTGCGCCCAGGCTGTTTTCTTTGATCGAGGCTTCAGTGCGTCATAAGAGGCAGTACCTTACAGTGTTGCAGGCTGCCGGAGGCCAGGGCTGAGATCAGGTAAGCCCTATAAATCCTGCAATGGCCAGCACATGCGCTGCAGATGCCTTGTGTGCTCTGTGTGGGACCAGACTTCCCTCCGGCTCTGGCCCCAAGGTGCTGAGATGTGGGCAGATGGGGATCTCCGGTCGGAGCTCCAGAATCAGGCGTCCATGTTCGGCCCCTGGCCATTCCCACCATGGCTTATTGTTTGAATGGTAATACATGCATTGGATATGTTTGTGAGTTCAAGATTGTGTGTTTCTATAATAAGGGGATTTTTTTAGGTAAAAATTTGTATCCCATATGTTATAGGAGATCTTAGTGGTAAGTGGAGGAAGGGGCTATTTGAGATAGAATACGGAGTTGTGAGTTGAGGTATGTTATGAGAGATAAGATAGATGTGGGGTGAGTGTTTGTGCCAAGGGTGGAATTAGTATGCTGTGTTGTAAGATTGGTGCAATGGGGTCAGAAGAGAGTGCAGAAGATGGTGGTAGAATGGAGTTGATTTGATTGGGAGGATAGACACAGCTGCCAGGTTTCCCAGGTCCATGCGTCATGTGCCGCTTCCGTCCAGATTATTTCCTTTGAATTCTGGTACTTGTAGTCATGTTTTATCATGGAATAAACAAGACTACAACAGCACTGGAACAGCACATTTCGCATGGCCCCTTGGAGAGGGGAGGTGATGGGTGGTAGTGATGTGTGTTATGAAAATGTGGTGTAGGTAAGTGGGAGGTGAGTGAGGTAGGTAATAGGGATTACAGTAGTTAGTTGGAGTAGCAGTTTGAGAGGAGAAAAGGCATTGGATGTGAGGGTGTGCATCAAGGAGTAGGTGGAAAGTTAGGGAGAGGGTTGAGATGGGTAGGATGTGAATATGAATACATTTGTCTCAAAATGTGATTTGTTCTGATGTGTTGTAAGGGTCATAAGAATGGAGCAGGGAGTGGAGCTGACTGCTGGAGTGAATGATTATCCTCCCTTGTATGTGGAGGAGGTATATATGCTTACCTGTTGTAGTTGGATTTCCGTGCAGAATTTCTGGTGTTAGGCACTTTCCAGGCTCTAATATGCCCAAACAGACAGCACCCTAACCTCCTACCCTTTAGCTGGGTGCCCTAAACCCTCGGTTTACTTAACCTTAGTGATCAGATGACTTGGGCCAATGGGAACCTTGGCCCTAGGAACCAACAGGAGCTCACGCCTAAATCTCAGGTGAAAGAAATCCTCAAACCCTATGGACCAGTGGGAGCCTAAGTTCTAATGCCTCGCCAACAGAACCCCCAGCCCTGTGGACCAGTGGGAGCCCTACACCCTACAACAGTTAGAAAGCCTCACCCTATTGACAGACAGGAGTTCACACCATAAACTGTAACTAATTAGAACCCGTACCCCTGCGGACCAATGGGAGCACAAGCCCTTAACCCTATAGGCAGTATAAACCATAGCTCTGCAGATCAGGTGACCTCAAACTTAAGGGTCTATGCAAGGTGGGAGGGAAGGAGGAAGGCCTTATGCAGGTGACTGTGGACGCAGCCCAATCACAAAACCTGCAAATGGTGTACTGAAGGGACAAGGAGCTGTTGCTCTGCTCAGAATATCCTTGTTTATAGATTAAGCCAATACACACTCTGCAGCCCCTTTTCAACACTGCAGGTAAGACCCAAATCTGAACCACTTTAAAATGCTATCATGCACTTTAAAACAAACTTCTCTAAAAAACAAAAAACTAAAAAAAACACAGAATAGTGCTAAGCAGACTCTAACACTGTTTAGCACAAACGAAACAGATTTAGCAGGCACCACAACCTAAACTCTGATCTTGATTAACATCTTTTTTTATTTTTAGCCTTTTTAACATTTTAATCTAATTATTTAAAAAGGAAAACCCTTATCAGGCACATAAACACAGTCAAAACCGATTCAAATAAGTAAAATTGCATATTGAGAAAACGATTTGTTGTGGTTGCGGTTTTATGTTATATGCTTGTTTAAGAAAGTAAATTGCATATTCCACCCAATTGTAATCATGATAGAAGGAATTTCTGATAATGCAGACTGCAAAATGTGGCGCAGAATGTTTGAAAATGTGTTTGGCTTTGGTAAGATGATTGTGTGATTTTTATTTTTTTATTTTATTTTTCTCTTTTTTTAATTTTTAATTTTCATTGTTTGTAACTTTTTGTTGATTTTTCAAAACATAACACGATCAAAATTCCACGTTACACATATCTGCCTCTTTTCATTCTCCATCTAATCATCCTTCTCAGGGCAATAATCTTAACGCCATATTTCCAGGATGGGCATTGTACTCCTTTTACCTTCCCACATTCTACTTGTCTAATGTATCTGTCGTCAGAACCCTTTTCCCTGTGTGTGGCGTGTGTTGTTTGGTGTATGGACCACGGTGAGGCATGGCATGGTTCCAGGGTGATACCTAGATAATCTGCCCACTCCTACCTGATTTTAGTGTGTTTTTAGGGTATACAAGCACCTTGTAGATTGATCTCTCTGGAGACATGCAGTGGTCGATGCCCGAGGCCCATTTAGTGATATGTGGGGCGGCCTTCTATTTCCATTCTTTGGCAATATCTTGTTTCGCAATCACCAATCCCAGCCCCAGTAAAGCTCTTTGATATCTATTCTTTTCTACCCCTTCTGCCATGTGGAGGAGTATCATTTTAGGATTTCTGGGGACAGGCCATCTTCGTACCGTACCCAAGAAATCGAGGGTGTGTTTCCAATATGCCGCTAAAGCAGTGCATTGCCAAACGTGTGTAGGAGATCTCTCTTTGGGTGATTACATCTCAGGCATCCACCCGAGGCGATCAGCCCCATTTTGTGTAACTGTGTGTGACAGATATGTTCTGTGTATCAATTTAATCAAATTAAACTGTATTAATCGATATTGGGATGCGCTTGATGTCTTCTTCAAGGCTGCCAGGGCCTTGTTACATTATTTTTCCTCAAAGGGACCCAGGTCTGCCTCCCAGGCCTCCCTCACCCTAGTCATGCTGTCTAGAATGTTCTGGACAAGCATGAAGTAGATATCTGACCATTTATGTTCCTTAATGTTAGTTAGGAGTAACTTAACCTCTAAGGGGGAGTATTCAGGTATATCTCCTTCCTGTGGCAAATAGGGCTGTAGCGCATGCCGGAGTTGTAGATACCTAAAGAATTGGGAACGGTGGAGGTCATACTCCGCCTGCAGTTCCAAGAAGGACTGAACTTTTCCCTCATGGAGGACGTCCCCCAGGGTGGAAATGCCAATTAAGTCCCAGGTGGCAAAACCACAGAGGGCCTTCACCTGTTGGATGCTTGTTCCCCTCCTGTAGGAAGTTGGCTCAGTATGTACTATTTCAAAGTAAGAAATAGCATGCACAGAGTCCAAGGATTCCCCTTAGAGGTACGATAGTGGCAAAAAGAGATAATTCTAATGCTCTATTTTGTGGTAGTGTGGTCGAGCAGTAGGCTTATCAGAGGGTAGTGTTAAGCATTTGTTGTACACACACAGGCAATAAATGAGGAACACACACTCAAATACAATTCCAGGCCAATAGGTTTTTATATAGAAAAATATATTTTCTTAGTTTATTTTAAGAACCACAGGTTCAAGATTTACAGACAATACTTTAAATGAAAGGTATTTCACTCAGGTATCTTAGGAACTTAGAATCATCACAATAGCATGTACAGTTGTGGCAAAAATGGCAATAAGCTATTTTAAAATTGGACACAGTGCAAAGTTCAACAGTTCCTGGGGGAGGTAAGTATTTGATAGTTTTTCAGGTAAGTAAAGTACTTACAGGGTTCAAAGTTGGGTCCAAGGTAGCCCACCGTTGGGGGTTCAGGGCAACCCCAAAGTTACCACACCAGCAGCTCAGGGCCGGTTAGGTGCAGAGGTCAAAGTGGTGCCCAAAACGCATAGGCTTCAATGGAGAAGGGGGTGCCCAGGTTCCAGTCTGCCAGCAGGTAAGTACCCGCGACTTCGGAGGGCAGACCAGGAGGGGTTTTGTAGGGCAACGGGGGGTTACAAGTCAGCACAAAAAATACACCCTCAGCGGCACAGGGGCAGCCGGGTGCAGAGTGCAAACAGGCGTCAGGTTTGCAATAGGTTTCAATTGGAGACCCAGGGGTCTCTTCAGCGATGCAGGCAAGGGGGGGGCTACTTGGGGTAGCCACCACCTGGGCAAGGGAGAGGGCCACCTGGGGGTTGCTCTTGCACTGGAGGTCAGATCCTTCAGGTCCTGGGGGCTGCGGGTGCAGTGTTTCCCATGCGTCGGGTTCTTTGAAGCAGGCAGTCGCGGTCAGGGGGAGCCTCTGGATTCCCTCTGCAGGCGTCTCTGGGGGAGCCCAGGGGGGTCAACTCTGGCTACTCACAGGGTCGCAGTCGCTGGGGAGTCCTCCCTGTAGTGTTGGTTCTCCGCAGGTCGAGCCAGGGGCGTCGTGTGCAGAGTGGAAAGTCTCACGCTTCCGGCGGGAAACGTGTGGTCTTTAAAAGTTGCTTCTTTGTTGCAAAGTTGCAGTCTTTGTGGAACAGGGCCGCTGTCCTTGTGAGTTTCTTGGTCCTTTTAGATGCAGGGTAGTCCTCTGAGGCTTCAGAGGTCGCTGGACCCTGGGGGACGCGTTGCTGTTGCAGTTTTTCTCGAAGTGGGGAGACAGGCCGGTAGGGCTGGGGCCAAAGCAGTTGGTGTCTCCGTCTTCTTTGCAGGGCTTCAGGTCAGCAGTCCTTCGTCTTCAGGTTGCAGGAATCTAGTTTCCTAGGTTCTGGGAAGCCCCTAAATACTGAATTTAGGGGTGTGTTTAGGTCTGGGAGGGCAGTAGCCAATGGCTGCTGTCCTTGAGGGTGGCTACACCCTCTTTGTGCCTCCTCCCTGAGGGCAGGTGGGCACATCCTTATTCCTATTGGGGAAATCCTCCAAAATCAAGATGGAGGATTTCTAAAGGCAGGGTCACCTCAGCTCAGGACACCTTAGGGGCTGTCCTGACTGGTGGGTGACTCCTCCTTGTTTTTCTCATTATCTCCCCTGGACTTGCTGCCAAAAGTGTGGGCTGTGTCCAGGGGGCGGGCATCTCCTCTAGCTGGAGTGCCCTGGGGCATTGTAACACAAAGCCTGAGCCTTTGAGGCTCACTGCTAGGTGTCACAGTTCCTGCAGGGGGGAGGTGTGAAGCACCTCCGCCCAGAGCAGGCTTTTGTTTCTGTCCTCAGAGAGCACAAAGGCCCTCACCACCTGGGGTCAGAAACTCGTCTCTCAGCAGCAGGCTGGAACAGACCAGTCAGTTCTGCACTGAACAATAGGGTAAAATACAGGGAGTATCTCTAAGATGCCCTCTGTGTGCATTTTTTAATAAATCCAACACTGGCATCAGTGTGGGTTTATTAACCTGAGAAGTTTGATACCAAACTTCCCAGTATTCAGTGTAGCCATTATGGAGCTGTGGAGTTCGTTTTTGACAAACTCCCAGACCATATACTTAATATGGCCACAACTGTACTTACAATGTCTAAGAATAGACTTAGACACTATAGGGGCATATTGCTCATGCAGCTATGCCCTCACCTGTGGTATAGTGCACCCTGCCTTAGGGCTGTAAGGCCTGGTAGAGGGGTGACCTACCTATGCCACAGGCAGTATTTTGTGTGCATGGCATCCTGAGGGGGATGCCATGTTGACTTTGCCTTTTTCTCCCCACCAGCACACACAATCTGCAATGGCAGTGTGCATGTGTTAGGTGAGGGGTCCCTTAGGGTGGCACAACATATGCTGCAGCCCTTAGGGACCTTCCCTGGTCACAGGGCCCTTGGTACCACTGGTACCTTTTACAAAGGACTTATCTGTGTGCCAGGGATGTGCCAGTTGTGGAAACAATGGTACATTTTAGTTGAAAGAACACTGGTGCTGGGGCCTGGTTAGCAGGGTCCCAGCACAATTCTCAGTCAAGTCAGCATCAGTATCAGGCAAAAAGTGGGGGGTAACTGCAACAGGGAGCCATTTCCTTACACAACAGCCCCCCCCCCCCACCCTCCCCAAGGCCAGGAGACTCAGCCAAAGCTGGGAGAGTCTTCCTAGTCTGTCAGGCGAGGAAGAGTAGAGGAAATAGGCTGGTTTATTGCAGGGCCTACTCTGCCTTACATCCTCCTGTTCACGTCATTCTCTCTGGGGAACTGACCCACTTCCACAGTGATAGGACCTAGCCTGAATTGCCTCTTGTCTGTACTTTTAATGTCTTCACCCATTCTCTCTATTTTGGGGTTAGAGGTATCCACCTCTGCTAATCTTATCTTAGCCAGGGTCACCCCTAGCTTACCCAAAGAGGTTACCCAGAGCTGGAGTAACCCCACCATGACCAACAGGGTCAGGGGGCCTAACTTGCTATTTGCCATGGGGTCAGACCACCATGCCAAGGATAGTGCAGCCATAAAGGCTAACACCCAGCAGAGGCCACTGACAGCTGTCAGTGCCCACAACCACACCTTTAGCTCTTCACCTGCAAGGGAGCAAGCTAAGTTACAGGCTTCTTTGGGTTCAGGGTGCCTGTCTGCTGTAAGAGTGGGGGGTTACTACATCTTGTAGTAAACACCCTTCTTCCACTCTTTCTTCTGTTAACTGAGGAGCCACCCACTCAGGTTTAACATTTGCCTTTCTAGCATGGACTTCTTGTGGGTCAGGTTGGACCTTACCAGTGCCACTTTCGAAGCTCTCCCCTACTGGAACAGAATCTCCTTGGCTTGCTGGAACCTTGGCCAAAGGTTGTCCACCCTTCCTACTCTGTTTTCTTTTCTTTTTCTTCTGGTGCCTACTTGCAGTAACTACAGGGGTAGCACCGCCAGAATCATTGGGAGAGGGATGGCACTGGACCAGTACCTCTCTTGGGCTCTGACTAACCTCTGGGTAGTCATTTCCAAGGAGACAATCAAGGGGGAGGTCTGTACTGACTACCACCCTTCTCCAGCTAAAAGTCCCACCCACTTCTATGGGCACAAAAGCCACAGGCCTATCAGTGACCCTGTCTGGGCTAACTCTTACTCTGGCAGTCTCACCTGGGATGTACTGATTTGAGAACACCAGCCTGTCATGCACAATAGTGTGACTGGCACAAGTGTCTCTCAGGGCAGTGGCTGGGATTCCATTCACCAGTAGGTGGTGGAAGTGTCTACTTCCCTCTGGAATCTCCAACTCACCTGTTGGGCCCTTTTTCCAGTTGAAGGCTATGAAGACCTCCTCATCTGATGAGTCAGCCCCAATGGCTACACTGGTAACCCCTGGGATTTTGCTAGGGGGTTTGTTTTTGGGACACAAAGTGTCCTTGGTGTGGTGCCCTGTCTGCCTACAGTTTTGGCACCATGCCTTAGTGGCATCCCAGTTCTTACCCTGGTACCTACCTTTGTTTTGGGTTGTGTCTTGGGGCCCACCCACCTGGTCTGGGTTTTGGGGGCCTACAGAGGACTCTTTCTCTTTGTTTGTAGTGTCACCCACTTTCTCCTGGGGAGGCTTTGTAACCCCTTTCTTTTGGTCACCCCCAGTGGAAGTTTTGGTTACCCTAGTCTTGACCCAGTGGTCTGCCTTCATTCCCAATTCTTGGGCAGAAATTGGACCTAGGTCTACCAGATACTAATTCAACTTTTCATTGAATCAGTTACGTAAAATGTGTTCTTTCATAAACAAATTATAAAGCCCAACATAGTCATGCACTTCATTTCCAGTTACCCAACCATCCAGTGTTTTCACTGAGTAGTCTACAAAATCAACCCAGGTCTGGCTCGAGGATTTTTGAGCCCCCCTGAACCTAATCCTGTACTCCTCAGAGGAGAATCCAAAGCCCTCAATCAGGGTAGCCTTCATGAGGTCAAAGGATTCTGCATCTTTACCAGATAGTGTGAGGAGTCTATCCCTATAACTTTCCAGTGAACATTTCCCAAAGGAGAGCACCCCAATGAGATTTGTTTACTTTTCGGGTTGCACAAGCCCTCTCAAAAGCTGTGGACCGTTTGGTGATGTCATCACCATCTTCATATTTTGTTACAATCCCTTTGGGGATTTTTAGGATGTCATTATTCTCTCTGACCCTATTTAAGTTGCTGCCACCATTGATGGGAGCTAAACCCATCTCTTTTCTTTCCCTTTCTATGGCTAGGAGCTGCTTCTCCAAAGACAATCCTTTGGCCATCCTGGCTAACAGGAGGTCCTCTTCATTGAGGCTGTCCTCCATGCTTTCAGTGGTACTGGTCTCCCCTGTGGAAGAACCAGTCTCTCTGACTATGATTTGAGGAGTCAGGGTTTGAGGGACCCTGTTCTCCCTATTTAGGACAGGAGTCGGGAAGTCATCCTCCTGTTCACTAATTTCCCCATCTGAAGGATTATCCTCAGAGGGGTGGTCCCTTTTGAACTCTGCCAAAAGCTCCTGGAGCTGTACTTTGGTAGAGTTGGACCCAGTTTTCATCTTTTTGATTTTGCAGAGAGTCCTTAACTCTGACATCCTAAGATGCAGGTAAGGGGTGAGGTTGAGCTCTACCACCGTCTCTTCTGCAGTAGACCTTATTTCTCTAAAAGTTGGGATACTTTTTAAGAATCTAAAACTATCTCTAGAACTTAATCCAAACTTTTACAAAACTTAAACTCTAAAAGAAATGCTAACAGGGACTAACACAAGGCCCTAGCAGGACTTTTAAAATTTTAGAAAAATAGCTAAAATTTAAAAAATGTGTTTCTAATGACAATTTTTTGAATTTAGTCGTTTGATCAGGTATTGGCCGAGTAGTCCAGCAAATGCAAAGTCTTGTACCCCACCGCTGATCCACCAATGTAGGAAGTTGGCTCGGTATGTACTATTTCAAAGTAGGAAATAGCATGCACAGAGTCCAAGGGTTCCCCTTAGAGGTAAGATAGTGGCAAAAAGAGATAATTCTAATGCTCTATTTTGTGGTAGTGTGGTCGAGCAGTAGGCTTATCAGAGGGTAGTGTTAAGCATTTGTTGTACACACACAGGCAATAAATGAGGAACACACACTCAAAGACAATTCCAGGCTAATACGATGCTGGCAAGGGGGCGGGGGGCTACTCGGGGTAGCTACCCCCTGGGCAAGGGAGAGGGCCACCTGGGGGTCGCTCCTGCACTGGAGGTCGGATCCTTCAGGTCCTGGGGACTGCGGGTGCAGTGTTTCCCAGGCATCGGGTTCTTTGAAGCAGGCAGTCGCGGTCAGGGGGAGCCTCTGGATTCCCTCTGCAGGCGTCTCTGGGGGAGCCCAGAGGGGTCAACTCTGGCTACTCACAGGGTCGCAGTCGCTGGGGAGTCCTCCCTGTAGTGTTGGTTCTCTGGATTCCCTCTGCAGGCGTTGCTGGGGGTCCTTGGGAGTTTCTTGGTCCTTTTAGATGCAGGGTAGTCCTCTGAGGCTTCAGGGGTTGCTGGACCCTGGGGGACGCGTTGCTGTTGCAGTTTTTCTCGAAGTGGGGAGACAGGCCGGTAGGCCTGGGGCCAAAGCAGTTGGTGTCTCCGTCTTCTCTGCAGGGCTTCAGGTCAGCAGTCCTTCTTCGTCTTCAGGTTGCAGGAATCTAGTTTTCTAGGTTCTGGGGAGCCCCTAAATACTGAATTTAGGGGTGTGTTTAGGTCTGGGAGGGCAGTAGCCAATGGCTACTGTCCTTGAGGGTGGCTACACCCTCTATGTGCCTCCTCCCTGAGGGGAGGGGGGCACATCCCTATTCCTATTGGGGGAATCCTCCAAAATCAAGATGGAGGATTTCTAAAGGCAGGGGTCACCTCAGCTCAGGACACCTTAGGGGCTGTCCTGACTGGTGGGTGACTCCTCCTTGTTTTTCTCATTATCTCCCCTGGACTTGACGCCAAAAGTGGGGGCTATGTCCAGGGGGCGGGTATCTCCACTAGCTGGAATGCCCTGGGGCATTGTAACACGAAGCCTGAGCCTTTGAGGCTCACTGCTAGGTGTTACAGTTCCTGCAGGGGGGAGGTGTGAAGCACCTCCACCCATAGCAGGCTTTTGATTCTGTCCTCAGAGAGCACAAAGGCCCTCACCACATGGGGTCAGAAACTCGTCTCTCAGCAGCAGGGTGGAACAGACCAGTCAGTCCTGCTCTGAACAATTGGGTAAAATACAGGGGGTATCTCTAAGATGCCCTCTGTGTGCATTTTTTAATAAATCCAACACTGGAATCAGTGTGGGTTTATTATTCTGAGAAGTTTGATATCAAACTTCCCAGTATTCAGTGTAGCCATTATGGAGCTGTGGAGTTCGTTTTTGACAAACTCCCAGACCATATACTTAATATGGCCACAACTGTACTTACAATGTCTAAGAATAGACTTAGACACTGTAGGGGCATATTGCTCATGCAGCTATGCCCTCACCTGTGGTATAGTGCACCCTGCCTTAGGGCTGTAAGGCCTGCTAGAGGGGTGACCTACCTATGCCACAGGCAGTATATTGTGTGCATGGCATCCTGAGGGTGATGCCATGTCGACTTTGCCTTTTTCTCCCCACCAGCACACACAATCTGCAATGGCAGTGTGCATGTGTTAGGTGAGGGGTCCCTTAGGGTGGCACAACATATGCTGCAGCCCTTGGGGACCTTCCCTGGTCACGGGGACCTTCCCTGGTCACAGGGCCCTTGGTACCACTGGTACCTTTTACAAAGGACTTATCTGTGTGCCAGGGGTGTGCCAATTGTGGAAACAATGGTACATTTTAGGTGAAAGAACACTGGTGCTGGGGCCTGGTTAGCAGGGTCCCAGCACACTTCTAAGTCAAGTCAACATCAGTATCAGGCAAAAAGTGGGGGGTAACTGCAACAGGGAGCCATTTCCTTACACCTCCATAATGGGGTCACTAAGGTAAGTCCGGAAACTCATGTTTCTAAGCACTTCCAACCATATTCTCAGCACTGTTCACGTGGCTGATGGCAGTGCCCCGGGGCTGCTCCCCCATACGGGAGGTTAGTCAGGTTGGTTTTTCCCCTGGGCCATCCCTCTGATACATAAGCAGAGTCATTAACCCCGCAAACCAACAGCCGTTCAAGACCACTAGGTGGGCCGTCCGATAGTATAGAGCAAGTCCAGAGTGGTCAGTCCGCCGCTAAACACAGATCTACAACACTTCCTCAGAGACACCAGTGGGGTGCCCCCCATTTTATTCCCCTCCCCCCCCAATAGGGTGTTAACCTTTGGGAAAAAAAGGGACGGTCAATTGGATATGGGAAATTTTGAAGCTGATATAGAAGTTTGGGCAGAGCCTCCATTTTAAAAATGGCCGCGCGTCCCATCAGCAGCAGGGTGTACCCTCCTCCAGACAGACCCTCAATCCGTGGGTCCAGGATATATCCTGAGAGCCCAAACCAATGGGGTGTATTACTGACTTGGCCGTATTATATGAAGGCCTGAGTAGGTTTCAAGTATTTGATGGGCTTGCGTGGCACGAGGCTCTGATTTCTCGGGAGCACCAAGGAACATCAGAAAATTGTCTTCATAGACGGATATTCTATCATACACCCTTCTGACCACAGAAATCCCCTGAACAGAGCATCCTCCCTCACCCATGCCGCCAGGGGCTCTATAGCCAAAGCGAAGAGGATAGGCGAGAGGGGGCACCCCTGCTGAGTTCCCCTGCTAATGTTGAACCACAGGGAGGTGGTTCCCCCAATCTGTTCACTTGCCACCAGGTTGGTATAAAGCAAGTGGATGTATCCAATGAAGTGCCGGCAGAACCTGTAGCGCTGCAGCAATGCAAAGAGGTAATCCCCGCTAACTGTGTCAAAAGATTTATGGAAATAGACCTTGAGTAGCACCCTGCAGCCCAATAAGTCTCTGCTCAGCTCAAAAGCATTGAAAACCCTCCGGATGTTGTGTCTTGTTGCCCGTAGGAGCATAAATCGAGATTGATCAGGATGGATTAAGTGAGAGATCGGCCCTTTCAGCCTGTTTGCTAGCATTTTGGCCCAGACTTTAACCTCTGTGTTCAGCAAAGAGACTGGCCCATATTCTTCACATTTCGTCCCTGGGAGGCCAGGCTTCAGTATTTCAGCCGCCCTCAGACCTCGGGGCAGCTTGGCCAGTGCTAGAGATTCATTGTACATACTATGTATCTGAAGGCCCGTAGTGGGCCAGACCATGTGCCAAAATTCAACTGGAAATCTGTTGGGTCCCAGTGTCTTTCCCGCGTTAAGCTGGCCCAGTTCTGTCCCCAGCTCCTATTAGGTGACCTCCTCTTCTAAAGTATCTTGCTGCTCAGATGTCAGTTGCGGGAATGGTATATGGTTTATGAACTGTTGAAGGTCATCTGGAGGGCCCTCCGGCCCCTCACCATATACATTTGTGTAGTAAGTTGCTAATACTGCAGCTATAGAGGTGCTGCCCATCACCCGAACACCCTCTTCCCCTTCAAGAACGTTACCGGCGATGCGGACCAATCATGGTGTGCAGAGCCAGTGCAGCGTTTTGCCTGTCTTGTCGCCCCACTGATATACGGCCTTCCACGCCTCCCTTGCCTCCTGGGTAAGCTGCTGCTTAAGTACGAGTTGAGCATGAAGGGAATCCTGAAGTACTTTCTCCTACATTGTGGCACGTATTGGCTCTAAAGATTAAATTCTCGCATTTCGAGGTTGTGTACTCTCTGACTATGATGGGCCTGTTGGCTCTTGCAGTAGCTCATTACCTCCCTACAGAGCGTGGCCTTCTATGCTTCCCACAGGGCCCCTGGGGAATCAACAGAGCCAAGATTCTCTTTGGAACACCTCTGACTCCACAGGATGCATGTTTCCCTAAATTCTGTGTCTCGTGAGTACCAGCCATTTAGGCGCCAACTAGATGCTGCTCTAAGGGGACCCCACTCAATCCCCATAAGCACCGGCAAGTGGTCCGAAAGTCCCCTTGCCAATAGATCTATTTTCCATATGCAATGACCCTCCCTCCTGGGGATTAAAAAGTAGTCTGTTTTGGAGAAGGAGTGATGGGCTACTGAGTAGAATGTGTATCCTTTCTCTGTTGGGTGATGAACCCTCCAGACATCTATTGCCATCTGATTGTGTAAAATCCGGCTAGCAGCGAGCGATGGGCCACCACCCTCGTCGGAGTTTGTGGTGGAACGATCAAGTTTGGGATCACAAACCCCATTAAAGTCTGCCCCCAGGAACCACGGTGCACCCGGTATCTGCTGTACAAGGGTGCCCAGAACCTCTAGCAGGGAAGTAGTTAAAGGGGGAGAGGCGTACACATGTATAATAGAAATCGGAAGAGCTCGGCAACGTCCCAGTTAGGGCCACATAACTTCCTAGATTGTTGTGCGATGTCTTGGTTGTTGTTAGGGGAACTCTCTTGTGGCTCAAAATGCCCACTCTGTGATCCCCAATGGAAGCCTGAGTGATGGATCTGGGCATAACCTCTACGGGCCAGGAATGGACATCTAGTGCCCATAAGATGCGTCTCCAAGAGCAAAAGGATATCCACTTCATGATGGTGGGCGGATTTCAGCACCGCTACCCTTTTAACCTTATCAAGTAACCCATTCACGTTCCCAGATAGTGGTGATAATGAGCATGTTAGTCCATTTTCTTTTCTCTTCTCCATAAGACCTATGCTGGGGGGAAAGGTTACTGCAGTACCATTGGTGTGGGTGGGAGTATGTTATCTGGTTGTGTCCTCCCTGCGGTGCATATGTCAAACTGTGGAATGAAATTAAAACCTCGAACAATCCCCCCCAGTGTCCCCTTCCCCCCCTCCCCAAACTTTGCAACCTAGAAGTGCCTGTTGTGTGCCTTACTGGGAAAGACATCCCGGCTATTCTAGACAGTCGAGACTCCTTTAAGGGCTAACTTCCTCAAGCATGAGACGGTGGGCCAGGTTTGTGTTGATCAGTCCCAGCCGGTAAGGGAGTGTCCTCCGTGTTCGAGGAGGCATCATGTTTCTCAGAGTTGTTCTCAAAGCCCAAGGATCTGTCTCTCCTGCCTCTACATCTCGACTGTTTTCTGTTTGCCGTGCACCAACCTCCAGATGATCCCCCGTCTGCCTCCTCTTCTCTTCTTCCTCTCCAAGTGTTTGCTGCCCTTCCCTCTGGACAAGCTGATCTTTTGTCACTGAGGTTGGGGCGTTCCTCGATCCAGTCCCATGTTGCTTCAGGGGTGTAAAAAAAACCAAAGTTTTGTCCTGGAAAAGGATCTTCAGTCTTGCGGGGAAGAGGAGGATATATTTAATTCCCAAGGCCCTGAGTTTCTGTTTTGCTGCTTGAAATGAACGCTGTTGTTGCTGGATCTTCCAGGTGTAGTCTGAAAAGACCATCACTGGGGTAGATTGGCACATCAAGGATCCTGTCATGAGTTTCGCTCTGATGATTGTGTCTCTGTCCGCAAAATTCAGGACCAGGGTGCTTATGGGCCTAGTCATCAGGGTGTGATGAGCTCTTTCCACTACAAAACAAGTAGATAGGTCAGAGGCTGGCACCCATGACTTAAGCCAATCATCAAATGAAGTCTGTAGGTGAGGTCCCCTCTGTTCCTTCCAGAGCTCCCACAGTACGGAGGTTGCTCTGTCTGGATCTGCCTTCTGCATCCTCCAGACATGCTGCCAACCAGCTGACCTGGCGTTGTAAGGCTCCCAGCCGTGTCTCGTGAGATTTGACCATGTCTTATGTTTCAGAAAATCTGCTTTCACCCTCTATTACTCTGTGTTGCATTGCAGAGGTCTTGGCTGATCAAAGCTAGGTCAACTTTCAATTTTCCCATCTTCCCTTCAAGGGTGTCTTTGAGATCTTTAATTGCCTGGAAGACTGCAGAGTTTTGCAGTTTATCATCCTGCTGGTTCATTCCCCCCACTGCATCTCCTTCCTCCAACTACAAGGCTTGTTTAATGTATTTATCCATCTTGGTTTGGGATTTTGTAGCTGATTGTTTGTCCCTCACCATGTCACTTGCTCCCTCCTGGTGGGATTTCCTCTTTTAATGGAGAGCATTGCTAGGATTGTTGTCTGTTCTGGACCTAGGAGCTTTTTCCATCTGTAGAAGCGTTCTGTGGCACCTTCCTGGAGACACAGGCTGTCTCTCAGCCTGGTTCCTTCTGTTAGGTTTTCTTTGTGTAGAGGGCCCCTTTTAATACGAGCAGAAGTTCAGAGGTCATCGACCAGGCAGGCCCTGTAGCACTTTCAGCCCTTACTATGTTTCTAAACTCCTTTGGAACTCTGTCCATCCCCTTTCCATGAGGCGAAGTAGCACGGCCACAAATCCCATTCAACTGGCCCGTTGTCCCACAGGTCAGGGCATTATTCTTTTCATGAAAGAAGGGAGGAAAGTGATCATTGGCCCCCTAATCACTGCAGTGTATACAGTCTCACCTAACTCTCATCCTCGCATATGACACTTTTTAGGTCCTCTTGCAGAGTAAGGATGAAGTCCTTTGAAGGGGGAGCCCCACATCCCCCTCTAGAGTTCCTCTTGAGCCCCTCCTGCCCTCCAGTCACCTGTTTATGGCTGGATTGGCCCTCCGCACAGCTCTTAGCACTCCCTCACCGGTCGGCAGCCTCTCCTGCATTCCGCAGGTTTACGGGCCCTCAGCTGCACCCCTCCCGGTGGCCGCCGGTCCAAACCCCCACCAGGCTCCGCTCCTCCAGGTGTGCTCTCCGCTCCATTGAGTATTCTTGAGTCCGGCGCGGCCACAGCCCCTTCGCCTTCCGGGACGTAGGCCCCACGGTGCTGATCTCCGGGTCCCACCGTTGGGACCGCCCAAGCTCGCTCCGCAGCGCCTCGGGCAGTTGCAGCACCACTCGGGCCAATGAGCTGTCCCACAATGGATTCCAGGCCAGCAGGGATCTGATATGAGGTGAGGCCCACCATCTCGTCCTCTTCGCGCCGTTCCTCCTTTTCCTGCGGACTCGTAGGCGTGATTCAGTGGGAGCTACTTGGCCTCGCTGCTCTAGGCACGGTCTTGGGGCTCTCCCACAAAGCTTCTCAACCGTTGTTTGATGTCCCTCAATACAGTGCACCCTCGAATGCTCAACCCAAGTCATTCGTCTCAGGGAGCCGGCAAATTATTTGGGTTTTGGCGCCGTACAGTGGGAGCTCTATCAGAGACCGACGACCATACTTGGCTGCCTAGCCACACCCCTGATTGTGTGATTTTGTTTTTTATATTTTCATAATTTAACTGGTAGATCATTGTACATCATTCAGACCTTATTGATTTTTATTGTTCACAGATATCATACTGAGTGAAACATCCATAAATTATGGCCTGCAGATGTTTGCTGTAGGTGTGAGAGTTGGGACCTCCATTATGTGGGATATGCCCACCTCGCCTTTGTTTGATTTTTGAACCCAGTATAAGTAGTATGTGTCGGTAGCAGTTGGGCCATCCAGGTCATGAGCTTCTGTTATGCTCCCTTTGATGTTTCATTTTCTGTACATCACACATCATAGCAAAATGTTTGTATTTTTTTACCTAGTGTAACTTGTGGCATGTAGGTAGTTTTTTTAATTTAGGGGCGTGAGCCCCTGTGATCATTCATGTTGATTTTGTTGATGTGTTTTGGTTGATGTTAGCGAACGCAACGTGTGGCCTGCACACGTGTGGTAAGTGAGGCTTGACTGTCCAATATGGTGGCCAGGCTTTGCCTACTGCAAGTTTTTTCATATCCTGTGGAGCTGCCCGTGCATACAAAACTTCTGGCAGCGAGTGGTCCGCATCATGAGTTGGGTCACAGGCCTGACGATTCCACTGGAGGCCTGTTGGTTAATACTCCATATAGTGGGCGAAGCAAGGTGGCAGCAACATGAGCAGATGTGGCTAATGCTAGTGGCAGTGGTAGCTAAAAGAGACCTAGCGGCCGTGGGGAGTGGCCGAGCCACCAGAGATACAGGACTGGGGGAAAATAACTTGGACTGGTGCCAGCGAGCAGAACAGGTGATTTACTTGAGCTGTAGGTGCCCCCCTGAAGTATAATAAAATCTGGTCTCAAAGGGAGACCTATAGGAATAGGTGAGGGCAGGGAGCCAACGGGGAGGGCGTGGGGGGAG
Source organism: Pleurodeles waltl (assembly GCF_031143425.1). NCBI lineage: Eukaryota > Metazoa > Chordata > Amphibia > Caudata > Salamandridae > Pleurodeles > Pleurodeles waltl. The sequence goes on from NC_090443.1 coordinate 740,326,039, forward strand.
AAACATGGACCTACCATTCAGCATTACAGATGGTGGACACGGCATAAAATGTAGATTGTTGATGGGGAGAGGGGCATAAATTCAAAATGAGATATTGTATTTATGATACAGTGACTACTGTTATGTAACTAAGAGACACAACGCATTCCTCTGCAAAACCCTTGTGTAGAGTGTACTGTTGTGAGCAACTGTTGATACCAATAAAAAGAATTTTACAAGAAAGAATGAGCTAGATTAATTACAAAGCAAAATGTCTTATGACTGCAAACAATACAGAGCATTGATATGTATGTAATTTAATTGTTTTTTTTCTTCAGAATATAATATGATTACGTTTTCAGTGTGTGCAAATTTATCTTGAAGATTTTTAAATAAAGTGAACTGTACACTTTTCAGCAGGGAACGTTTGGCATAAAAGCATTACTTGGATTTTTTATTTTAAACTTGACAAATGCAAATGGGTATTTCTATTTGTGATGTGTTGCTATATAATTTCAGATTGCTGAAATCCGAGGCTGACTGTGGAAAAGAGAGACTTCAGTGCTTAGATGCTAAAAATGCAGAGCTTATTACCCTGCTGACACAATCCAACCAAAGGATCCTTAAACTTGAAAGTGAGCTTGAAGATAAAGAAAATATACTGTCACATAGCAATGATTCGGGGCGCGAAAATGAAGACCTAAAGGCCAGTATTGCAGAGCAAAACGAGAAACTGCTGTTCTGTCAGAAGGAAATTGAAAATTCAAAATCAGAACTTGGTAATTTGAAAATGCTAACACAGATGTCCGTAAGTACAGTTACATTATAATAAAAAAATATGCTTCCTCACGCTGCCATAGATATTGGGAACTCCATTTATGCTCATTTATTTTCTCTCCTTTTTTCATAGTTATTACATTAGTTTAAAATTGTGGTTTCAAAAAAATACTTCTTTCCTAAGCCCTTGTTCCTACAATGATAAAATATTTCAGTTGTTGCTCTTCTGTCAAATGAATAACTAAACCTCCTAATGTTGGTGTTTTTCTATGATTGCAAAATGATGTGAATCTATTGTTTTTCCTGAGAGGTGTGACCTGTTTTGTATCTAATTAACAAGATGGAATCTATTCTTCTTTATAGATGTAGCAACAGCATTTTTCAGCTGTTTGAAAGGTTCTGCCCAAACCTTTAGCAACTTTGAATATAGATCTTTGAGAGGTCTGTTTGAATTGCTTCTGACCAGCAACTTGGCCATGGTTTGCAAATCTTTAATTTGTAGGCGACCATGTTGATGCAGGCTCCCAAGAGATCCTCTGTAGAATAGTTTGTAATATTTGGTGGCTCATGATAGTGCTCCAGATACACCCTAAATATCTGATTGTGTACACTCCTCTAAATGGTGCCACCTTCAAAAACCAATGCTGATTCTTTTGCTTTAATAATAGAGCAAATCAGTAGCAGAAAGCTGCTCACTTCGCCCGAGAACTCAAAAGCTTAGAGAACTGTGTTGGCTGCTACAATATTGGCTGCTTCAAAGTCTACTGATGCTGCAACAGCGAGGTGTTGATTGGAATGCTTAAATCAATCTCAACCACTATCAATCGCTTGGACCCAATTTCAATTAATTGCTTTTTTGCCCCCAGTCCCTCCAGGAGTGTTCAAGTTATCGCCCAATTTCTTTGATAAATGCAGATTTTAAGATATTAGCGAAGATTTTGCCGACACGCTAGAATAAAGTTTTCACAACTCTTATTCATCCGTTTCTGTCCGCTCCTTAACTAATTCCTTAAGCACTATTTCACATATTGTTTGGCAGGGGAGGGGTAGGTTGGAAGAGTGGGTCCTTCTCTCCTTAGATGCCGAAAAGGCTTTTGACCATGTTGATTGTGGTTATCTTTTTTGGACCATGGAGAAGATATAATTGGGTCATGATTTTATTACTTTAACCAGGATCATGTATTGAGAACCCATTGCATCAGTCACTTGTGGAGATTTCTCCTCCCCATATTTTGAAATCCAACCAGGCACTAGACAGGGTTGCCCTTTGTCCTCGATGTTGTTGTTCTTGGCCTTCTTACATCAGCTGGTGAAGTTAAAGCCTTATACTATGTGGATGACATTTTATTGCCACTCTCACACCCTTTGGCCTCAGCTGCCTCTTTGATTTCTCAACTGGATTCTTTTTCCCAGTTTTTGAGCTATAAAAAAATAATTGATCGACATGTGAGGCCCTGCCTTTATCGCCCTCCACCAAGAAGGCCTCTTTGGGTAAATTGGCATTTAAATGGCTTCAGTCCCATTTTAAATATCTTGGGGTATATATCAATTGGGCATTGAAAACATGGGTCAATTCAATGTGCAACCCATCGTTGGCCATATGGATCCCGATTTTAAACGTGGTCTGCCTTGAATCTGTCTCTCTGGGTTAGGGTCCAGGTTATCAAGATGAATGTCCTACCCAAATTTAACTACATCTTTGGGATGCTACCTCTAGTTATACCAGTTTACAGAGCACACAGTGCTCAATCTCTTGATCATTTAAGGTTAGAAAATACTGAGATTACAGGGTGCTAAGCTTTACTCCACATCAGAGAAGGGTGGCTTACGTCTTCCACATTTGGAGAATAATTGGCTGGCTGTCTTCTACAGTTTGAGACCTTAAATTACTCCCCTCAGTAATCCGATCATTCACACTTCCCAGTACACTTGGCAAGGAGCTCACCAGCTGCTGCAAGTCTCAAGTCATATTCGTACTAAAACCCCATCATGGTGCAATGCGGCCATTACAGTTGGTGGGCAGGAAATTCACTGGTCTATCTGGATTAGTCATTGTATCCATCTCATTGAGGACCTTGTCTCTAATGGTTTTATCAAGTCTATTTCCAGACCTGAGAGGTAAATTTGAGATTCTATTCTTCCAACATTGGAGATACACTCAGATGTCCCCTGCCATAGCAAATGATCTGGGGAACGTGTATAATGACCTCCCTAGCTCGCCCATTAATAAATATATCCAATCCTGGAGAAACTTTGGGGTTGGGAGGGATTGTATGCCACATTGATAGACTTGCGTTTCTCTGTCCCACATCCATAGCATTGTGTATCTGGTGGGAAACTCTTCTTAATGCACAATTTTTGCTACTGGGGACCAGACCACTGGCACTGGTCCCTAGTAAGGTTACACAGTGACCACCTTGCTGTGGACTCATACTGTTGGAGATGTGGCCTACCGGACTGTGATATAGTCCATATATTATGGGATTGTGACCATCTGAAGGCCTTCTGGTTGCAGGTTTGGGATCATATCAGAAGGGCCCTTGGGGTAGGCAGACCTTTGGCAGTCTGACTGGTGCTCCTACATGATACTTCTGACTTTCCTTCAGTGAACCAGCATGTTTGTAGATCGCTCTAGGGGTTGCAAAATTGGTAATATTGCGTCTTTGGAAGTTGACTCTAATACCCACTCTACAGACCTGGTTGGATAACATTTATGATACGGCATGTTTTGAGCAACTTATTTATAAGCTAAATGAGAAATTGCAGATATCTAATGAGATGATTTGGGGCTCCTTTCTTAAGGATTGAATTGTCAAGCTCAACTACTCATTTGAGGTGTCTGCTTTGAACATCTCACACTTCATATTTCATACAGACCGTTATACTTTGTTCCTTGGTCCCTTTCTCTTGAGGTTTTCCCAGTCTTCGATCCCCATGTTGGCTATGTTGATTTTTAGCAGTTGATCATTTAGATAGAATACCATCTCTTCTTATTTCTTCCCATGTGGGTGTTAACCAATACCTCCATTCTTCCTCCCTGCTGGTGCGTGTTTCCTTTTCCTTTTCTTTCTTGTTGGTTGTGTTCTTCTTTTTTCCACATTTCATTTGATTTTAGTTATCAATTGTTAATTGCTTTAAAGATTTTGCTCTGTTGATTTTTGCCCTGCTGGGAGACTGGTTTGTGAATTTTTATTGTACAATTCTTGTTGCTCTAATGAGAAACTGAAAGAGCTGAAATTCAAAGAAGTGTTCCTTCTTCAATGAGACTTAAGCCACCTTTACACATTGTCCCCTCTGCTGTTGATCCCATGGGTCCTACAGGGCAGGTCTGACCTGTCTCAGCTTATTCAGATGGCGCTATACTGGGCTCACAGGTTCTGAATCCCTTCCTATGTCCTTTGTTTCAAATACTTCTTTGGAAGAACCTGCTTTTCCTACAGCAGAACAGTGTTCTGCATCAAACCTTCACAATCTATATTTCAGTGCAAGGAGACTGGGCAGCATCAAGTGAATGGTTTTAATCTTGCATTGCCATTTTCGCTGTTCATATACTGTTCACAAAGTCTTATTTACTGTGGCTGCTGGTCTCAATTTCTCTACTGGTGCAAGGAGAACAGACAAAGCTGTCTTATGTTTTCGGTTTGTTTTGTTTCAAGCCCAGTAAGGTTTTGTTGTGAGCACTGCTAAAGGCTAAATATCAGCCCTTTGTGTGTCTGATCAGCCCTCTTTGTTAACGTCACCTGTCCTGATGCATTTTGTCTTTCATGCATTTCCACCAAGCGCCTTTATTGTGCTGCAGTGGGATCTGAGTTTGGTTCTTACTTTTGTGATGTGTTCTTTTTTAAGCTTTATATAGTGGAACCTTGAGGTTCCTGGCTTTGAAGATGGTGTTTCCCATTCTCATTACTTATGCAGGATGCATCAGAGAGTTGCAGATATTATCAGCCCACTCCCAATACCATTTCCCCTGAGAAATTGGTGTTTCAAACTTGCCTCCTTTCTTCTGAAGGTGATGTTGCCCTAATCTTATACGGCAATCCATCATACTGTTCAATGCTTTTTTTTTGTAAATACATTTTATTGAGTTTCAATTAGGCATCATGTAACCACAATACATCAGGATGAAACATGCTGTGAAGCACCCTCCAACCCGCTCCTTTACAGGTGCAAAGGCACAGCAATGATCAAGAGGTGTACTAAGGGTTACTCCATGCGTGCCAGTCAACCCCCGGCTGCGATCAAATAGTAAATAGTCATTCACTCACCCTAATAAACATAACTTAGCAAACCAACCACCCTTCCCTTCTCTCCCGTTGTATTGTGGTGTCCTGTTCTCCGTCTCAGTTAGTAGTGCTAGTGAATATGAACTCTCCCTGGTTGCAGCCCGTTATCTCTGGACCGAAAGGCAATCAATTCTATAATCCCTCGTAGCATCCATTGCTACTCCGGTGGATTTAAAAGGCAGCTATTTCGATGCAGTGGTCCCATCATTTTTGCCCCCCACTTTTAGTGTGTCAGTTAGTACCTCCCAAGCTCTAGTGAATTCCATTGTTCTCCTATCTTTATAGGCTTCCCTAAGCATTGCCCCCCTCTGTCAGCCCATCTAAGCATATTGGCTCTCCACCTTCCCAGGTCCAATGAAAGCCTTACACTGCATCGTTATACGCCCCTTGGCTATCATGCTCTTTCACTCATCCTTCAAAGGATCAATTAGATCCTAAGCTAGCCCTTAGTTTTTACATTGATTAGACTTTGGTGTACAGAATGGTTGGTCAGTTGTTTGTTGAATCTGTTGATGCCAAGAAAGGAAAGACTGGTCCAAAAATGGACTTAATTGCAGTTAATTTGCTTTTACATCAAGCTGTGTTACATCTTGGCCTAAAAGTATCCTCCTAAGGGCTTTTGGGTGCATTCCACCAGGGGGGCGGCCAGTACTGTGGCCCTGGGTTTGCCTGAAAATGTCGTAATACTTACTAATGTCAGTGCGCAAGATGGTGCCTATGTGCATTTCTATGTTGTAATGTCTGTAGGTATAAAAGGGTCTTGACGGAGGCACATGGTGCCACCCGCTGTCTTGCAGGAGTGATTGTAGAGCGTTTTCTAGATCTATTGTGGTGCCACTATGTCAGTCAGAAAAAGGGTAAGTAACATGTTAATAATTTGCATAAACTTGAACCACTCATTTTCTGGCCCAATCCTACATCTAAACATGCAAACGATTAAGTCACACGGCGTTTACTGATCTTTCTATTTCTGGAGCTTTTTAAATTCATACCTACTGATGAGGAGGTGTATTTGACATGATTCTTGACTTGAAATGTGGAGATCTGAGGCCATTTCCAGTCCTTGTGTTGCAGATAAAAATTCTGACAGATTAGTTTATTTCCTCTGCCTCAAATGCTAAATATTTCGAAACAGTCCAGTAGTACAGTCTGCTATCTTGTATTGTCTTAATTGCATTGTCCACCACATTCAGGTGTTTGTACTCTGCTCTCTCTGTAAGAGGGGTAGGCCCGTTGTGTGGCTATGGCACCAGTGTGTGCCGGCAGGAAAGGTGATGGCAGTGTACAGTAGGGTAGGTGGGGAGCGTTCAGCGGTAGGAGAGTATTGCATGCAGGGGGCTCAGTGTATGGGTGTCAGCGCTGCAAATTCAAGGGGGTAGATTGTTCGGGGATTAAGGTAGGGGAATTGTCAGAAGCGCATCCCATTCAATGGAAATGGGACGGCTGCAAATGTTGCATCTCTCTTTATAGCGGAGGGCAGTTCCTTCCACTATCCCCCATTTGTGTACTGTGCCCTGCCAGGCCGTCACCATGGAGCTGAAGGGGCCTCCCAATGTAGCTGTGAGTGTTGTTTTGGCTAGCAGCAAGGCCAAACCGATGAAGCCAATGGGGACAGTGTGTTTCTTTTTACGTTTAAAAATACAGAGAGCACGCTCTTCCTAAGTGTGTGTGTGTGTGTGTGTGTGTGTGTGTGTGTGTGTGTGTGTGTGTATATATATATATATATATATATATATGTATTCAAGAAAACTGGTGCATTATAATCGCACACCTAGGGCTGCACATCATCCAAAGACAGGCTCGTAAAAATAGTCAAAAACCACTAACGGATAATTTCATCGGCTGCTATTTATTGAAAAGAATTTAAATGCAGGTAAATTCGACCCGCAAAAAGTGGTACAGAAGCACAAAAAGAAAATCAATAATGTGCCCACCATAAACAGACAAACACACGCTGTCCCAACCAAATGTCTACGCGTTTCGGCCGAAGCCTTCAACAAGACATTGGCAGACATTTTTACACTCAACTATTTAAACCATATGGTCCTTCTTTGTTGTTAACTGCATAACTCAAGAGAAGTACAAACAGAGCGGCCATTTTGTAACGTGGCAATTCTAAGTTTGAAAATAAAAGACTGCTAATCCTGTGCTCTGATTGGGATAAAAGCTTCAAATATGACATTATATATTTCTTTCATGTTATACTGCAATATCATATATATGGTCTGGTCGCCTATAGATACATGAAAATTAATTATAATCACAATTGATGATTGTTAAATACAAGGAAAGGAATGTCCTATATATAAGGTTTTTTCTCTTTTTCTCTTCCTTTTTCCTTTTTACTCTTAATATCAACATATTGTCCACTTTTTGCCTAATAGTTTTAAAAGCCTGATATATAAATAAATAAATATATAAATATATATACTGTCAATTAATTACAATACACTCAATCTATATACAAGCTATAAATAGGTGACTAAATAGATAGAATAAATTCAATCAATTGTAAGAGGGAGATACCAATAAAAATCATGTCCAGAACGGACAAATATATAAATAGATGTTAATAACCAAAATTCTGTACAATTTATATAAATATCTCCATTACTCATAATAATATCAAATTTAATTTTAAATAAATCATAATACAATTCATTAAATTAATCCCAATCCTCTGAATGTTAATATATTCTAAAATGGAAAAAAGTTAATATGTCCATATCATAGGCAAACCTATCATTAATTAAGAAATTGCAAACAAACCCAACAAATTCAGCAACAGGAAAATATATATACACACCGCTAGCCTCCCCAAGGGCATATATTACAGTATAAAGATAAATTAGATGAGTGTAACACCCTAAAGTGAATTAATATATAAAAAATAAAATAACAAAGTAAACTAAATTACAATCCGGAAATATCATAAATCAATAGGGGATCCTAAAAAGCAATATTTTAAAAAATCAAATGAATTTCATATTTTCTACTGGAAAAAAAATATATATAAAAATATATATATATATATAAAGAGATCAAAGTCTCACAGATGGACATGAAGCTCTGCGTCCAAATTATGACCCCAGGGGTGTTCTGTGCCTAGAAGTAAAATCATTTTCGACTCAGTTTGTCTCAAATGCGCAGTTCTGTTCCCTCCCCGGGGATGGGCAGCAATGGTTTTAACACCATAAAATATTAAAGAGCTGCAATTACCTTCATGTACATCCCAAAAGTGTTTAGCTAAGGGGTAAGATGGATCATGATTCTTAATAGCTCTAAGATGTTGTAAGAACCTGACTTTCAATTTGTGAATGGTACTACCTACATATTTTTTGTGACAACCACATTCAATGACATATACGACATATTCAGTTTCGCATGTGATACGGTCTGTTATATCACAGATTTTCCCTTCAAAGGTGGTATATGTGTGAGTGTTTTGAGCATATGAACAGGATTTACAATGTCTACATTTCCAAAAGCCCAGACTTTTCTTAGCTAGCCAAGACACATTAGCTTTGGGACTCTGAAATAAGCTTCTGGTGAGATGGTCACCCAATGATTGAGTTTTACGATATGTAATATGTGGATGAGGACCTATATTGTCCTTTATGGCAGAATCATGTCTCAAAACATGCCAATTTTTTTGTATGATGTTATTTAAATGTGAATGTTGGGAATTGAATTCCAGAAACAATCTAGGTGACGATCCCTCATTTTGATCTTGATTTTGTGTATATATGTATATATATATATATATATATATATATATATATATATATATATAAATCTGTGAGCTTGGTGACTTCACAAAGTGTGGCATGTATAGAACACCAGTAGGTGGTCAAGAGCATATGTTGGAAATCTGCATTTTCCAAGTTGCAGCAGGGACAGTGTAGGTCAGCAGTGGGGAACATAGCGATTGAGTTGTGCAGGGGGTGAATAAGCTTGGTGAAGGACATGAAATTGTATGCTTTTAAACCGAGCATTTCTCTAGACGTTATGTGGGAACTCTAGTGCCTGGGTCCATTCTGTGTCGTTTAGTAATCTCCCTATATCTTCCTCCCACTTGGCCTGGAATGGCTTTAGGGAGATGCCTGTATGGCTGCGGATCACCGTGTAGAGCCATTTGATTAAATGGCCACCGTCTCCCATGGTGAAGAGTGCCTGCAGCACTCCGTGGGTAGCGGGGTTCCTCGTCTCCAGTCAACCACAATGTAAAATAAGTATTATGTAGCTGGCGGCAGGTGAGGAATTGCCCAGCCCGAGAAACCCTGATCTGTTTGAAGCGTCTCAAAAGGGATAAGATTACCATCTGAAAATAGGTCATAGACCTGTGGACAGAGAGCAGTCTTGCCAGCTATGTAAAGCTGAGGACGTGTATATTCCCAGGTAGCAGGGGAGGAAACCCTGGGGCATATGGGAGAATGTGACTTGTTAGGATGCGAGTCCTAGTTAGGCATTTGTAGGCTATCTGTACCTGTAGTGAGGTGGGACAGGGACCGGTGGCATCCGTGAGAGCAAAAGACGGGTAACAGCGACAGGCGTGAGCGGCAAGGAGTGTCAAACACACCTTATTATGTTGTATGCAGGCTCTGCATATAAAAAGATTTGCTTATATAGATTCTACGATTCGTGAGTGTAATCTCATGATGTGGGTCCAACTCTCCAAAAGTCTCTGTATTGTTCTTTATGAGCCTTAGTTGTCCATAAATGACTGATATTAAGCCCCTGGTCTCTGTGAAGTTTAGTATGAGTGTTTCAGTGCTGGGTAGGTTTTGAGCAGTCACTGGTGTATTTGATGGATCAGTAATCTCTCAGCTCCTTCTGTTATATCAATCATTTTTGCACATTTCAAATAACTTGGATCTGCCTTTTCTCACACATATCCTTGATCATGCAGTGTGAGTCAATTTGTCCCACGATTTCAGAGATGTGAACATATTCAAATGTATTTAGAGGGACCTGAACCTTGACAGCTTCAAGCTCCATCTTCAATGAATGCCAAGCCACTTGGATTCACCCTCGACACCAACTTCACCTTCAAGGAACACAGACCAAAAACAAAACAAAAAAAACAATTGGCTTGGTACCAGTTCTCTCTTATCAAACCTTTTTTATAGGGAGCAACTTAAGAACTGCTGTTCAGTCCTTTGTACTTTCACATCTGGGTGCCAGTATGAAGTCTGGGTGGCCTCCTAGACTCCATACTGACATGCCTTAGAGCATTCTATATGCTGCAGCATGTCTCATTCTGGGCCTTAGGAAATATGATCGCATCACCTCCATCCCGATTGAACTTCATTTCCTCCCCTTGCTGCCCGCACCATCTTCCAAACCAACTGCATCATTAACAAAGCCATCACCACCTGCACCCCTACACATCTTCTAGACAGGTTCACCATCTTGTATGGTTCTTGGTACTCCCCCATCCAGGACACTGTCAGATAGCACACCAAGAAGTGTAAAAAAACAATAACAAAAAACAGCGGGCTTTTTCCATCTATACATCCAGGCTTTGGCACAGCAACATCCCTGTATCCATTCCAACTCCTTCAATGTAGAAAAGAGTTGATGACATACCTCTTTAAACAATGCTACACCACAATACGTTAATGGTCCATAAACCAGTTATCTCTCCTATCACTTGTTGACTTAATGCTGGACTTTAGCCATGTACAACACTACACTGCCTTTTGGCAAATGTTTGTGCAATGGTAATACTGCATACATTCAGTGATATAAGGTGTCGTGTAGCATACAGCCACGTAGTTCTCCACAAAGGCTGAAAGGCCATAGCCCCCTCAACAGTTTTCTTTGTTTTCATATTTCTTAATGTGCTGTAGAATTAATCTCTCAAACACATTCCAGGAAAGTGCATTACGTCATATTTTTCAACCATGTGGCTTGATGATAGTGTTCCAAATGGCGGCATACTAAACCCCCATTTCTACCCCTCAAGCTCCTTACGAGGAGCCTCAAAATCTTTTTTCCCCACCTTTATTTGGTAGCTGTCCCAAATAAATTGCATTATTTGCTCCTTCATCTTCTCTAGTTCATCCTTTTGGCCGTTGCAGTTCCTGAAATGTATACTGACTGTGGGAAGGACCACAATTTTCACTGCCACTCTTCTTTTAACCCATTAAATAAAGTGCCCTCTTCACATATCCAATTCTTTACGAATCTCTCAACAGTTGTGGAAAATCAGTTTTGACCCCACCATCTCTCACTAAGTTCAAAATTAACCTGGGTATAATGCTTTGAATATTTTTATTTTGAGCGGGTCGGGATGAAATATATCTCAATGTTTCTAGGAAGGTCTGAATTTTTTCCATCACAACACCAGACGATAAACCCATTTCCTCTTGATCTTAGCATATGTATCTTCTCCTCTGACTGCTGTCTTATAGTCCTCAATAGAACCCTCTATTTTTTGTTGCTTTCCTTCTTCCTTGATTTTGTAGATGCACAAACCATATATTGACCCTGAAGCATATGCACATGGATCCCCAGGTATACAGGATCTGGTCATAGCATTGGCAAATTACGGTTCACTACATCACCATAATCCTTTTAAGCAGTAGAAAATAATTTCTGACTAAATTTGATTCCTTCCCTCTATATAGTTAATACTTCCATCTTGCCCCAGTACCATCAGTCCCTCTGAGATCAGTAGGAGAAGCTCTGAATCCATGGCATCAGAGTTTTCATCCAAATAGAATATAAACTGAGTCCTTTACTTGCATAGATTAAGTAACACAAGACACACTAATACCGAACCACTTGGTGTCCTGGCCAATTTTATTTTAGGTTACAGGGAAGAGAGCAACTGTGCTTACTAGTATCATCATTGTGTGATTTCAAAGTAGCCACTAGTTTGCTACACATCTCCTGGAATAGAATTACTGACAACCACCAATAATAACTTGATTTTAAGGACTTCTTTATGTAAGACACCAATTTAAACTCTCTCCTTCCTCAATTGAAATGTTCAGGCAGCCATTTCAAGGAAATCAGAGTACGTTCATTATCCTCCTTTCTCCAATTCCTTCAGCATATACTAGATTTGCTCCTTAACATTCTAAATATTCATTCTTTTTGTAACAATTCTGTAGTTCATTAACACTTCATGTAATGCTTCTTCTGAAATAAAAATGTTTTGTGCTGCTCTTTGAAGCTAGAGTACACTACTTATGAATTATCCAGAGGCAAATATGATTATTACGCTTAATGTTTAACTTTTATAAGAGAAATGCATGTTCTGCCCTATATTTTGCTGACTTATGAATTTGTTTAACCATTACAAATTTATATCTTTGTATTTTAACTTTATAGTTTCAAAACAAAACGTACCCTTCCAAACGGAAAGATCCTAAACATCAAATGGGCATTTCCTCATCCAGCACAAGTATCTGTTATTCCAGCAGTGGCCCAAATACTGTGATTGCGGACCAAAGGTATTGTTTTTGATTTGCCAATTCATTGTTTTATTTGTAGTCCTATTTACTAGTCATTGCTGACGATACTGCCAAAATGTAATCTGTGCATTTAATATGTATTTTTTTGTGCCTATTTTCCTTCAATGTGCTGTAGGACTGTTTCATCAAAGAACGAAGAAAATAAAAAGATTCAGAAAAAACATTTCTTCCCCAGATGTCAGAGTTATGCAGCTGGGGAATTGCAAGATTTTGAAGACGAGCCTGTAAGGTTACTTGAAAATCAAGCAGGTGCATATAAAATGTTTTTCAAAAAATGTATTGCTATACTACTTGACAGAAACATGTTGTTTTAATTAGTGTTTTCGTTTAAGGCTCTGAAGAGTGAGATTGGGATCTTGCAATCTTGTGCTTGGGTCTGGTGACCCTCAATCAAAATTAACCTACATCCTTGGGTACTCTTTGTTCTCAGTGATAAATGTGCTGGCCTCCGACTGTGTGTTTAAAGTGGTCTCATCCACTACATGTAGGCTTTCCTGGGGCAACCAATGTGTTAAGAACTAATGTGAAGAGGGAGCTTTGTTTACCCTTATGTTAGGGTTTAATACAGAGTAGGCAACACTAGAAATCTCATGGAGCTCCAGTTCTGGTGTGCAGTAAACTTGTATTGAGAGCTAATTAAATATACCATATATAATAAAATATATTTTCTTAAGTCCCAAGGAAGACCTTCCTAAATGTACGTTGGAGACACCCCACTTGATGTGGCCTGAGGATAGTATATTCTGATATTATAGCTAACTCAGTTTTATCTTTGTGGACTTCTCCCCTCAGCTCATTATGAGGTCCACCATTTAACTTCTACGCAAATGACCCAAGAAGGTTTGGTTGATGTCTGGATTCAGGAGTCAAGAATGCAGGGCGACTCTTCTGAGATGAAAGGTGTGTAGAATATGGATTAAATAAGCAATGAACTAAGTAGGACCATGGCACTCTGTAATGGTTGTTCTATAGGGAAAATGTTGGGTGAGGTATCTGAGGGTTAAAGATAATGCGTCCGACAAGGTGCAGCATATATTGCTGCACACAAGTATGAAGTGCTGCAAAGAGTGAGAGTAGATGCATATTTGATTACCTACTTACCAACATGTACAGCCCCTCCTCTGCATTATGTGATTTTATAGATAGGATAAGTTGAGTAGGAATTGAGTTCCAAAGTTTTCCTTTCTGAATGAAGAATGAGTTTTCCCCAGTTTGTGTTTTGAAGTGTGTTCCAGTAGAAATGAGAACTAGTCTGGAATGCTGTAGTCTTGTTTCGCCCCGGATGGTGGCCTGGGGCCAGAACATCTATGGGCTACCTAAGTCAGAGAAAGTCTCTCTGGCAAAGAGATCCCTCAGCAGCGTCTCAACATTGAGTTTGAATCCAGTAAGTGCCACACACTCTGACAAACCTGCAATGTGAACGTTTTTTTCACCTCAATCCCACCTCTAAATCTTCATTTTTCACCACAGCCATCTCTATCTGCTTGTGTAGGTGAGCGTGTTTTTGATCCTGAGTGGTAGCTTCTTCCGTTAGGTTGGCCACTCTGTACTTTACCAGGTCAAGTCGTGTAGCTTGATTGTCAACTTATTCCTTTAGATGGTCCATTCGGAGGGTTTGGGTGTTGATCTTGCTTTTTGAAGCCACTAATCTGCCATTTATTTCAAGCAGTGGCTGCTTCAGTTCGCCTTATGATGCCACAGTTTGGCGAGATGTCTAGTAGAGAGCATCCATCATTGTCTCTTTCTATCTGGGTCTTGGATGTTTTATTGGTTTCAAAAGGCAATTTGGCCTGTTTAGCATCAGCCTTCCCCATCGTGGTGAGAATACTGGCCACAGAAATCACATCTCAACAGCCAGTATAGACAGTGTGCCATTGAGACGATGGAGGAAGATCAATGCATGTGTCAAGCCAAATAGTCAGTGGTAGTAACAATAATCCCATTAGGGCCTGTGTAACTTAAAACACCACTTATCTGTGCAATAGTTCCATACAAAGGCCAAAAATCACATCAACAGTAGATATTCAACATCCCAGCACATATGTTGAAGATAAAGCCTTCCCAGCACCTTGACGAGCACATGCTAGAAAGATGTCCATGCCATATGGAGCCATTATTTCACAAGCGAACTCACTCTCAGTAATAGGCCTTAGTTGTAGTTTTGCACTGAGTTCTCCTTCTCTTCAATGGTCTGCGCCCACATGCCATGTGAGAGTGTAACTGCGCAGCCTGGGACTCCCATGGATCCCGGTTAACTGTGCAGTGTCCACCAGGCCAGATACAGTCACAGGTGGCTGCTGCACTGACACAGAGGTGTGAGCACAGGTAAGCCTCAAAGCTCACCAGTAGCCCCTGTCGTTGTGTGGCCTCTGGGAGCCCACTTCCCTGCCACCCATCCCTGGCAGCTCATAACAAGAAGGAGACAAACTAATATCCCTTGAAACCAGATTTAATGAAATCTGTATTTAATCACTGCTCCATCTTGACCACTGACTCCACTATGTACTTAGCCTAGCTGCACACAGTCACATTGGTGACCACCAGCTCCATTTTGATTACAGACTCCATTTTGTACCTAGTTTAGCTTTAAACGCCATGCAGGTATTTTTCCGTGCACATAATGCAATGTGTTTTTCGCTCATGTTTTCACTCTGCATGCTCTTTCTCATCACGGGCTAGGGCATAATATGGGGTAGTAAGGATGTACCAGAACGATGTTTATGGCACGGCAGGGAACAGTTTAGTTTTGGCAGAGCACCTTGAGATCTTGCCAAGTCTCAACGTGTTTCTTTCAAAACTGACCTGCTGTAGCCAGCATTTTGAACAACAATTCACATGATGGGAGGGGTTTTCTAGAATTGTCCTCTTTGGCTTGTTAAAGGTATATAAGAGACTGAACCCAGATTGACCAAGAAGCTGAATGAACTCTGGCAGGACTGGGACACTGGTGTCTGCTCTTTTCCCTGGAGGGTAGTTTTCTCTCTTCACGGTCGACTGGGTTCACGACCTGTTGCTGGCAAAGAGATGAAGCGAATTCAAGTTTGCCCCATGGTGATGAATTTTTAACTTTATTTTCTGCTTGGCATTGTGCATGAATATATACATTTATGTATCTATATAATTGCTGTGTATAGATTGGAGTGGAATATCCTTAGAGTATGTTTTTCTGGGATTATTATGATTTCATTGCTGTGATTATTCTTGAACGTGCTCTTTTGGTTGTACTCTTTTTACCTTCTTCTACGGACCTTGCACAGTGCTCTAGTAAATGCAATTCTCAGACTAAGCGTGTTGTATTTCATAAATTCCTTTCAGTGTTTGTGTAATTCCTCTTGGTCTGTAGTGAAGCAAAACACCAGAAAACCCATGATTTGTACAGCAGTGGTTCCCTCTGAAGGAGCTTTGGGCCTTTCCTCCTCTAGAAAGAATCTGTACTATCTTTATGTACTAAATGACAATTATTTAATTGCTATTTTAGTTGTACTATATGTGTGTGTGTGTGTGTGTGTGTGTGTGTGTGTGTGTGTGTGTATATATATATATATATATATATATATATATATATATATATATATATATATATAGTAGGTGCTCCAAAGAATGGTGCAGTAACAGTGATTTGTAACGTGACCAAAAGCATGCCGGTGTTTAAAGCTGTAAAATCCAAATGTTGACGGCTTAGTAGTTCAATTAAAAAACAAATGCAGCATCAAAGTTGAAAAACACAGGCTCAAAAGTTCAGGTTTCTGTATGCATTAGTTGCAGTCGGCCTATATGTGCTTTGACATTTTAGCCCTATTCCCCAGGTATAATAATCAAGGTCTTACCTCTCATCAAAATAAAATAAAGGGCAGCGGTATGAACCTCTCATTGTAATTGCTTCATAAGTGAGAACAAATCTGTTGAATTTGGAGACTATGAATGCAGAATTCTTAGTCAAGAAGCACAGGATGGGGCAGAGACCCTCAAAGCATGATCTGGCAAGCATCCATATCTTCAGTGATTATTGACTGCGAACTTGATGAAACTCTAATGAAAAAATAGCTCCAATTAATGCTTATCATGTGGGAGCTTGTATAGGCAGAAACATTCTGGCAAATCAAGGTGGAGTCAATCCTGACTTGATCAATAATCTGGTCTCATTAGTTTTAAGGGGATAAAAAGGTCAGAAAAAACATATGAGTTGTCCTATAGCCTACTATAGCATTGTGACAAATACTGGGAATTACTAGTTAAATAATGAAAAGGCAAGGGCTTTCCTACATGCTAGAAAATCTTTTCTGTGTGACCTATATGGAAAAACATAGTGCCAAAATGCTTTTACTAGACTAACCTATTGTGTTCAGTCCATGGTAAAAGTATTACAAAGTGTAAGAAATTGGGTGCTTAGTTGAGTTGGGGGGGGGGGTGAAAACCCTATCTCAAGCAACAAACACATCCTTGTCAGGGTCAACCACAAAATTCACCAAAGTAACCTGTACTTAATCCCCTGATAGCTTGTCACAAAAGCAGTCAGGCTTAACTTAGCAGCAATGTGTAAAGTATTTATGCAGCACACAAATAGTGATAAAGTGAAAACACAACACAAGAAAAATCACAAACCAATTTGAAAATATCAGAGATAGTTTTAATGAACACAATTACACCAAAGCAAATTGAATCCAGTCAGTAGAACTGGAGTTAAGAATTTTTTATGTTTGTAGTGAAATATAGTGCCTAAAAGATCAAAGCTCCAACTGCAGGTGTCTGGTCTCGCTAGACCCGGTGAGAAGTTGAGGCGGACTGTGATGGAGCCCAGTCTCTGTTTACCTTCGGACTCAGAATAACGTTTGAACAAAAGTTCCTGAAAAGGTATAAAGTTCAGTGGGGCAAGGCAGCAGACGATGTTCATGGAGGATTTGTCATTGTCAGGGAGCCACTGGACAGAGTTGCGGTGAAGATTTCTACCTTTTAGCTTTTTGGAGGTCGAAAATCTCCAGTGGGGAAAAACTGGAGGCTGTAGCTGAAGAGGCATCACAAGGCCAGATATCTTCGCTGAGAGAACACGCTGAACAGGATTTGCTGCTGCCAATTTTTAAGGTTAGGGAGGAGCAGTACCACCAATGCCACTACAAACAGTTCAGGCCCTGGGGGTACCACCTGGGTAGTTAGGAGTTACTCCAGCAGAGTCCAGGTGCAGGGTTCAAAGGCTCTGGAGCTTGTTATGTTCCTATAGCTCATACAGTAGTCCTGCCAACTATCCCTTGGAGTCACTTCTGGTGGTCCTGGGATCAAGTACACAGTTCACTTCTCCTTCAAGCAGCAAGACAGCCCTCTAGAAGCAGCAGGGCTGTCCTCTGGTAGCAGTAGGACAGTCCTCTGGGAGTCCAGGCAGTCCCTCTGAAGTCTTCCACTGGACCAAGACTGTACTGAAGAGGTATTCTGAGGGGCCAATATTTATACCTGGTGCCATCCCTTGTAGTTGGGGGATTCCCTAAACCACCCCCACATATGGTCCTGAAAAGATATTCCCTTGCCCTGCCAAGGCTCCAAGCAGTCTGGTGTGACAAAAGGCTACTGTCCGGTTTCTTGTGAGTTTGCTGAAGGCAGCCCTTAGAAGTGTAAGTGTCTACCCCCAGTCATCCTGGCAGGATGGCCCATCCTGCCAATAACTAGTCTCCCCTTGTTTTGGGGACTACACAAAGCCCAACAGCAGAGTCATTCACAGCATGTGACACAGGACACTGTCACCGAGACACTGGCAGCAGGCACCCAGAACACTGGGTAGGGCATGTAAATGATAACTTTGTTAAAAGTGCAACAAGGTGATGAAAGAAATGGTTGAATTAACCTCAGCAATTGGCAGTCGGTCAGGGCTGCATCCCAATCTATCATTTTTCGCCCACGACTACCATGCCACCTCAGTTTGGACCCAACCATATGCAAACCAGTCTTGACCCTGCTCCAGTGAGAACAGTCCAGCCCAAATGGCCAGGGCAGGCCCTCCATGAACCTGAATACAAGCAACGAGGACCAGTATTGCCCATGTTCTGGCCTCACCAGCTGGGTATAGCTTTGTTCCAGTGACACTGTGCATGGAAACCACTTCTGGGTATATCTGTCCCATTTAGGGCAACATACTAAAGTATATAGGACAGTGTATCACTGCCTACACTGTCTATTTCAATGAGATGTTGGACACATATATGTCACTGCTTCCTATCACTTCCCATCCAAGTGACAAATGGAGCCCTTGCAGTCAGAATTTGAGCCGAAATGATGCTTCACCCACAGACCATATACCATACAATGTTGACATGTGTGATATTTGTCCTGAGGGATTTACTTCCCCAAGTGTGTTTTTGTATGTTTTAAAGCTGGATTACTCCTCCTGCAAATATTTTGTATCACTGCTGTGTGTCTGTCACCTGCTTATGGGCCTTAACTGCCATTCGTGATTGTTTTGTACAATTATGTGATAAAAAAGTTAATTTGAGTGGTACTGGCTTTTCGTACTATTTTGTTTCTGTTGGAAAATATAAATTAACATATAAAAAGGTAAATTAGACACATAGCTTTTATCTTTTTGGAAGAAGTTCTTCTTGTTTTCAGCTATAATTTGTCACTGTCTGAAAATAAAAAAAGCACTTTACAAAGGGACATTAATTTTAATATGTTTGGTTTAGCACTAGTCTTACAAAATGTACTACTCTGTTCTTAGAAATTACTTTTATGTGATATGAAAAGTGGGACAAATAAAGGTGCTTCTTTGGCATGTTGCATTTCTGTACATAAATGTGCCTGGAGTTAAAATAACGTAATCTTGTTTGGACCCCTCCTCTCTAACAATTTCAGCTTTGCTGAACTTGTGCAAAATGCGCAAAGATGCGGAATTTTATGTGTTCTGGTCTGTGGTTTATTGTCAGCGCAACACTTCAGCTACTCAAACTATGGAACATGTTGATCTTTAAATATCACTGTATTGATTAATTTGTTATAAATATGGGTGTAAGCGTGTGTTAACCTGCCTGATAAATATAATGTCATCTCTTTCTATTTTCAAAAGAGAGAAAGTGTCAGTGCCTTCAGCAAACATGCAAGCAGCTGGAGAAAGAGAAGGAAACTCTGGTTGGTCAAGTTGAAATGTTAAAGGCTAAGTTAGCAAAGGCAGAAGCTGAAGTTTCTTCTGTAAAGATGTCTATGTCCCAGAGAACATCCCAGTTTCAAGTAATCCAAGAGGAGTTACTAGAGAAGGCAGCAAAAACCAGCAAATTAGAACAAGAGGTAAGTGGCCTCTTGCATGGACCTTCATAAAGCTTAATTAAATGAAAGTAGGCCTTTTAACTTTTTTTTTGTAAAGACAGTACATTTGATCATAAATTGGTTTGGGTAAATTCAACTCTAGTCCTTCTACCTGATTGGAATGGTAATGCTTAATTGTTTTGCACCACAGAAACCATGCCCTGTACCTGACTGTCAACACATTTAAGTCCATTTGAACACCCACCACCACTGTTACGATATTTTGTTTAACAAGTACTGAGGCTCCAAGGGCTTTATTTCTTTCTGAGCACAGATTCTCACGAATCTTACTCTTGCTACCTGCTCCAAGATCATCTTTTAGTCTTCCTGTAAACTTATCTTTAAGAGATGCTGTTAAATAACTGGTAGCTGAAAGGAAGGACAATACCCTTGCCTCTTTTCAGATCGGTGTGATGGGCTCAATTGTGTTTATTTTTCACAAACCTCATGATGCCATTCTGTTAAGGAAGCCACAACTTGAACTTTGATGCAGTACGAGAGAGATTATTAGGAACAGTTGTTAGGTTTGTACCGTTCATACCATTATTGGGATTGAAAAACCTGAGAAGGACCTTAGGTGAGCTGCCAAGGTTGCTTTACGGCAATCCAAGAGGAATGTGATGTAGAGACAGTGGCAATAATCTCTGATAGGCAGGAGATTTTAATCTCATCCTCAATGAAAAACTAGACAAAACAATCCAACCGCAAGGTGGAGGTATGCATCACAAAAGGCGTCTTTTACCCAACTACAGCACTTTGTATCTGTGGCAAATGCAGGGAACAAAATGCACTCAATTGACAATACATATATGGATTTGAAGTATGCAAGAGCATTGAGGTTGGATTACATATTCACAACCTATAAATACATTTATAGATTCAGTGAGTATGATATTGGCAAGAGGGATGTCTGATGTGCCCTGGTAATGACAGCCTTGATTCAAAGTAAAAGAAGCAAGACTCCAAGATGGAAGCTACATACATGGGAACGTAAGAACAGAGAAGTGAGAAAACATAGAGAACAGGTGACTGCTCACTACTTCACTGTCAATACGCATTCAATAAATTCTGAATTTGTATTATGTGAAGCTTTGAAAACTGGTCTGCAAGGGCAGGATATCACAAAGATCATGGGACCCAAGGGGGCAGAAAAATAGAAATGGAAACGAAAACACTGCAATTGAGCTATTCCCAAGATCACCTGTACTTCTTGGATACTTTACTGCGAAACAGACTAAATATAGTGGCTGGCAGAATATAAAGACAAGAGAATGTGGGTAACCAAAAAACATTTGTATGAGGAGGGAAGAAGGCTAAAAAGCTACTGGCTTCGTCGGATAAAAGTAAAAAAAAAAAAGCAAGCACTGGGTGGATACATAAAATAATAGACAAGGCAATGAGATAAGGGGAAGTAGGGAAATTGCAGCCTGCTTTGTGAAATACTTTGAAGAGAAGTACAGATCTAAAATGTTTTGTGGAACACCTCCTGTAGGAAGCTGGTCTGGTGTGTGGTGAGCATCTATGGTGTTGTCACCTTATAACCGGTCCAGGTATCCCCTATTAGTGAAGTGTAGGCAGTGTCTAGGAAGCCAGGGATCTCTAGAGGTAGCTGTGGATGAGCAGCCAAGACTTATTTAGGAGATATGCAAAGCTATCCAATGCAATACCACTATAGTCACACAGCGCCCCCACACATGAAAGAAACACACAGTGCTACAAAACTAAAGGTGGTTTATTAGGGTAAAATGAATACTGAATAGGCAATCCCCCAACTGGAGGTAAGTAAACACGCTATTATATACGCACTGGCAATCACTAAATAGCATAGAAAGCCATAAACATTGGTAAAAGCAGTAGCAAATAGTGAGGGCCCTTGGGGAGGGCCAAACCATATAATAAAAATGATGGAATGTGATAGGCAGTCGCCCGCCCAAGAAAGTGGAATCAGTAGAAGGGAGCTGGAGGAACTAGGATCCCCAAGAGGTAAGTACCAGAGTCACCTCCAGCAACCAGGAGAGCAGAGGTAAGTACCTGGTTTTCCTCAAACCTGACAGGAGGACTTTGGAAAAGGATTATGCAAGATACAACTAAGACTAGAATAACCCAAAGGTGAAACCTGTCAGAAGAGGATCTGCAGAGGAAGAGGGCCAAGTCCAATTCGAGATGGAGTGTCTGGTTGTGGCAGGAGCCACTACCCACCCTTCTGTGGATGCAGGACAAGGTCCATGGTGGGCAAAGAAGGTCAGCAGTGCAGCACAGGAGATGGAGACAAGTCCCAGAAGTGATGCATGTTATGTCCCACGTCGGCAGTCAAGATGCAGTCGGTTAGCGGTGCTGGAAGACCTCCAACAAGCCTTGGCAAATGCAAGAGACTGAGAAGAAGGTTTGCAAGGCTGAAGAGGACCAGCAAGGTCCAGGGGTCTCAATCCAAGGAGGGGAGTCCGGGGTGACCGTCAGCAGCTGGAAGAGTCACAAGAGGAGGCAGCCCCCACAGGCAACCCAGTGGCGGCAGGCACAGGAGTCACAGTGGGGCCCTCTCAGCAAACCTAAAGAGGAGTCCCACGTCGCGGGAGCAACAGACAGGAGACTGTACTTAGCAAGAAGGAGTGCTGGAGGCCAGGGCTACATGGAACCTGAAGATCCCTTGGAGGAGAAGCAAGCTTTGGTAGCTGCAAGAGTTGCAGTGCACAGGGAGGTCCTGCCAGGAGAGGCAAGGGCTTACTATTTCCCAAGTTGGACAGCTGGTAGAGAGGACCAAGGGTACCACTCCAGACCACTACCTGTGATGCACTGCAATGCCCAATGCAAATTATTAGAAAAAGGCATCCATTACCAAACTAGATAAATAACTAGAAACAGCAAGACGATTTAAAAAATTAAAAAATTCCAAGGGCTGGTAGATAGATGTACCACACTGGAAAACAGACAGAGGGAAATGAAAGGGATTAACTATAGATAAAGATAAGTGAATCATTGAGAAAAGTTAACTGGAAGAAGGCATAAGCCTTCTAGGTAACACTCCCACTCCACACAAGAAAGAAAAGTTATGATGGGAACAATTTTGCTGTTTAATCATTACTAAACCTACAAACGTTGTACTCCGTGTTTGATTCCAGTGGTATAGTTAACCACATTAACAATCTATTGAATAACTTAATATTAAAAATAATAGAAAAAACTTTTCTTTTTTTTTTTTTTACAAAAAAGTAAAACTAAGCAAAACTGTTTTTCATGTTTAGAGAGCCTTATCCTTAGCAACGTTTTCAAAATGGATTGAAGTTTATTAAATATGTGATTTAGCATTACATTCACCAAATACTACTGATATTAAATAAAATCCAGATTGTGCAGAAACGTGTTTCAAGTAGAACAGCTTTCAGTAACTAGGTTCTGGGATATAATACAGCAGCCATCAACCACTTGGAACATCAGTGATCTCCAAAATAAGCTTATTGGCCTGAGTACCCAAAAAACACAGATGATAGGGGATTTTATGAGCCCATGGCAGAACTGGAGCCTCTTGCCAAGGTGAACAAAGTAGTAGGACAAGCCTTGGAAAACTTTCATAGCTCCATAGGGCACCTCTGCAGATTTTCTCCCAAAAAGGATGTCACTGACTTCAACATACTGGAGCACAATGTTCAAAACATCCTCCTCAACGAGTTCATAGTCTGGCATGGTCAGCGACCCAATTATAATTCATCATTAACCAAACATGTATCATGCATATATGAGAATCAATAGTAGCTCGCTATAAGGGTTGGCTGAGGAGCAACTTCCTCAGGCCAGGAGTGCAGAACAGGGTGTTGGATTTGCCATTTGGTGGGAAAGGGTTTTTGAATTCTGTGTTGACTCTGCATTGCATCAACGCTGACACTGAGACAGTTTACTACTAGATGTGCTAGAGTGTTAATAATAGCAGCTTTTTCTTGGCTCTAGAGGTTGCCTCTGGGCATCACACAGAGGTTCTAACAGTGTACATAAGCACAGCACCCCTATTGTTGCCAGCCTTATTTTCCTCAAGCGTAATACAAATCTCAGCCGAGATATTACTGCTTCAGAAAGACTTCGAGATATTTAAAAGGATACCAGTCCATATCTCAAAATACAACAAAAAAAGCCTGACTACTTACCTTCACCTGCCGCTTCTTCCTGGCAGATCTTTGTGGAGGGAGAATTTCAGCCTACTTCCAGGAAAGGCAGTCAATCAATACAACTAGTGAGTGCTGGACCTTGTCCAGTTTAGGTTTTGTTGAGTCTTCCTTAACCTCTACATGTAAGGGGACACATCAGCACCTCAGGTTCCACCAGGTACAGATCCTCAGCATGCCCCTAAATAGCGCCTTTGAACGCATTCTCTAATTACAGAGAAACAAGGGTTAGCACCTGAAGTTCTTCCTCATGAAGAAATAAAATCAGATTTGGACCCTATCCTCTACCTGTTCCAGTTGAACAAATACCTCCAGACAATAGCAGGGTGACTCTTAAGCACCCTTCGGTTGCTATGAGAATGCTAATTGCTGCGATCGTTAGACTTGCACTACTCATACTTTCACGACTCCATTCATGGCAGGAATTGCAAGCTTCTTTGATTCTTGGCCACCATTATAAATTCAACGTTTTAGCCTGTGATCTGCAGTCTCTTAAAGGGATCTTCCCAAAGTCCCGAGTGCAGATGGCAACATTATTACACATCCAATGTTACTGGCTAAACTCTTACCTGGATGACTGACTCCAGTGAGGGCACATCAGAGCGGAAAGCCAGAGACTTCAAAGAGGTCTGTCTCTGCCTCTTCAACAGTCTAGTTGACGTCAACAGGGCAAAGCCCACTTTCTTACCTTATGCTCGTCTAACATATTTGGGAGCAATCACAGACATAGTTTTATGAAAAAGCTATACTGTCAAAAGAGTGTGCTGTGAAGGTCCTGGCAACCATCAGTGAATTTCAGAAGACGACTGCCTGCATGGATCACACCTACAGATCGCTCCTGGGAATTAATCTCTTCATATATTTTCCTTCTCCCATTCTTTCTAGTCTGGATGAGAACTGTAATGACTGGGCTGATGCGGTGAACAGATCAATATTGGGGTATTACTTTTGGGGATTGGATTAACTCAGCTGGACAGAATGTTGTGCTAGTGGGGCCAACTGCCACCAAACCTGTATGCCACCAATGCCAGGAGTCAGTGGTTCCCAGGCTGATGAGCGCCACGGCGAACAGATGCACACCAAGCACACACTTTGGGAACCACTTGGGGCAACATAAGCAGTATGTATGTAAAACAGCTTCACTTGTTTTCATCTAGGTTTTAGAACAACAAACACTGCTGTCTTACTCACCTTCCCAGCCTGAGCCCTCATATACGCAGCTGTGTTTCTTTTATTCTGAGTTTGGGAGTCAGCTGTGACAGGGCTCAACTGGGTGAGCATGTTCGCTGAAAAAATGGACTATATAATAATTGAGAAATAGCCATTCCATGCTTCCTAGAGGCAGGCCCCAGCTGCTGTTAAACATTAAATTAAATAATTTAAAAATAAATCTGTTAACTGTCTGTAACTTGCTGCGCCTTTTGCACACAATGGGGTGAAAAAAAAAAGTGCTTCATAGATTATCGGTTTTATAACGCAACTATTTACTTCCATGTACGTTTTTTGCACCAGTAGAAACTCAGGGATTTCGAGAAAGCCATTGCCACGGCCCGGATGTCCCATCCCAGAGACGTAAGCAACAAGCAGTGGGCGAACACAGGTGCAAGTGAAGGCTGTACTATGTGGCTGCCTGGCATCTCACAGACAGTCGTTTGGTGCCCTGCTAACCGGGGCCTGGCCCTGCTAACCGGGGCCTGGCCCTGCTAACCGAGGCCTGGCCCTGCTAACCGAGGCCTGGCCCTGCTAACCGAGGCCTGGCACTGATAACCGACTGCTAACCGAGGCCTGGCCCTGCTAACCGGGGCCTGGCCCTGCTAACCGTGGCCTGGCACTGCTAACCGAGGCCTAGCACTGCTAACCGAGGCCTGGCCCTGCTTGCTGCACCGTCACTACAGCTGGGCTCTGCGCTGCACTCGGGTTCTTTTGTTATAAGTGGGCTGGAGTTGCACCTTCGTCCTCCAGCCCTGCAGTTACTGGCAGGCCGGTGCTGGCTCATGTACGTATGTGCCCATGCCGGGGAGTAATACATATGCGCTGGCATCGCTGAAGCCTGTCGCCTGGAAAAAACAACCCTTTCCCATTCGCCTTCATAACACCCTCCCTCCCCCCCTTTTGTGTTTTGGATTTACTCATACGCTGAGGGTGACCAGAGGTCCCGAATTTCCCCGGACAGTCCCTGTTTTTCGCGGACTGTCCCAGTGTCCCGATAGTGTCAGTAAAATCGGAAAAATGTCCCTGTTTTGGGGGAAGGGACGGGTAAGTCTGCACAGTACATTTCAAATAAAGCGAAGGCTGGCATTCCGTGTGGCCCTCTCATTGTTGTATCACTGTGGATACAAAAGTTAATCGTTTAATATTATTAAAGACTCCCCTGCGTTGCTGTAGTTTCTTACTGAAGTAGGATGAAGCAGGATGTAAAGAAGGAGGTAAGAATCAACGATAAGAACCTCAGGTGACGCCCAAGCTCGTAAGCTTTCCCCTCAACTTTATCACAAGTATGAGCGGCCGGGGGTATTTAATGAAAAAACTGCTCTGTTTTCGTTTAAGTTGTGAAAAGTTGTCACATCTTCAATGCTAAGTCACCCTTCGAAAAGAGGTCCTCTGCTTTTTATTTTCCGCCCATATTGTAGCAACGGCAAATATATTTTTATGGATCGTTGTGCATCTCTCCACATTCTACCACCAAAATTTCTCAGCAAAATTCCTCACGTCCTGGTTTTCAGAGAGGTTAGACTCAGTACAGAGAGAGGCAAGTTTTTAGGTATTTTTTTGGAAAATTAAGCATTAGCCCTTATCTTAAAGCAATTTAGTTAACACAGCTAATACTGTGAAAAAAAAGTTGCATTTAAATCACTACAGTGCCAAATTGTCTGACTCTTCTATGTTGGTCAGCACTGTCCAGTCTTTCTGTGCCCCTCAATCAATGAAAAAGGATAGTCCTACTTCTGTGTTTGTGGACTGTCCCGGTTTTTTGTTTACAAAATCTGGTTACCCTACATATGCTGTCTCCTCCGCTGGGTGGTTAGGGGCCAGCGGTGATGACGATGGCAAGATCTTGGAGCGCTCCCTGTACTGATGTTCCCGCTCCTCTGCTGATCTTGGGAACCAGGATTTTGCCCCCATTGTTTTTTTTTTTATGGGAGGTCACGTTGGATCTTCTGTGTGCGCGCACAGTTTCCACTTCTTGTCCTTCCTGTTTGGCAGTACCACAGTGCTGTGTGACATGGTGTGGCGGGCTTGCCAGGTTATTTATATACACGTTCACGCTTGTCAGTGACACCATGCTGTGGTCTCCTCGGGGGGAGGTGGGTTTTCCCCCACTGTGCCTTGGAGTGTGGGGGGGGGGTCCTCACATGCGCTGGTGCACCTGCAGTTAATGTTTAACAAAGAAGTGGACTCTGCTTTTGCAGCTGGAGTAGGCCCTTCAGCCCCTCAAAATCCGTAAGGCTTCATGTTCTGCTGATACGGGAAGGAAAAGCCAAGTTTGGTAATTATGTTCTGCGTAAATGGAGATAAACTCATACGTGAACACTGTGGCGAGGAATACATGGACTCAGAGTAGTGAAAATTACCAGTAAGTAACCTGCATTATCCCTCCTCAGTCCACAAGGTATGGTTGTTCGCCATTGTCACTTTGAGTAAGCGCGGTAGGTGCATAGAAAAAAACGTGCATTTTGCTGTAATGTGTGCTGTTGGCCCTATGTGGTTCTTTTCGAATTATAATCGTCTCAGAAAAATAGTTACTATTTTTACGGGTGCTTGGTGATTCTCTTGAGTTTATAGTAATTGAATGATTGCTAAAAGTACTGGAATTCTCATTGCAATAACTTTCCCTACTTTTTCTTAGCTGGGGAAGAAACGGTCACAGATTTCAGCTCTTGAAACTCAGTTGGTCGAAAAGACTAGTTCATGTTCATCTCTTTCTGCAAGGAACACCGAATTAGAAGATGAGCTTTTGGTAATATGTTTTCCTTATAGCAAATCAGGTTTATCTGTGCTAATAAAAGTGTATGTATCTGCCTTGATGGATCGAAGATTTAAACACTTTAGACTTTGGAAGGGGAGTAATTGGAGTGTCACCTTGATGATCCTTTCAGGAACCAATATCCCATCTGCTCTAGATGGAATATTGAAGCCTTGCCCTAAGGCATTGCAGGGGTGTTGCAAACTCAAAGATGGGTTTGCTGCCAAACATAGCACAATCTTTTTTGGATAAAAAATCCTGCAAAATATATATATATATATATATATATATATATATATATATATATATATATATATATATATATATATATATATATATATATATATATTTGTGTGTATGTAAACCAACGGATACACTGATGATGGTATCCTATCCCCACTTTGACACAGTTATTTGGTACATTAGTACGGCAAGGCAATTTGATGTATTTGAAATATATCTAAACTTGTATAAAAGATGTCCAAACTTTATTATCTGCACCTTTTCATTTATTTATCAATTCGCAAATAGTGTTCATTGTGTGTTTATTTATTTTGGAACCAGTCCGAGGTGGTGATCGCCATCAAAGTCTGCGCTGTGTCTCTTTGCAGTTTTTGTTTATGTTAAATATGGTGTTATCACTGAGTGGCAACGTCATGAGCAAGGCCTGTCCAGGCTGGAACGCATTGACGTTTGTCCATACCTTTCCTCAATAAATGAACTTTAACAATTCCAGGACAACACAACACTACAGATAGTCTGGTCAGCTTCAGTGTAGGAATCAAAGCTGGCTGTACCAAATAACTTGTATTACCTCAAAGGGGATGTCAGAAATAATTTAAAAAAGAATTGTGTGATTGGGCCTGATTCATAAATGCTTGTGTAAATCTGCTTCACTGTACTATAAAATTACTTATCATACAGCGAAGGGCCTTTAATATACAAATAAATCACTACTTGATGATGTGCCTAATTCTCATCTTGTTTTCAGGGTTAGCCAAAACTTTGCAAAAGCTGTTCCCAGTTCCTCCATGATTACATTTCTCTTTCCCATGATAAGTTACATGATTTGCTCCCTGACTAGTAACCTTTCTTCTCCCAAGTGGTAGGTTAGGATGACATTGTTTGGAGGCTGCTCTCCATACTGTCAGTATTTGGCACATCACACCTACAGCATTGATAGTACATAGCATAATCACTTGCTTCCATGTCTACCCCCCACCTAAACTTGAACCCCAGGTCACTTCATCATTCTCGATATGCCACACAGTAATAAGACAGAAATGAAAAAATGAGGGCTTTAAGCAGTCTGCAGAAATGTCTTCCTTTTTGTTCTGTAATGTTATTCCAGAAAAATGCAGTGCCCTCGCTGAACACAGAATGTTATGCTTTATTGGCAGAAGAGCTTTTGTATTGGAAGCCCAGAGTATATTTGCCTGCTTGCACGCTAATCGCTGTGTGCCCTAGTCACCTCCTCAACACTTGAGTCATCTACACAGATATCTTAATATATGGTTCCACATGCCAAAAGTAGTTCAGCAGTGGCTTAAAGCACAAAGATGAAACACACTGTATAATGTGATGTGGGGCCCCTCAGTCTCTCATATCTCACAGTTATTTATTGGCCTTGGGGTGAATGGGTCTGCTAAAGGGGTGGTGACCCTCTGAACTCCAGGGGCCTGCTTTACGCCCATGTAGCCAAGTTACTTCGCTGGTTACATTGTTAGCCCAGCAACTCAAAACTATAGTTTACACATTGTTGGGTACTTAAAGTAGAACATTTCTATGTCATGGAAAGGTTAAGTTATTAGTGTTCCATTTTGAAGTTCACATGGTAAGCAAAATGGTAATTGTATTATAGTGCAAATTATAACTAGACAGGCTCTAAAGTAAAACAAGCGTAGAACTTCAAATTAAACAAATTTATTTTCCATTGTGATCATATAGAAATCTCATGCACACAATTAAATTCTTATAGTCCTTGTAGCTCTGGTTTATACGAACCAGTTGGAAATAAATTAGTACAATAAATGCATAATATTTTTACAAGTAAAAAAAAAAAAAAAGTCATAACATAGTTCACAGTTTTCATTTCTTCAGAAGTTGTGCACTTGTGTTAGAATTTGTCAGCCTACATTTAGGCCCTTCTTTGGTTGCACCTTAGTGCCTTTTTTAAGGCATATCATGGGGTGTTGATTCATAAGTCCTGCGACATTGCTTTAAACAATTTACATTCCAGTCAAAACTTACAATGTGGAGAAGATCACCCAGGCGAACTTTGTAGATAAATGACCGCAATTAGACTACCCTGTTGACCAAGGCATCCCACAGGACCAGCTTGATGGCAAGTTCACTGTCATATGATTCATATCAAAATGTAAAGAATTAAACACACATTTGTTATTATTTTTTGTATTTCCCTTTAGTAATTTTCTTCAGTTGATCACCGCAATATAAGCTACATTGACTGCTGTAAAAAACTGGGTCACTTGATGAGGTTGTGAGACCTCATCAAGTAATAATGCCACAATTTACTACAAGATCCTGTTAGGTCTCAATAAATTAAAGCTTAGCTCAACCCTTGTTAGCTTGGACCAGAGCAGTCAGGCTTAACCTAGGTCCTAGGATTAAAGACACCAAAGCAGTCAATAAGTGAGAAACCCAACACAATAACCCCACCGCCTCTACTTTATAAAATTTCTCATATTTTTATCTTTACATGGACACCAAAACAACAAAAATCTATATTAGGTAAATGGACTTATGAATTTTAGATTTTTTTTTTTAATAGGCCATATATCACGGCAGTTCAATGTGGTGGTCCGCAGTGAGCCTAGAACAATAGGCTCTCTATGGCAAAGCCCAAGGCTACCTTCGAACCAGCAACTCAGAAGTGTAGAGGTGTGTCTCTTTCAGGCTGTGCTTCATTGAGGTCAGCTTGATTCTGGGGAAATCTTTGGGGTAGCCTCTGTTTCTGTTCTGGTCTTAGGCTCTCCTGGGCAAGTCCTTTGGGTGCCAGACCTCCTTGGCACCAGTCACGGGTCCACAGCTTTGGGAACATGGCTTGGGGTTGAGGTCTCAATCTCCCAGCATGCACCAGGGGAGTTCCAGGCAAGTGACTGGTCAACTGGCCAAACAATTATTTCTGGTTTTGGTGTGGTTTCCAATGCTTTCCTCAGCTGGAGCAGGAAAAATAGTACACTCTGACACCAACTACAGGTCTAGAGTCTGGTGCCCTCCTTAAGGAGGGCCTGGACTT
The DNA here is from genome assembly GCF_031143425.1 of Pleurodeles waltl. NCBI lineage: Eukaryota > Metazoa > Chordata > Amphibia > Caudata > Salamandridae > Pleurodeles > Pleurodeles waltl. The sequence continues at coordinate 740,357,217 of NC_090443.1, forward strand.
GATCTCCCAGCTCGCACCTTTCCTGGGTACAGGTAGGAGCAGGTCCAGCCCTTGAGGTGGTCCTCACAGGTCAAAGATCAGGAACAGTTCTCCTTGGTGCAGCAGATGCATCCCTTCTCGGTGTTGTCTCTGTGTGTGTAGTCTAGGGGTCCCAGTCCTTCTGTTTCCCACAGTTCCAACAGTTTTCTGAGTTCTCTTGGCTGGGTTGCCCATTTTATCCTTTGCACAAGCTTATGGTAAGGGAGGACTCACTAGCCAATAGGGATACCGCTCCCCTGTACAATCTCACCCACCTTGTGACTACTTCCTGGGGACAGTGGCATCAGGCTATCCCATGATGCAGTATTTTGCCCACTTCTAACATGGACAGACCATTCTTTCCCCGTGTGAAGCACCCTAGCCCATCCCAGAGGTGTGGCTACTTGAGGACTGGAATCCCCCATGCTGCTATCTCCTAATCTAATTAAAGTGTAACCAGGCTGGATGGCCAGCAAAGGAAACAGGGAATGCATGAGCTTAGTGATATCTGTCCTTGACGGAGCAAACTGCCTTTAAAGTGCAATTATCCCATTAGCCCCTCCCCAGCCGTCCTGCTACAGAAGAGGAAAACTCTTCCCAGCAGATGTCTCGTTTGTTCTCAATTCCTGAGAACACTTCACACCTGATAACAGTCCAGATTCCTGGCAGCTTTAAGCTGTCGGGCCAATCAGAAAAGGCTACCATTTATGTCTTTTAGGCAACTTATAAAAGTACAGCTTTAAAGATACTTTTCCAAAAAGCTTATGTTAAATCTGGCCTTGGCAATGTGTTCTATTTAATGTAACTATTAATTTGCCACTTTGAACCACCCTTCTAGCTAGTCCCATTGGGAAGTTGCACTTTTTAAGAATTAATAAAAGTAACCTTGTGCTAGCCAATGGAGCTACCAGCTTTCCTATAGGTAAAATCGACTTTTGAGATTTTCTACTACCAGGGCATTTCAAACATGCCATATATGTGACTTTCTATTTCATGGACCCGATCCTCTGGGTACTTTGGGTAGACTTTAGGGGTGATTTGTAGTTAATAAAGAGTGACGCACACTTAAGTCTAGTTCCCACTAGGGACACTTTAAGCTACAGGCCCTTGGTACCCTGAGTACCATTAACTAGGGACTTAAGTGGGGCTACCTTTCCAATTAGGATTATTGACTGGGGTATCTTTTTACTTTCCATCTAGGGTGAAGGACAGGCCTAGCGCCAAGTCTTTACTAGCCATTTTGGTGGTTGCAAAAATAGTGCTGCAATCCACTAAGGGCACCTTAACTTACAAGGCCCTACGTATTTTGAATACTGTGCACTAGGGACTTATATTTAAGTTAATCTTGTTAATAGGGGGTAAGCCAATTTGTATCCACCGGAACATACTTTTAGGGTCAGAGCACTTACACTGGGCTGGAGTCATTACACCAGCACCTAAAGTCATCAAAAAGTAGGGACAAAAAGTGAGGTTGAACCTGCAAAAAGCCACCCTCCTAAAACTAAAGTGACTATAACAAATAAGTCATAAAATGTATTCTTGATCTATAGTCTAGCAAAATGTTTAAAACTTTACAGTGTAAAAAGGAATGTTAAGGAATCCACAACTGCTGTCTAAACCGTAGACGCTGCACATGATGTAAGAGCACCTTCATAATAAGCACCGGTGATAATGCCAGGGAGGAAAGTTCTCACTCTTACTAAACCCAAACTGTTTCCATTGCCTAATGTTAATAACATAATTTCTCTGTGTGAGGATATTTCTTTGTTTTTCAGGTACGTAGTGAGCAAATCCGGCATCTTGAAATCCGTCTAAATCGTGAACATGATGAACTGAAATTGGCTTTAGAAAACGCTCAAACGTTTAACTTGCAGAAGCTCAAAGAAAAGGAAGAGGAGATAGAACAGGTAGAGTTTTGTATGCCATAAGCATTCATTTATAATGCATGCTATAATACATTATTTTAAGTATTCCCTGCCGCCAGACTGGACATCCACCAACCATGTATTTAGTATTGAAACAGGTCAGTTACTTTCATTTTAGGTAAAATGGGATTCCCCAAAATATCCTTCTGTTGAATTCGCAAAAGGAGATCAGTAAAATGATTCACTCTCAATCTTGTGGTATGTGAATGTCCTGTAAATAACACTATATGTCCCATTTGAGCTGACAGAATGAGGAAGTATGATACCAGTAGGTATTTCTTTGGAACTTATGTATTTTAGATACCATATATATTGTTTTATTTCTCCAACTCAACACACTCTCAAGCACTCCTCATAGCGCCCTTTGTCTATGGCGATCTAGTTTCTTACAAAAGATGATTTAACTGACCACCTTCAATCTTTCAAGGCAATATCTTTGGCTGATGACATTCTTCACCTATCCATTATCGTCTCTCTCTTTTTGACTTTCATCTTCACCTTCCTAGAAATCATGAAACCTCCCACTGATCCAAATTCTTAACATCCCCATATTGAGAAAGTCCATCTTGAAGCTTTGCCAACTTATTGATTTATTACTCATCTTTTCTGGGCAGAGTCTTCTAGAATGCTCCAAAATCACGTTTACCAAAAAAGCCCACTGAAAGTCTAGGTGTCTAGCTTCAGCTCCAGGCAGTACAAAATGCATCAAGTTGTGAACACTATGCATACGACATACAGTAGGGACCTTCAGTATTGTTGACCACTATTTATTACTCTGTATTCTCTCTCAACACACGTGGGCATCGCAGAAACTGCCATGAAACAATACACCATTATTTCTTGCAAACCAACAACTGTGGGTTTAGATAGACTTTCCAAAATCACCCAACCTAATGTTGAAACGAGGACCTTTAATGTTTCACCCTAGCCGTTATATTATATTATCTCTACATGGAGCTGATAGGTATGCTGTTCAAGACATTGCCCTTTACCAAAATATGTTCTCAGTTAACACACAATGTCGAAAACATTGCCTGCAGTTCATCAGTTGTGGACGTCCACCTTCGACCTTAAAGTCAATTCCATATGAAACCAAAATGTTCAATGGCATGTGTGGCTGTAGATACACATGCTTTGCATACTCCTACCATCTAGTGTCGGGTCTGGAGTGGTCCAAGTTGTTTTTCTTCAAAGACGGGTTTTGAGTCACAAGATCGAGTGACTCCTCCTCTTGGTGATTGCGCATGTGCATCGACTCCTGTGTTAGATTGTTTTCTCTCCGCTGTCAGGTACGGACGTGTGTCTCCTCTCCATCTATCGACTCTTTTGTTTGTTTTTTTCTAATCTTTCCTTTCACATTCCGACAATATTTTTATCCTTGGCCCTTCTCCCATATTAGCGCTTTTGCCGTTCCATTGTTTTGGGTACCCACCGACCACCCTTCGGGGTGCCAGCACCCACCTAGGGTCTATCTTCTATGTGGCTTTGGCATCAATGGGAATGGTTCTGTGATGGAACAGACGCCATTCAGCTTTTGTCCTTGATGCCACGCCAAGTTCCTGTGCACCAACCAACACCTTGTGTGTAGCCTCTGTCTCTATAAAGACCATTGCGAGGTTGACTGCAAAGCTTGCAAGTCTTTCTGCTCCAAAAAGGCCCTTCAGCATTGACAAGCTCATTAGCGGGAAATGGCCCGGAAGTTGTCAGACAACACACCGGACATCTTCGGAGAGAAACATGATCAGGAGGAACCTATGCAGGAGGGGGAAGCCCTTTCCATACAGGACAGCTCTGCGTCAGAGGTCGAATTCAACATCAAAAGCCACAAAGTCACCTCTGCCCTGCACATGAGTAATGTGGCCCCTGCTGTCCCACACAAATACTCCAAAAATAATTTTCAGCCCCTCCTTGAGGTCGCTGGTCTGCCACTGCCATCGGGCCATGGTGGGTAGCGAAAAACTGCTTCAGCCGCCCCTCCTTCCGGCTTGGCACTGAAAATGGCCACTAAGACCAAAGCCACGTCATCAGTTTTGACCTCCACAGCTTCGGACCTAGAGATCATTTCGGTATGGATCTGGACCTCGGGACCGAGCCGTCAGCCTCATCTTCGATGCTGACTAAGCTTCTGAAACTGAAAACTTTGGCACCAAGGCCTTTGGAGCCAAAAACCTCAGAAGTCAGAGACTCGGGCCTGTTTTCCTCCAGCCCATCTCTGGTCAAGCTGATCCTGGAGAAAATGGATGCTTGACAGCGCAAGCTCAAGATTGAAGAGGGCACAGGTCGGATCATTGCCACTCCTTCCTCTCCTGTGCGGCCTAAAAGGAAATTCTATTTTCAAGAGGTTTTGGGCGTTCCTGACCCTTCCAAAAGAAAAACAAAGGACAAAGCTAGTAGTCCTCCATGCAAGCCTTCTCCCCCACCACTTCCACCCTCATCTTCACCTCCCCCCCCCTCCCCAATCTCCAACATCACCTATGCAAGGGGATTACGCTCCTCAGGGTTCCCCACAATCATACTTTGAGGGTTTAGGGGGTCCTCAAGATGATACCGACTCTTGGGTTGCCTATGACCCTGATCCCATTCCTTCTAATGACCCTGGCCTGTACCCTGCATGCCCCTCACCACCAGAAGACACTGCCTCTTACCAACAGTTAGTTGCTAGAGTGCACGTGGAGCTTCAAAAGATCACATTGTCCAGGATTTCCTGTTCGACACTCTTGCCACCACTCACAGGGATACACAATACCTCCCCATGCTCCCTTGCATGCTTTGGCATGCAGAAGACATCTTTAAGGGGCCTGCCCGCTCCAGGGTAGTCACGCTATGGGTGGACAAAAAGTACAATGCAGCCCCTTCTTACCCACTGTACATCAGGGCACGGTACCACCTGACTCCATAGTGGCAACAACAGCCCATAAATGGGCTAATTGTCAGGCCACTGGGGATTTTCCTCCCCAAGAAAAGGAGAGTAAGAGAATTGATTCCGCTGGGAAAAGAGTGGCTGTGCAAGCCACAAACCACTGGCAAATAGCCAACTCGCAAGCTCTTTTGGCCCCGTATGACCAGGCCCATTGGGATGAGATAGAGAAGGTACTACAGTTTCTTTCCAAGGAGCACTGTAAGAGGGACAACAGATTGTTTCTGAGGGCCATACCATCTCTAATAACTCTTATAGGTGTGCCCTAGATGCCGCCGACACTGCAGCTCGTGGTATAAACACCACCGTCTTTTTAAGACGGCATGCTTGGCTGTGCTGCTCAGGTTTAAAACTGAGGTCCAGTAGGCAGTCTTCAACATGCCCTTTGATAAAGAGCACCTATTCAGGCCACAGGTAGATACTAATTTAGAAAAGCTTAAAAAGGACACAGACACCTCCAAGGCCATGACTGCCCTTCAGACTAATACAGAAAGTGGCTCCTTTTGTCACCCTGGGCTCAGTAGATCATATAGGTCCTCAACAACAGAGGCGTCTACCTCCCACCCTAGACACCCTCAGTCCACATACACCAGAGGCTATTATTGAGGCACTTACATGGGGTCCAACAACAAAGGGAGGGGAAAAAGCACCGCCACACACAGTCTCCTTCACTGCCAAACAGTGACTACCACCACTTGGGATACCATTGCCATGGGCCAGTGGGTCGTTGCCATTATCGAACATGGTTATTGGCTGGAGCTCATCACCAATCTTCCCAATATTCCCCCTCGCCCTCACAGGCTAACTCAGGAACACAACCCTTCTCAGACGAGGTACAGGCCCTTCTTCTCAAAGGGGTCTTCGAGCCCATTCCCCCACAACATCAAGGTTCAGGAGTAATACTCCCTATACTTTCTAATTCCCAAAAAGGACGTCTCTCAGATCAATACTGGACCCCAGGCCCCTGAACATATACATCCTTTCAGAACACTTCCACATGGTCACCCTTCAAGATGACATCCCACTTCTATAGCAAGGCAACTTTATGACAGCTCTAGATCGAAAGGGTGCCTATATTCACATACCAATCCACCTTGCACATCGAAAATACTTAAGATTTATCATTGCAGGCAAACATTACCAATTCAAGGTCCTTCTGTTTGGAGTCACTACCGCTACCAAGGCATTCACAAAATGCTTGACAGTAGTCGCAGTACACCTGTGAAGGCATTATGTTCACGTCTTCCCCTAACTCAATGACTGGCTCATCAAAGCCAGCACATTACGCCAGTGCCAATACCACAATCAGTTGACAGTGGATCTTTTTCACAATTTGGCCCTACTCTCAATATACCCAAATTTCACCTTCAAACCTTGCAGGTTGGACCTTACTTAGGGGCAGTTCTGAATGTGGAATTAGGGCTGACGTATCCCAACCCAGCTTGTTTTCAGAATTTCCAGACCCTTCTCCCTCAATTTCAGGAGAGCCATTCTTACACAGTCAGGAACATTATGCGCCTGTTGGGCTTGATGGCTTCCTGCATTGCCATAGTTCCCCATGCCAGACTTCACAAGCGTCCCCTTCAGCAATTTCTGTCTCGCCAGTGGTCTCAGTCACAGTGTCACTTGGAAGATCTAGTGTTGTTAGACCGCCAGACTCACCATACTCTGCAATGGCCAAACACCAACAACTTTCTGAAAGGGTGGCCTTTTCTAGACCCCGTGCCTCAAGTCACTTTGACCACAGATGCATCACGGATGAGTTCGGGTGTTCACCTTCAAGACCTGACAGTGCAAGGTCTCTGATATCCCCTGCTTCACAAGGTCAACATGACAGCCATGAATTTACAGAAACAGGGGGTGGGACATAGACTTCTCAACTCTCACGACTCTCTCAGACCTCATGGACATGGGCCCTTCACCATCACGTTCACCTTTTGGTGGAGTACCTGCACGGAACGAACAGTGATTTTGCAAACCTGCTCAGCAGGATGCAGCAACAAGTCTACGAGTGGGAACTCCTCCCCAAGTCCTTCTCTCATACTTGGAAAGGTGGGGGACTCGACACATTGACCTTTTCGCCACAGCAGAAAACACAAAATGCCCTAACTTCGCCTCCAGGTATCCACACCCTCTATCCAAGGGCAACACTCTATGGATGAGTTGGTCAGGGATATTTGCCTGTGCTTTTCCACCTCTTCCTCTCATTTCCTTTCTGGTTCGGAGGATCAGACAAACAACCTTGTGGCTCCCAGTTGTGCATGCAAGCCTTGGTTCACCACACTCCTGGATCTCTCAGTAGTCCCACATGAGAAACTCCCCAACAGGCTGGACCTTCTCACTGAAAATCAAGGACAAATCAAGCATCCAGACCCCAGATCACTCAAACTTGCGATATGGGTCCCGAGGCCATAGTTTGGCTACCTGGGTTTTCCTGTAGAGTGTATGAACTTTCTCAGCGAAGCCCGTATACATACTACTAGAGCCTGTTATGCTGCAGAATGGAAATGTTTTGTTTGCTATTGCCAACCCATGAACACCACAGTGCAAGAAACTGTCTGCTATTTGCTCCACTTGCAGAAAGCAAATCTAGCCTACACTTCCATTGGACTACAACTCTCAGCTATAGCTGCATATCTACAAAACAGACACCCTGTTTCCCTGTTCAGGATCCCAGTTATTAAGGCTTTCATGAAAGTCTTAAACATGTAATTCCACCTAGAGTACCTCCCTGCCACATCGTGGAACCTTAACATTGTGCTCACCATACACGTGGGTCCCTCATTTGAACCACTCCAGTCATGTCCGCTTCAGTTCCTCTCATGGAAGGTGGCTTTCTTAGTCACCATTACTTCACTCAGGCATGTTAGTGAGCTCCAGGGACTAACTATGGAAGAACCTTTCTTCAAATTTCATAGAAATAAAGTAGTTCTTTGCACTAATCTCAAATTTCTTCCTAAAGTGGTTTCTCAGTTTCACCTTAACCAGTCCATTGAACTACCAGTCTTCTTCCTGCAACCACACGCTGTTGCGGAAAGAGCCCTTCACACACTAGAAGTTAAAAGAGCACTCATGTTCTATATTGACAGAACTAAAGAGTTTAGGAAAACTAAACAACTTTGTAGCTTTTTCTCCACCTCATAAAGGCAACCCAATATACAAATCAGTCATAGCCAGATGGATAGTCAAATGTATAGAGACTTGCTATATTAAGGCCAAAAGACTTTTACCTGTTTCTCCAGAGCTCACTCTAGTAGAAAGAAACATGCTACTGTGGCCTTCCTTGGTAACATTCCAATAGCTGACATCTGTACGGGAGCTAATTGGTGTACACCACTCATTCACAAAACACTTCTGTGTAGATGTTCTAGCATGCTAACAAGCTAACATAGTTCAGGCAGTGCTACGTACACTTTTTCAGTCCACTGCAAATCCTATAGATTAGCCACCGCTTTATGAAGCAACTGCTTTACAGTCCAGAAGAGCATGTGTATCTACAGCCACACATGCCATGAACGGATTAGATTACTCACCCTGTAAATATTTGTTTGAGCCATGTAGTGCTGCAGTATGACATGTGTACTCCCTCCTCCCCAGATGCCTATGGCCGTTGGAGTTACCTTTTTTTTGTATATATTTGTACATATGTATTTATACATTGCATGGGCCTCTTTTTCCCTACACTTTCCTTTCTTCCATTCCTTTTTCAACCGCCTGTGGTAAAACAGTCTAACAAAGGAGTTGATGCCCATGATCAATATCACCAAAAGGAGGAGTCACTCGATCCTGTGACTCGAAACACTTTTAAGAAGACAAACAACGTGCACCACTCTGGATCCAACACTAGAGGGAAGGAGTATGCAGAATATGTGAATCTATAGCACTAAATGCCACGACCAGATGCTTACAGGGTAAGTAAAATAATCATTATGGAACAGTGATGGCTGACTTCAATTGCAAGCTTTACCAAGCATCCATAAGAGCCTAACTCCTGTTATTCACACACAGATGACGCATGGCGGAACTCAAGGCTGCAAATCTGTAAGAGCTACTGACAAATGCAACACACAATTACCATAAAAAATACAATATAAAATATAGATTTTATGGTCTTAACAGTTTTATCTACAAAGGTGCAAGAAATATATTGAGCCAACCAGCAAAATTAGTGTAGGAAGAGCAAGGGACTTAATCATCTTGTATAGAATGCTTCAGTAGCAATACGTGTATTTGTGGTTGAGTATGTGATCCGAACTGTGACCTCATGTGTCTTAAAAGTTTATTTACTGTCAAAGATAGTCACAAATGAAGTCACAGGGTCTTTCCAGAAATTCAAATGGAACAAAGACTAGTGTGCAGACCATTGCACTGAGGTACTGGTGAGCATACAGTCAGGACAGGGGCTTATTCTCCAGAAACAGTGTAACTGTTCCTCTTCATTTGCTCTCCATCTGTGCATTGAAAAGTTTGTGTATGCCACAGCTGGGCAATTAAGTCAAATTTTTGTCTGAATACAAAATCTATTTACAATGTCCAACATCGCTCAAATTAATCTGAATCGTGTATCATCATGTTAACAAAAATGAACACTTTTAGTGTAGTGATGGTAATTCCCTCCTTCCTGTCCTTAATAAAATGCAGATTTATCTGCTTTCGGGATCGGAGCAAACATTGTTCAAAGTTTAAGAGACATGCACAAAATAGGAAGAATCACATAGGAAGAAGCGCTCACAGGAAATCTCCACATTTTCAGATAAAAAACATTGCAGGCATGGTGCTCGTGGCAAGAGGAACTTCCTAACTCCTCTAGTGTTTCCTAGGAAACTAATAACAATAAGAACAAATTGTCACGGCACTCGTGTATCAGTACTCAGTATTTAGGTAAATGTTTCCTGGTCCATATTACCTATCTGGTGCCAAAATATTCTGATAAATTTCGCTGACGCACAGGAACTCATGAGTGAGTATAACTCAATTTATTCTTTCAGAAGAGCAGATCATTTCGGAAAACGAAAACGTTCATTGATTCAATATTCATGAATCACCAACAGCCAAACGCCAACACGTGTTTCGTCCAATAAGATAATAATCTTAAAGACTTCATCAGGGCTTATTCAAAATATCTATATAGCCGGAAAGTCCAATCCTTATATTATAGTGAATATCTATCAAATAGAAATATTCATTAAACGCAAACCGCGTTCATATCTTAGCGCGGAGTTGCGGAGTATCAGCAGGTGAAATTGAACAGTTTACCTAAATACTGAGTACTGATACACGAGTGCCGTGACAATTTGTTCTTATTGTTCAAAGTTTACTCTAGCATTTCTGTAAGGGAGATTCAAATGAAGTAAAACGGTTTTAAAAAACAAATCCATTGACTTCTTTGCAGCTTTGAAAATATCATCAAACCTTGCAACCTCCAGAATAGCCTTTGAGGCTGTTTTGCTAAGGGCAGAATGTGTCCCAAACCTTCCAGAAGAGTTAATCAGCCGATCACCTGGATTACTCATGCACTAGCTTGTGTTAGGATCAGACTACAGCAGCCATTTTACCATGCACACTTTTTCTTGAGCTGAATACCCACACTAGAGGACAGAGCTGGTAATCTGTCTTCTTGCTTCTGGAAAATACCCTTTTGGCTATTTACTACCACCCACTGATATCCTAAATCTCTTGTAAAAGTTGAAACAAAACATTGCCAACTTAGCCAGGAGACCATTCTGTGGCAAGTTACCATTATCAGGTCGCCTTTCAAAAAGTTGCAGTAACCTTTTGGATTTCCCAAGTGGAAACACCTCTAATATTCTTTGCTTGTTTAATACCCTTCTAAAAATGACTAGACGAATGGATGCTTCCCACTATTAACCCTTGCTACTGGTTTGTACTGCACAGTAATGACTGATAAGAAGGAGTTCTATTGATTAGCCTTCTCAGTCTCAGCCAAGTGGGTCAAATAATCAAACATTTGTAACAATTGCATAGAAGTCTGTTATCTTTAATTTCCACAAGCTGAGATCATGTTTGCAACATAGAGCTATGCCTCTTTTGACTGTTGGGGGCACAAGACTTGTGGAGGAATAACAAAGGCATTTCTCACAGTCTACACTGGGACCATCTTGAATTGAAATCCTCAACACCATCAGTCCTACCTCTAAGATCACGTTTATAAACCCACTAGATACCTAGGACGAGACTGGTTGGAGAACCTCGGGAAACAAAAACACATGACTAACACATCAGGGTAATTTGTCTGACCCTATGTCCAGACCTGCAGAATCGCCAAGACGAGCATAAAAAATGAAGGGAAAACACAACTGGTGTATGAAAGTCAGTCTTGCCAGCGTGTCTGTCTGTCTCCAAATGAGAAGCAAGAGGTGGTGGTAAAGCGTATTAGAATGTAATTCGATCCAGCAGATGTCTGTCTAAAATCCATTTGTTCTGCCATACCTCAGGTATAGGGTTCCCAGTCCACAAGTGCATTGGTCAGGCCAGGGAGGTATTTACCCGTAACCAGTATTTTAAAATCTTGACAAAGCTGCCAGAATTCCTTGGCTGTTTTTGCCAGTGGCTTGAATCGTCATGATATCTGGATCTTTATCCCCTTCCTGAGAAAACACTGCATTGAAAAGGAACCTGCTAACAGTTTCAGACAAATGATGTGAAGACATCTTCTCAGCTGACACTGCAGCTGTTTCACATCTGGACTCTGGCCTCTAGCCTCTGACTTTATGACTAAATCAGCTGTATTTGGAACAATTGGCCTAAGATTCCATGTCTCCACTGCAGTGCCATCCTGGCGTCCATTGAAATAGGATTTGTATCGGAGTACCTCAATGGATACAAAATCTTCAAGCATTGTAGAGGTCGATAATGCAGTTTATTTAGGGAGAAAGCTTGAATCCTTGTGTTTATAAGCCCATAATTCATGCCGAATTTTGGAACAACAGTGTCTCACTTACTAAAGGCCAGTGGATCTTCCTGTGTGTGTGTTCCGAACCTTCAACGCAGGGATGCTTAGTGTTTTAGTGTTAGCTGCTACTGAGTTGATTGAAAAGCCCAGGTTCCTGCTGGAATTGAAGTCCGACTTCTTCCAGTTGATCACAAAGCCTGTGGTCAGCCGGAGATACTCAGGGCAAAACGAAGGTGTTACCCTTCAGTTGTTCGCCTTGAGTCACGAAACTCATGCTGTCAAGGTAAATAATTATGTGCACCATGGGCACAAAGAATCACCCATTCATGACTCAGAAGCTTGTTAAAATTGCTAGGGACCGAGGAAAGATATCTTTCTTCCCCTTCCAATACAAAGTGCAAAAATCTAACATTAAAGTGCTGAAAATGGGCACTGCCACTATGGGTCCTTGAGATATGGCCTTTTGAATCCAGACTCTCTCCTGCAATAAATCTCTGATGAGGTGGTTGTCTTCCATCTTGCAATGATAGGGAAGCTGCCATCTATTGAGGTTACACAGGAATATGGCCAGGCGCGGCCCTTTCCCCTTCTTCTGGCCCAAGAGAATGCTACTGACAAAACTATATGGATGCAAGCTCATCTGCACAAGTGTGCATTGCTTCCCACAAGTTTGTCCATGTTTCTTGTAAACAGTTAATTTTCTACCCTTGAAACCATAGGCTTTCTGTATAGAACACTGAACCTGGAGTAAACAGAAATGATGTTGTCAGTTATGTGAACATGGCAACACACCCATACCACACCCCTACCCCTTACTGAGGAAGAGGATAGGAGATTCACCTGCCTCGCGGTGTTGTCTGTACACCAGCTAAAGGACCCTGGTGCGGATTTACCTGTGCCTCCACTGCACCTTGTTATCAACGAGGGGTTTGAGTGTCTCTGGTCAATCCAGTGGTTGAAGTCCTCTCTGTTTCTGTGTAATTTTCTGAGCACTTGGTAGTGACTGTGGCCAGACAAGCGGCCCATAATTTTTCAAAATTTAAAACAATCTTCATGAACACCTGAGCCTTATCAAGGATCTTTAAATTATTCACAGGGTCAACGTCTGACTTGCTAATTCTCCCAGCTGGGGGTCTACTGGAAACTGTTGAGTCAAATCTCTATTCATGGACAAGCATTGATCTGCTCCATCTGATCGCTCAGTATCCTAATATCATCTAAGAGTCTATAGAGGGCAGACACAATTTTAACCTAGAATGCTCTGCACATTTTGTTGAATGTGATCCTGCTATTTTGTCTGTGGATTATTTTACTGAAGGTATAGGTATATGGCTCACCAACGTAACTAAGAGTCCTAACTATTTTTTTTTCCTACGTGAACTGAGAAAGCCGGTAGTAGCACATGGCTCTGTAGAAAAGGAAAGAGAAAAACACACATCTTTACTACCATGGTAGAGCTCTCATCAGCTCCCATTAGCCCCTGAGTGATGGTAGCAGTTGCTAGTGTGTTGGAGGACCTGCTTAATCACCAGTCTCCCAGTCAATGCCTTCCGGTCATTTTCCTTTCCACGTAAATGTGGAGGCAAGAAAATGAAGGGACAGGTGTGGCCCTGTCCTCTCATCCCTTGAGCCCAACTGATGATCCCACCGCACCAGTGCGCTGCAGTGGCCAACTTAGCTGCTCACAAGGCACTTATATGAGCTTGCCTTATTTCCCGGCATTGGCCTAACCTAGCTGTGATGGAGTGACATCCACAACATTGTCTTAGTTGAGATATGCAGTGCAGCCTGAAAGAGAGTGGAAATCGGAAATCGGAAAAATCTATTATGGAATGGGGTGGAGGGAGAGAAGCTGGGACCGGATGCTTCACAGAGAAGACATTCCTGAGGTACGAAATCACTGACAAGTAGGGCATGGCCAGCTCTAGAGTGTGAGGTGTGGCTAGCACTGGAGCAATGAAGACTCTAGTGGAGGGCTCCTGCTCCACGCCAAGAAAACAAATGTAATAAATAACCAATGACTACAACCTGATGTCTTGGAGGAGATTGGGCCTGCCCAGGAGGACGAGTAAAAACCTGCACTTGAAGCAGATAGTGGCCAGATTTAGATTGCTGACGAGGTTAAAGAACTCTGTATGCAGTGCGGCATTCTAGCATCCTGCACAAAATAGTGTGTCTTATGAAGTAGTAATCTTGCATGGCTGACAAGGCCTTGCTGTGGGCCCTCTGAACCAGACAGGGGAGGCACAAGATGCAAGATATACTGAAGTCTGGCCCACATTAGCAGGAGCGCACCCGAACAACTTTGCGCTGGCGGACATCATATAGCGACGTGGGCAATTGTCTACAGGCAACCACCATGCTTGGCAAGATTGAAGAAGCAGCCCGGTCTGAAGAGATGAATCCCAGAGTGTGGCCTCGGATGCCTACAGTCTAGGGAACCTGCTTCCTCTGAACGATCCCACAGAGTGTGCTTGAGATTTCTGGATCTGTGTCTGAGGGTAGCTGTCTGGCAGTGTGTGTTGTATGGCCCTCAAGGCAGCTATGTAGGTGAGGTGATGACATCAGAAGTGGCCCCATAGTTGCCCAACTCCTTTGTGCTTTTAAACGTGGGCCTTACGGAGCCTAAATGCTGGACATTAGTGCCAACTACAGGGGCACTTGAAGAAATGGGACCAGGTGAAAGCCCCAAGTAATCTCTTACCTTGCAGGAACAATAGCAGTAAAGAACTGTGAAAGCCCTACGGCGACTCTTTAAATGGCTAACTAGAAACAAAGCTGCTCTACACTTCCCACAAAGCAGGACCTACTCGCATGTCTAGCAGATATGGAGGACAAATTGACCCCCGCACTGGTCTGTCATTATAGTGGGCAACTTGAACCTAAGAGAAGTTATTATTGTGCGAACCTATATGCCAAATGTGTAGCAGGAATCTCACTTTGAGTTCTTGATTTCATCCGTTATAAGCCGAGTGCCAATGTGCTCTGGGTGGGTGACTTTAATCTTCTTGACAACCAAGATCTCGTCCGATAACCTTTAGATAGATCCACGGATGGGGCAATATTCCACCCCTTTAAGTCTTGCAACTCTGTGATGGGACTTATGGCTATTTGGTGACAGACACACCCTAAGACATAGCCAAGGCTCGTGCTTCAGAATAGATCTGATTTGTAGCATGAGTGCGCTGTGCAGCTAGACAACTAGAACAGACATTGTTCTCATAACTATCTCAAACCTTACAGGTATAATCTTGGGGAGTCATGAAGAGGCCTAGAAGTGTGTGGCACTTTGACCCAATGATCCTCTATCTTTCAGGGTCATTGGGTCAGGGTATATGAACATGAAATAAGGGAGCATATTAAGGAATACTTAAAGACCAATCATCAGTCGCAAACCCACCCACAGTAATCCTGAACACATTTAAAGCACAACATCATGAAAAAGTGGCTGGGATAAGGACACACCACCACCGCAACTGCCTGTTTACTAACGTTAAACTAGAGCAGGATCTGAGAATAAAGGAGATTCAGTTTAGGTTAAAAAAATCTCACAATTGTACCTGAAATGACAGAATTTAGGAGCCAAATAAATATTTTAATGTCAGAGCAGTTTGAAAAAGTGTTTTTGAGATTACAGTATTAATTCTACGAAAAAGGCAATAAAGTGCATAGGTTGCTTGTTTCAAGATTGTGCCAAGCTAGAACACGATCAGAATAGTAAGTGTGAAACTACAAAATGGCACTACATCCCCTAAAGACAACTCCCAAAAGGATGCATTACATGCATTCTGCAGGGTCCTGTACAATTGCCAAAACACTGGAAGTTTGGAGATTGCGAATTTCCTGAAACCTGTTCAACTACCCACCCTGCCACAGGCAACGAGGGAAGGACTGGAAGGCGAGATCACAGTGCGTTATGTGGAATCTGTCATTGACCTCCTGTGCAATAAAGCAGCTGGCCCTAACAGGTTCAATAGTGGCTTCTATAAAAGGTTTTGGTCTCAGCCAGCTCCTTACTTGGTTTCACTCTATAATTAATTTTGACAATCGGGCAGGGCTAGAGATTCTATGGGGGAGGCAAACATCTTCCTAACCCAAAAGGCTGTGAAACTAAGGGAGCATTGTTCCTCATACAGACCCATTTCAATACTCTACAGGGAATTTTAAAATGTATGTTAAAGTAATAACTAACAGATGGGAGGGATGTATGCATTTCCGGATAGACCCTGATCAATCTGGATTCATTAAAAATAGACCGGTATTTGATAACATCAGGCACATCCTGCATCACGTAGACGTTCAATCCCAATGCTGATCCTTGCAGTCGATGCAGAGAAAGTGTGACCTCCTGGAGTGGTTGTTCCTGCAGCAGGTCCTGGGTAAGATCCCAATGGGACCCATGTGTGGAATGTTACATTTGGCCAGGATAAAGGCACCCAAGCGAGCATGATAGTCAATGAGGAAAATATAAAGAGCTTTGTTGTTTCTCACGGTATTTGACAGTGGTGTCCCCTCTACCCCTTGTTCTTCACTTTGTCAGTTGAACGTCTTGTCAATAAATAAGGCAGACCGCAGATGTCAAGGGAATGGATTTTGAGGGTGTCTCATGTATTTGCCAATGGCATTCTTTTTACGTTATTAAACACAGTTCAGTCCATCCCTGTAGTGACATAATTCATACAGCAATTTAGTGTTGTGTCCTTTTTCCAGGTTAAATTCTCCAAATCTGAAATGATGGGCATTCAACTCAGCTAAGCAGTTAGACAAGTTAGTGACAGTCTTAGGCATGCATCCTTCCCATTTGGGAAGGTAGAACACTCTGAACACGGACACTTGTCACACACATGCTTCTAGCAACGAATCAGAAACTGGCAGCTAACTGAAAGAAAGTAAGAGTTCCTCACACTGCACAAAGGTCCAGCATGCTTTGGTCACTTATGACATTGGAGATGATTACTCATGACTTGAAGAAACTATTTGTGACTATGTGAAAATCACTGATGGACCATTTTCAAAATTTAGCGCTGTCTTCGAAGAGCTGTGGCACCTCAGCAGTACAGCGATTTGCTCACTCCTAGCAAAAAAAACACCTACATTTTGTATTGGTTAAGGTTTGTTTGTGTCGGTAGCAATCATTTACTAAAGATAAAGAGATGCATAGCTCTCACTTCTCCTCATGATATAGAAGCCTACTGTTTGGTGAGCAGTTCATCAGAACTGCACCCTTTATACTTTTAAATTGAGATTTGGCATTTTGCAACCTAACTCTTTTATAGCAAAGTTTGTTCTGTAACATTTGATTGTTGAGTTTGTGACATATTTAAAATTATTCTTTTGTATGTGTTGCCAAAGTTAAGTTGTCCAACTCTGCTTAAAATGTTTGCCCTTTGGACATGTAGTGAGAAACTAAATTTGTGTCTCCGAACTAGACTAGTAGTACTTCAGTGCATAGTAGCTTCTTACATTTCATCTGCTACAGGGAATAACATTGTAAAAGCTGAGAGGTAAGTCACCTTGTCTTATTGTAACCAAAATTATTATGTGCATCACACATATACACACACATATTTATGTGTGTGGTTTTAAACATTTGTGGAGTATGTTTATATCTTCTACGCTGTTGTTACATTAAATTGTTTTGTAAATAAATGACTTCCCACTAGCTCCTTATTTCACTTTACTGAGTGACTTAAATACAGTACTGGACACGTTTATATCTTCATCCTTTTAGTGTTTGTGGTAGCAATAACTGTGATCAGGTGAGTGAACAAGTAAACAACGCCCATCAATAGACTAAAACTACTCTGTGATTTGTAGTGAGAAACTGACCTTGATGGCAAAGCTATATTTTATGTCCAAATTTGTGACAGATTTCCACCTTACCTAATCTCTACAGTTAACTGTTTCCTTTCCACTGACAGACCATGTAAGCTTGAGGAGGCCATATAAATTTTAAAAGAGGTCCCTCTTAGCTTGGTTTTCCCTGCACACGTTTTCCTACACCTAACCCTTAAAAGAGCTTTGAAACAACACATCTTCAAATAGCATTTACTGTGCTATTCAAGGTGTCTTCATTGAAATTGTTCAGCATTGCTGGAGATTCGTTCACCGATATAGACTATACCAAGGGACTTTTTTCTAGAATAAAAGCTGTCTCCCTTTGACAACATTCATTGATTATTATTGTGTTGCCTTTAGATATTTTTCTATATTTTGGGTCTTTCTTTAAAAAAGTCTTTATTCAATTTATATGAAACCCACAAACGACCCACATGATATGGTAAAATTAACATTACATAGAAAAACTTATATTTTTCTATATTTAATCAATACAGATCATTTAAAATTAATTTGAATCATCCTACAATAGATCAGTATAGTCTAGTAAGAGTTCTCACAGCATATGTACTTCAAATAAAAACCATTGATACAATTCATCTGACATACAATAAAAAATATCTACATCTGTAATGTTAACCACATGTATGCTGGCTTCTAATCTTCATGGTCTTCAAAATATCATGAGCATGGACAAATATAAAAGAGGAGAGTAAAATTGTTGGAGAAGACAGACATACTAAGCCCACAGCGTTTGGCAGTGGCACAGTAGATGGGCGGCCGTGGGACGTGGCAGGCTCGCCTACCCCAACAGATATGGCAGTCATCTTGAAGGCAATTCAGGACTCCAGAGAGGCAGTCGAGTCTAAGGTTGATGGCATCAGGATTGATCTCCCTTTAGTATGCCAAGATCTGCGACGGGTGGTTGAAAGGGTAACAGAGGCCGCAATACAACTATCCACAACTGAAGATGAAGTGACCACCCTCCAAAAACTAGTCTCTCAACTTACCTCAAAAGTGGCAGGGTTGGAGGACAGGACAGAAGATGACAAAAATCTCTCACGCAGAAATAACCTCCGCCTGGTATGCCTGTCGGAGGGTATAGAAGGAGCTGGTATGGAGGAACTCATGGAAACTTGGTTTCGCTTGTGGGTTCCAGAGGACAAACTATCCCGCTGCTTTGTAGTGGAGCGAACACACTGGGTGTTGGCCAAGAAGCCCCTTCCCCTGAGCTCCTCATCAGCTGGTGGTGATATCCGCATTCTTAATTATAGGGATCTTGATGATATCCTTCAAGAGGCCCGCTCCCAGTCGGACTTACAGTACTCTAGTGCAAAAATCTTGCTGTTCCCAAACTACACCTGAGCAGTCCAACAGCGCCTCTGCTCCTGCGTGGAATTAAAACAGAAATTGCGGGCTCCTAATATACGCTATATGTTCCTCTTCCCTGCCAGGCTCAAGGTTATACACAGCACCTCCACATTCTTTGTCGAAACCCCGCAGCAGGCATGGGAGTGGGTGACTGAACAGCAGCAGTTGAACCCCTGAGGTGGGTCAGACTCAGACCCTGTGGATAAGCCATGAGATCTTCCGCCACGGTCTGTCAGAGAGCCACAGGGGCATCGCAGGGGCTCCTGGAGGAGGCACCCCTCCCATGGTGGCAGAGGCCAGGGGGGCGAAGCGAGCCCGGCTCCAGTGGGACATTGCACTTGGAAATTCAGGAGGCCTCTTTGTTAGACACACCGGCTATTTTTCAGTCTGAGGAGGGTCCCTCTGACTCACTGCCTTACCTGCCTTAGACAGAGGAAACCTAAATACTGCTGATTGGACATAGACAGCATCATACAGTTAACTGTTATTCATTTGTGACTCTGTCATCCCCTGCCTTGGAATGATTGGGGGTGGGACCCCGGGGCTCTGGACTTTTTTTTTTTTTTATATTAAGAAATATGCTGTCTGGTGAAGTATCCATGTACTGATGGGGGAACATCTGAATTCATGACTTTGAATCCCTCTATGAGTGGGTAGATAAACAGAATGTTTAGTATAAGGGAGACAAATGCTTCTAGGGAGGAAATATGGGGTGTTTTTTTTTTTGAGGGGAGGGATATTACTTTACCAGTTAAGGTTGCTCTCACATGTAGTTTATTTTCAGCTTATGTATTACCCAGTTGTATTAATGTTGCTTATCTAATTCATGTTCCAACGCACTGAAACACTCACTATGTTGTTATAGATATTCAGACTTGGACACCTGACAGACCTAGGCGGCTGACCCCGGCGCACTCAGAGATCCCTTACAACTATCCCACCCCTCCCAATTCTCTCAATAATCTCATGGAGTGTTAATGGTCTGTTGGACCGCATCAAAAGGACTCCAGTCTTACGCTACATAAAGAGACACACACAGACGGTAGTTTTGCTACAAGAAACTCACTTAATGGGGACCCACTGCTCTTGTCTAGGACGGTTTTAGATATGACAGGTTTTTCACTGAGGTTTCACACGAGGCTTGAGAGTAGTGGCCTTAATGCTACATAGATCTTTCCCGATGATAGTGATGAAAGTCCATGATGACCCCCAAAAGAGGTATTTAGGCATAGAGTGCCAAATGGCGGCCAGGCAATACAATCTGGTGTCTTGCTATATTCCCCGGAACTGCAGCAGGCCACACTCAAAGTTCTTGGGTCTCTCTTGACGTAATATCCTATTGGGCTGACCCTAGTGGGGGGAGACTTTAATGCAGTCCCCGATCCGAGCTGGGATACTTCAGCTGAACCCAGTCCCAGCCTTAGGCACGCACACTTGGTGTGTCTAAGGACCTGGGCTGACTCTATAGGCCTCTGTGATGCGTGCCGGATCTGGCACCCTAAAGTGTGTACATACACTCACCAGTCCGCAGCCCACCATACCGATGCCCGGATAAACCTCATGTAGTTACCGGCAAGAGACCTGAT
The DNA here is from genome assembly GCF_031143425.1 of Pleurodeles waltl. Classification (NCBI taxonomy): domain Eukaryota; kingdom Metazoa; phylum Chordata; class Amphibia; order Caudata; family Salamandridae; genus Pleurodeles; species Pleurodeles waltl. Next base: position 740,377,785 of record NC_090443.1, read on the forward strand.
GAACCTACACTCTCTTCCAGTACTACCAAGAGGCATAATGGAACATGCGTCACTCCTGGTGGAGTAGGGCAAGGCACCACAGACACAGCGACCGACTTGGAGATTCAGTGCATGGCACTTAAAAACTCCTGAATGTACCAAGTTTGTGGAGGAGGAGCTCCGAGATTTCTTTTACAACAATGAAGGCTCAGTGCAATCTAAAATGGCATTGTGAGCTGCATGTAAACCCTCAATGAGGGGCATACTCAAAGGGTATGTGAGACAACAGGAACAGAAGCAGAGGGAAAAGTGCACCATCCTGGAAAATGAATACTTGATCTAGAGCGACAAGGCAGGCATTTAGATACTCAGGAGACACTACATCAGTTGACACCAGTGCGAGACGAACAGCGACAAGTGTCCCTCGAAGAGGCAAAACAATGTTGGCAGGCTTCCACTAGTAAGATTTACAGAGCTGAAGACAAACCTGGTAAAATACTGTATTGGTTGGCAGTGCGTACAGCCTTCACCAGAGTGCTGCCGGTGATACGGGAACAGAAGGGGGACGTTTAGGAAGAACTGCTAGCGATTGCTCAGACTTTTGTGACCTTTTACCAGGGCTTCTTTGCGCGGCACCCAACAGCGCAGTTTCCGGAGGGAGAGTACATTATCTGGGACATCCCACTACCACATATCCCACCCTCCCTAGCCCACAACTTGGTACAGCCGTTAACAAGAGAAGGAGATACAGCGATCTCTGATCTTAAATCTGGGAAAACCATGGGATCCAGTGGGTACCCTGTAGGGGTACTACAAAATGTTTCTCTCCACATTTGCCCCCCATCTCCTAAACACTTATGAAGAGGCGTTGCAAAAAGGGTAATATCCCCTGAGCTCAACTGTGCCACTATTGTGGCCCTCCCCAAAGAGGGGCTGCCCCTGGACCAATGCACCTTATATTGCCCGATCAATCATTAACGCCGATATTAACATCAATGCCAAAATGCTAGCGACACCTGACCCATACACTATCCCATTTTATTCACCCAGATCAATGTGGATTCATGCCAGGCAGAAGCACCTGGCACTGTATCCGTCTGGTTCAGGCAGCCCTCTCCCAGGCGCCAAAACCAAATGGTAAACTGGCCCTCTGTAAAGTTTTTGACACTGTTTCAAGGGAATTTATGGAAGTGGTCCTATTGGTTATGGGTCTCGGATCACAATTCCGTAAAATGATTAATATCTTGTACCAAATCCTGATGGCCCAGGTTCGAGTGAATGGCGTTTTATCCCCCCTATTCCAGATTCGGAGGGGAACGTGCCAGGGGTGTCCCCTCTCCCCGCTGTTGTTTAGTCTAGCCATAGAGCCTTTGGCATTCATGCTGCATTGCAACCCTCTGATGTGGGGATGGAGATGGGGGCGGGGTAGAAGACATAGTGGCGCTATACACTGATGACGTTCTGGTATTTTTGGGTGATCCCCCAACCTGAGGCCCCTGGATGCCTGTTGCTACTAGATTTATATATGGAGACCTCTGATCTTCGTGTCAACGGAAGTAAATCAACCCTGGTGGCGGGAGACGCCGAAGGTTGTTGCTGGTGCCCAAACTTTCTGGTACAGAAGAATGCCTTTATATATCTAGGGATCTATTTATCATACCTTCCATGGCAACTTAATTTCAGAGGTCTGACATCGGCCTTTGATAGAGATTTGCAAAGATGGAAGAGTCTGCCCCTAAATCTCATGGAATGCACTGCACTCCTTAAAATGATGTGGCTTCCCAGCTACCTTTATGTCTTGTTGAACTTCCCCTACCACATACCACACAAGTGGTTTCATTCCCCGACATCTAAAATCGCAACTTTTATACAGAATGGGTCGCAGCACATAGCCTTTAATTTGGCACAGAAGTCACCATTTGAAGGGAGATTGGGAATCCCAGGTTTATACCCTAACTATCTCGCCACACAACTAGTGCCTGTCAATGAGTGGTTTGCAAGAGGCTGGGATGACCCCCGCCTACCAACTTAAGATCTACTCAGTGGATTTCAACAGGCTTTTGGGCCTACTGTATGGGGGAGAGTATCCGGAGAGATGCCCTCTTGCACTTGGGTAGCGATACACTGCTGGAGGGCGGCTTTGAGCCCGATACAGTGGGATGGTCGATTAACGCGTATGACGCCCTTGTAGCAAGGCACATGGCTGCAGCAGCTTACAGCATTGAGGGACTTCCATTATTGGGACCGGATAGGAATTACATAGCAGGGAGACGTCTACAAAGGGGACAATCTGATGTCCGTCAAAGTCCTAAAAGAGCAATAATAGCTAACCCATACACAATTTTTCCACTACCCACAGATGCAACATGCTCTCAGGGTACACATCCCCTCGGACACTCAACTCCCTGAATACAACCCACTGGAGGTAAAGATACTGATGGGGCAATTGAGAAAAAAAGCAATAGCCCAGATCTATTGAGCCTTGCTCATTCATGCCCCGATGGCTTTGACTTCTTGAGATAGAAATGGGCAAACTGGTTTTGGGACCTAGACGACAACTGGAGGGAAGTGTCTCTGGCCCCAAGGGAACTGGCCATACCCACATGATTACACATGTTACAGTTTAACTACTTTCATGCAGCCTATCTAACCCCTGCACGTCTGCAGCAAATGTCTCCTGGGTCCCTCCAGGCCTGTGCCAGATGTAACCTTCCCCCGGGGATTTCTTTCGTATGGTCTGTGGCTGCCCTCAGTTAAGACCCTTCTATGTGGTGTTTGGAAAAGAGATTTCAGAGGTCTTGGGGCGTCCAATTGACCTGACCCCGAAAATAGCACTGTTTGAGATTTAGAAGAGCCGGGAGGCCCAGGCCCGGAACATAACTTTATAGGAATGGTCTTTCTAATCGCTAAGCGAGACAGCCCGTCTCTGGAAGCAACTCACAGTCCCATCGATGGCAGTGTGGCGGGCATGTGTGGACTGGTGTGCACAACAAGAAAAGCCGATATATGCATCTTGGGGGTGTCCAAAGAAACATCATAAAGTGTGGGGACAGTGGTGGAACTACTACGAGTTATCAATGTAATGGTAATTGCAAAGTGTACAAAAGGGCAGGCATGTAATGCAACAGTTCTGAATACTCAAATATTGGAGAAAGGTTAAGGTAGGCCTGCACTGTTTAAAATTCAAGGTTTGTAAAATCATTTGATTAAAACGACGTCTGGCCCAGAGTAAAAATGAAAGAAAAAGACCATATGTAATGTACATTGTACAGGGAAATCATTGCATGGACAAACAGGAAGGTCCAGATATCTAGCATAAATCTATAGATAGGCTAGCAAATAATGGGCTGTGTTAAGCTGAAATCTTGTCAATACAGATCTATGCTGTACATCTGTTACCGTACATGAATAGGGTTGGATTCCTGCTGTAGATAGATGCTAGTATGCAGTGGATGTAGGTGTATACCCCTTCTGCTGGGCTCTCACTACATCCCAATAACCAATAAACCGAGTCTTTAGATTACTCTTTCTCCATTAAATGTGCTTCATTTGGATTTTCAAAGTAGTAGACAATGCCTAGGTTGGAGCAAAGATCTCAAATACACTTCAGCCATTGGATGCTATAGGCATAATCCAATGATAAATACACAGTTGATCTGTTTAAGGAGCCCTTGGGTTTCGTCCAAATGAAATACCACAATAAAAGTGCGCTGAATTTATCAAATCTTCAAATAACGCACCCCAAACTCAAGATGACATATATGAGAAAAAGCAACGTTTACTTACAGCCAGTATAGTATACTTCTGGGCATGAGTTCTCAATCGTTGCAATTTATCAACATTTACAGATTCTCCCCCCCCCCCCCCCCCCCCAGCCCCCCAAATATGTCTGCGTCATATAGCAGTCATGAAACACATTTCATTTGTAGACAGTGGACCTATCTCTTATTGGTTTGGTACCCAACTTGTTGACAAATCCAAAGACCAGTTTAATCGATTTTTCAAAATGGGGAATCCTCACATTTATCAAGTGGAACCAACTACCTAAACTACAGAGATGAAGTTCAAGATATGTAAATGTTTTAACACTGAATATGTTGCCCTTCCAAGGGCCACATATCATTATAAAAGTCTTGTTTAAAATGAACTTTTAGGTCCAGTGCATCTCTAAAAACAATAATTTTGGCTATTAATATCTGTAAACCGATGCCAGTCTGAGCTAACTGGGCAGCATCGTCTGCATTTAGGAGTGACAGTATTGAGCGCAGGCCAATCTGAAGAATTGATTTCCAAGAAGGAAAATATCGGACAACTGATGGGTATGAGTGTGGCAACAGTATTTATATTCTGGGACGTTTTATCTGGGAAGCAGCAATTGATACCCGTGAGCATAAGAGATAAACCCCAGCCATGAAAATGTAAATTTTTTTACAAGAATTTGGGGTACGATCTGCAGAAGAACTTGGCATCCACAAGAATCGGTGTTTCTAAAGCTGCGCATCTTTTCTGTTCAATAAAATATTTTAAAACATGAAGTGTTTATGTTTTAGGTCTTTGTGGTAACATAGCATAACACCTTCATTAGGTTGGGTGTTATAATGTATCATGCACCATTGTTAATTTTCAGTGAATGCATGCAGATTTCCGTGTTACAATTATGTGAGACAGCAGCCCCAGATCTTGGATAACAAATAAGTAAGTGTGATGAATTTAAAATATGATATTGAGCGTTTTAATTATCATTTGAACCATTGAGTACATTTGCAGTCACATGGGCAGCATGTTGGTTTATCAATAAATGTATAACTTTGTAATGTTGAAACATTGATCAAGGTAAGTTAGCAAGATTTTCTTTTTCTAGTTACAAGACCAGCTGGAAAAGAAGCACATGCATATTAAAGAGCAAGAAAACACTATGTCTGCATTACAGCAAGATAATGTGTTGAAACAAAGGAAAATTGAATCACTGGATCATATGCTAACTGATACCAAAATGGTAAATACATTATTGAAGCTAGTTGTTTTATCGTGTTCATTTGTGCAAGAAAAGTCTGCCTTAATGCTGTGTTTCAATTCTCCACCTCAAGATATTGGATATTGAGATAATTGTATTCTGCCGAATAGAGAGATTTGCTATGGTTAACCATTTACAGACACTTGTTAAACTTGAAGGCACTGTTATTTTAAAATTCTATTTTTTTTATTGTATAGTACAAGGTAAACCATAATTACTTCAACAGACTGGTAATAATGTCCCCAAGTGGGTCAAAGGAGTTTCTCCAGAACTTTGGGTCACATGTGCAAAATTTAGGAATTGCGATTTTCTAATTGCAATTCCTACTGATTGCAATTAGGAACTTTCATTTCCTAAGGTAAGAACTGTTACAAGTATTAGATAGTGATTCCTAATGAGCCGCAAATTGGCCTATCTCATAAATATAAATGAGGTAGGATGCAGTTTGCAACCCATAGAAATGATAGCCCTCAAGAGGATGGCCTGCTAGTGTCAGCAGACTACCATGTTTGTGACTGCCTTTAAATAAAGCCAACTGTTTTCTTAATGCAGCCCATCTTCTGTAAAGGAAAACAGGATGTGTTTAGAAAGAAAAAATGAAACTCTAAGGGTTTCGTTTTTTAAGAGTAGGCAGTGGTCCATGGGACTACTGCCTGCTCTTAAAAAATAGTTTTTTCCATTCTCAATTTCCAATTTTCATAATGCTTCCTACATACACCCTGTGTTCCACTGGGGCTATCACACTTCAGTGGTCCCCTGAATTGCTTCCCTCAAACTGTTCCAAATCGCCCTCATTGCACTTTGCAGTTAGATGAATGAACATCTGCTCTTAAAATACTAGAAATCATTTCCCAAGACTATATTCTATTTGAATGTCATCTGGTGTATGTCTCCAAACACACCCACCAATGTTTTGAAAGCTGTCTGCCCAAGGGCAAGGATAAATCGGTGGACTCACTTTTACATCCGATAATTGTCCCTAAGGAGCCACATTTTCACAATGTTGATCTTGAAGTTGTATGGGTAGTATGTGCTTGCTTTAGAGTTAAAGCCTCTATCGGCTCCTCCAGAACATCCTGTTCGTAACACGTCCTGGAAGTGCAATTGAGCAGCTTCTGCACCAGACGGTAGTGGAACCGATCCTGATCCTAGTGCCCTGGTTGTAAGCAGGTCTGCGCCCATGTGGACTGGCCAGAGGATGAGTATAGAAGGTGGGTTGACCCGACCGGAGGCACTTCAAGGTGATGACACGGACTGATCTGATGTGTACCTGCACAGAGGACCTAGAGAAGTATTGAGTTGTACCAATAGGGAGGCTTACCTGTAGAACCAGTGGGGAGGCAGAGGGTGTGGGGCAGTGAAAGTCTCCAAACGGCGCCCCATGCTCGATCCAGCTAGAGATAAGACCTGATCGAATGGCTCTGCGGGAAATCTGCAGGACAGAGCCCGCATGGAATAGATGTTGAACCACACCGAAAGGAAACAGTGGGCTTTAGAGCACCGACTCAATGGGCAGGGAACCCGGGGTGAAACATTGAATGACGGCTACCAAACTTATCTGAGGACTCCAGAAGTCAATAACCACTAGAAGCTGAACAGTAGGGTGTCCATAAACAAGGTTCTAGGGTAAAGGAGCAATATATAATGGACAAGTAAAAAAAGGGCCAGTGCAGCACATAACCCTATTTGGGGAGCGGGGGGCTAGGTTGGGGGTGGAGCTAAGCAAGACATATCCGAGAGTCCAACAAGAGAGGCCGCGGCCTAGCTGGCAAAGATATGCAAAGCAGTGAGACACTTGAAGCAAGCCAGGCAGACAGTGGGGATACCCAAGGCCATTAGAGAGCTGTCCCGGGTAACTTGGCAAAATGGAGCCACAGTGGCACAGGAACTCATGAAATAGTAAGAGCTCCCCTAGAAGAACACACAGCCAAAATATTGGTAGCTACTATGGACACTAAAACTGCAATGGAGACATAAACTGGTGCAGTGACACTGGAGGTTGGCATCCTGAGAGAAGATCAAAGTGTCTGAATCAGATTTGCTCATGGCCAGTGTAAGGCTTTTAATAAAGGCACTCCAATGAAAATGCCAAACCATATTGAAAGACCTGCATGTTGTGACAGACTGGAAGACCCTAAGGGCAGGTCCTGGCAAAATAATTGGTGACTAGTTAGAATTCCGGAGAGACACTTAAACAAAAGCATAAGCCAATGGAGAACAACAAGTGGAGGGCACTAATGTCAGAACAATGGTGCAGTGATGCTGAAGATTCTAGATCAAAGCAAGGAGAATAAACTGGATCTACACCTGTAGTGACACCCGATGATGGTGGATTCAATAATTTATTTCAGACGATTATGGACACAATGGAAAATGGGACTTGCACAAGAGGGAATGTAAATTCGAATGCTACGCTGAAGGTAAAAGAGATGAACAACCTCATACTCCTGGGGGCTGTCCTGAGAGGAGACAGCAGGACCCTAAAAATAGCACGGACTGAACAGGAGATAAGTGGCTCCGTCCATGGCTTTGCGACATATAATTCTCCAGACCTTGATGTCCTACCTACAGTACTTACACACTTTTCTTAATCCCAAAACTAGCTCAAGTATACTGCACTGCAGTGATTGAGGTACCTCTGCCCCATTCATGTGCAAAGCCCTCCTGGTCTCCCTTCCTAAACTGGACCAAGACCACATGGAGAGTTCCTTCTACAGACCTTTAGCTATTCTCAACAATGATTCTAAGTAAGGTACTAGCAACCAGACTGTTAGTGATTACAGATCTAGCTTACCCAGATTAGAATGAGTTAATTCTGGGCAGATTTACCTCTCAACATCAGACACCTGCACGTGTTGCTGAAGGAAGCTCGAATGGTGTGGTCCTACTCCACATGCCTAGCATTGGATCTTCAAAAAGCATACAACACGCTTTGTTGGGATAATATGTGGTGCTTTGAAAACTAGGCATAGGTCACAGGATGATCAAGCTGATACCGCTACTATGCACCACCCACACAATCAGACTAAAAATTGGCCAGCTGATATCTGAACCTATCACAGTTAGTCGTGAGACCAAACAGGGATGCCCCCTCACAACCCTACTATTTGTACTGGCAGTTAAGCTGCTAGCTCTGTGACTTTGGCAGATTGGACAGGATTGGGAGATTCCCTTGGAAGGAGAGACCCATATGATCTCTCTCTATGTGGACGATGGCCTTATCTAAGAGACATCCCTGAGTGGGGGTAACAGCCATAGCAGACACTCGGAACCTTTTAAAGATGCCTCAAGCCTTCGGGTCACCTGGGCCACATCTTGTATATTTCCCATAAATCCTGTGTGCCCCAAACACCACTTTGTAATAGATACACATCCAGTACACTGAGAAAACAAGTTGTTCCATTACCTCTGAATAACAATCTATCATACCACTAAAGACATACTAGATGGAAACCTCTTGCGTTCAATTTCTGCTCTAAAGGCCCATATCACTTTTTGGAAGATACCACCCATAAAAGTCCCAGGTGGGGTTGCTTTTTGCAAAGATGACACGATACAATAATATTCAGTTTAAAGGTCTGCATTCTTAGATCAATATTCTGAACTCTGGATGCAATGCTCAGTGAGTTGATGTGGAGCGATGGAAGACAGAGTTGCATTTCAAAATAAAAATAAAGTCCCTTCTGACCAAGGGGGTCTCATTGCCCCCAACTTCGAAAACTACTGCTTGTCAATGCAGTTCCAATGGCCAGCCCACTAGTTATCTGGTCGACACCTACAATGATTAGGTGCCTGTAGTGATCATACAGCGTTAGACATAATACAAAAAACCTTTATTCCCATAGACCCTGACCAGCGGCGAGCAACAGGCTTCTACACACAGCACACATTAGCTATCGCAGAGCACTGGCACTTACACTCGAACTGGTGTCATATGCACCAGCAATCTCCTTGAGAAGTCTTGACTTATTTGGGGTGAGGCCCATAGTCCATACGTAGAACTCTCGAATAATCTGCTAAGAGTACCTTGTTAAAGTCCTGATTCCCTTTGGCACACTTACCAAACAATATGGAGTACGAGCAGGCAAATCGCTGACACAGCGACACATCACCTGGAACATCACTGACACTGAACCAGCCCTATAGTCACTTCTCCAGACACTTTTCAGTATTTCCTCTGGGAAAAGATGTCGTCTCCTGGCTTGCTTGAGCATTTACGAACCACACAAGTAATCTCTTAGACAACTCCGTACTGAATGGGTCATGGACCTTGGGCACCCTCTCACCCAAAAAGAACAGGATAAAGCAATCTCTTTCCCTCACATGCTCTAGTCCTGCCTGGTGGCGTCCACTTATTTGGGGGAGCTATTCGCTTTATTGACCTCGGTAACTGATAGGCAAAATCTTTTCATAGTGGAGAGCTGCCTCTTAGGCCTATTCAGATGACCAAAGGCTGGAAAGACTGTTTGTGGATTTCTAGACCTAGCTCCACCTTTCAGCTAGAAGGCCAATCGCAATGAATGGAAGTCTTCTTCCCCAGGTCCCATCTCACATTGGTGTACATCCTTCCTGCAGTGGGACTAGAGGGACTCTGGGGGAAGGGGAGGGGGCTCAGGGCACTACGTAAAGGCCCTATTGCAACAGTTGCCTTCCAACAATACGTCAAAGATGATCACCCCCGAATGACTGAGAATCGAGTCGTACCTATAGGGCCCTACCCTACATACTCTAGCTGCAATCGTCTGAAAACCACCCTTAGCCGTCTTCCCCTTCCTCTTTTCTACTAAGGGTCCTGGATGCAGAGGGACATACTTTACATAATTCCATTATCACATAGGGGTTTAGGTGTTGTGGAAACAGGATCAACATGCGTACAACAGAGTCCCCATGTGTTATTGTTATTTTATCATCAAATTACTTGCCGGACTTGTCCAGTTCATGCTTTTCTATTTGTTTGTTAGTGATTTATGTATTGCAGTGTCTTCACGTTTTCTAACCCGGATTCATGTCATACCTGAGCCCATTACCTGGTGGGACTCAGCACCTCACTTGCAACGAGCATTACATTCTTTGTGTAATCTGAACTAGTTTACTATGTCATGGCTGTACCACCTCCTTAAGCTTTGCAAATGTGGTTCTGATGCTGTGTATCAATATTGCAAAATATTGTAAAAGTTAGTAAAAATGTAAATACATTCAGGAGCACTCTTCTCTTGGCGGTTACGTTGCGTCTTTATACACTATCTTTCCAGATTTCCAAATTTTGGGATACTACTTGTATATGAAGTATTATTGTCTATAATAGCCTTATATCAAGTTATTCTTGGATGTCTACACTTGATTCTACATACAGTTTGTCCACTATTTAGCGAATATATGGTAGGTACTATAGCAGACTAAAGAGACAATATGTTCCAAGTTGGGCAATGGACATACCATGCATGGCGGTGGCAGCCAGTTCAAAGACTCCAGCGTGGCAAGGTAGGGAGGGCAGGAGCTGAGGTAAAGTTCTATAGTAGGCAGCACATCAGGCAGGCACAGGATGTATATCTGGGACAAAACAACCCTGGGGAGAAGGTGAGCAATCATGAGGAGAAGGTGGTTCTTATGGAATGGGAAACACTATTGCACACATGAATGGTACACTCACTCACGTTACTAACATGAGACATCAATGGAATGGGGAACAAAATTAGGAGGCCCGGTGTCCAAGACGTTGACACAGTATAAACTTGATGTGGTATCTTTACAAGAAACATACATCAAAGGCTTGAAATGTGGATTCCTGAGACAAGAGAAGTACAGAGTAGCAAGTCACTCAGAATACACCACATAATCCAAAGGAGACAGTGAGATAATAGGAGTATTGCAGAGTATTTTATCATGTGCTGACGAATCCTCTGGTACAGAAGATACAGGAATTTTTAAGAGATTGCCCATACAGGAGATTAGCAAAGGAAAGGGCCCAAGAGCTTGAGGAAGATTTAATAGAGCAGAAAATAAAAATGGTGCTCAACAGTTACAGTTGGGGAAGATCCCAGGCCCTAACTGACTGCCTGCAGAACCATTTAAACAAAACAAACATTTGCAATGCAATAGGTCTCACATTTGCTTCTGTTAGAGCTATTGATATTGTAAATTCTTAACTGGACTTTTCTTGCCACATAAATTGGTCAACCCTACCTCATAATTTTATCTTTTCCTGCCATATAATTCCGGTAGCCCTGCATATAACTAAAGCACTTCCATTCAACTTCTTCCTCTATCTGCAACAAAAAATGAAAATGTTGCCATTTAGTATCCTAATTTAAATCTACCATTCTAATTCCAATAAAATACCACTTTTGCCACCCCATTATCAGCGTTGCTGGCTGGCTAACACAATTCACCCCAAAAAGACACAAGTCAGCCACAAAGAAGAAATAAACTAGAAAGGTCTCCCAAACATCAAGAGTGTTCTAACAGCCATAGTGTAATAAGGATGTTAAATTGGCCTGAATTATGGTCATAATTATAATAAGGAGAGATTATGAAAATATATACAGTTATTATTTAAACCTTTATCAGGATTAAACTTTTGGCATTAAATTGTAATACTCGAAACAGCCCCTAGAAGGCACCATAACAAAAATATCATTTGTAAGAAACATGTTCAATTAACCATATTGTTAGCCCATAGCGGGCATAACTCCGGAAAAAATACAGAAGAAAGTAATGCTCCTAGAGGGTGTTTTTAAGGCTAGCAGGCCTACTGCAATGATGTTACAAACAAGGCCTTTAAAACAAAACCTCTCCTAGCTATAAGTCAAAAGTTCTAGCCACGAGAAAGCTTAAAAGACATTGAATGGTGGGAGGTTTTTTTTTGGAGTTGCTGATGTAGACCGAAAAAAGCACATTGTGGCCAGTGTTTTGAATATGGTCCCATTGTCCTAGGGCCACCACAGGTTGAGTCATGATCAAAAAATGTTATAAAAGTAATGCCCAGCAAAGCATCATGGGGCAAGTTTCCGAGCGAAATATATAAGAAACATGGTCATGTAACTAAATAGTGAGCCCCTAGAGGACATAACCACAATAAAATAAAATGGCATTAAATAATGCAAAGTGACCATATACGCCGCCTCTAGAGGGCATAGTGCATTACATATTTTCAAGAGTAGCAGGCCTGTAGCAATGATATTACAAACAAGGCCCTTAAACACAAGCTATTCCCAGCTGTAAAGCAAAAGTTCAAGCCATGAGAATGCTTACAAAGACACTGAATAGTGGGAGGGGTTATTATTTTGGGGTCCCTTACTAACCTAGTGTGGGGACCCAAAGATGACCTAGATCGAAAGAGTGCATTGTGAGGAATGCTGTGGTGGTGCTCCCATTGTCCTAGGACCACCACAGGCTGAGTTATGGTTAAAAATGTTGTGGAAAAGAATGCTTGCAAAGCATTATTGGTAGAGTTTCCCAAGTTTAGTGAATATTGTAGTATCAACTCTCCTTGCACAGTGGGAGAGCTTTTGCTTTGAGGATTTCTGTTTTATGTAAAGAATTTACCAATTTCAAGTGTGTTAAGAGGAGAGCCACAAGAAATGAGTGATTAGATCACTGTGAACAATATGACCAGTGTTTCAATACCACTGATCGAGTGCACACTGTTGTGCTTGTTTGCACTGTGAGCACCGTGGCCGCCATGCAGCACCAATGGGAGAGACAAAAAAAAATAGTTCGCCCACGCTTAAGTATATTGGCAATCGTGCAATGATTCATATAACAGGGGCAGTCTGCAAGGCTTGACAAAAACAACCTCAAGGCGGGACAAACGTAAAGCAATTACCAATGACATCAAGTGATTTTTTAAAGTCAAGCCCACAAATGAGTGAAAGTGATGGACGAGGTGGGCGTGGTTAAAAGTCCACAATACTTACAACAGGTCAAAGCGCTTGCACGCTCGACCTAAAAATGGCAGCTAAGATAATTGCATCGCTACACATGGCATATGTAGAGGCTCAGCACACAGGAGAGCTCTCCAGATATTTGAGAACTTCAATGATTATTCTGATTCACAAAGAAGGGAAACCAAGAGAAAGATGTGAATCATATCTAACAGTATTCCTACTTAATGCAGACACCAAATATTGACCAAAGCATGAGAGAGCAGACTATGGGGTAAACACAGACTTGGTGCACTAAGATCAAAATGGGGGTATGTTTCACAGATCTACTAAATGAAACCTTAGGCATATATAGAATATTACTGTACCAGAGGGGTTAGAATGCCATTGGTGGAGGTGTTGTGGGACAAGAATAAGGCATTTGATTCAGTGGAATGCCGTTTTCTGTTTCCAGTCCTTGAGAAAATATGATTTAGATTACAATTGCTGAGAAGGATTAAGCTCCTCTATTAAAAAAAAAAAAGAAAAAAAGAAAACCAGAGCATGAGTCATAGTGAATGGTGTCTTATCTAGAGAGATCCCAACAAAGAGAGGCATGAGGTAGGAATATTATTCGCCCTGAAAGGGCTCAATGCCCAGATATGGGAATGGGAAGAAAGGATATCCCTATATGGTGACAATATCCTGTGGTACCTGGCAGAGCCTGCGAGCTCCCTGGTGAGATTAGGGTAAATCTTCGGTATCTACGTGGTATACTCAGGACTATGGATAATATGGGAGACATCCTGATATTCCCACTGAGTGACTGGGCAATAGGCAGGCAGTTGTCACTACCACTGATGGTAGTGACCGACAGTTTAAATACTTGGGCCTTTTGATATCAAAAGGGACAGAAATGCATTATGAGAACAACCTGACTCCTCTGCTGCACAGACTGGAGAGGGACATAAAGCTCTGGAACTTGCTGCCATAATACTACAGGCATTGATCTTTAGGATGATCTCTCTGCCCCAGTTTACTTACATGCTACAGAACATACCATAAGCCATACCTGAAATGTTTTTTCTAACACTAAACTGACCACAGATAATTGCTATGGTTAAATGGTCAACTAACCATCGCAATGTACACACTCCAAAGGTCAGTCTATGAAGGGGGAATAACATTGCCCAAGATCTGGAAATATTAAGCAGCCCAGGTTAGCATCATAAATTAATGGGCATACGCACCACTAGACAACCTAGTGTAAAGGATGGATAGACTTAAATTGGGAAAGAACGGTTACCGTCCCTTATTAGATTGTGGAGAGATGGAAGCTGATATCCCACCAGCTACTGCAACGGTTGCATCCGCAAGCCATAGGCTAAGTAGTGAAACAGGAAGGAATAAAAGTGACACATAAAGCACCCTTATGGTTAGGGACAAGACTTGGCTCTGTGGTAACGTTCCCAAGATTCAAACAGTGGTGCTCTATAGGCTAATCTTCATTGGAAGACATGGACTGCAAATAGTATTGTGCCTTTTGAACATCTACAGGCAGAATATGAAATGGTGACAGCCCTAATGTTTAAATACCTACAAACTGTGGCATGCACTGCAAGCGCAAATCCCACCTGGGGAAGAGCCTTAAGAGGATTCACCCTTAGGGAGGAGACTACTAAACCAACTTATAACAAAAGGCATCCCACACACACATAATTCACTGATGACAAGTAGACAGGGCGACCTAGATAAACTGAGAGCTACTTGGCAAAGAGACAAAGGAGAAATGGATGATGATCATCGGCAAGAAGCTTTACAAATTTCTAAACAGGTAGCAGTAAAGGCAAGTTTTTCCCTTATCCAAGTAAAAATCCTCCATAGAGTATACAACAGCCATGTCCTACTATGTAAAATAGGGAGGACAGGGGTTGGTAAATGTCTAAGAAGCTGTTGCCAGAAAGGCACTTTCATACGTACTCTGTGGAACTGCACCAAGCTGCAACCATATTGAGAAGCAAAGGCTTGAGGACTCTACTAATGTACACATTGAAGGGACCAGCCCTCTAGTAATATTAAGGGTATGGAAAAACTCAAATTTAACAAAGCGACTATTGATAAATGTAGGATTTATCATAGCTAAAAGAGATATTTCCCAAAAGTACGGTTATGGAATGACACCAAGAGTGCAGGGCCGGGAGTGAGGCATGGAAATGTGCATAGTGATGGAAAAAAAGATATATATACAGGACGGGGATGCTCCCAAAAACTTTAGAAAGTATGGGTGGGGCTCTGATTTATGAGGCACATGTTTATGGGGCCCGTTCCTCTGGTTTCTCCCGACCTTTCATTCTGCCACTTGAAGACTGTCTTTGTGGTGCCTGATACTGCCACTGTTTTGCTGTCCCCTCTGGCTCGCTTGTCCGTTGGAAGGGTTGGTGCAGAGTGGTAGGCAGCAAGCTCACTGTTACCACAGTTGTCAACCTCTGACAGTGAGGGTAGTGGAATAGATGCTAAGCATGATGATTTCCTGCATCCCACTAATTCCATTGTGAGGCTACATATGAGACCACTCAAGGAAGGATCCATAACCAGTGATCGCAGGCAACAAGGAATTGGGAGGGTCTAGTGGTTGTCACGCAGAAAATATAAGAGGAAATGGAATGGTGGAATGAAGAGAACATAACAGTGGGGTGGCCCTTCATATTACCAACTAAGACTGTGACTATTACCACAGATGTCTCACACGATATGAGTAGCTGGCATGGGGATTCTGAACATCAGACGAGTCGGGAAATCGGAGGACTGAACACTGCACATAAACATAATGAAACTAAAGACACTGTACCTACCACTGCAGGCATTCTAGAACAGCTATGGGGAAAATCGATACAAATTCAGATGGACAACACAAAAACGATGTCCTCCCCTATTAAGTGGGGTGGGGGAATGAGGTTCATCGCCCATAAAAACCGGAATAGGAAGGAAGCATGAAAGTGGGCTATTCAAAGAAGAATAACCTCAACAGAAATACACCTACCACGGTTGTACAGAGATGAAGCTGGACAGACTCAACAGACATGCAGCCGTCTTACACCAGTGGAAATAAATCATACAATGGTTAGAAGGGTGTTCCAGAGGTGGGAGACTCCAGAGGTGGACCTGTTCTCAACACCACAGAAAGAAAAATGCTGAAGCTTTGTTTCCAGGCACCCACACTGACACTTTGGGGAATGCACTGTTGATAGACTGGTCAGGGAACTTTGCATGCGCTTTTCCCCCCATCTCGTTACTATCACTAGGGATCCACAAGTGAAAACAGTCTTGAACTACGCTAATCTTGATCGCCCACCAGTGGGCAAGACAAACATGGATTTCTGAGTTGATAGAGATGGCATAGAACAGCATGCAGAGTTTGCCAGTGTTATAGGACCTACTAACTGTGCAATGGGGCACGGTTCTCCACCTAGAACCCAACACCTTGAGGTGGGCAGCATGGGTGGGGAGCAGTGAAAGTTCTAAGAGAAGGCTAGCTATGAGGAAATGTTATAGGGCCAAATGGCAGAGGTACACAAAGTGGTGCCAAAAATCTTGCTTGTTCAAAAACAGGACACAAGACACCACAGTAGTCAGATACCTTAACTGCCTACTTGACAATAAACTGACCTTCATCTCAGTAAAGGTGCATTTGGCAGCAATAATAGCTTACACAAGAAGCCCAATAGGCAGAAGCTTATTTACTACACAGTTGGTCAAATGGTTCCTGGAAGGTGCCAAGAGAATAGCCCCACCAAGATGCGCACCAACACCCATGTGGAACCTAAATGTGATGTTAAAGCAGCTAATGAATTACCCCTTTGAACAACTGCAGAGGACAAACCTAAAATTTGTCACACTAAAAATAGCTTTCCTAATTGACATGACATCACTTTAATTACAGTATAAGTGAGCTACAAGCACTTACCACCCAGAAACCATACCTGTAAATGCACAAGCCTTGGTAGCAGTGAGAACCAACCCACACTTCCTACCAAAGGTTATATCACAGTCCCACATAAACCAAGCTATCTAAATACAAGATTTCTTCCAGGACCCAAGACTCCGACTGAAAGAGTACTGCATGTACTGGACATACATAGAGGAATGATGCACTATCTAGACAGAACAAAACAGGTCTTTATATCCTTCACAGATAAAAACAAGGGAATGCCATTTACTAAGGGCACTGTCTCAAGGTGGATAGCCCAAACAATACAAATATGTCACAATGAGGCTGGCATAAAACCCTGAACAAACCCCATAACACACTCAACAAGGAAGAAAGGAGTAACCCTAGCCTTCCTAGCAAACGCCCGTTAAGCAACGTATGTATGACAGCCACCTGGTCACCAGTCCACACATTTACAGAGAACTACTGCTTAGACATCCAGGGGAATAGAGAAGCAGGAGTGGGTCAGAGTACTAAAGCATTTGTTTGCAATTCCAACCTCATTATAAACCCACCCACCACAGGAAACAGATACCGCTGCAAAGTCAATGCGCAGCATGTGAATCCAGAAAATATTCATGCTGCAAAACGAAAAGGTGACTTCTTGTAGATGTAGCTTTGCAGCTTACAAATGACCTTTATTCACATGTGACCCAACTGTTTCCCCAGTAAATGGGATAAAACAAAGGATACAAAAGTCAAACCAAAAGACAGGGGGAAGTCCAGGTGAAGTAAAGTGAGTAACTAAATCACCGGCAAAAAGAATATGAAGATGGCGACCAGCACAGGGGCTTCTAGGATAGGTGTTTGACACCCGGAGAGGAATGGACAATGCACCAAATGGTGACAATAGACAACGCCCCACAAACAAAACAAATAAAAGACAGCAAGAAAAGACTGCATGAGGAAAGTTCTGGACCCAACCACTCGATGGCGGAATAATGCACAGCATGTGAATCCAGAAACATTTTCCAGCTGCAAAACTATTTCTGCCAGTAAGTATCCATTTTGTTACTCATTACCATCCCACTTGCTCTCTTTGATTCTCCTGCTAGAAATGGCTTTGCTCACTTTCAGCAATCTTAGCCCTTTGTGGCATATAAAAATAAAGTTGAAATTGAAACATGATGCACAGAAAGCTCAATACATATATTGAGTCGGGGCTTCTGGTACTGTCTGCATGATGATGACATCACGAGAGCCACTGGTGTATTTAGGTATCCAGGGATCTCTTTGTATTTGTCTTACATGCCAATAAGTTATTTTCAAAAAATGAGAAATTTGTGGGAGGAAAAGGTATCCTTCAGTAAGGTTCATTCTGAAGATAAAGATTGTGTTCTACTTTAAGAATAGTTTTACTTTATTGTGGCTGATGTTTAATTTAAGTTTATGTTTACATAGGAAATGGAAACTCAAAATCTAAAGAACGATGAAACTGTGAAGATATTAAAAACTCAGGTTGCAGAGGAAGCAATCCAGGTTAGTTTGTGGATTAGTGTTTACTAAATCTCATATTATCCCATTACATAATTCATTGCAACTCCGAGATCTTCCTGAGGCAACATTTAAAAACATATAGTGGAATCACATCTTAATAGTAACTAACTTATCTACTGTCGCAAAGTAAGATACTTTGATATTGGTAAGGTGGTGGGAGAACTCCACTGAGTCTGCAAAGTACATACAGTAAAAATGCTTTTCTCTGATTAATAGTTTTCCAGCATGTTTCTCACCTTGTGAATATCCTCACATGCTAGACTGCATCCAGAAACCTTTTTTCCTTGGCGGTAGCCCAGAAGCAACACTGTGTCGCACCACACAGGTCAAGGCATCACATCCTGGGAGGGGTGGAGTTGCAACACTTACATGTGAACAGCACCTCTTGACTTGGTGTTTTTTTTTCTGTTTTTCCAAGCCTAACCAATGCGAGTTCTGAGTGTTCCTAAAGTGTTTACCAGATATCGTAACATTGCCAATTATGATTCAGCAACAGGTCATGTCAGATATTGTGAGGAAATAGATTTTTGCAGATTCACCCCCTGCTTTTTGACTATTAGTGCTGGTGTAATGACTTAGTGCACTGGCGCCTGCTAACCATACCCCAGTGCCAGTCAGTGCCCTGACCCTTAAAAGTGTATGTTTGATTGGCTTATTCCAACATAAGTCCCTACTATATGGTACCAGGGGTATCCAGGGCCTGTACATTCAAGTGTTCCTCATGGACTGTATCACTTATCGTGCCACCGTGACAAGGTAAAACATGTCTCCCAGCCTGCCACTACAGACTGGTTAAGCATTTTAAAAATTCCAGCTCGACTTTGCCATTTAAACTGACAAAGTCCAGATCTCCCTTCTTAATATTAGTCCCCCGCATTCGCCGCACCACCGTCGGAGGAAGATCCTTCTCTCATCTCGCCACCATGACCTGGAACTCCCTACCACTCCAACTACGCCAAACCCAAGATTACCTCCCCCCTCCAACCCCCCCAGCGCCTTGAGACCCTGACAGGTGAGTAGCGCGCTTTATAAATTAATTAATTGATTGATTGATTAGTCACCCCTAAGGTAGGCCTTTCGGGTCTTAAGGCAAGGTGCTGTATATTAAGAGATAGGTAATGACTGGGTGTTTGTGGCAGGGGATGACTCAGCGTTTTGTGTGGTTAGAGAAGCAATGGGAGGCCAAGGCTAACCCACACTACTGTATGGTGGTGGGCACTCAGACTGACTGGCGTTCCACATGCAGTCAGTGGTGAGAGCCTGGAGGGCGACCAACAGATTCTTGGGTTGGGAGGGTAAGCTTACAAATAGAACTCCACTATGGGACAGTACACTACTACAGGTGGTTGGGAAACTCCAGGGGTTCAGGAAATGGGAGCTTATTGGGATAGAATGCCTGGGGGATTTATGGAGGGGGGCGCTCCTGACCTTTGAGGACCTGTAGAGGGAGTATGAAATGGACAGTGTGAACGCTATAGGCTGTTGCAGCTCGGGCATGCGCTACACAGGCACATATTAGAGGGGGAACAGCTACCAGTCATCGCCCCTGGAGGACAGACTGCTGACAGAGCCCTTGACTAGTAAGGCCATCTCCCTGACCTAATGGAAAATTATGAACAACTTCCCAGACCCTATGAAAACCTTGCGAGCTACCTGGGAGAGCGATCTCAGAACACTCGAAGACGAGGATTGGGTGGAGGCGGTTCAGAGCCCTAGGGAGGTAGCTTATAAGGGCCCTCTTCTGTCTTACACAACTGAGGGCCCTACACAGAGCATATAACTGTAGATCATTGCTGCATAGAATGGGACATAGTGGCCCCAACCTGTGTACACGGGGCTGTGGGGATGTGGGATCCTTTTTCCATATCCTGTGGGAATGTCCGGTGATTCAGGGGTTCTTGGGAAGGGTGATAAGAATCCTAGGTAAAGTAACCGGGCTACACAATACTGGAGGTGAAACGGTTGCTCTTGGGCATTACGGGGAACGAAGAATGGCCCAGAAATTTGAAGATCTGGTTACAATTGGCGGCCGGTGTTGCTAAGAGAAATATTGCATGGGGATGGGGAGCGAGAGACCCCTTCGCAGATTGCAGATTGGGAAAAGGACCTGGATTGGTGCCAAATGGCAGAACAGGTGGTCTACAAAATAAGGGGATGTATGATGAAATACGAGAAAATATGGTCCAAATGGGTTGCATACAGAGACACAGTGGGAAAATTGGGAGGGAGCGGGATGGTCATTCCGGGCCGATGGGGGGGAGGGGAAAAGCCACAGGGGTAGACACAGGAAACGATTTAAGTAAAGTGGTCCTGTAACTTTGGATAGTTTCCGGATGCTATTGTGCACCTCGTGTGAGCTGCTATTAATGTGAACCAGATGTGTGTTCTAACTGTATGCTGAGCTTTGTTTAAAACAAAAATAAAGATTATTATTTTTTTTTTTTAACGAAGAAGAAAAATAAGATAGGAGGATATGCCTTTTCATATGTCCTAAAAGCCCAGATTGTCATTATTTCTGTAGAAAAGCTAATAGTTCTATTGACAGGTACAGGATTACATGCTGGCAACTCAGCTGTGCTTGCTCTTGAATAGGACCATTGAAGTTGATGGTGAAGGTATCAAAAGAGTTGTTAAATTAAACCTAACTTGATTCCCAAGTTGAATTTAATGTAACTTTTGTGTAAAAGGCAGCTTGACCGCCCAAGTTTTCCAGTGGCCATTTAAGGTTGCTGGCCACGAGTCTGCCATGAGTCTGCCTTCTGCCCTTCTGGGGAGAAGTGTGAACGACTACCATGAAAGGACACAATAGAGGCCTGCTGTCAAACAACGTGTTACCTCTCCCTGGAAGGAATCCACCAAGGGTCGGAGCCCAAAAGGGAAACTTCATTGGGAAGCCACCTTTGAAAGTCAAATGGTGGACACACACAAGAGGGTCTGCTAGTTTGTTCTGTTAGACAGATTGGCAATGGGGAACCGATTTTCCTGTGGGCGTGTAGCCTTCAGGTAGCCATACCTCTAGGGTGGACTGCCAACCTCCACACGGCGAGAGAGAGGTTTTGCCATCTTGGTAGTGGGCAGAATGTTGCACCCTTGGGTAAGTAGATGCCATACTTTGCAGGAAGTAGTTATCAGGCAAGAGGGGACCTAGTAGCCCATTGGCTGGTAGTCACTGTATCCTGAGGGCAAGTTGCAGTCACAAAAGTGGTACCCCTGACACCGAGGCCACCAATTACATCTGTACTGGACAGAGGACCGAAGAAGGACTACCCTGCTGTTCCCCAGACCTGGCAAAGAGAGGCTGTACTAAAGATTGGACCTGCTGCTCCTGGGCTATCAAAGAGAGGATTGTGTCAATGATACGCTGCTTGAGTGCAAGTCGTCCCGAGCCCCAGACAGACTAGGTGAACTCCAAGGTCAGTTGGCTGAATTTCTATTAGAGCTACAGGGCCAAAACAACTGAAGAAACCACATTGGCAAAGTTTATAGCCACAATTGCCTGTTCACTGCTGATGACCGAAGTGCAGCCCTGAAGATCGAATCCTGACATTCTAAAGTTGCACACAAATCTGCCAGACCCGGGAGAGTCTATAATGTGCAGTTGGGTCACCCAAGACGCACATAGCAGCAGCTGAAAGGAACCGCTGGTTTTGCTGTGATCAGAAACTAGTAGACCAGTTGCAAAAGGTTTTTGACTGGACTTCAAGGGACATCCACCCTGTGGCCAAAGTCATCCCACCATGTTCGTGGACTGAGGGGTGGCCCCAGTAAGACCCCATCAACCGAATCAGCATCCTGTATCCCTTGCTTCAAGTACACTCAGTTGATTTCTATGGTGAGATACCCATGGAGCCCTGGATTGGCAACCGCTTTGACTGTAAGGCAACTGTCCTGCTAAGCCATACTGGTCCCCCTGCTTTGCTCCCTATAAGAAAATAGGTCATTAGTTGTGTGGCCAGTACAGTTTTTTTAAAAATATTTTTTTATTAACATTTTATTAATAAACAGTATCATGTTTACAGCACCATCTAGTTTGCTTCGTGTTAGTGCATAACAGTGTTGATATCACTACTGTCTACATTGTTTGAATGTTCTACTTCATTATTCGATAACCTTTATACTTTAAACTTATGTAAGAATAGAACATCAGTGGCGCTTCTTCTCGAATGGGTTGCCCAATTGGCCTGGTGTAGCAGAGTTATGTTTTTCTAGTTATTATACAACACATTTAACTCGCTTCAAACATTAATCAACTTAAACTTAAACACGATGGCAATGTAGGGGGTGGAGGCTGCTAATGCAGGGGGATGCCATTTCCTGGCTTTTCCAGTATATATGGTGTCATTACTCATTGACTTGTCTGGTTTCAGGTGGGTGGGGCGTCTACCGGGTCCAACCTGTCTGTTACTCAATGTCCTGGGCTCTGTCCCCTGTTGTCCGCCTTTTGTTCAATCTCGGCCTTATCGTGTCTTCCCTTACCATGTCCTAGAGGGTGAGGCAACATCTCCTCCCTTCCTATGTTTATCCAGTCTCCGCTCCTGTTGGTGTGTCTGTGTCCGCTGTTCTCAGTATATTGTCCCAGCTTGTCATTGCTACTTCCCATTTCTGTGCTATAGGGTGGCGACGAAGTCCCCTCCCCTCCTCGCTCTTCAGGACCTGGAGTTCGGCTCTGGCCCATGTTGTAACGTCTTGTCTCCACCCAACCCGGGGGGGCCGAAACTGTGCCTTCCAGTTCTTTGCGATCTGTCTCCTCTACAGTACCAGTGCTAGACTCAGAAAGCGGGTCTCCACTCTTCCCCGCGGCAACCCATCCCCAAAGCCCATCAGACATCTGTCAGGGGTCGGAGTCAGGTTCATATTAAGGAGTCTCGCTAGGTCGGACATCACCTCTTCCCACCCCAGTTGGATCTCTGGACAGGTCCATACCATGTGGTCAAAATTTGCGTCTACATTTTTACATCTGGGGCACACCCTAGGAACTCCCCCATAGATTACTGTTAGCCGATGTGGGGTGAGGTACGTTCTGTGGAGGTAAATATATTGTATATATCTCAGTCGTGTGCTGCGAGCGACGGTCCGGGAGTAAGCCAAAGGTCTGTTCCATTCCGCATCAGACGGTTCCCTACCGACTGTCCTCCCCCATCTCTCTCTCAGTGGCCGCAGGGAATCTAGTGCATCCTCAATTTGAACTCGGTATAATTTAGATATCAGATGGGACTCATCTCCTGATGTCAATAGGAGATGCAGCACCCTGTGGGTGGCTGGTTTCGCGTTGACCGTGATCCAGTGTGTTTTCAGCACATGTGTCAGTTTATGATACATAAGGAACTGACCCTGGGAGACTCCACTGTCAACAAGATTAGTAAAAGACCTCAACACTCCCTCCTGAAACAGGCCTCCCACCGTTTCTATTCCTGCTCTCCTCCAGGTTCCGAGGCTCATGCCTCCCAGGTTCCTCTCACCTGCCTCGATCGTGAGTACCGCCAGGGGTAGGGCCGGAGAGTACGGGGGGACAGTGCCATCCCTTTTCACGCACCTCTTCCAACATGCTGACGCCACTCTTGTCATCGGGCTGTGCATGTGGGGATTGAGCTTCCTATTTGTCATTCGAGCAATGAACTGATTTATGTCCTCCACTACTGGGTCGGTGTACCTCTCCAGGTGACCCTTACCTGTGAGCCACCCGGCAACCCATTGCAGCTGGGATGCCAGGTAGTAGGCTTCAAAATCTGGCGCTCCTAGACCCCCCCTGGTTAGTTGGCCTGCATAATATTTGGAGCGAGGTGCGTCTACGACCATCATCCCATATAAGTTCCCTGAGTAGGGTGTTTAGTTCACGAAACCACGCTGTTGGAATCAGAAGGGGCAGATTAGCGAAGTAGTATAGAAGCCGGGGCAGCATGACCATTTTGGACAATGCTACTCTGGCCATTATCGTCAATTTCAGCGATCGCCAGAACCCCACCGAGGACTTTAGGGATCGTAGAGCTCTGCCCAGGTTACCCTCGCGCAAGTCTGCCCTGTCGTGAAACACCTGTATACCCAAGTACTTAAAGGTTTGAGGGGCCCAAATCATATCCCCAGGGCATGTTGTCGGGCGTTCGCCGCCCGGTGCCATAGGGAAGACGCATGTCTTGCTACGATTGAGGCAAAGTCCAGATATGTTCCCATAGTTCTCCAGCACTCCCAGCGCCCATGGGAGATCCTTCTCTCCGTCCCTAAGGTAGACAAGTATATCATCAGCATATAGCGAGATGACCCCATTCCACTCCTCTATCCACGCCCTCCTGCCGCATCTGGGACGCCAGCGGCTCGATGGCCAGGGCGAATAACAGTGGGGACAATGGGCAACCTTGCCTGGTTCCCCTGTGAACTGGGTAAGTTCCGGACACCGTTTTACCTGTTGTCACTCTTGCCAGCGGTGACGTGTATAACAAATCCACCCATTTGACCCAATCTTCACCCATTCCCATACGGAGCATCACTGCTTTCAAGTAGTCCCATCTGATCGAGTCGAATGCCTTCTCAAAGTCCACCGCGAGCAACACACCTGCTGTAGGTTTCGTGTCGCTAGGCATATTCAGGACCGCAAAGAGACGTCTCAGGTTTAAGGAGGTGCTGCGATTCGGGACAAAACCATTCTGATCTACATGTACCAGAGTTGGTACAAGAGGGAGTAAACGGTTGGCCAAGATCTTGCTTAGTATTTTAAAATCACTGTTTAGCATTGACAGGGGGCGGAAGTCAGTCACCGAAGGTTGCCTAGATTTTGTCTTAGGGAGTGGGACTGCCATTGCCTCTCTCATGGTGCACGGCATTATCCCATTCTGTAGCGATTCTGTATACATCTCTACCAACTGGGGGGTCAGTTGCTTCTCAATTTTTTTATAAAAGTCCATGGGGAGGCCGTCTGTTCCCGGGGTCTTCCCTGAGGCTAATTGAGCTATAGCTTCACTGACCTCCGCCATCGTTACTGGGCCCCCCTGCCTATCCCTGTCTTCGGCCATCAGGTTCGTTATAGGTATATGTTGTAGGTAATTATCAAAGACCTCCGTACTGATTTCAGCCGGTTTTCCATATAAAAAGGTGTAATATTCCTTGAATGCATCATTTACAGGGCCTGGTCTACTTCTGCATGTCCCCTCCTTATCCAGCACATTTGTGATGGGCTCGGCCTCTCCTCCCGGCCTCACCAACCAGGCTAACATTTTCCCAGACCTACCCTCTTCAGATTGTAGGGAGGCAAAGTATTTTTGTGTGCTGTGGCATCTGAGTTGTTCTTCGATCTGGGAATGGTCCCTCTTTGCCTGATTATATTTCTCATTTACTAGTGTGCCAGCCCCCTGATTAAGTTCTCCCTCATGTATTATCTTCTCTAGCTTAGTCAGCTCCCTTTCAAGTGTGCGTCTCACTCCGGCCGATTGTCCAAGACAAAAACCCCTTGTCGCCACCTTGAGGGCCTCCCATTCCGTGGATCTAGAGGTGGTGGATCCACTGTTAAATTGAATATGGTCAGTCAGGTGCTGTCTCAGGGTGTCTCTATATGCTGGGTCCTCAAGTGCTGTAGGGGACAATCTCCAGGCCGGAATGGGGGGCCTAATCTCTGCCGCCATCCATGTTACTAATAGAGGGTTGTGGTCGGACAGTGTACGGCCCAGATATTCTGAGTGAACCATCCCACGTGCAAGGTCTGCCGTACATGCCACCCTGTCGATTCTGGTGTGGAGTCGGTGAAGGCCCGAATAATATGAGTAATCCCTGTCGTGTAAGTGTTGTTCCCGCCAAATATCCACCAGCCCCCAGTAGCTCATCCATTCACTAAGTTTCCCAGCTATCTTACTTGACACTGCACCCTGCAGTTGGGGGGAGGATCTATCCAAGTCTACATCCAATATACTATTGAAGTCCCCTCCAACCAAAAGCTCTCCTCTCCTCTGGCGGGTGAGGTGGCTCGACAATTTAGTCAAAAAGGGGATCTGGTCTTGATTTGGGGCATGCAGCATAGGACAATCGGTGTGCCGTATAACCTTCCCTCCAGAATCACGAACCTCCCCTCTCGATCTATGTTGGAAGTTTCTATCTCTAGGGGAACCCCTGCACGGATCCAGATCATTACTCCCCTTGCGTACGCTGAGTACTCTGTTGCGAACACCCGCCCCCTCCACCTACGTCTCAATCTCTCAGGTTCAACAGCCGCTAGGTGGGTCTCCTGTAGCATTGCTACCTGTATATTCCTCCTTTTTAAATAAGCCAGTATTTTGTGTCGTTTGGCCGGTGACCCCATCCCTCTAACGTTCCACGTTAAGAAATTGTATTCTGCCATGTTGGTGATTTTTAAATGTACATTGGCTACTCTTTGCTACTCTTACCGTCTGCTGTCCCCTGTTCATTAGTGAAGCACTGTTGTTACGCAACCATTCACCACCCCTTGCCATCCTAACTTGTAACTGCTTATCCCAACTCCCCCTCCCCAGGGCACCTCTCAAACAGTAGGCTGCCCAAAAACAGAAAAGACACCTGTGCAACAGTGCAGCATGTTTCATCTTTTAGTTGCAGTTCTCGCCAGTCCACCTGTACAGGCGAGATTCCAGTAGGGGGGTGGCTCTGCACGGAGGGGCCATTAGTACACCATTTGCGCCTGCCCCAGGGTGTCCGGTAAGCCTCTGGGCCTCAGAGGTCATCTGCAGTCTGCGGGGTCACTACCGGGGCCTGCACCGAGCTGCTCGAGCCCCCCGCCGATGACATCACGGTCTCGTCCGATTCACCGCCAGAGTCCTCCCGGGGGGGGTCCCCTCTCCGTTCACACGGGCCGCTGCCTCCAGTGCTGCTCTTCTGCCACTTTCTTTTTGGTTCTGGGATGGCGCCAAGTGTGGGCGACTTCGGGTCCGTCTTCCCCTGGGGGCCGGCGCGGTCCACCTCCGGTCGGGCCCCCCCTCCCGAGCCGTTCTGTCTGGGTCCCATGGGCTTCCAACCATTCCCATGCCTCCTCCGGGGATTGAAGAAATGTTGTTTTACTGTCTAGCATTACTTTCAGCTTAGCCGGGTACAGCAACGAATATTGTATACCTTCGTCCCTTAGAGCCCTATTGACTGCCATGTATGAGGCACGCTTACTCTGTACCTCTACTGTAAAGTCCGGGAACAGCGTGACTTCGCCATTTGCTACCTTAAATGGGCCCTCTTCTCGCGCCCTTTGTAGCAAGATGTCCCTGTCTCTATAGTGCAGTAATCTTGCGATCACCACTTGGGGGGGCCTGCCCGGCGCCAGGGGCCTCGCAGGCACACGGTGTGCTCTTTCCAGAGTGTAGAATGAAGTCAGCCGGCCCGGTGCCACCACTGTGCTCAAACATTTTTCCAGGAATTCCACATCTTTTTGATCCTTCTGCCCCCTCCGGGAGGCCCACCACTCGCACGTTATTCCGCCGGCTTCTCCCCTCTGCGTCCTCAGCTCTTCGCTCTAGTCGCATCACTCTATCTCTGAGATGCGACATTTCGGCCTGCAGGTCTTTTTGTTTTGGTGCGATGTCGGCCAGTGTGGTTTCTGTTTCTTTGACTCTGTCCGATAATTTGTGATGGTCAGCCCTCAAAGGGCCCAGTTCGACCGCGACCTGATTGATGTCGTGTTGCAGTGTTAACTTAGTGTCTTCTATCGCACCTAATATTTTGTCCAGGGTGTCCTGTACATTGACCTGCAGTGGACCCTGCACGTCCCCCCCCTTGCGCCCGGGGTCGCTGTGCTGTCCATGACTTTAGCCTTGTGGCGGTTCTTAGGGGACATCGATTGCGTAGGAGATCGTCCCCCCCAGTGGCGAATCGGACCACGGTGCGTTAGTTCAGGGGATCCCCCATCTAGGACTTCCGTCTCAAGCACAGTTCAAAGCTGCGTCGCTGTGCCTTACCCCTGGGCCGTCGGCCGTCCGCTGATACTCAGCTCCTCGATTGGCATGCCCCAGTCGGGGTCACCCCAGGACTCTCATCTCCCTAGGTGCAGCTGGGTGATCCTTCATGTTCTGTGGTCCGGGGCCCGCCATGCCAGCCCCAAGCTCAGGGGCCAGCGCTCCGTTCGCGCAGTAGGCCACCACGGGCACGACTATCCAACAGGGGGCCCCTCTATCCGCCGATCATCTCGTTCGGCCGGGGGTCCGGTACTTTCCTCCTTCAGGGCGGCCCTCCCGGGGCCCGGCCCGTTCCGCAGGTGCGTGCCGGTGTTTAAAGTGGGTGTCCGCTACACTAGAGGCCCCCTCCGCCAGACACACCGTGCCGCATGCAGGGTCAACGCCACAGCAAGGTTCCCGTCAGCCGGGTCCCACTCTAGGCCCAGGGGCTCCGGTCGCGCACGTTCTTGTTGCTTCTCCTTACTTGCGAGGATGGGGGCCCGCACGCACCCCAGGCCGCCGTCACACCGTCCTCCGCGGTCTCGGGAACATGAGGCTTTCCACTATCAGCCCTGCAGCAACCTCCAGACAGGAGGGGGGCCACCCCGCCTCCCCAGCCGCGATCGGCCGGCTCCCCCTCAAACGGCGCGCGGTCCCACGTCCAGCCGCACGCCCGCTCACTTGCTCAGTCCGGCTCCCGGCATTAACGCGGCGACAGGCCCCAGGCCGTGGGGCTCGCCGGCCGTCTCCAACGGGCTCCGCCAGGCTCGCTCTGGGCTCCGCTGGTGCTCGGGTCACCCACACGGGTCCCCGCTCTCGCTCCCCGTCAATTTGCCCCGGGGGGTAGCCCAGGATAACAGGAGAAGTTTAGGCCCCTCCTGAGCAGACGGATCAAGCGTGCGCCATCTTCGGCTTCGTGGCCACGCCCCGTGTGGCCAGTACAGTTAATGGGTCCGCATCTGTCTTTTGCTGGGAACCAAACACCCCATTGTAGCGCTCAACTCTCGCAGGGTAGCGATGCAGAGCAGTCCACGGCCTACTCGAGGGAGGTGGTGTGGGCGAGCAATCCCCATTCATAGATGCACATTAATAACACTCAATCAATGATTGCCTAGTCTGTGCATTTTCTTTTATAAAAGGAAAAATTACCTTGGGAGCCTGTAAGTCCTCCATGTTATGCCAGCTCCTGCGCCCAGATGCACACTGTGCAGCTGACCTTCCCACTCCCCTAGACAGGGGTGCGGGGAAGGTGGGCCGTGTGTGTGTGTGGGGGGGGTGTGGCAGCAGGCCTCCGTCTTCTCTGCAACTCGGGGTCCAGGGAGGGGGTTCTGGGTCCCTTTTGGGAGTCGCAAGAGGGCGTGACAGCGCTCTTTCACTGGTGGCAAAAAAACAGGGCCGAGGGAAGGGGTCCTGGTCCCACTCCCTCCCTCCTTCATGGGGGAGCGCAAAGGCACTCCCACCCGGCATTATTATCCACAGAGCCCAGGGATGGGGTCCTGAGTCCCTCACTCGCTGTGCAAGGGGGTGCGACGGCGCATCCTCATTACTGTTCTTCATGGGTAGCCCCCAGTCCCTGGCCTACTCCAGAGCAAAGGTGAAACTGGCACGCTTTGTTGCCAGTGCAGGCAAAAGGATCAAGTTCATCCACTTTGAAATGGTCACAACTTAAGTCCCCTTGGGCCAATTTAGCTGATCTTGGTCTCTTTTAGCTCCTGGTGGCAAGCCCTAGCCACCTGGAGCACTTGATTCAGGCCGTGTGGTCTCCAATGGCAACACACAGTTTAGGGAGCAGGTTTCACTAGCTTCCTGTGCCAGCCTTTCACTTTGTTGTCTCTCTGGGCTTTGCTCCCTCCTTGAGCAGGAGCCCAGTCTTTTCCCTAACCTGGTCCTCAGGGAATGTAAGGGAACCAATTTCCGTGGTCCTGAGGGAGTGTCTCACTGGTCCTGGGGTCAATTGGCAGTCAGTATGTTCCTCCTTCCAGTTGTCCATGATGGTTGCCTTCAGTTCAAGTGTTCTGCAGAAAAGCACAAGCAAGAGAGAGCCCTCTTCCCTGCGCAGGACCTTTTAAATGGGGTCTGGAATGTCCAACAGGGCTGTACCTATGGCCTATCCTGACGTGCCTCCTCAGCTCTCCTGGCCATGACCCATCCTCCCTGCATAGTCTTCTGGGATAGCTCAAATGGTGTTACCCAGGAATCACTTGCCACATGTGCTCCGTGGGTCTCAGCTCCACTCTCGCTAACATCACTGCCAGGGCCTTCCCCAGCAAATCTTTAAAAAAAAACCTTCTCCTGGTTTGCTCCAGGGACCTGGACTCCCACCTTTGTTAGAGGCCTTGGGCAGGCGCTCTTCTTGGCACGGGATGACAGCTGTCTGATTGATGCAGAGCTATTCACCCACTCCTATCCTCCTTTAAAGCTGACTGTTATTTGCTCCCTTTGATGGGTAAGTCCTTTGTTCCTGCAGCTGGAGAGAAAAATAATTAGCCCAGCAGGGTCATAAAAAATTCCTGGGCTCTGATCCTTAGCTGAGACAGAGAAATATGTGGTTCCTGGATGACCCATAAGCTGTAGAGATATATTTTTGGACTTAACAGAATTGTAATTTTCACACAGGTTACAGTGTACATGGGTGGACTCTGGAGTCTGTAGACCAAGGGGAACCAGAGCTGCACCCTAAGGTAGCCTTTCCTATAGGTGTATAATGGAGTGTCACTACAGTCAAGATAGTAAAACACACTGACTTTTCCTACATTGTATATCCACGTTATAAGGCCTATTCCAGGTCACTGCCCAACCCTGCATAGTCCCTTCTGTGCCATGCTACCTGTGCGCAGTTCCTGGGCTTCAAACGTCAGAAGTCGCCCACACGCAGCCCTGTGTTCATATGTAACCAGCCAAGTGCCTCTTACCCTTGCTGTGTCTCAGCAGCCTTATCTTAAAAGGCATACACTGGCAGTAAACATGCACAGTCCATTTTACCGTGAGTTTACCATGGGTGAGTCACAGGTTACAAGGCTCCCCTCTAGTAAAAGGTCAGACACCAGCTGATAACAAAGCAAAAGGTCCAGGTAGATAAGTTGGTCAGAACCACCTTCTCACACTCCCTGCCTAACCACAGCAATTGTCAATGCTTGTTTGCATTTAGAGTGAAAAACTGTGATTTGTAAATTGCTTAACAATTCATACCGCTGGCGCTCTTTGGTGAATTTTGTTAGTTTTGGTGTCTACAAATTCATAATAATGAGATATGCTTTTATAAATTTGTGTTGAATTTCCTTTGTGTCATGTTTCTTTCTTATTCAGTTGTTTGGTACTTCTGAATGCTTTACACTAGTTTCTTTGCTAAAGCCTGACTGTCTGCCATCCTACCCTCCCAGAGTTGAGCTAAGGCTTTAGGAACAAACCTGACTGGACCCAAGACAGATATGTGAATTTATTACACAATAAGGTCGCACAACCACACTGTGAGAATGTGGGTTCTTGGTTGACAGAGGTGTAAGCCATGGTCAAGCAACAGCCATAATCCCTTGCACGGTAAACCACAAAGTCATTAAATTAACCTGTGCTTAACCCTAGGTAGCTTGGCACCAGAAGCAGTTAGGCTTAACTTAGAGGCAATGTGTAAAGTATTTATGCAGTACACAAACAGTAATAAAGTGAAAACACAATACAATAAAAATCCCAAACCAATTTAGAGTACATGTTATTGTATTTGACACCCAAGCCATCAATATACAATGAGTAGAACCAGAGTTATGATTTTTTATAAGTTTAGGGTTCAAAATAGCTCATTAAAGCAAAATACGCCAACTGCGAATATCTGGTTGCAATAGACTGGGGCAAAATCAAACGTTGAGGCCGACCACAATGGAGCGCAGTTCGGAAACACAGAGTGGATTGGGACTGGTCAGTGCTTACCTTCGGAATTAGAATATTTTTGAAGAAAACATCTCTGAGAAGGTATAAGTTCAGCTGGGCAAGGCTGCAGGAGCGTCAGTGAAGGGAGGGCCATTGTCTGATATCAGTGGAGTGAAGCTGTGGTGATGATTTTTACCTTAGGACTTACTTGTTGAGATGGAAATCGAAAATCTCCAGCAGGACGAAGCAGAAGGCTGTAGCCAAAGACAGTTTCACGAGGTCAGATATCCCTTTTACGAAAGGCACCACAACCAAGGGTCCAGGAGTGGATGGAGACCTCTTGGGGGTTCAGGACACACTCAGGCTGAGCGCAGGTGCAGGTGCAGGTTCAAGATGGTAGGAGCCTGTTATGTCCCAGTGGCTTTAAATAGGAGGCTAGCAAACTAGCCCTTGGAGTCACTTCTGGAAGTTCTAGGTACACCTGAAGATGCATATCTCAACAGCAGGCTTGGCCACTGAGAGTTCAAGTCCGGTTTCAGGCAGCAAAGCAATCCTCCTAGGTACATCTGCAGTCTGGCAGTGTGCGAAGCAGGTCACAGCAGCAGGTAGTCCTCTGAGAGTCCTTCCGTGGGTTCAGTAGTGAACTGAAGATTGAGTCAGAGAGCCCTATTTTTATACCCTGGTGCCCTGCTGCTAGAAGGTGGGAGAAGTTTCCAAAATGGTTCTTTAGAGTTTCAGGAGTTTCCTGCCTCACTTCCCTGGCTCCTAGCTGGCTGCACTGACAATACAGGACTGTTAAGTCTATTATGTGGTGGCACAGTACAGCCTATTCAGTTGCAAGTGGGGCTGTCCTTGGCTCCACTCTCCAATCCTGCTAGTGGAAAGGTTATTCAGGATCTGCTAATCCCACTATTGTGTGACTGGGGGAATTCAGAAAGTCTCAACTAACAGTTACACCCAGTCATAAGACCTAAGCCAGGGTGCAGGGACAGAGAGCAAAGTGCTGGAAAATGTCAACTTTCTAAAAGTGGCATTTTCAAACTTGTAATGATAAATCAAACTTTACCATTAAAGAGAGTTTATCATTACTAGTTCAGAGATTCCAAACATACCATATCCACCTCTTCTCTTTTAGGAGTTACAACTTATGAAACGTAATAAGAAATCCTCATTGTTAAGCTATGAGAGGGGTATGCCCCACAGTTGAAAAACAAATTTGGGAGTTTTTCACTACTAGGACATGTAAAGCTTTAAAGTACATGTCTTACCTTTTAATTAAACAGCCTTCTGCCCTATGGGCTACATAGGGCCTGCCTTATAGGGTGACATGGGTAATAAAAGGGAAGTTTAAGGCATGGCAAGGGGTTTTAAATGCCAAGTCGACAAGGCAGTAAGTAGGGCACTGCCTTCAGGCTGATATGGCAGGCCTGGGACATTTTTTGAAGTGCTTTTTAAGTGGGTGGCACAATATGTGTTGCAAGACCACTGGTAGCGTTTAATTTACAGGCCCTGGGTGTATGGTATACCACTCTACAAGATACTTACAAGTCAAATAAGTATGCCAATCAGGCATATGCCAATCAAACCATGTTTAGGGGAGTGAGCTCACATGCTTTAGCACTGGTCATCAGTAGTAAAGTGCAGAGTCCTAAGGCCAACAGAGCATTTCCTCATGGATGTCACCTTGAAAGATATCTGGGCTCAAACTCTGTCTGCATGTAGTGTCTGAGTTATAGGGCCTGACCATGACATTTCTGCTTGTTACCCATGAAACTTCATGCATCAGAAAGCCTTCAGGGAGCAGGAAGACTAACTATTTTTGGCTTAGGCCTATTAAGGACACAGCAAAATAGTCCCTCTCCCCTTCTTCAGGTAAATCATTTGATAATGGAGCAAATCTCTAATAGGTTCTCTCGCATGAAAAATGAACGCCACAGAAAAGGAGAAATCCTTAACATGCCTGAGGAAATAGTCCCGCACCATGGACCGTCCAGAGAGTCTGCAGTGACACCAGACTCTTCCTTCCCTTCAGAGTGGACACCTGTCCTTAAACCTAAACTGGATTTTCTATCTCTATGGACTCCACCTTCTCAGGGCAAAGCCTTTTTACAGCCCATGCTGTATATAGTCAAGACTGTCCCCTCATTCCTCTGGGGGCTACTATGATTCTCAAGGGTGGACCACATTCCTGTGTGCTTGACTATTCCAGCATATGTGACCCAGACACCACCTCGCTCTGCATCTCTGCAAGCTCTGGTCCTTGTGCCGACTCCATGAATGATGATTCTGTCATTGTCCTTGGGCGACTCTTGGAGTTTTTCTTAAGTGCTGTTTGAGCCCTCAAAGTTTGTGGAAATTGTTAAAGTGGCTGGAGGTAATGTAAAAACTTCCTCTTGCTGATCCTCTTTCTGTATCGCAGAGATTTGCACACATGGAAGACATCTGAGCTTGACATGCCTAACCAGAATTGTATAAGCATTAAGGAAGATGACTTAGAGGTGGGCAGCCTCCTTCCAACGTGTCTCTCACATGCAAGGTTTTCTTGAATCTTCAATTTGCTAGTGGCTTGGAGACCTCTCCAGAAGGTAGTATCCCCTATCTTTTAGGACCTCCCTCTTAGGACATTTGTCCCCTTATGTCTGTTGTGGTTAAAACAGCGTTTGAGTTGTCCTTGCCATATACAGAGACAAAATCGAATTCTTAAAGAAATCCAACAGCTGTTTTTGGCAGCTCCTAACCTCTTCAGTTGTTGAACACAGCAGTACATGGACAAGTGCTGGCTGCCTGAGAGAAATATTTTCGTGCCATGCAGTGCACAAGTAGTTTGCTCGGCACCATAGACTTGTGCCATCTGATCCAAAATTCCTAATCTGCACATCCCTCTCCAAAGGGCCTGGTAGTTCTAGAATCTTCAGCTACACAGAAGCCCAATCCTTTCCCTACTGCACAACTGAACCTTGAGTCCACGTCTCTTGTTTCTATGAGTTGTAACACCTTTGTTTCGAGCCATCTAGCTCTTTGCACTGCAGAAAACTTATACCTCCTCAGACAGTACTTGCAGGCCTTGGGGGGGAGGGGGGGGAGGTATTGTGAAACCAACTTTAATTTGCCTCATGGATCACATAAAGGAACTGTCTTCTGATTTGGTGAGTGACTTTCTGGATGCCTCCAGGCAAATTCCTACGTGTGGCCTAGACTTGACTGACTAAGTGGCCCATTCTTTGGCTATGGCAGTTACTCGACTTGGCATGCCCAGGGGTGTTCTTCTGGCTTTTCGAGAATTACAAGGTTGCTTAGATGGATATACTGTTTGATAGAGACTGTATGACGAAAGCAGACTCATTCTTATGAGTGCTTCAAAAACATCAGCAATATTGTTGTTTGCAAGGCTTTTCTTTAGGGACCAGTCTTCTCAGCAGCGTCCACCATCACAGCCTTTTCATACTCCACAACCTTTTGTGGAAGTGGTGGATCTAAGGGACACCAGTGCAACCAACAGCAGCAGCACCAGCCCCTCTTCTTCTGGCTCTACCACTTCAAAACCACTTTGATCTATTGTCATTCCCCTGTCCATGTAAGCCTAGGTTGTGGCTCAGTTGAAAGGATGTGCTTGCCTTTCAAATTGCCTCTGGCTGCAGCTCTTGGGTGTGTTTCTAGCTCTTGGTTATGGCACAGTATAAAAGCAAGGCCCAGATTGAACCTGTGTGCTTGCATTGGAGACTTCCGAGTAAGAGGCAGCAGCATTGTAAGGAAACCAGGATATTAGTTGTGCAGGATATAAGGGCTGAGCAAGTAGTAGGTCCATATTATCCCCTGACTGGGAGCCATTGTAGAACCTAACTCTGTCAGGTTAGTGAAGCAGAGCAGTCCAAGGCCTATTCAGGGAGGTGGTATGGGCTAATTATCAACATTTGCTGATTTGCAACAATAACGCTTAATAAATGATTGCCCAGTCTGTGCGTTTTCATTGGAAAAGGAAAAATAAATTCATTCTGCACGCACTACTCCATACTATTCACGAATGTACAAATACATACATAAGGTTGGCGGACTTACCTTTGGTGACATTCTGAAAGCACATTTGACCCCCAAAAATCACAGTATTCTCCCCCGCTAGATAGCACATTAGTATGTAAGAAGTTGTCACTTTAAATAAAGCAGGTCTATTGGCTTTGTCAAGGTTACCACATTAAAAACCATGGACCACATATTAAACACCATCTCTCTATCACTAAAATTCTTAACCACGTTTTACATGCAATCATCACTGTATCATGTTTAAACCACCTTAGGCCACAGAACATGCAGCCATAGAACCAAATGACTGGGGGTCCGCTGTAGAACAAAGTTTCCATGCTTAGGAGTGTTTAAATCTTTGAGGAGAAGCCATGGGGGTCTTAAATTCCTTGACCCTAGAATTCAAGGGTCACTGTTTAAATTCCTTTGGCGGGACTGCTGCAGCCCCTGCTACCCCCACCCCACAACTCGAGTTAAAAGCGCAGGTTGCGCACCTGCCTTTAGGGGCCACCACAAGATGAGAAAACTTTGAGCAAAACAACCCCCCCGCCCAACCTCCCCCCAATAAGGCATTTTGGGGCACTCCGTCTAAGTAGTATGCACTCCTAGCTGACCCAGCCAGCTCCCTGCCCAGCCCAGCTTGCACTGCAGTTTCCTGGCACAGGAGCCGGTGGCTTTGTTCTCACTGCTCGCTTTGTGCAAGCAGGGTGCTTGAGTTGGATTGGCTGCCCCTCTCCCCCGAACATGGGCACAGGAAGTGGGGGTGAGCCCACCATTCCTGTGGGAGGGCTTGATGGCTCTGCCCCTTCCTTCCTTTATGTTGGAGGCCATGGGATGGGGCCCTGCGTCCCAAGCTTACTGTTTCAGGGCTTTGGGTCCCAGAGATTAGGTCCCTTCCTGTGCATTTGGGGCCCGAGGATGGGGTTCCGGGCTCCATTACTTCAGATGCAGGCCAGTGGGGATGGGGTCACTGGGGCTGGACGAACTCTGGGTCTCCCTGGACCATGAATTATTAATGATGCTTGTGTTGACCCCCCTAGGCAGTGGCCCATCCTGGGACTATTTCAGAAATGTGTGGTGGAGCCCCACACACTCCTTCGGTTGAGCTTGGGGTCAAATGCAAATCTTTCCTCTTGAATATCTCTGGCCCTGTTTAGCTGATTTCTTTGATTCTTGGCTCATTTTGCTCCTGGTGGCAAGCGTTAGCCACTTGGAGCCATTTCAGCAGGGATCCTGGTCTCTAACTTGGCACACATTGCCGGGAGCTGGGGTCACTGGCTCCCTGTGCCACCTTTTCTGTTTGGCTTGGTCTCTGGTTTTCATCGACTCCTGCTGAGGCAAGAACTTCCCTGAACTGTTTCTTAGGGAAAGTAAGGAAGCCAGCCTTATAGGTGCTGGACAGACCTACTGCTCCCAGCATCCATGGTCTATTAGGGCATCAAGAGCCTTGTCCTTCCAGCTGTCCATGGTGTGGCCTCTGTCCAGTTCCACTGTTCAGTTCTACGTCTCTCCTCTGTGTAAGTGTTTTTTAGTGCATGCAGATTGTTCTAGATGCCAGGCATCCCTGGCCAATGCTAGGGTGCCACATCACCCCTATTCCAACCCTCCTGCACGACATACTGGGACAATCCAAGATGGAGCTGTCAAGTGCTTTCTGTGCCCATCTCCTCTGGAGGCCTCAGCTCCATCTCTGCCAGGGACATTCCCACCAAAACCTCAAAGAGGAACCCCTTTCTGTGTTGACTTCCAATGGCTCTCCCTCCTCTAAGTGGGCCTGGGCTGTCCCAATTCTGGTACAGTGAGACAGCTAATTAACACCTGCAGATTTCCCTGCCCACCCATGTCTCCTCAGGAGCTGAGTTAAGTTATTAACTTGCCCCAGCAATTCTGGACAACCTATAAGGTGTATCTGTAGGTTCTAGGGACCTGCATATTCAAACTTGGTGTACATGTTTCACCACAGTTTGATACCTGTGTTGCTCTACTTTAAACCAAGAGGAAACAATGCCAAAGAATGCAACATTCTTAGTCTGAGTAATGAATTTATTAAGGCACTTCCCAGATATCAAATAAAAGCATACAAAAATATGAACATAAGCATTTAACTTAAATACAGTGAAACACGTGTAGATGCCAAAATACTCACAGCAGTTAATCAGTGCTAGGCAGAAAATGTGCAATACATCAACAGTGAATATATGCAGTGAACATATATGTAGTCAAGCTAAATAATTAAGAATTAAAATGCATCACCATGGGGGTTGAATCCTTCATCCTTGCCAGCTTCAGGCTGAGGAACCCTGAATGGCAGGAGGTCTTCCCAACATGGGATTTTTTCCCTGAACAGTGCATCCAGTTTCAGGTGAGCTCCTTCCTCAGGGCCAGGTTTCCCCTCCTTATGTACCTTAAACAAACTCAAGAGGAAGATTCTAGCAATCACTCCCTCTCTTCGGTCATGAAAGTCAAGCGTTGGCTGTACTTTGTCTGTGTCGAAAGCATGCAAAAGAACGGGCCCTGCTCCAATGCACATTCCAGAGACAGAACTGTATTTTTCCTTGATGAAAACATTCCCAGGCTGAGACTATTATGTCTAATTACCACATCCCCCATGTTTTGTTCCAATATGGCACTGGTTCCCAATCTGTGCGCCACGACTCCCAGGTGCACCGTCAAAACGAGCCAGGGGCGCCGCACACAGTTTGGGAGCCACTGCACAACAAAATTAAGCAAACCCGTACTGCAGGCCTTACTCTCGAGAAGCTGAGGCACAGGGCGATTCTGTCACTACTTTGATGAATCACTTTCCTGAAACCGTAACAATTTTGAGAAAAATGCTGACAGAGCAACAGCAGTGCCTTGATGTTTACGCAGGGGGAGACATGCGTGTGCACCCACACACTCTCTACATTCAAAAGGACAAGCCCTCTGCTCCAGGGAAGTGTGTTTTTACCATTCTAACTCAATGCCCACGTGGTAAAGAGTAAATATTTCTGTTCAAATATTTCTTAAAGCACACACTTGAAAATACTAAAAACACATAAATGGAAACTATCTGTTGCTGGGAATAACACATGGAGGTGTGATTTATTGACCCTTTGCAGCCTGGTCTTGGCAGGTCTCTTGCCTCCGCCTCCTCCGGGATCATGACAGCCTGTGCCCGGGGCAGGGACTGAACTTAATATCAGAGTGATCCCTGCTGTGGAAGAGCTTTTCTGTGTCCCCCAGACTTGGCATCAGCATCATGGATACAAAGACTCCGGCTACGAGCATGTACTTAACAAGTGAGCCCAGACATTCTGTGTCTGTGAAAAACGAATCTAACATGTACAAATCATGGCATTGATAATTGTCTTGGTTCAGTTAGCTGGGTGGTATAAGCTCTGCGTTCCCCATTAGCAGTTGAGTGCTTAGGCGTTTCCACCATGTATAGCTTATTATTAAATTGAAGTCTGACCATGCCGAGGAGTTTGTGATGGCTAGAGGTGAATATGACAAGTACGTGAGAAGTGGTCTTCGAAAAGGGCCCAGTCTTTAGAGCTTGTCCAACAAACTGACCTCATTAAAGTTACTCAGAATTTCATTGTGGACCCTAACCCTAGTTTGTGATTGAATTCGTAAATGGAATACATGTGGAATATCAGGAAAAAGTGGTATTGTCACCTTCAAGGCCTGTTCTGTTTGTTGCACAAAAAAATTATTTTTGAAAATACGTTACAGGCTGTAATCACAAGATGGCAGAATAGGCACAGAACTTTGAAAATGATTACGCTGAACAGTGCAATAGGTTTTCACAGAATCTTGCAAACTAAGTGAACACAATATTTGGAACACCGCTTTTAGGCAGATATCCAGATGGAAATGAGACAGAGCAGCAAATGCGGGCTCAATCAAAGTGAACATTGTGCATTGCAAAATCATCAATAGTGATGGCATGCTATAATAACATTACATCAATATCCAACACACCCTCCTTCTTGAATGCAAAATGAAGGCACAATGTCCATTGTATGTATAATCCTTATAATGGGCAGGTGAATGTCTTTTCAACTTCCCATGCAATAATAAAATAGCCAAAGAAAGCCTTTTTAACCGGCGATGGTTTCCTTTGAAAATCATATACACATCACACAAACAGTATTGGCCATAATCTAATGAACTGTATCATGATATTCAATAGTGGTGGCAAAACTGATAAGACAATAGTAGCAATAAATGGCTTAAAAAATCTTCAAAGTGAAAGAAAATACTGGCTTGCCCAATCAATTATTTTTTCAGTATTTATTACAGAAACAAAACACAACTGAATATGTTTTGATACAACAGTAGTAACTGAGGGTGGGGTGGCAGCTATTTAAAATTAGAAGTCCTCCTGCAAATTGCATACACTGTGGTCACCAAAAGCAATTATTTAAAACAAAAGTAGTTTAAAAACATTCCATATGGCATGCAGACCCCAGTGCTCAAGAGTATTGTTTCTCACTCAGCCAATTACATTTTCTATTAAACTGTTTTATTTTTATTTTGTTATATCTATAATGACAATACCTTAATCTGCTTCATCTCAGTTATTTTCAGGGAGAAAAACAAAAGTACTCCGTAATCTGGGATTACATCCCCCCACCAGCCAAAAAATAAAAACCCTAACATAATGGGGAGCCGCCGCTAAAGCCCAGTATGTCAAGGGAGCCGTGGGTAGAAAATGTTTGGGAACCACTGCCTTAGACTACTTTATTCCCCAGATAAAGTGGTGCTGAGGTCTAACAGCCTTCGTGCCCAAGGCTGTGACTGCTTTTCATGTTGAGCACGAGCACTCCATCACCCTCCCAACATTCTTCACTTTGCCTCACCCATCGAAAAAAAAGAAAAGACTCCCTAGGCTAGACGCCAAGGGCAAGATGTGCAAAATGCAATTAAGCATTTCTTAAATATCGACTTCCTAGAAATAGCTATTTAAGGAATGCAAAACACTATGTACAGAGATACCAGTTTCCTCATAGTGATTCCTGCAGAGTAGGAATCACTATTAGGAAATCGGTATTAAGAAATCCCATTGCATTTTAGTCAATGGGCAGGTCTTGCATGGCCTAAACAGCGATTTCTTGTGAAGAAATCTCTATTTAGAAAATGCTAAAACAGGGATGGCAAAGGGCCAAAGGCCCCTCTT
The DNA here is from genome assembly GCF_031143425.1 of Pleurodeles waltl. Lineage (NCBI taxonomy): Eukaryota > Metazoa > Chordata > Amphibia > Caudata > Salamandridae > Pleurodeles > Pleurodeles waltl. The sequence continues at coordinate 740,419,039 of NC_090443.1, forward strand.
GGTGCACCCCAAAATAGGGGTGCACCTGCAATAAAAAAAAATCTATTCTATTGCAATAAAAAAAGCACTTTGGTCGGTGGTAATTGCATCTAACTAAATGCCTAAGTCACATTTAGGAAATGCTTTGCACATCAGAATAGGAATCGCAATCAGAGAATCCCTATTTGCGATTTCCTCTTCTGGGAATTGCAAATTGCGATTCCTACAAGGTAGAAATCGCAATTTGCGATTTCTTAAGGGCCTTATAAGAAAAGGCTGTGTTGCATTTCTTAACGGCCGGAAATACCGATTTAGACTGTTAAGAAATGCAGAAGGGCTTTGTATATCTGGCCCCAAGAGAGCCTTGTGGTTTTACAACAGTCATACCAAATCCCTGCGGGTGGATCATCAACTGGTTCTCTGGGACAGAGAAAGGCAAAATGGTGCTGAAAATGACCCTGTCAATCCGGATAGTCCTCTGCCTTAAGCTCTGCTACGGGTTGGTCAAGATGCAGTCTCTGGAAGGACTGAGGGCCCATTCTCCTAGGACCAAGGCTACTACCACTGTGTTGGCTCACAGAGTGCCTGCTTTGAATATGTCAGTCTGCAATGTGGTCTTAAGTGCACACTTTCAGGAAGCACTACAGCCTTGGTGGGCAGGCCCGACACTAAGGGCATTTCGCTTGTTTGCACATGCAGGACATTTCGACCTGAGCCTTTCATCCGATCCACCCCCCCAATAGGAGTTACTGCATTTTTTCTGTTTTAAAGTTGAGGAATCTGTGGTTAGTAGGTTTATAAAAGGCCTGGTAGAGTCTTTTACTCAAAGTTCCAGTCACTCAGTATTTACTCAATGGACTCAAAACAATTTTTCACCTGTGAGCACCAAAAGTCCAGGATATTAGATAATGCTTATCTTTACAAATACTCCCTATTAATAGGAAAGGTACTCTGTACTTATTTGGAATCATGATGTTGTCATTCATAAGCTTAGACAACACCACATAACCCCTTGTATATGTTGGCATTTGTCTTTGGTAAATTTTATTGTAACACTTGAATGCTTTAGGAAATAAAATATATAGTTTGACAAGTTTTTACCTTTTTCTGTGGCAAGACATTGTTGCATTCATTCTCTTCATGTTATCAGGTGAAACACCTAGATACAGCGCTGGCAATTTGTAAAGAGGAGCTGGAGTTGTATTTGAATCAGCTAGAAGAAAACAAAGAGAACTTTGAAAAGCAGATCACAAAGAAGTCTGAAGAGGTAAAAACATAATTGTTTAACCACTTTTCTTTATATTTTGTATCATATTGAGAGTGAACTGTTAGACAATCAAGCCTAATATCTGTAGATTTGTTTTACTTTAGTTTCATGTAAAGCTATTGATATAATTTTGTGATTCTGGGGTTTTTCTCCCATGGTTATTTGTATTTTCATATAGCATACTCCTGGCATCATAACACTTTATAATGATTCATTATGCATCTCCCAGTTATGAATAGATTGTTATTTTCGGGCTGGTCTGGTTCCAGGCAGGGCCAAGACTGATTTGAATATGTATGGGTCCAATTTGGAATATGTATGGGTCCAAACTGGGGTGGCGTGGGCCCAAATTGGGGTAGGTCCCATGCTCACTGCGATTCAAGCTAGCTTAGCTGATTTGCATAGGGCTGAGTCCATACTGGGGTGGCGTGGTGAGCAAAAACAATGGATTAAACCCAGATCTGTGACTAGGGGTGAATGTTTGCTTTGTTCAGCATTCTTTCCATCATCTGTTCTTTTTGCTTTTGTTGCCCTAAGTGGGAAAGGTATGCCCAGGAGTGGGTCACGTGCTCACTGTGCCACTGGATTCAAGCAGGCTTGCTTGAACACAGGCGATACCATGAAATCAGTCCCAGGATGCTTGTTTCCCGTCTAGGTAGGACCTGACCCAGCAGTTCGGGATGGACTGTCCCCATAGGAAGCAGGGTCAAGACTGATTTGCATAAGGCGGAGTTCAGACTGGGGTGGTGTGGTGAGCAAAAAAAACAATGGATTAAACCCAGATCTGTGGCTGGGGGTGAATATTTGCATGGTTCAGCATTCTGTCCATCATCTGTTCTTTTTGCAGATTATTTTTGACAATACTGCAAATAAAAATAAATATGGTCCAAAATGTCCACTACTTGTAGGAACTTTGTCCAGGATTAGATTTTAGGTGCGGCACGACAAAATGCACAAACAGCTGTCCTGTTGTACATTGTTCCAGTCTCTTCAAACACTCTCCCCACAATTGCAATTAGTTTCCAGCATCTTCTTCTGTCAGTCCCTGTTTCTCTTGATCAGAGATGATTAAAAACTGCACCATATTTTCCTTTGCACTCCAAGAGCCCTTATGCAGACCTTTAAGGAATGCTTTTTATTGTATTATTATAAAAATGGTAAATTGTTTTATTATTTTGTTTTTGTAATCTTGCATCCATAAACATAGATGGTCATTATGACCCTGGCAGTCTTCTCACCGCCAGGGTTAACGTGGCTGTATCACCACCAACAGTCTGGTGGTAATGAACGCCAAATTATGACAATGGCAGTAATCCCTCCCATAGACAGTCAATGTACCACACCAACTGCCAGCACGGTATGAACACCAAACTTGGCGGTAGCCACCTACAGGCAGGCTGAATACAAGGATCTGCCCACCATAGTATGACATAGCACACCGCCACGATTTCCGGGGCGGTAGCAACAACACCAAAAGCCTGGCGGAAACACATCACTGAAAAGGAGACACTCACCTCCAGGGACACACAGGAGTCCGCGTCCGCCATGGAACTTGAACTGCAAGTATTCCCGATGCTGTACCACACCATGGCCGTCCTGGAGTGACGACGATGGTGAGTACAGTCGCCTAGGACTTAAGAGTGGGAGAGAGGGGGGGAAGTGTCACAAACACTCACAACACACAACACACACCACACACCCAGTAACACATGCACAGGAATAAACAGAACCCCGGAGTAAATAAAAGCAGGACACATACTCCGTTCCAACCACTGTATTCCTTTTGTATGAATATCTAAAATGCAAAAACATGCACAACTGCAGAAATAAAGAAATGCAGGCCCAAAGGCCAGTCCAAAGTCACTAATGCCCACAGGGCAAAATCCAAGCCCCAACTTGACTTCTGACAACATCGGGACTCCACTGTTCAGGGGCATCATGTTGGAAATAGCCAGGCACCTCAGGGGGTAAGGGGTGGGGTGGGTGCCGGTTTGCAACTCATTGTGAGGGGGCTCCTAGCCCACTGGTTCTGGATGGGGCTTCCTGCCCACAAGATGAGGAGGAAGCTAGCTACCCACTGGTTCTGGAGGAACCTTCCTGCACAGAGGAGGAGGAGGATGAGGAGGGGGCTGGCTGCCCACAGGATGAGGAGGGGGCTGGCTGCCCACAGGATGAGGAGGGGGCTGGCTGCCCACAGGATGAGGAGGGGGCTGGCTGCCCACAGCATGAGGAGGGGGCCTCCTGCCCACTGGTTCTGGAGGGGGCCTCCTGCCCACAAGATGAGGAGGGGGCCGGGTGCCCACTGGTTCTGGAGGGTTGCTGGCTGCCCACTGGTTCTGGAGGGTTGCTGGCTGCCCACTGGTTCTGGAGGGTTGCTGGCTGCCCACTGGTTCTGGAGGGTTGCTGGCTGCCCACTGGTTCTGGAGGGTTGCTGGCTGCCCACTGGTTCTGGAGGGTTGCTGGCTGCCCACTGGTTCTGGAGGGTTGCTGGCTGCCCACTGGTTCTGGAGGGGGCTTCCTGCCCACTGGTTCTGGAGGGGGCTGGCTGCCCACTGGTTCTGGAGGGGGCTGGCTGCCCACTGGTTCTGGAGGGGGCTGGCCGCCCACAGGATGCGGAGGGGCTGGCTGGCTGCCCACAGGATGAGGAGGGGGCTGGCTGGCTGCCCACAGGATGAGGAGGGGGCTGGCTGTCCACTAGTTCCGGATGCTTCTCCTTGGCCTCTAGTTCTGGATGCTGCTCCTTGGCCTCTGGTTCTGGATGCTGCTCCTTGGCCTCTGGTTCCGGATGCTGCTCCTTGGCCTCTGGTTCCGGATGCTGCTCCTTGGCCTCTGGTTCCGGATGCTGCTCCTTGGCCTCTGGTTCCGGATGCTGCTCCTTGGCCTCTAGTTCCGGATGCTGCTCCTTGGCCTCTGGTTCCGGATGCTGCTCCCTGGCCACTATATTGTGGGCCTCTTGATCCAAGGATTACTGTGGGGCCTCCTTGTCCAGGGATTTCTGGGGCTCAACCTTGTCTGGGGATATCTGTGGGGCCTCCTTGTCCAGGGATTGCTGGGGCTCTACCTTGTATAGGGATATCTGTCGGGCCTCCTTCTCCAGGGATTTCTGGGGCTCTTCCTTGTCCAAGGGATTCCTGTGGGGCCTCCTTCTCCAGAGATTTCTAGGGCTCCTCCTTGGCCTTTGATGTCTGGGGCTCTTCCTTGGCCTTTGATGTCTGGGGCTCTTCCTTAGCCTTTGATGTCTGGGGCTCTTCCTTAGCCTTTGATGTCTGGGGCTCTTCCTTGGCCTTTGATGTCTGGGGCTCTTCCTTGGCCTTGGATGTCTGGGGCTCTTCCTTGGCCTTGGATGTCTGGGGCTCCTCCTTGGCCTTGGATGTCTGGGGCTCCTCCTTGGCCTTGGATGTCTAGGGCTCCTCCTTGCCCTTGGATGTCGAGGGGGCCTCCTTGGCCTTAGATTTCTTGGGCTCCTCCTTGGCCTTGAATGTCTGGGGGGGCCTCCTTGGCCTTTGATTTCTTGGGCTCCACCTTGGCCTGGGATGTCTGGGGGGCCTCCTTGGCCTTTGATTTCTGGGGGGCCTCCTTGGCCTTGGATGTCTGGGGCTCCTCCTTGCCCCTTGATTTTTGGGGGGCCTCCTTGGGCAGGAACTTCGTTGGGGCCTCCTTGGTCCTGGGTTTTGTAGGTGGTCCAATGGACTTGCCAGTCTGTTTGAGAGAGGGGCGGCACCTTAGCCCTCCGTTTGGGGGGGTGGGGAGTGTCCATGTTGCGTGGGTCCGGCCTAACACTCGTATGCCCCAAACTGCCAGCTGGAGACTTTGGGGGTGGAGCTGTGTCGGACTGGGTGCTTGAGGTACTGGCCTGGTGTGGTTGAGCCTTCCTTTTACTGGCAGGACAGGGGGGGAGGGGTAGGGAAGAGGTCAAGGCGGGAAAGCTTCTTAGGGACAATGAGATGGAATGTGGGAGGAGGGATGGAGTGGATGTAGAGGGAGTGGTTGTAGGAGGAGGAGGAGGAGATGCGCTGGACTTGGGTGCAGGTGCATGGACAGTGTGTGTGTGTGTGAGGTGGATGGCTGTTGGGGGTCTGAGTGCCAAGTGTGTGTGTGTTACTGGAAGGGGGCAGACAGGGTGGGGAGGACAAACCTGACGTGTGAATGGATGTTGTGGTGGTGTCTGCAAGTGTGATGGGTGTGCTGCATGTGGTGGTGACTGTGCATGTGGTGTGTGGGGTGCATGTCGGCAGGTCTGCTGTTGTGGTGACTGTGGGCAAGGCTGTGCAGGTGGCAGGATCTGGGAATGTTGATGCAGTGCATGCAGGTGTGAGTGAAGATGTGACTGTAAAGGAGGAGGAGGAGACAGTGGAGGCAGTGAATGATGTAATGTGTGCATCTGGGTGTTGGCTGTGTGAGTACTTGTGGATTGAAGTGTGCTGCCTGTGTTTGTCTGTGCAAGTCGTGTGTGTTGTTTTGGGTGCATGCTTGTCAGAATGTGTGCGTGGGATGGGTTGGGGATAAGGAGACTGGGTATTGGTAGTAGGAGGGGGTGGATGAAACAGGGACACTGGCTGCCGTCATTGAAGAGGCCGGAGCCTGAAACGATCTCTGTAGGGCCGCCAGCCCACAGTGGATGCCCTCCAGGAAGGCATTGCATTGCTGCATCTGGGATGCCAGCCCTTGGATGGCATTCACAGTGGTTGACTGCCCTACAGAGAGAGATCTCAGGAGGTCAATAGCCTCCTCACTGAGGGCAGCAGGGCTGACTGGGGCAGGGGCTGAGGTGCCTTGGGTGAAGGAGTTGCCCACCCTCCTGGGTGAGCGGGCATGGGCAACTCGGGGGCTACTGGGAGGGCGGTGCTGGTTCGGGGGTGGCAGTAGAACCTGTAGCTGGGGTGGTCCCAGAGGGGTCCGCCGCCACCAGGGAGCTCCCATCGGAAGATGATGCAGAGTCATTGGTGTCACATCCTGTCCCCGCCGTGGTGCTCCCCTCGCCCTCTGTCCCACTGGTCCCCTCAGCGTCGGTGGGCTCTGCCTCCTGGGTCCTGTGGGCTGCAGCTTCCTCACTCGTCATTGCCCCTGCTCCTTCACCAAATGATGCTAATGCACATATGTACAGGATGACAAAAGGAGCGGGGGAGAGAAAGGGAGCACAGGGTCAATCTCAGCACCAACAGCACAGATGGCAGACACATCACTGTCACACACTGAGACTGAGAATGGGCAGTATTAATCCACTCTGGATACCATTGGCTATGTACCACAGCAGGTAAGAGCCAAACACTGCCAGCCACACACCAACTGGGACCAGCTAAGCCCTGCCTGACATGGCACGTCTCATACCTAGCTATATAATACATGCTTTCAACCCTAATATCCTGAGCTGGACCACGCAGCAATATCTGAACTCGCATATTGGGGCATCCACTGACTAGTACCCTGAACCCAAATCCCATGCCAGGCAACAGAGATGGTTGACATACACACTGTACTCACCCCCTTGTGGCTGCTGTGATGACCTCAAGAAACCCATCCAGCTCTGGGTAGGCCATCACCAGTATGTGGGCCATCACAGGGGGGTCAGGTTCCGTCGGGCACCCCTTCCTCGTTGGGAGGCCATCCCCAGCTGGGCCTCCACGGTCTTCCGGGCCGAGCGTCTCAGGTCCTCCTATGGTTTCCTGCAGTGGGTGCTTCGCCTGCTATAGACCCCCAGGGTCCGCATGTCCTTAGCACACCACAATCCCTTCTTCTGATGGGCGCTGACCTGCAGAAGAAACACAGAAGGCGGGACACCATGAACCTGACAATCCAGCCTGTCACACATATGGCCCACAAAAAGCACTTCCCCTCATCAGGCACACACATGACCCGTACCCCTGCATTGACGCTGCCACCAGCCATTCCCCCCCCCCGACCTGACACTGCCAGTACACACACATCTCCATGCAGTCATGTCGCCATGGTGTACTCACCTGTTTGTCTGAAGGCACATAGAACTGCCCATACTGGGGTAGGACCCCGTCCACAAGGCACTCCAACTCCTCTGACGTGAAGGCTGGGGCCCTTTCCCCTGTAGCACGAGCCATGGGAGGTTCCAGACACAGGTCACAGTAGCACACGCAGTGGAGATGTCGTTCTCTGGAAAGCCAGGAATCAAGTGAAGTGTTAGAAAGGAAATGGCAGTCACATCCGCGGCGGTGCACACTGTCACCGCCGGCTTTGCTCATCATTCGTTCCCGTACTCCATGAAGAGCCATGTTAGCCAATGAGGAATTGCACAGCGGTGCGGACCGCCTTCCGCCATGATGCCAGCACGAGCAGTGTGAGGTCATTTCCGCCTTTCCCTGAATACAGGACAGACGGGTGCCATTTACTACTGCTGGTACACATGTACAGATTAATAAGTGAGTCATTGTAGTCGAATGTACACAGTTCCAGTGTCCATCATACAAACATGCTCTGTGCACACTGCTGCAGTGTGTTCATGGTTCCTGTTGACATTCCTTTTCTACAATTGGGTCCCTTAGGTACCAACCACTGCAGAGGAATAGGAGGAGGCAAACACTCATGTACAGACCCCTTGTGGACTTGGCTACACTAGAGGACCGGCACATCATACTTACCTATCGTCTGGACAGGGCCACAATCACAGAGCTGTATATACAATTGGAGCCTGATCTGCTACCTGCTATCCGTAGCACCACAGCAATCCCCCCTCTTGTGCAGGTACTCCAGTGCTCCATTTCCTGGATACAGGCTCCTTTCTGGTGACAGTGGGCTTGGCTGCAGGGATGTCACAGTCAATGTTCTCTATTGTGCTTGCAGGGGTTTTGTCTGCCTTGCTCAAATACATGTGCAGCTACATTGCATTCCCCTAGGTAGAGGACTTACCCACTGTGAAGGCTGGATTCTGTGCAATGGGACGTATACCACATGTAATTGAGGCCATCAACGGGACCCATATTGCCTTTAGCCCCCCCCCTCCCCCCCCCCCCCAACCGGGCCAATGAACAAGAGTACAAGAATCAGAAGAGTTTCCACTCACTCAATGTCCAGATGGTGTGCCTGGCTGACCAGTACGTCTCCCACGTCACTGCCAAGTATCCAAGGTCTGTGCATGATGCCTTTGTTCTGAGGAATAGCAGTGTCCCACAGCTGATGGCACAACTATAGAGGCACGGAGTGTTGCTTATAGGTGAGCCTGAGCCCCCACCCAATGTATGTCAGTGTATGCCTTCAGGAGTCATACCCCCTGCCAATTTGCAAGGCTAATGTGTGTCCCTCACTTCTTGCAGGTGATTCCGGCTACCCAAACCTGTCGTGGCTCATGACCCCTGTTAGGAATCCGAGAACAGGGGCTGAAAATAGGTATAATGATGCCTATTGGTGTACTAGGAGGATTGTCGAAAGGACCTTCGGTCTCCTGAAGGCTAGGTTCAGGTGCCTCCATCTGACAGGTGGATACCTATGCTACTCCCCTGAGAAGGTCTGCAGAATCGTTGTTGTGTGCTGCATGTTGCACAATTTGGCCCTCAGACGGCATGTACCCTATCTGCAGGAGAAGGGGGGTGACAATGCAGCTGTGGCAGCAGTGGACACTGAGGACAGTGAGGAGGAGGAAGAGGAGGAGGATGTGGACAACAGGTCACATTTGATCCAGCAGTACTTCCAATGACACTCGGGTAAGACTGTTGAACTAAGGAAGACTACATTTTAGTGTTGTACTGTGTGCATCCCACCTGACTGTCACCTATATCTTCCCTTATTGCAGATACTGGTGTTGTTCCAACAGTGTACTGCTGTGATGTGTACAGACTGCTGAGACACATTTGTTGGATGGGTCAATGTGTTATTGGACATTTACACAGGATCATGCAGTTCATTACAGTTTGTTACATTGTACATTACCTGTAGATAATGCACTATTACAAAAGTTGTGTCCAAGGGGGTTTATTTTAAATAGTTCCAGAATGGGAAATGCAATAGAGTGGGGTGATGGCTGGCAATAGTCCAGGGTATTGGTCCAGTCTGTTTGTAGCACAGGTCCAGTGTCCAAGGGGCCATAGGAAGGGGAGGAATAGCAGTTCAAAGTGGACAAGGTGACACAGTGGAACACAAGGGGGACATTCAGGAGGGTCTAATTTCCTGGCGGTGGTCCTGGTCTTGGCAAGTGTCTCTGGTGTCTGTCCGGGTCACAGGGAAAGTTTGTGGGGTGGTTCACCTTCTGCAGGGGAAGGGGTGCTGGTGGCCTGTGGGTCCTGTGGCAGGGCCTCCTGTCCACTAGCTGCAGCAGATGTGGAGGGCTGGTTAGTTGACTGGATAGTGAAAGGGGCCCGCTGGTGTGATGTGTACTCCCTCATGATTTTGGCCATATGACCCAGCACCCCTGCTATGGAGACCATGGTGGTGTTGAGAGCCTGCAATTCTTTCCTGATCTCCTGGTGGTGTTCCTCCTGCAGCCGCTGGTTCTCCTGCATGATGTCTATCACCTGACCCATCTTGTCCTGGGATTGTTGGTAAGCCCCCAGGACATTGGTGAACGCCTCCTGGACAGTAGGTTCCCTGGGCCTGTCCTCCCCCTGGCGCACAGCTCTCCTCCGAGTGTCCCTGTGCCTGTGTCCCCTGAATAGTGTGCCCACTGAGACTGACCCCAAGTCCCTCATTGTCTTGCCTGTGAGATGTGGACTGGTGTCCCTGTACAGGGGGGCACACTGCTGATTGACGTGTACTGGGGACAGAGGTCTGGGGATGTTGGGTGGCTGCTGTGGTGTTGGATACTGAGGAGGGGGAGGCTCTGTGGTGGACTGGCGGTGGGCTGGGGTATCCAACTGACCAGTGGTTCCTGATGGGCCAGGGAGTTCATCCAGATCTCCAGAGTTGCTGTCATCACTGGCAGCATCTTCTGCTGGGGGACTGGGTAGCCGTGGCACCTCCTCGACGCTGGCAGTGGCTGGGCACCTGTGGGGATGTAAGTGGTGTATTATGCTACATGTCTGTGAAATATTCCTCATCCCTAGCTTTCCCTATATCATTGCCGTAGCCCTGCCACCTTTGTGTATGGTGTTGTATTGTTTGGTTGGTTCTCCATGCTGTGCATGCATTGGTGGTGGGTGTACATGCAGGGCTTGAAGGGATGTGCATGCAGTGGGTATGGCATGCAGGGCTTGGCATTTGGGTTAGTTAATTGTGGCGGTGCACTGTGCGGGATGGAGTAGAGTGATGTGTTTCAGGATAGGGGTGGTGGGTGGTGGGGGCATGCAGATATGGGGGGGATAGGTAGTAAGATTGACTCAACAGTGTCCAGTCCTCCAGCAACTCCAGTGAGTCCCTCAGGATGCAGGATTGTCAATACTTGCTCCTCCCATGCTGTCAGCTGTGGGGGAGGAGGTGGGGGTCCACCGCCAGTCCTCTGGATGGTGAGCTGGTGCCTTGCTGCAATGGAACGTACCTTCCCCGTAGGTCGTTCCACCTCTTCCTGATGTTGTCCCTTGTTCGTGGATGCTGTCCCACGGCGTTCACCCAGTCCACGATCCTCCGCCATAGCTCCATCTTCCTGGCAATGGAGATCCGCTGGACCTGTTCTCCAAACAGCTGTGCCTATACCCTGACTATTTCCTCAACCATGACCTGCAACTCTTCATAAGTGAAACGGGGTGCCTTTGTGTGGACATGGGTGTTGTATGGTGTGTGTGTTGTGCAGAGGGTGTAGAGTAATGTGGTGGGGCTTGGGGTGTGTGGTGCGTGACGGATAAGTGGGTGGTTGTGATGTGTGTGTGAAGTTGTCTCTGTAATTTGCATGGCTAGCTTATTGCATTCTTTTCGTGTTAGCGATTGATTGTAGGTGATGGGGGGGGGGTTTATAGTGCTGTTAGCGGGTGTGTGTGGTGGGTGTATTTTTGTCAAGTGTGGGTTTTTGTTCTGGCCAATGTTGTCTTGTTTTGTCTTTGGGTAGCCTTAGCTGCCGCCGCGGTGTTCACCGCCAATGGTTTACTGTCGTTGAATGTCTGCTGTGGTCGGTCATTATTTGGAGGGCATAGTGTTGGTGGCGTAACGGTATGGGTGGTAGGACTGACAGTTTATCATGTTCAGTGGGTCTAGTGGATTTGTGGTTGTGGCTGTTTTCTGTCAGTTTTGGATGTATATGTCATAATGGGGCAGACGCATGTCCGCCTCTGCAGCGGTATGTTGGCGGCAGCCAGCGCGGCGGTATTCAGTTTTTACCGCCAATGTCATAATGAGGGCCTTAATTAGGTTGTAGCATGATATCATGTTATTACAGATCCTAATGGAACGGGAGCAGCACAAAAGTGAAGCACATAGTGTCAGGTTTTCTTAGTAGCAGTTTTTGAGGTCAAGGTGAGCACGCAGGGACAACCACGGGAGAACAGCTACATTGCATTGATATGTGATAAGGGTAGGTTACCAACTCATTATAGGATAGGGTCCATCTCTACTCCAGACCATTAAGGTAGTGATACCACACAGGAGGAGTCACATCCATTACCCTCTGCACGCCAAATATCCGGTTGCATCTTGTTCTTAAGGTAGTCTTTATCTTGCCAACTCATGCCCATTATGCATGAAAGTAACTGAACGCATTTCTTTTAGCAACTAGTAGTAGCAGTTTGGAAACTTGTATAGGCACCAGTATTCTGAATGAGCAATGATGCAGGGTATTCAAACCTATAGATTCTTTTCCTAAGAATGTCTATTTTAAATTGATTCAAATTTCATTTTGTTTTTCTAAATAAACTGCATTAAAATTAATATGTATACTTCATACCTTAACAATTTTCTAAAATCTTAATTAAGAAAATAATAAACGTGAATTACATGCTTGCGAAGCTGGCGTGAATGTTTATTCTTTTGGTTAAATGTTAATAAAGTTGATAATATTATTGCTGATATGTATGTAGCTGAAAAGGATTTGATCATATTTCTGTAATTGTGGGAGAAATGACTGTCATAAGTTCTTGCTTTTTTGGGGATGGAGTTTTTCCGGGATGCCCTTATGGTGTATACATGTGACTTTTAAATTGGCATACCCCCCAATAGTACATATTTTTTCTTTGTGGTAGGGGATCTAGGGAGGAGTTTCTTGTCCCTTACGGGTATCGCCAGACTCTAGAATAGGGTGGCCCGCTGCGTTCTTCTGAAGTGACTCATTGATATACATACGACTTCATATGGGAGGTTATGTGATGACATACATGCTTTGGAAGTACCTGGAAAGATTTCCCTAGCCGCTCCCCGGTCCTTCTTAGGATCAGGTTTTTAAGCAGTGCTAAGAGAGGGGCTACGGGTAGGTCTTACTGTCCCAACTACTCCCTACCCAACCAGCCTTATCCACTTTTTTGGAAGGTTGTGAGAAAGGGAGCTGGGGGAGGGTGCAAGGGGCACCCAAGCTCCTACCATCCTTCCTTTCACTGCTCCGCCCACATCACAAACAGAAGAAGTGACCCGGAGGTGGGGCATTGAAAGGAAGGACTAGGATTTCTCATAGTCCCTCCGTTTTCCTCCCCTTCCTGCTCCAGCATCCAGGTTCATTAGTCATAGTTCCTTCATCTCAGTGCTTCTCTGTCCAGGAAAATCACCGCAACAGCAATGAGATGTGTATCTGTGCCGCATCAATGAACCAGCTGTTTGACTTTTTTTTAAAACCCTAAAAAATTCAAAAGGTGTCTGGCTCTTTGATGGAGCACATAATTGTGTGTCTGTGCCCCAGAAAGGAGCCAGATGCTGCTTTGATATTTTTTTATTATACTGAGCAAACTCCAAACAGTATTTGGCTCTTCGTTGGGACAAACGATGTATTGACCATGAAACATTGATAATGAAATAATCTAATAAATAGAAATTGGAATGAAGGAAAATAATGTATTTTTAAATAAATGATCCCAAGAATCTGAATTCTGGATTACCATAAAGCCTGGTAAATCCGATGAAGATTGTACGAAAAGTGTTTGTGTGGATACTTACAATGCGAACCCAATAATGTACGGAAACTCAATAAATTGCAAAGGCCCTACCATCCTTTATTCCAAATTTAAATGGTAGCCCACAAGTTTATAAAGCCCTGTTGCTCAGCCCAGGAAAGCACAAGAAAATACCGGCCCTGGAAAGAGCAAGGAAGAATCTTGGAGTTAGCTTGATTTTTGAGATGTCTGTAGCCGTGTTATTTGGGACTGACGTCAGACAGTAAGTAAAGAAACTTGCCAAGTCCCGACATTTCTGAAAATTAAGAAATACTGCAGTCATGAGTGCTTAGCTTGAGTGGATGCTTTCACTCTCTTACTCGGAATGCTTTGCAAATGTCACGCTTTGGTCAAAAAACAGAAATCCTTCAAATTTCTGTGACCTATTTCTAGAATTCGTGTTGAACATCAAAAGTACTACCACCCAGCATTCCTTCATTTTTTGGCTGATCGAAACAGTATCTCCCATGAATGTGTTAGTGGGTCTGTCGTAATGTACAGTCAGTTCTGTATCCATGCGAAGTCAATGTGGCGTTCTGGCCTGTTCCAGGTCCATGCAATAAGCCCAGTCTATTATTTAAGGTACAGTTTTTATCGGGAGAAGGGCGTGTATATATGTATATATATATATATATATATATATATATTAAACACATTTTGAGTTTGAAGTTTAGATGAGCTACTCGGCCAACATGGCCTTGATCTAGTTAGAATAATGAAATTATAAACAAAAAAGCAATATCAACAAAATATTTCTGCCTGTCAGATCTATCCCCACCCTCCACCCTCGTATCTACTGCCATACATAAATGTAGCCTGGGTATCCTATTGTTCCTCCCACCCCGGTTCAATCTACCCCCGTCCCCGAAATGCCCGGACTTCATCATCAATCATGTGGTGTAAGGGACGGACTGGTTCCAGTTCTGTACTCTTGTAAACCGTCCAGCTCTTCCATATTTTGGGGTATTTTTGAGGGCAACCCCTCGCCTCATATACTGCAATCTCTAAGCCCCACAATGGTCCATACCTCTCTTCCACACTGCCGGGGTGGGGGAGGGTTCTCTGCCTTCCACTCTTTAGCTGTATCTCGTCTGGCTAAGGTCAATCCTAGGTAAAGCAGGGACAATTTATATCTATCTCAACCCAGGTTATTTGTAAGGTGTAGGAGGGCAAGTCTTGGGTCCCTTGGGGTCTGACACGACAGAACCCCACCCAGGCAAGTTGTCACCCCCTTCCAGAATCTATCTAACTCACACAGGTCCATACTGTGTAGAGGAATTTGCCCTCTACCATACCACAACGAAGACAGGCTGGAGAGGCAATTGCTTCCATGCGCAAAAGTCGATGGCGAGTACGGTAGATCTTATATAAGTATTTGAATTGGATTAGCTGGAGTGGGGCTGCGATGGCCATCTCTTGTGGTGTCCCCAGAATCTCTGTCCAATCTTCATTTTCCAGTTCCCCAACATCAGCCTTCCACGCCACGCAAAGGGCACCAAATATGTCTGGTTGGTTGGATATTAGTGTTTGACAGATTTTCACCACTTTATGGTCACCTAGGTCTCCCATAATAGGTTTTCCCTCCAAGGGATTTAAGTTTTGAAACCCAGTCAAGGCGGATATATACATATGGGATCTGTGGTGGAACTGGAGGTATCTGTGGAATTGACTTTGATGGAGTTGATATCCTGCCTGTAGGGATTGGAAGGATTTGAGGACCGTACCTTGCGTTACATCACCCAGGGTAGATATCCCATCTGCTCTGTCAGTTTGCCCCACCATTTCAGCCGCTTCAGTGATGAATGTCACAAGTTTAGCACTACTCTCGTTGTCGAGGGAAGGCCACCCTCCCCCCAACCCCACCATACAAAAATGCGATTGATGGGGTGGTTCCCATTGACCATTTGTACACTGCATACGCCGTATCACCCAAGTGCATGAATATTTGATGGCAGGACTTTTGTAGTTTGCCTGTAGATCTGGAGTGTTGTGTCACAGAAAAGTGAAGAAATGGGGATTTTGTTTTTTTTAATCCATCCTTTGACTTTTGCAGGGCACTCGAGTTAATCAGATGTCCTGAAATGTGAGGAATATGTTCTAGTATGAGAGAGATGGTGCTGGATTACCATATTTTGGAAAATAATTGGCTACAAATCTGACAAATGTTTTGTTCAACACATTATTTTAACCTGGCTAGCAGTACTAGGGAAGCAAAAGAAGCCTTAATATGTTTGGATGTTGAACATATACGATTGAGGTATTGTTCAGATTTTTATTTTACTATGAATTTAATGCCCAAGTAAGTGAGTGTGCTCTCCTCATTTGATTTACTATTCAAATGTTTTGTTGACTGCTTTCAAAATTGAAATGACATTGGTTTTGCTCCAGTTTATACTGTGGCCGACCATTTTTTGATTTTGAAGTGACAAGTAACGCTTCTGCTGAAACCCACGGTACACCAACACCCAGACTTCACCTCAAATTGTACATGCACAGGCTCCCAGCCTGCCCTGCGGCCATTTGTGACGCTGCTCAAAGCTCCCCCACTCCCCGAATTTTACATCTAATGAACATTTTCCGTTTGGAGCATGTGTTGCTGTAGAACGAATGTTATGCAGTGACAGATTAGCAAAACCCACAGCCCTGTGGTGGCTTGGGAACAGAAGTGGAGGACATTTGGAACCGCATTTCAAGTGCCGGGGCGGCTCCTCCGCTATAGCGTGTGTGTGGATAGAAGTCCAAGTAGCAGCATTAAAAATGAAATCTTGTGCAACATAATCAGGAACACCTTTGTTGCTGCTTTTTTTTGTGTGTAATGTCCTCAAGGTGTGTCATGTAGTGTGTGTTCAGCTTCGGCATAACCAAACTGAATGAGTCTAAATAGACACATTTCCAAGCTACGTTTAATTTGGGTTTTGAAGGTGTGGTTGTTCAAATGCGATTAAACGTTTATTTTTCCTGATGAACCGAATATCTTGCATGATAACTATTGTACATCTATAATGAGTATTGCTGCTTTATTTTGCTAGTAACTGTGATTGTGGGGGAGGGGGAGCAATGACATAAATGTTTTGCATGAAATTAATATAAAACTTTTAGCAGAAAGTGAGGATGTGTTTGCAAAGCAACTATGTGTACCTGCATGAAGGGTTCCTCAACTAAAAAAGCCTGACATGCACTAACTCCTTTATAGGTGATAGTTGTAAGGGAAAATTATCTTCTAAGAGAGGAATTGCAGTGGACATAAATGGAGTGGCTCAAAGTGTTCCACCAGAAGCTTAGCGATGACAATATTGAGTTTGCAGGGAAAGGATACGGGATCCTAGCAGTGACTAACCTTTTAAGACCTTCCATAAAGGTCTTAATGACAGAGACTTTAAAAGTAGATATTTCTAATTTGCAGCTATCGTATCTAAGTGTAGGCTAGTCCTGTCTTCTTCAGGTGTAGCAAATACCAGACCACCTGTTAGACTGTGGTCGTTAAGGGCACACTGTTGTTCTTGGTACAGTAAATTACAAAACTTTTCCATTTAGCCACATTGTCAGGAGCAGCTCACGGTGCCAAAGAAGGGCAGGGAGGCACCTGCGCGAGTGGGGTGGGGGGATTAATAAAAATAAAAAAAACGTACCTGAATGGTTGCGCCCGCCGCTATCACCACCGCGCTGCTCCTCTCCTGCGCAGACAGGCTGCAGGCACAGGCTCCCAGGCTGCCCTGCGACCAGTCGTGACGCTGCTTAAAGTTCAGGCCCAGCCAGGGCGCTTACAGACAGACTGGCAAAACAGTGCCGGGCTGGAGAGAGCCTACTGCTCATGTGTGTTTGGCCAGCCGGAGACAGCTGGCCAAACATACATGTGCAGTGAGGGGGGAGTGCTGTGCACTCCCTCTCACTGCTAGTCACAGTCTGTGGTCCCGCCCCTGTTACCAAAAAACGATAATAAACATAGTTTATTATCGTTTTTTGGTGAAAGGTTTGCAGCTGCTAGTGGAGGGGCGACGCTTCTCTGCCCTAGCCTAGGAGCCACGCCTGCACATTGTATGCATTTGTTGTAGGTTTCCTAGTAGCAGCTATCCAAACTCTAAGACCTCCAGTACAAAATTGCAAGATTGAGCGACTTGAGGTTAAGATGCAGTAAGCGACTGTCATGCTAATAGTGCAAGTCTGGACGGAGCTGCAGTTTTGGTGTGGGTGAACAGATATCTCTAATGGTAGAGAATGCCACTGTAATGGCAGACCCACGGGCAATGAGAGTTATCATAATTGGCACCTGCTACATTTTCCACACTATGTAACACACTAGTGGCAGCGGTAAGAAGCATACCCTTGACCAGCTTATCGATAGAGAATTGCCCAAGGACAGTGGATGTGAATATATGGAGGTAAAGTTTTGGCATTTTGCCTTTTATGGACCGGCATACAGATCCACCGTTGAAGTTCCCCAGAGGCAGAAATATTGGTTGAGAATTTTGGAGTTGATTTCCTATTTATGTGTTTCTTGAAGAGTTGTGTTGAGTAAACGGGCACAGTCATTGTCCACCCCTAGGAGACACTGTGCCAGGATGTGTATATGGTGACAGAACTCACAGTGCCAAATGGCTCGGGCTACCGTGGACAATGTAGCATGTGTGTGCCCCCCTGTTCTGGGTGTAATACATGGTGGTCATATTGTATTCACAATTTAGGAGCACTTTGTTGGAGAGACTGGTTTGAAAGGCTCAAAGAGGTAGCTGTATTGCCGTGCAGTCCAACACACTAATGTTGAGGAAAGGTGTTCCTGCAGTGAACACTGACCCCTACTGGTGAGACTACATGTGTGAGCTCCCAAACCTTTGACACACGCTCCTGTGTTGATTGTCACCAGCGGTTGTAAGCCGATAAGCGATCTGCTCAGTAACACTTTTTTATTCCACCCTTCCCCGCTTGTGCTGAACACTGGGCTCCAGCGCAAGATTCTCCAAGTCGCTTGTGACCATTGTCTTTAATGACATGTCTGTAAAGGACGCATGTGTAACCTCGTTTTCAGTACTGCAGCAGTACATGACATACAGAATACTTGTGTTGATCTGCCAGCAGGCCTTGTGTACTGTGTCGAAGGCACACCTGATGTTGGTGTTTTAGATTACCTTGCATTCCTCCACTATCGCCTTAGCTCTCTTTTTGTATACATCACAGAAAGTTTGCATTATGTTTTCCTTCTCCTTCCATTCCTGCCGATCGTTTTGTGGTAGGAATCCTATAATTCACAGTGTGCCTCTGCATTGCTGCCTCTATTGCTACGCGCTTCCCAGCTGCATTAATCTTCCTGCTTTCTTGGTATGGAGGTGAAGTGTCCCTTATTTAGTGTTGTTTTTCCTGTGTGTGTCGACCCCCAGCAAATCCGGACGGACTTGCATGTGACTCAACAATAGGTCTTGAGGTGTGGCGCTACGTTTCTTTTTTACTTTTGGAGTAACTACCTTTGTCACGGATACTAAAGCCCGTCTCCGAGCACTTAAGCATTGTTTTGAGCATTAGCAAACCTGGGTGCACGTGTATCAGTGTTTGACAGTCTGTATGAGCAAATCGTCGTTCTCCCCCACTTACATGGAAACGTTTATGTGAGCTGCTGCCCTCACTATAACTATGGGGTACGCACAGGTGTTTGAGGTGGAGAAGCCTTTACAGGGCATCATTCAAAGAGGAGTCATCCTGAACCTCCACCCTGGGATCATGCAGGTGTCGTCTTGCTGTTCTGTTGGTTCTGGATCCTCATTTGAAGGCCGTGGATCTTCTTAGCGGTCCTCATCTGATCTCAACATGTATAGAGTGTGTTGGGGTTGTTTGTGGGAGTGAAGTTGGAAGAACGGTGTCAGTTGTCCATCTTTTTTGGGTTAGGGAAAGCCCTAATTTCCTCAGAAGTGGCCTCTTCATATGTGAGCCAACGCTTCTTACGAAGGGGCCAGGTGGGTTGAGGTAGCCACGCAACAATATGTCCTGTGTTAGGGTTGATGTAAATTGTCCTCTTCCTAACATCCAGCTGTGCTGCCTCACCTAACTCGTCTTGTTGCTGTTCCGATGTGCTGGGCACTCATGACTATAATCTTCAATCCCGACTTGGCCACTGAAAGCAGATCAGAATCTTCTCAGCTACAATGCTGCTGACATCTGCTTGGAGACTCCTGCGGTGCAGATAGTGGCTTTTGTTAATGGCAAATGGTTTCGACATCAGTGGGTGATACCAGATGTTGAGGTTTAATGAGACGAGGTCCTTGGTTCACTGTTTGGGCTCTCTCGGGGCCTTTCCTTGGAGCCAAGACTCCTTTTGAGGTTGTTCCCCTGTAACTAGATCCTCGCTTTGTGGAGAGGAGCTTGTCTTTTTAGCGGTTGCTATGTTGCGACCTGTCTCTGGTGTCGGGCCTGAAACCCAGTGTGTGCTCTTAGTGCTTTGTGCGGGTTCCTCTGGGGTTCCTATAGATACTTCATCTCTGCAGGCTGAGTTTTTAAGGGGCACGGACATTGTCTTTGCTTCTCTTGGGCTTCCGAGGTACAGAAGGGCCCCAACGCATCGTCACCGGACTCAAATGCTTGAACGTCCTGTGTGATTGCTCCGGAGTGGGACTCGGTAGAGTCCTCGCACTGCATAACTCCTTAGTGCTGCCTCCTTTTCAATGAGTTTTCTGGAACTTTCTTTGTGGTCCCTTGAAACCGAGGTTACGGTACCAATGCAGGTCCATGCACGGAAACTTGCTATTGCAAGATCGGCAGTCGGAGTACTTACATATCCTCTCCCCAGACAATGCATCCTGATACGGTCAGGACTCTTCTGTTTGAGCAATCCTAACGCGGTTAGTGTCCCTCAGATTCAATGGAGCTGTCCTGGAAGTCCTCGGTTTTCTGCTCGTCCCACTTCGAAAGTTTCCTTCGATTTGCAGCAGGAACTGAGCACCAGAAACATAATGGTGGACACAAATGATATGAGGTGGAATGTTTGTCCTGGTGTGTTGTAGGCTTCTGGAGAAATCTCACAAGTCGCCTCAAAATCGAAACTCATTTGAACAAAAATAACTTGTGTCCTGCGCGCAACGCTAGATGGCAGGAGTGTGCTTAGCATGTGATCTATAACAACACATGCTGGAAACTCCTTTTTCTCTCTTACCGCTAGTTTCGGTGGTTCTTTGGCCATGTCATATAGTGCTGTTGAAAGGAAACATACCTGTTTTGATTCTCCTCTAAGCTCTTAAAAGGTCTGCATCCCTGTTATAAAATTTAGAAACAAAGGGCCAGATGTACCAAAGGATTTTACCCATTCTGTGTCTATGGGAAAATGCTTTAGTACATATGGCCAAAAGTGCGTTCTCATAAAGTCCTTATTTAGGAAGGTTGCATTCCAGTGCTCACATTGGAAAGTCTTAAACAAATGAATATGACTTAGTTTCTTAAGGAACGCTTGCAATAACTTGATTCCTTCTAGTGAACGTTGTTTGATACTCGATACTTACATTCATTAATGCATTCTTATTACAGGTTAAACGATTGCAGAAAGAGTTGAAACTTAAATCTCAAAGCCTTCAAGATACCTCTGAGCAGAATGTTTGCTTGCAGCAGTCACTTCAGCAGCAACAGCAGATGTTACAGAAGGGGGAGTTGCGGATTGGTGAACTGGAAGACAGCCAATCGGAACTTGAAGAACAGGTAGGATGTACGACGTTAAAGGCTATGTATTGCCTCAGTCTGGTAACATGTTGTCTAAAGGTGGTACCTGTCTTCACTACTACTTCTCTGGAGATTAAAGGAATTTACGTTTGTCAGGGTGGACATTTTTACATTCTAGATGGGAAAATGCACTTTTAAAATAAATTGTATTTAATTTGCATCACAAACATAACAAAGTAAAGGGGCACTATAGCCATGGGAACTAACATGTATATAAATAACACATTCGAATAATGCATTTAATATCCATTATACTTAAACTGTGCCCGTGTCCACGGGTCACAGTCAAGTTCAGTAAAGAAATTATAAAATGCTTTTTTAATTTTTTTTTTTACCAAACGTTATTTTTGTTTTGCGGTAAGTACAGCTGTGCATATGACAAATTCTCTCAACCTGTATAGCAGTACAAGAGGCGCATCATTGAACGGTATCTGACATCAAAAAGAGACCAAAGTAGTAACAATTATACCACTTTAAAACCAACAGTTGCAGTTCCATGTCCATTGTGTAAAGAGTTTGCATCAGGAGATGGGTCCTCGTTTCTGAGGTTGTCACTCCCCACAGTTCCTCTACCCTCACCAGTCAGGGTCTGTGCACTAGGAATTGACCCACTGGTAGGCCCGTCTGCTCGGCCAGGTGGTCAAATGGTATGAGTGCCCCATACCTAAATTGGTCTCCCAGGGTCTCTGTATGAACAAAAAATTCCAGTGCTCAACTCCCTCCAACCTGCTGTCAATCTGAATACGCTGAAGTGAAGGGGAATTCCCAGCATGCGTGGGGAATTAGTCCAGGAGGCTCGCAGTGCCCTGCGACAGCATCCGTGGGCTACGCGCATCGGGGCATTTGCGGTGGGGAGTACAAAAATGTCTGTAGAAAATGCAGATCTAAATAGGGGATATGAAATATATAAATAAATATACATATGTGTGTATATATACACACGTTAGGTGAAATGTCAGTTAAAACTTAAGTGTTTTAAACTCAATTTCACCAGTTATACCTAACTGAAGTGACTATAACTTACGCCCGCGAGGTTTGCTCAATGTTGTTATCAATTAGGTCATTTGAAACATTTTCATTGATGTTAGCAATGATGTCATAGAACATGTCATGAATGTACTATGTGGGGTCATAAGCAGTGCATGCCGAGAGCTTGAGTTAGTTTCTTTAGTATGTTATGTTTTAACTACATGTTTACCTAATGAGAACATCACTTTAACCTTTGTTTTTTTCCAGTGCAGTTGTTGTTTTTTTTTAAATTGTAAAGTACGATATTTTCTAATAGAGATTTCTGGTGCAGATTCCTCCCTGTTAGGATATTCCCCTGGCATCAGACTGGATCCAGAAGCTTTTCAGAAGTACCTCTGCGCAAGGTTAGGTGGTGCTGTGCGGCTCCCCACTGATGCCGTTCCACTCCTGAAATGACTTGCAGAGCCTATATAGATGCTGACATAAATTGCTTTCTTACCTCGCCACCAAACGTGGATCCGGAGCTATCTCTCATCTCTGAGACCCTTACCTCGATCAAAATATAGCTTTACAGTGTGCAAGGGACATGTCACCTCCCAAAACAACAGGTTTTAATCCCTCTAAGGACTGTTGCAAACAAATGTCTGTGACAGATCCTCATAAGAGTTGCCTATGATGCCTTGAGCATGAAGGCCACATAAAACTGCGGGCGAAACTCTAAATCACCAAGCACGAGAAGACTCTGCAACAAGATTGATGCAAGTCAAAAGCTCAGTGCTAGTCCCGTTCGAGATCCAAAAGTTGCAGGAGTCATTCCAGGCATCGGTCTTCACCTCAGTCAAAGTCTTTAGGTAAGCCGAAGAAAAAACACAAGAAAAGTAAGCCGGGCAGAGCATCTTTCTGTTGATCACACTCCCAGTGAGAAGGTCCAGGTGTGGCACCATATGTCTTGATCTCACTCCCAAAGTCATTCAATTTTGGAGCCTATCTCACAACTTGTTCGACCACAACCGGAATTTCCAGGACCATTCACCACACTTAAATAGATCAAAGAGTTACGTGTGGTCATGCTCCAGTTCTTTGGATTCTTTCCGACACCCTCTGGCATGCCTGTGCCCCATGGACATGAGGTGAGAGTTCTCCAAATGGATTACCACAGTGGGCACCAGTTGGACACTTCAATCTCTCTAGCAGGCTGACTCCAGGGTCGCTTTCCACATCACTTCCCAGTACTTCGATGCTGATGGTGACTTCATCAACACCAGAAGACTCTCATGATAGGGTGTTGGTTCAACATGTCCACTGTAGAAGCTCCACTTTCTCCGCTAGATCTGCCTCCACGAGAAAAAGGCACACCATGCATTCCCTGTTTGGCACAGATTTAGACAACAATTACAATATGGGTGGTATGGTTGGCCATCCATGCCATGAATAGAACTGGTATGATGACTTACAGGAGGCTAGTGGCCTTGATACCGCCCATGAGTAGGGGCTCCCCTTACCCCATAGTGCTGCTACTGAGGAGAGGGCTTCTTATGCTGTGGTAGTGCATAAGGTGGGCCAAGTACTTGACCTCCAACTCCCCACCTAGAGGTCAAGACCAGTACACTTACAGAAGTTCTTCAGCCGGGGCTAACATCCAATAAGCCCATATTTCTTTTTTAACAAGACCCTCAAGAATACTTTGTTGGGGGCATGGGCCAAACCTTGCTCTTGTCCCCCTGTCAACTGCCAGGTTGCACGATAAAAGCTATACAGGACGGTTGTGACATAGCCAAGTTCACAGTTTGTTTTGGCTTGGACACCAGTGATTCCATTGCACGGTCCATTGACACCCATGTAGCAATTTGCAGCCACACTTGGCCGTGGTCCACATTTTATTTTTTGTCTTTTTCAGTCGTCCCTCATGGACATGTGGTTCGGTGGGACCTGCTGCCTGGGGGCAAGGTAGACTTCCCTCTCAAGCAGTTCAAGGAGAGCAGGGCCATGGCGCACACACTCTAGGCTTGTCTGCCCCACCTCACCAACCACATCAGTCCTACAGCTCCTTTCACAACTTCGGCAGAAGAGGCCCATGTAGCGAGCTAATCCAACCTCTGCAAGGGACACAGCAGTTTTGCTGTTAAGGCCCTGGTGGCTGCCACCCCGTAGTCAATGTCCATGGGCTGCCCAGTCATCTACGCCCTCTGCAGCCCCACCTGACAAACTCAGTTAGTGTGCCCTTAGCGGAGCACGGACTGAATGGTGATGTTGGAGCCCTTATACCTGTGCTTCAGGCTTATCTGTGCTACCTGTGGTTCTTGGTGGGACAGGTGCACTTTATATTTGCTGTACTCCTTTTTGGACTCACCAGCACCTCTTGAGAGTTTACAAAAGTGGTGGCAGCACCTCTTTGGAGATGAGGGTGCCCGTTTTCCCCTACCTTGATGTCTTGCCTGTTGAAGGTGGGTTTGCCCCAGGCAGTCCTCAGCCACAAACAGACTATGGCGATCCTCCTGTCATCTTTGGAGTTCACTGTTAATGAGCCGAAGTCACACCTGACTCCTTTTTAGACACTCTGTTGTGACTCGCAGTACTTATGCAGTCTGTAACACATGTTTGGTCTCCGTTGTTGCCTGTAACTAAAACGCTTGCATGCTTGTTTTGCTCTCATTGCACTGCACCTCACTGGGTGTTCACGCCCCCTTGTGTGCCTGTCCATGTACCCCCAGTAACTCTCCGTCAACCCTTGAACTTACCATTTCCTTTTATCTCCTTCGTGGTGTGGTGGTTCGGGAAGTGGGATTGTTCTAGGAGGATGTTGGTGCTTCCTTGCAGTTGCGGGGACCCCAGTGCGCATGCTTCTGGGAGTTATGTTCTTGTTGGTTTCCTTTGTATTAAAGTTCTCCTTACACTTCTGCACTCTGCAGCCTCGAGATCTTGTGGAACTGAGATCTCGCAATATTTGGCCACAATCTTTGATTGGACTGCCTATAAAGCAGCACTCTCTCATTTCATTCGTGCTTGACTTCATGATACCTTCATTGGAGCAGGCTCTCCCATTTCAATGCTGATTCCTCATAGACTCCCTCGTCCATCTGGTTCCTCATCCCAACAATGCTTCAAAACGCTGGCAGGAACCTTGGATCATTGCTTAGTGTCCCTATTTTTGGCACCTTGCAACCTTTGCAAAGGTAAAGACAAATTATCCTGACAGCTTCTTGACCCACATTATCTTTTTAGTTTCTTGATTATTTTTTTTCTCTTTCCCCTATTCGGTATAGGTCAGTGCACTGAACCCTCCTTTCCTAAAGACATGGTATTCAAGAATAAGAACTGCTATTATTCTTTCCTACATAAACTGGATATTCCCCAATTACTTTTTGTTTTCCTGCATTGTCCATTGGCTCTCCTTACCTCTCAAGACTTTGCGGCCAGTGCTTTCTTACCTCTGCCAGTTCTGGATTGTCTTGCTACTTACCTCCCATGTGGATAATAGGAGGTTACTAGGAAATACTCTTGCTATGCAATGTTCATGAGGATTGGATTATTTATGCTCTTTCCCTTGATGACGAGTGTGAATGACGGTATTTAAATAAAAAGGGGTTTTGTGCGGGTATTTGCATAACATCTAGTGAGACACTTACCCTTTCTTTGTGTTTTTTCCTTACAAGGATGTATGGTGTCTGTCGATGTCTACCTCCTGGGTCAAAGCATCTCCTCGTAGCTTGAGAGATCCTGGTTACTCATCAATCTAAAACAGCCAAGCTGTTTCCTCCCCTTATTTCCCCTTCTCCCCAGAGGACTAATCCACCACACTCTTGGTTAGTGGAGGGGTGGGTAATCCGAAGATGAGAGGTCAAACCTTCTTCGTTCCTGCAGAACCTGGTTTTCTGGTGAGTGGACCTTAATACGACCCCCTCCTTTCCATCTGAGCCATTTTAGACATGGTTCAGTTTGTACCTTTCCCACGGAAAAGAGTCTAGGACATTCGGGCTAAGATCAAAAACCTCCAGCATTGGTTCTGAATTTCAGTGACATTGGTCTGAGACTGTTGAGATAGAAGGCTTCCTGCATCCTGCTAGCCACGCATGCCAGGTGCCATACGCGGAGTCTGCAGTGGGATCTGAAGTCTCAGTGGGCCCATCATCAAGGGATCCTCTTACCTACGCTTAGTTTTCAGAGGAGACTGTAAAACATCTGCAGTGTTGGTTACTAGACTGTGATTTGGTCTGTGACAGACCCCCCTCCCTTTCTCATCGAGAGCCGACAGTGGTGACCAATGCATGACTTCTGGGTTGGGGTGACTCCCTTGGAGAGCTGGTGATCAGAGACCTATGGCCAGTGCGGAGTCCCGGCTCCATATTAATCTTCTGGAGATGAAGGCCATCCACTTGGCATTGAAAGCCTTCCTTACATCCATCAAGGGGATGCTGGTGTTCACAGACAATAAGAGCGTGGTGGAGTCATGGACCATGTGCTAGGAAGCTCTGTACCTCTGGAAATGGCTGGGCCACCCAGGAATTTTCCTGGTGGGGAAGCACTTGGCAGGCCTACTGAATATCAGGGTGGACAAGTTCCGCTGTCAGCGCCTAGTGGATCATGAGTGGTAGTTACACCCGGAGGTGGCACAAAGTCTCTTTCGCAAATGGGGAGAAACTTGGATGGATCTGTCACAGCCGGGATTGCACAACTCTTCTGCATTTTGGATTTTCCAAGGCATCTCACCTGAGAATGTGTTCAGCTTTGAGTGAAACTCAGGACTTCTGTATGGCTTTCCACTGATGGCACTCCTGTCTGAGTTCCCAAAAACATCTGGACCGAACCGAGCTCAAGTCATCTAAGTGGCTCTAGATTGGGCACGGAGAGTAAGTTATCCAGATCTCCTGGGGTTTGACATCTGTCTTCCGATCAGGCTGCCACTCCGGAAGCTGCACCTGGTCCTTTGCAGTTCTACCTTTGAGCGTGGAGGTTAAGCAGCGTCTGCTGAACACCTTCCGCCTTCCTCTTGAGGTGATTAATTTGATATTGACAGTCAGGTATTCCCGTGAGAAAAACTGTATACGCCTGTCACTGGGACAAATTTGTAGCTTGGTGGAGTACTCAGCAGATAGGCCCCCTTCTGGGCAAAGCTATCTGACGTTTTGTTATTTGTTTTGCACAGAGTGGGACCTTAACTTGGTCCCTATTTCAAATATACACCTTTTTGACCCGCATCACAGCTGTTCTTTTCAGCTCTTCACCCGCAAGACAGTGTTCCTGGTTATGGTGTATGAGTGAGCTTCAAGTTGTCTGTGTCAGCCCGCCATACACTACTTTCATACCAGACAAAAAGGTTTGGTTTTGCACACATGGGCCTCTTTCTTGCCTAAAGTTATGACAACATTCCACATTGGTCTGAACATCACCTTGCTAGCATACTGTGCTCTGCATCATCCCTCTAAGGAGGAGGAGAAATTCCATCAGTTGGACCACAAAAGCTTGCTGGCCTTTTACATGGAATGTGGCAAAGAAGAACGGGCTCTTTGCAGGGTTCACTGGAGTGAGAAAGGCAAGGATGGGCAGGAGAAAAGCATCTGTCGCTGGATTGTGCTCTGCATTAAGATCTGCTACACATTGGCTACTAAGAGGCTCCTGTGCTCATTCTACCTGGGCCAAGGTGAAGACCCGGGCTTTGGCTTGCAGAATTGTTGTCCTGAACATTTGCTAGGTGGCTACATGGGTGTCCTTCCATACGTTTAGGAAGCACTATTGTCTGGACATCCATGTTCACAGAAAGGAGCGCTCCTGGAGAGAGCAATGTATATTCTTTGAGCACACTCCCATGCCTCTGTATAATTTCTTTTTTATAATTTTTGGTGGATGCCTTGCTCCTGCCCGGGGCACCCACAATTCCTCACCTTGTTGACTCTGGGGGAGGCCCAAGGGCCCTTTGGCCCTGCCGGGTCCCCTGGCAGCACCGTTTCAGTGTGCCAGTTGGAGCCGGCTGCACTGTTTAGTTCCTGCCTGGCTTGGAGCAGTTTTGTTTTTCTTCTTTGCCTGGCAGGAGCAATTCTGTGTTCCTTGCTTCTACCTAGCGGAAGCAGGGAACAATGATGTGCCAGGTCATGGAGTCCACAGAATACAGGTTTACGTCGGGAGGAGGGGTTTTCGGGGTGGAAATGTGGGATCCCGAGGGCCATAACATGGCTCAGGGAGGGAGCCTCTTGCACCTCCCCAAATAAATGTGTGTCATGTCCTGGGGGGGGGGGGTATGAGGTCCCCAGGTTCATAACATTGCTCAGGGAGTAGGGCCACATGATCCCCTTTCCAAATAAATATGTGGCAAACCCACTGTGTAAAATAAATAGATTTGTATGTGTCTGTGTATGTGTGTCTGTGTGTGTATATATATATATATATTCACTTAAAAAAAACATGTTAGAGTTAAGTTCTGAATTTCCTCACACAAAACCATAGAAATTCAGCAGTTGTGGTCAGTTAATTTGCCCTAAGGTAACTATAACTCGTGCCCCCACCATGCACAGTTACTGCTTTGATAATGACTGATAAAGTTTCATTTATACTTTTAATAATGACGTTATGGAAGTTGTCATGAGTGCTGAATATCTGGGGTAATTAGCAGTGCATGACGAAGGCGCGAGTTATAGTTACCTTAGGGCGCGAGTTATAGTCCCTTGAAATAACTATAACTGCTGAATTTCTATGATTTTGTTAGAGTAAATTCAGAACCTAAATATAAAGTCTCTGTAATCTTTAGTTTTTTAAGTGGATTTCTATGTTTTTGTTTCAATTCTGTTTCCTGCGTCCTTGTACCCTTTGTTCTTTTAATTACTACACGTTAATCCAGTCTGGGTGTGAGAGTAGGTGTGAAAGGGAGTCTCTGGGTGTGAGTGTGGGTGTGAAAGCGTCTCTGTGAGTGAGTGTGTAAGTGTCTGTGAGTGGATGTGTGAATATTTGAGTGGGTCTATGATTGGGTGCCTGAGTGGGTCTGTGAGTGAGTGCATGAGTCTGTGAGTGGGTGTGAGAGTGTCAGTGTGGGTGTGTCAGTAGCTGTGTGAGTGACTCTGCCACAAAGGAACCCCACCTGCCCTTTTATCCAGCAAAAGTCCACAGCTTCTCACAAAATATCTACCCAACTGGAGTTCTTCCTGCCTCCTTGAGTAAATGTGCAGTACGTATTCTACACTACTGCTGCGTAATGGAGCACAAGGAAATGTCTCCAGCGGCCTGGTGTGCGTTTGGCAATGTGATTGTTCCTTCTGCGCGTTTCTCCGTATTTCTGTGATAACATGAATCCTCCTATAGAAAGCCCAACAAGACTACAAAGACGTAAATCTCCACCAAACCAGGGTCCTTCCTTATACCTTTATGAGGTAAGTGCTTTTTTGTTTTGCAGAGATGTCCTCATATTATCCATTATTGGATCTTTCATAGATTCACATGCTTGAATCATTCCCTGTTGTTGAAGTAGGAGTCCCACGGTACCTTAGAAAGCAGTATGTAAGACTCACCGTAGGCTCTAATGGCAGTAGCCATCAATTAAATAGCCCATCTATGTCTTTTTGACAAACCAGACTTGACCTATGACCAATCAGGCGCCAGCACCCTCTAGAATACTCCCAAGAGAAACGTCTTCCCTCAGGTTTTCTACAGCACGTTGTGTGAAGGGAGTCTCTCTGAACTGTGCTCAGTTTTTTCCTGAGAGTTGCTTTCTACAGCCAAATATGTCAGATTCTTCTTGGAAAGGCCTTTTTCACTCCTGCAAACCCTGTGAGAAGAAAAGGCTGCATGTAGATGATCCTCACAAGGGCTGCCTTTACTGCCTTTACCTAAATATCATGTAAAGGACTGCAAGATCTGTCTCAACGTCTTCTCTAAAACTCTGAGGGACAGGGAAGGGAAGGCTTCTCTTATGGTGGCAGGCAAAGTCCGTCACTTCAGGTGAGGTGAGGCTTCAAAAAGCCCAGAAAAGGTCTAGATCATCTGATCAGGGGTGTTCTGAGGAGAGTAGGAAAACTGTTAAAACTCATCATAAAGACCCTTCAAAGGAGAAAATTCATTTGGTCTCCGCAGGGTCGGCCTCCTCAGCCGTCCAGTCCATATCTAAAGAAAAAGGAGGCTCGTCATCGTTCTCCTTCATCAGAACCGTCGACATCAAGAAAACTATCAATAAAGCTCCAGTGGATGACAACACCACTGTTGACTATGCTGTCGACAACCACATCCAGGGTTACCACCATATCGTTGACGAGGCCATTGTTGTCACTAACATCATCAATGACAGTCATTCAATCACCAATCTACTCCACAACGATATGTGCCACAACATTATATGACACAGTGGATTTGACAGCGCCACCAGAGAAGAAAAAACTTCCATCCATGAGGATCTCCTCAGCATCATTGACGAAGTCTCCTCCACCGTCTGCATCTCATCCATCGACGAAGCCACTGTCAATGACAACAGCGTCGATGCGACCATCTTAGTTGACGCCATCAGCGACAAAACCATTGCCTACGACATCACTATCGATGATGCCATCTGCCATTAAAGAGACATCAGTGCCACAACACAATATTGCTGCCTCTGCTTCAGATTCTGCTGATCCTCATACTACAGTAAGAATTACCAAGGTCACAAAAACTACTTTGTAACCTGACGGCATGTCCCCATGCACTATTTCAACACTACTACCCAGTTACCTCTTAGACTGGGAAGAGTCTGACGATGAGGGACCCTTCGAGGGACACGCACAGTCCATCAGAACTGCACGACAAATATCAAGATGACGAATGTGACCAGCAGAATTATGAGTCATATTAAACCCCTCACGGCAGACACGAAGAACCTTTTCAATATTCTCAGCCAAGACGCAATACTGTGCAGATGCCTACACCCCTGGTTCAAGACCCTTAGGCTATGCTTCTGTATGCCTAGGTTTCTGGGTTCTGGATTCTACTCCAGACCAGCCACAGCAGCCTCCATAACCACAGACTAACTCTCCGGTTACACCAAGGAACATACCCCTAACTGATCAATAGGGCTGCTACACAGTTTCATTTGTCAACATCTGTCTTCCACATGGATTGTTTACTCCATGATTTCAAGTAACAACCCAGAAAGTCTGTGAGGGCTATCCCCATAATTGACCTTAAATGGAGCGAGGGGATCAAAATAATGACAAATCCTGCTATAGTGCCTCTGGTACCACCTCTTCTGGATAAGAAATATAAAGCTGCAGAAGACTCTCCGGCTTGCCTAATCGGCCATCCAAAACCAGACTCTGTTGTGTCCCAAGCTGACCAGCGGCGCGCCAAGAATCTGTCCATTCCTATTTCAGCTCCGCTTGACAAGGAAGGCAGATGCTTGGACAATGTGGGGAAGAGGTTTTCCCTTTTGTCGGCTATCATTGTCCGTGCCGCCAATACCTTAACAATTTTAGGGCCTAGGACCGCCAGATGTGGAATTGTGTGTGTAGTTTGATCGACCTCATTCCTGAGGATAAACAGCCCAAGGCTAGAAAGATATTGCAGGAGATCAAACACACCTCTGCAGAAGTCATTGATTGTGCTTAGACATCGCTTCCACAGGCTTCCGACAGTTAGCCAGCCCAGCGGTTTTGCACTGCCAGTGATGGTTAAAGGCCACTTCGTTTTCAACCAAAGTTCCAATCCAAGATCCTAGACATGGCCTATGACGGCAAAACTTTATTTGACAAGCATATAGACGATGCTTTGTTGACAATCAAAACGGACACAAGCACCACTAGGTCTCTTCGCACTCTGCAGTATAAAAGATTGCCCTTTCTTGGAGCGAGAGGTTTCTCTTTGTTCAGAGGTGGTTACCGGAGAAAGGACCCACCACAATTGCAATATAGGCCTCCTTATCACCAGGCCTACCGTCAACTACCCACAGCAGTCTATAGCAAACAAGACGACAAGAAGGAAACAGCCCCCCACAGGGTCAGGGCACCAACCGCAAACAGTGATCTTTATATGGTACCCGCTGGATATTGCCCCTTCCTCCCCACCAAATCAATTGGGTGTGAACATCTCGAATTACCTCCATCAGTCAAATAAAATATAGTAAGTTACGGTTTTGGAGAGGCCACCAAACCATCCTCCGAAAGGGGTGCACCCACATCATCTTCACTTACTAAGACAAGAATCATCTCAAATGCTCTCCAAAGTTGCAATAGAGAAGGTTCCTCCCTCATCAGAGTGGACTAGTTTTCTGCTCCTGGTTTTTCCTAGTAAGAAACAAGTCAGGAGAATGGAGGCCAAGTCTGGATCTTCGGCAATTAAACACATTTCTGTGCAAACAGTCCTTCCGTATGATAACAATATCAGACATCCTTCACCTTCTGAACAGCGGGGACTTCATGACATTGTTGGATCTCCAAGATGCCTATTTTCAAATACCCATTTACCCCAGGCATCGTAAATACCTTTGTTTACCGTAGCCGGGGCCCATTATCAATTCAGAGTTCTCACTTTCAGACTGAAAGCAGCTCCCAGAATATTCACAAAATGTATTGCACCAGTGGGGATTGCACTTCCCAAGCAGGGTTTTCAAGTTTTCCCCTACTTGGATGACTGGCTGCTAAAAGCGCTGACACGAGGGCAGGTTTCCCAAGCCACCAACGCCTGCAATGGATTATTTCACTGTTTAAGATTAACAGTAAATCACCAAAAGTCATCCACCATTCCAACATGCAAGATGATTTTTCTTGGTTCAAGAATCGACACAGCTGAAAACAAAGCCTATTTCTCAGAAGAAAGACAGCAAAGGTTATCCAATCTAGCTCTAAAGATTCCAGAAGAAAGTTTGTTTCTGTGAGACTTTTCAAGTCGCTCCTAGGGATGATGTCTTCGTCAATAAACGGAGTACCTCTAGCCCGGCTGAAGATGAGGCCTCTGCAGTAAGCACTTCAGAATCAATGGATCCAGTCTCTATGGTCCTTCAAGAACTTGACCAGACTTCGTTATCCCAAACGATGACTCTCTGGAAGGCTGGGGCGGCTATTTGCAAAACATGTGCATGGTCCAATGATCAGAAACTGATGCATATCAATCTCTGAGAGTTAGAAGTAATATATCTCACGCTCCAGGCCTTTCTCCCATGAATATCAGGCTCATCTGTGCTGGTCTGCCCAGACAGCATGGCCAGCATAAACAAACAGGGAATAACAATCCCTATCCCTTTCACAAAAAGCCCAAGCTTTCTGGGATTGGCTCACGTTACACAAGATTTCTCGGACGTCTCTGGTGTCAACAATGCTCTTACAGAGACACTCAGCAGAACATAGAACAGTTGCCACAAATGGGAGCTGGATCAACAGATGGATAAAATCTTGCGCTGGGGCCAACCTGCGCTTGATTCATTCGCTACACACAAAAATGCCAAATGCCAGTTCTACGCCAGTCGATACCCACTCCGAGGATAGTGGGGTAGTGCCTTTCGATGCAATGGTCTGGGATCTTTGCATGCTCTTTTCTCCCCTTCCGATTGCTTCCCAGGGTTTTCAAGAAGATGAAGACAAGAGCGTTGCCGGCTTATCCTAATAGCTTCCAGGTGGCCCAGGCAACACTAGTTCACAGAGCTGATTCTCTTATCTGTAACCAAACCCATCTGACTTCCCAACAACCGGATATTACTGACGAGGAGCCGAGGACAAATCTTACACCCAGAACCAGCCTCTCTCCAGTTGCACACATGGCTCCTGAGTTCTCTGAATTCTGGAACATGAATATCGATCAGGAATGTAGGATGGTACTGTCCAGAGCACGGGAAGAAAATATGAACAAGACTTATAGGCTGAAGTGGCGAAGGTTCTGTGTTTGGTGCCAGCAAAACAATTTGCACCAATTTGAGGCTTCTCCTGAGCAGATCATACCTTATTTCCTCTCACTCGCCTAATCCGGACTCGTCCATGCCTCTTTTAAAGTTTGCCTGGCTGCAGTCGCAAGATACAGTGCGACCACCTCTTCTGGAGTGTCATCTCAACATAGTTCTTTCTCAATTTATGAAATCCCCATTGAACTGATACATAAGACCGAGCTGAAATTTCTCACATGGAAGGTCGCAACTCTTCTTTCTCTCACTTCTACCAGGAGAGTCAGTGACATACAGGCCTTTACGATTAAAGAACCATTCCTGCATTTCACGGATGACTTTGTCCTTCTCAGAACAAATCCAAGATACATCCCTAAAGTTCCTTCTCATTTCCATTTGAACAAACCAATCATATTACTAAATTCTTTTTAGAATTTGTCTACACTAGGTGTAAGAACTCTTCACACACTGGACATCAAACGTTGCTCAGAATGTTATCTTCGCTGCTCTAAACATTTCAGCAGAACGGATCAACTGCTAGTCTCTTATAGTTAAGGACTTGTGGGAGCAGCAGTAACGAAAACACGATGGATTTCAGCGACCATTCAGTTTTGCCACTCTAAAGCTGGTAAGCCAATGACCAGAACGCCTAAAGCACACTCCACAAGAGCAGTGTCAACCTTGGCTGCTCTTTTTGAAGGCATCTCTCTGGACAAGATATACCAAACGTCAACATGGAAGAGTATTCATTCCTTTGCGCAGCACTACTGTCTTGAGTCAGCACAGTGCAGCGATTTGGCCGTAGGACAGGCTGTGCTGCACCATCTATTTAATTAAGGTGATCCTTTTTTCTTAATGCAAACACATTTCATGCAGTCTAATGCTTGTTTTCTCCATGTTACTAAACCAGGTATTCACACATAAATGTTAACAATCTCGCAAGTATTTACAATCAAGTTGAGCATATTATTTTATATACTGCTTATGCATAGATATTGTATTGAGTATTTGGTAAGCTGTCCATCGACGTGGCACAATGTGGGAAGACCTTTGCATACTACTAAGGTGGACAGTGCGGGCCAAGTGGGTACAGCTTTTAGGTGAAATACACGTTTGCATACTAGTAGCAATTTAAAGGGAGAACCAAGGACACTGCTCTCACCAGGAGAGGACAAGAAAGGACCCACTTGCCACATTCACATACAGATTGCACTCCAATAGATGGGGACCCTATCCCCCAGGGCCCGGCCTTCATTCAATAGGGGAGGCGGGCTGCACAGCTCCCCTCTCTGGGCTGATTTCGTACCGGGGACCCCAGTGTCCGCGACCTGGCCAAGTAACCTGGGTGCTCCACAAAGCACCCAGTCACCACCGCTGGGACCACGGGAGGCGTCTGAATGCCCCTGCTTTCCCAGCCGGCTCCCGCTGTAGAAAGCTGGCCTGGTGTGTGGTGGACACCTATGGTGTTGTCATCTTATACCAGGTCCAGGCAACCCCTAATAGTGAATGTAGACAGTGTCTAGGAAGCCAGGACTCTCTAGACGTAGCTGTGGATGAGAAGCCAAGACTTATCTAGGAGATATACAAAGCTTATGCAATGCCACAATAGTCATACAGCAACTTATCACCCATGAAAGGAACCACTCAGTGTTCTAAAAATAAAGGTACTTTATTACAGTAACACTACACTAGAATACTTGCAAACCCCCCCCCCCTTCCCGCCACCCCCCAGGAGGTGAGTAATTGAGTGACCCCCAGCGACCTGGAGAGCAGAGGTAAGTACCTGGTCTTTTAAAGGACTAACACGAGGACTGACAAGAAGGTTTGTGCAAGAACAGGACCAGACTAGAAGAAACCGAAAGTGGATTCTGGTAGAAGAGGACCTGCAAAAGAAGGAGACAGAGTCCAGTCCGTGATGGAGCGTCCAGTGGGGGCAGGAGCTACTACCCACCCTTCTGTGGATGAAGATCCTGGTTGACGGGGGAAGGAGACGACCAGCTGTGGAGCCCAGGAGCTGAAGAAGAGTCCATGGAGTGGTGCAGATGGTGGCCCACGTCGGCCGTCGGGTTGCAGATGCTCAGTGGTACAAGAGAACCACCAACAAGCCTTGGCATATGCAAGAGGAGCAAAAGGAAAGTTGCAAGGCTGAAGAAGACCAGCAAGGTCCAGGGGACTCCACCCTTGGAGGGGAGGCCAGGCTGACCCTCAGCAGTTGGGAGAGCCAACAGAAGCACAGGCAACCCACTGGCAGCAGGCACAATAAATTGCAGTGAGGCCCAAACAGAACACCTGGAGAGGAGTCCCACATCGCCGGAGAAGCAGAGAAGAGACTGTGCTTGGCAGTATGAAATGCTGGGGGCCAGGGCTACTCGGAGCCTGAAGATCCCTTAGTTCAGGACACAACAAGCCATGGTAGCTGCACGAGTCGCGGTGCACATGCGTACTGTCCTGCGAGGAGAGGCAAGGGCTCACCGTCTCCCAAGTGGGACAGCTGGCAGAGAGGACCAACGAGACCACTCCAGATCACCACCTGTGATGCAAGACCCACACAGTTCCAGGGGAGGGCAGATCCACGGAGCCGGACATCATTTCTGTAGGTGCCTGCAGATACATGGGAGTGACTCCTTCACTCCAAGAGAAATTCGTTCTTGCTTCTTGGTGCAGATTGAAGTTTTGAAGACCTCAGAGGATGCACAGCTGGGGAAATGTTGCAGTTGCTGGAAAGAGCCGGAGAAACAATGTTACAAAGCAAGGTCGTTGCCGGAGTTGCAGTCTTGTTGGTTCCTGAGTAGTCCAGTTGCGGTTCCGGTGGCCAGAACTGGAAGTAAATGATGCAGAAGAGTCCTGGTGGAGTCTTGCATGTCGAATCTGGGGACCCATCACAAGGGAGTCCCTACATAGCCCTAATAGACGGTTTGGTCACCTGGTAAGGTGACCACCTATAAGCAGGGGTCACTGACGTCACCTGCCTGACCTGGCCACTCAGATGCTCCCAGTGGCCTCTGTACATCTTGGTTTCAAGATGGCAGAATCGAGTAGCCTC
Organism: Pleurodeles waltl; assembly: GCF_031143425.1. NCBI lineage: Eukaryota > Metazoa > Chordata > Amphibia > Caudata > Salamandridae > Pleurodeles > Pleurodeles waltl. The sequence continues at coordinate 740,455,767 of NC_090443.1, forward strand.
CTGGAGGAGCATGGGCACCACCTCTGGGGTGGTGATTGACAGGGGAGTGGTCACTCCCCTTTCCTTTGTTCCGGTTTCATGCCAGAGCAGGGACCGGGAGACCCTGGACTGGTGCAAACCAGTTTATGCAAGGAGAGCACCAAATGTGCCCTTCAAAGTAAACCGGTGGCTTGTTTGGGAGGCTACCCCTCCCCAGTCTTGTAACACCTATTTCCAAGGGAGAGGGTGTTGCCTCCCTCTCACACAGGAAATCCTTTGTTCTGCCTTCCCCTACCTGAGCTGGTCAAGCAGCAGGAGGGCAGAAACCTGTCTGAGGGGTGGCAGCAGCGCTGGCTGCCCGGAAAACTCTAGGAGACTGGTAGGAGGAATACTGGGAGGGTCCTCTAAGGAGCACCCAGAGTACATAGAATCATACAACCAATACTGGTAACAGTATTAGGGTATGATTCCGACTTGTTTAAGACCAAACATGCCCAGGTTTAGAATTACTGTTATGTAGCTAGGTAGTGACCTGTGTCCAGTACACGGATAAAATGGCTTCCCCGCACTTGCAAAGTCCAGTGCAATGGAGCTAGAGTTAGTAGGGGCACCTCTGCTCATGCAGGGATTCCCTCACACACAGCGACCTGCAGTCTTTCCTCTGAGCAAGGAGGACCTAACATAGGGGTGACTTACAGTGACCTGGTGCAGTGACCTGTGGTTAAAGGGTGCATGCACCTTTTCAGGCAAGCTGAAATGGAAGGCCTGCAGACACTTTTTGCATGGGCTCCCATGCACCCATGGGCTCCCATATGTGGCACAATACATGCTGCAGCCCATGGGGAACCCCTGGTACCCCAATGCCCTGGGTACCTAAGTACCATATACTAGGAACTTATAAGGGGGCACCAGTCTGCCAATTGTGGGGTGTATAAAGATCCTAACTAACCAAATTTAGAGGGAGAGAGCACAATCACTGGCGTCCTGGTTAGCAGGATCCCAGTAAAAAACAGTCTAAGCACACTGAATGGCAAAAAGTGGGGGTAACCATGTCAAAAAAGCACTTTCCTACACCTGTCTCCTGTGGGAGCCGACATTGCTTTTGCACACAGGTAGCTGCTAAACATGCAACTCTCTGTCTGCAAAAGCAATTGTTTCATCTCTTTCCCTGCCCACAGATGTTGCCCACTTGAAGCAGAGTGCTTGCTCTGACTTGGTCGAAGCTGTCAAAGCTCCTGACAAGTTAGACCAAACAGCTATGTCCTGGGGTGGATATGCCGGGACATAACCGGAGCTAGCCCTGGTGTGTGGTGGGTCCCAGTGCTATTATTGGGTCTACGAGGTGGGCCGTGAGGCCTTCCTACAATCTTTAATTTAGCCCTGGGGAGGTGGTGATCCCGAGGGCCCACAACATACCCCCTTCATCATTTTATTTCAGCGTAGGGGAGGTGGCGGTGGAGCGGTGTGGGGGCCACCCCTCCCCCAATTCCAATTAATTGTCGCGGTAAGGTGGTGGTCCGCAACAGACCCCGTTCATCATATTATTTCAGCCCCAGGAAGGTTGCAGGTCCCTGGGCTGTGGGGGAGGCCATACTGGCCTCCCCAACCAAAAAATATCACTTTTGCCCCGGAGAGGTGGTGGTCCCGGGGCGCAGGTTCTGCATACTTAATTAATAAAGCCCCGGGGAGGTGGTGGTCTCCGGGGCTCCAGGAGCCTGAGGAGGAAACCCCATGCGACCCCCTCCAAAGTAGTTTCCCCTGGACCTGGTTCACCTGGGGGCTTTTTCCAAAACAAGCGCAGGATACCGCCCTTGAGGTTGTTGTTGTGGTTGTGGTTTTTTTTGTGTTTTTTTTTGCCGGATAAGCTGTGACTCTCTGCGTAATTGTTTTTAAAAAAATCAAGTGCTCTTTTGCCTTGGCGGGGTCCCTCTGGACCCTAGTACCAGAGCTTGAGGGGTCCAGGGGCCAATCAGATCTCAGCACGATATTGGGAGGGTTCATGGAGGCTTCGCGTCCTTATATATACAAATTTAAATTTTGTTTAATAGCTCAAAAACTAGTGAAGGATTTACACCAAATAACAAAAAGGGTGCTTTCTGAACCAAGAGCTACCTTTCTGCCGAATTTGGTGTAATTCCGTTCGACGGTTCAGGCTGTAATCCTGTTTAAAAACCCTATGGGAATCAACATGGGAAAGCACGTTTTGGGACACCCCCCCCATCCCACCCTTTTTTTTTTTTCTCTGCCCCCGCTTCATGGGTCACTCTGAAACTTTCTAGACCACAGCTCTGAAGTGAGTGTCAATTTTTAGGGAAAAGTTTTGTGAAGATTCATCAGCCGGCTCCAAAGATGTAGGCAAGTAAAAAAACACACTTTTTCTACAGAATCTAGTTCCTAATTATAACTATCTAGAGGCGACCACCACTAGGTTATATATATATACATATATATATATATATATGTGTGTGTGTGTGTGTGTGTGTGTGTATTTTTTTTCTCTAAATAAGACAAACAGGGACTTTATAGTTAGGAAATACAATTGAAAAAAAAACCTTAGCAAATAACTCATAAAACCAAAGGTTAAAGGGACATTATAGTTAGTTTCAGATTTTACACCCACAGAACCATAGGAATTCAGCTGTTATAGTTATTTCAAGCAACTCTAACTCATGCCCTCAGGTAGCTAGCTATAACTCGCAACCTTGCCGTGCACAGTTTTCTCATCAATAATTTTACTGCAAGTGATATTATCAGTGATGTCAAGGGTGATGTCATGATGGATGTAATAAGTGGGGTAATTATCAGTGCATGGCGAAGGTGCGAGATGTCCGTGTCCATGCACCAGCTCCCTCCCTCTTGTCCTGCATAGTCCGATGTGCTGCCACTGTCCCCTTCCTCCTGCCCTCCATGGTCCACTATGCTGCAACTGTCCCTCTTGTCTGTCCGGTATGGTCAGCTTGCTCCCCTTGCCTCTTTCCCCTCTGCTCTCTGTTGTCCATGCTCATGGCCGTGTCCTCTCACTATTGCTTTCCATGGTCTGTTGTGCTGCACTGCTGTTCCGCTTGCCCTGTGTGGTGTATTGTGCTGCTACGTCCCCTGAAGCTTGCCCTGTAAGGTCAGTTTAATGAGACTGCCCATCTCCCTCCTGCCCTCTGTTATCAGAGTCCAGGTCCTACCCCATTCCTCCTGCATTCCGTGATCCAATCTACCATACTTGCCAACATTTAGACCTTGGTAAGAAGGAGATTTTGGAGAAAAAAAACTGTGGATTTGATTTTCCCCATTGACTTACTTTGAAAAAGACTAGAGTTTAGGCAGGAGGCAGATGAAATAAAACCCTTTTGGGCTTAAAAACACTGGGAATCTCCTGCCTGAATCGGGTCAGTTGGGATGGTTGTACTGCCGCTGCCTCTTCCTTCTGACCTCAGTGGTCTTTTATATTGCCACGGCCTATCTTGCCTATCCTGCATGGTTAGTTTGTTGCTCCTGCCCCTCATTCCTCTGCCCTCTGTGATGCAATTGTACTGCCACTGCCCCTCCCGCCTGCCCAGCATGGACAATTGCTACCTCTGCACCCTCCTTCCTGCCCTCAATTATCTGAGTCTTTACTCCTGACCTCTGCCTCCCCACAGTATTCCAATGAACAACTAGATTGCTAACATTCTATTTTTATTACAAAGGTGTGGCTAGCCTGATGTTATCTTGATGTAATCCAAACTATAATACCTAAAGCATTTCCTTTCGAAATTATAAAAATGAGAGGGTCTTCTTCTCAGAGAACTTATGGTTAGTCCTCTAAAAAAACAAAATTAAAATGAGAATATTTTTTCGGAGTTCTCAAATAGTGACAAAGCACTTCAAAAATTATTTGCTAGATTTATGTTTTTTTTTATTCGGTTGATCACTTAGTTATTTGTTACCCTTAGTGGGGAGGATGTGGCGTTACGGCCAGAGCTGCAGACTTTGGAACTGGCGAACCAGGTTTGAGTTTCGGTGTCAGCTCAACATCCTGTGATTCTCAGCGCATCACTTAATTCTTCCATGCCTAAAACCAACAAAACTGGAAACAAAAAAAACTCCCACTCACACACCAAAACCCAGGGGTTAGGTGCATGCAGCAAAGCCACACTACACACGACGGAAGAAAGTGTGCAGCAGTGGTTGTATAAGCGTGCGATAGATATTACTTTACGTTAAAAAAGACATACAAATTTACTGAAGTTACTAAAGGTTACAGAGATGTTGTAGGTAGAATCAGAATTTACACGCAGACAAACCATAGAAATTCAGCAGTTATAGGTACACTTATCTGAAGAAACTATAAATTGTGCTATTAAGTAACTTTAGGCAACAAGTTATATATTCTTAGGATTAGTATACCTGTAAGTATCCTGCTGAATTTCTATGGTTTTGTATGGGTAAAATGTCATCCTAACTATAACGTCCCTATAACCTTTGTTTGTTTCAGTGAATGTATATATATATATCTATATATAGATATATATATATATATATATATATATATATATATATATATCTATATATATATATACAAACAAAGGTTACAGGGATATTATGGTTAGGATCAGAATTTATACACAACACTATAAAAATTCAGCAGTTATGGTTATAGTTATCTCAAGAAACTATAACTTGCGCCCCCACCATGCAAAGTTTTCAGATCAATAATTTTACTGCACATGTTGCATTGATATTATCAGTGATGTCATAGAAGATGCAATTACTGATGTAATATGTGGGGTAATTAGCAGTGCCCCACATGGCGAGGGTGCGAGTTAGTTATTTGAGATAATTATAACTGCAAAACTTCGGTAGTTTTGTGTGAGAAAATTCTGATCCTAACTGTAACCCTTGTTTTTTTTAGTGAGCATATATATATATTTGTGTGTGTGTTTGTATACACATATATGTATTCATATAAAAAAGTTAAAGGAAAATTATACACGAGGAAAGTAGTTAGAGTTTAACTTTAAAAACAGGAACTTGGAAATTCACTGAAAAGCCACTGCTGTTTAAGCACAGGAGTTCCACTGGACCGGAACGAGAAAAAAACAGCTTTGCTTTGGCTCATGGCAGGCAAGATGGGTCCCTCTAGGATGTCCAAACAAAGGCTAGGGAAGCAGAGTATCCTTAAATATGTTCAGGACTCAGGGACTGCAGCACTAGATATCACTTTTTTGTGATCATTTATTTCTCAAAAATGCCTCAACAGAATTACACAAAATCACAAAAAACAGGCTTTCTGGATAAATATGCAGCTTTCTACCAAATTTGGTGTAATTATATTGCTTTGGGGAAAAGGTTTTTTGGGTTCCCATTTTTTTCTCTACCACTGTTTGACAGATTTTTTTCTTTGGAAAGTTTTTCGATAATTCAGTAAACAGTGCCCAAATTATTAGTAAGACAAGAAACCCTCTTCCCCTCGAATCGCTGACTCACATGGCTACAACCACTAAGTGTGTGTGTGTGTGTGTGTGTGTGTGTGTGTGTGTGTGTGTGTGTATATATATATATATATATGTGTGTGTGTGTGCACTGGTAAAAACAAAGGTAACAGGGATGTTATAGTCCGGCTCAGATTTTAATCGTACCAAACCATAAAATTTTACCAGTTATAGTTAGAGCTACCTCAAGTAACTATAACTCGTGCCCTAAGGTAACAATAACTCTATTTCTCTTTTAAAATATTTGCCCCTGGAGGTAGTGGTCCCCGGGGCAGCGGGGGCGGCATGCTTCCCCTCCCCCCCCCCACTCCCCTCCCCAGAATCCGGTGTAGTCCTGGGGGTGGTTGTCCTCAGGGTGCCGGGGGCCATGTAGCCCGCAGCAAATACATTTAATTTTTCCCTGGGGGTTGGTGGGCCCCAGAGTGCGGGGGCCGCGTGGCCCCCCACTCCAACTATAGTGTTGCCCCAGGGGGATAGTGGTCCCCGTGGCAGCGGGAAAGGGCCTGATGGCCCCCCTCATATTACATTAAAGCCTTGGGGAGGTGGCAGTCCACAGGGCAAAATGGGGTGGGTCACAGGTCTCCCTGCATCCCAAAAAATAAGCCCCGCGGAGGTGGCTTTTTTTTTTTTAAAAAGCCCCCGGGACTTGGTCCACCTGGGGGCATTAAACTAATGGAGCGCAGGAGACCACATTTTTAAAATTTTTATTTTATGAGCGGATCTGCATATTCACCACATCTCCGCTCGTAAAAAAAAATTTAATGCTTTTTTAGCCCAGGGAGGTGGGGGGGGTTGTGTCCCTTTGGGACCCCACCACCAGAGCTAAGGGGTCAGGGTGTTCGTAACCTGGCCCCCTTTTTTTTTTTTTGGTTACTTAAGCTGAGTCCCAAGATGGCTGACAACCCTTCAACAGCTTCTGTCATCATCCAATCAGATCTCAGCACGAGATCGTTAGGGGTCCCGAATCCTTTGCTTACATAGATATAAAAATGTGTTTTCCCCTTCATTTCTCAAAAACTACTGAACGGAATTACACCAAAACAAATAAAAAGCATTCTTTCTGGAGCAGACCTACCTTCTTGCCAAATTTGGTATAATTCCGTCTAGTATTTATTGCGCTATCGCTGTTAAAAATCCCTATGGACAAATGAAGGGGGAAAACCTATTTTGGGACCCCACTTTTTTCTCGTCTTAATTTTGGACACGTATAATAATCGAAATAAAATCATGATAATTTCATGCATGAAATAAATTTCTCAAAGTAAGAAAAAGCATTAACTGAAAAGAAAAAACAATATTTTTTCCATCTTTTGAATTGTACTCTGGTTTGTGTATAAATTATGTAAATCACAGTGCCAGTGAACCCACACAGTTTAACATGCAAATTTCCTTGTCAACTGTTCCTCATATATTTGAATGATTTCTGAAAACAATGTCATCACACAATTGAGCCCAAGTGGGCATACAGTCTAGATTAATAAATACATTATATCAAATGAAATATTTAACCCCCCAATGGGTACATATACACTTGTGTACTCTACACATTATAGTTTACCCATGATTCTTGCAGTTTTCAGTTTATTACACCCTGTGGATGGAAAGCTATTGCTTAAGCACAATAGTTTGCAGATAGACCAATACTATTTCATTAGATGCGAATTCATCCCAGATGACCTCTATTTGAGTGGCAGCAAAATTACATCCACAAGCCACACCCTTCCTCCAAAAGCATGTGTGTAGCTCCTTGTAAGCATTAAGCCCGTTAAAGACCTTATCATCTAAGTGGAGCATATATTGAGTTTCTAACCTCCTCAAGACTGTCGCTCGATTCCCATCTCACCTGTTTGGTGGCACAGAGTCAATAACAAAATATTTATTGACTAACTTCCCTTTTGTGCAATTCTGCAGTGTCTCACCACTGGATATGTCTGATCCAAATTGACAATTGCTCGCATTTGCTGGAGTATGCTCTTATGAACTTGTAATACTGTACTTCCTATGTATCGCAGATTGCAGCTGCATATCAGTACATATACTGCAAAATCAGTTTTACAGTTAAAGGTGCCCATAATTCTACGAGGCTTCACGTGGAAGGGGGTTTGATATTCAGAACAATCTACTTCATTTGAGCATGCTCTACATTTAGCAGAATTGAAAACATTTTTTGGGAGGTCACCCAATTCTCTCGTATAGACACTTCAGGGCTATTCCTAACCAGGGCATCCCTAATTTATTAAGTCTGCGATACTTCATGAGAAGGCTCCTTGAGACTAATGAGCCAATCACAGGATCAGAATGTATGATGTGCCAGTTCTTGCCTACTAATGAGCGCAGTGCCCCATCCTGTGAGTTGAACGGCATTATTAGTCTAATCTGTGCCTTCTCCCGTTTGCTCACTTTTCTAGAGAAGAGAAGGTTTCCCTTGTTGATTACCACCTCTTGTGTTTTCTTTAACAGATCTAAGCATATCCTCTCTGTCTGCTTCTGCCGACCATCTTGTTCTGGCATGCTAAGGCGTCCGTGTCGATGCTACCATTATACCTTGTGCGTAACATTTCCCCATAGATGATGATCGCTTTTAGGTGTTGGGGGTGGAAGCTAGCAGCATGAAACGTGGTATTACCAGCAGTCACTTTTCTACTTTACTTGGTTTCCAGTTTATCTTCACAAAAATACTCTAAACCCCAAAAATCAACCTTGGACCTCCTGATTTGGAATGTGAAATGTAGAGTTAGATAATTTCTATTGATATCAACAAAATCTGTAGCACTCTGAATGGACCCTCTCTACACCACAAATAAATCATCAATAAAGCGGATCCAGACAACAATATGTTCCTCCTACCAGCCCATATGAAGACATGCGTAGCTGGGAGCAAAACAGGTGCCCATCGCCGTGCCCTGCAATTGGTGGCACATTTGATTGCCAAATAGAAAATCATTGTGCTCTAGGCACCACCTAATCATTTCTAATAGCATCTGTGAATGTTTGTAGAATTTAAGTTGGCTATGCCTCAAAAAAACGAACACACACACACGCACACATATATATATATCCTACAGCCTGTAGACAGTTATAGTTAGGACCAACTTTTCCGGTATACAAAGCGTTTCTTGTATTGCTAATAACTTTGGGTCCGTTGAATATTGGCGAAATTTTCAAAAGTAGTGTATAAGTTACTTTAGCTCCTGTCTGGAAACGTTAGTGGTGATTCGTCAAGTGGAGGCAGAGGAAAAAAAAGCGGGGTCTCAAAACACTTTTTCCCCATTCTATGCCAGTAGGGACTTTGCAGTCTTTAGACACGGCTACAGCCCCAGTCGCTGAACAGAATTACACCAAATTTGACAGTAAGGCTAGATCTTGGTCCACAGATCATGCTTTCTGTGATTTGGTGTAAATCTATTCAGTAATTGTGGTGTTATTAAAGAAAACAAATATAGATATTGAGGGATGTGGATCCTGTGGACTTGCGGGTGCCTCCGGATCTATGCAAAAAGCAAGGCCCTGATTGTCAGGCCCCAACCTGAGAGGAAAGTTGCAGCTACCATTTTGTTTCTTGGCTGGGATTCTGGGGAGAAAACATAAATAAAAACACACAGAAGGGGTCAGGATAGAGGTATTCCAACCCCCGTAGGACACATGGATGGGTCTCTAAGTGACCCCTCATGGGCAAAAAAATGGCCTTTTGTTTTATTTTTTGGGCTGATCCGTGGATCCACCATGACACGCAGCGCGACCCCCGGTGTTCTTCTGCAATGGATGCGTGGATCCGAAGCACAATGGGTAAAACTAACTCATGCTCTCACACACCATACCCCTGCCACGGATGGCCAAAGGCTGTGGGCAGCCGGTGGATGGATGCATGCGGGGGATTGACAGCAGGGCCTGGCCAGCCCCCGCCACAAACACACAGCTGAAGATTGCGTGTGGTTGTATTAAATATTACTATACGTTACAAAAACCATAGAAATTCACTGAAAAAACAAAGGTAACAGGGACGTTTTAGTTAGGTTGGCATTTTACCCACACAAAACCATAACAATTCTGCAGTTGGTTATACATAGATATACTTATTTGAAGAAACTATTACTCATGCTGAAACGTAATTCTAGGCCAGCAATTATAGTTTCTTAACATAAGTATAACCATAAGTATAACTGCTGAATTTCCATGGTTTTGTATGGGTGAAACGTGAACCTAATTATTACATCCCTGTAACCTGGAACCTGTTGATTTGTTGAAACCTCGGCAAGATGAATTAAAAACTCAGTAACTGCTTTCTTTCACTATGCCAGTCTTGGGGTTCAAGTGTAGTGAGAGCTTATCTAGAAATTGAGCAGTAGGCGGATGTCACACTGCCAATTTCCCAGCACTGCTGGCATTCTGGTGTCCTTCTGCAACTGCCGATTTTGCGTGTGTGTGTGTGTGTGTATTGTGATTAGTATTCCTCATATTGATTAGCTTAAAGAGCTTGTCTTGAAATGTAGCGCTCAGAGAGCCATATGTTTTAACTTAATGGAGGTATGAACATTGTAAGTGTATAGCACATGCCTGAAAACATGACTATCTATACTTTGGCAATAAAAGTGCTTCCAGTACGTACGCAGTCTTCAAGCTTATATAATGCTTAATAAGAGCATTACGACCTTTGCCATTCCATAATTGTATCTTATCCATTGGCAACAGAAATATTGTGCTGTGACTTATAGTGGTCAAATTGGTATATTTATGGCACAGATTTCTAATCAGGATTTTCCTTAGTACTGACCTATTGGTAGCTAGCAGTTATGTTCTTTCTTCTACTCTTTCCTCCCAGTTTCCCAAAATGAAAAACAAGAAACATGAAAATAAACTAAAATGATGTGGATCGCCAAGAGCAGCACTCCTCTTCCCATGTCCTAAAAGGAGAATATCTCTCTTAAGGTGATCTATGCGACATTAGAAATTCACCTGTGGCCACTCTAAATTCCCACACTGCCCTCACCCACCACACCACTCCACTCATAATGTTTGTGTTCTATGATTAGTCACATAAACAAGATAAGTCAGTTAGCAATTGAGTGCTATTTGGGGTCTACTGAAATCTTGGCCATTAAACGTTTGAGTGTATTAACTCAACTTTAGACTTTTTGGGAAAGTTGTCTCCATTACTGTTTGTGAGTCCTCTATGGACAGAAAAACTAATTAAGGCTATTTTGTGCACATAATGGAGAGTGCATTCTCAGAATCTTCATGTATGTCATGCGTTCACCAGAGTCTTGCATGTCAGTGCTGCTAGCTTGTTTTCCCAGTTGTCGACCTTACCTTCATCCTCAATCATTAGTCCACCAGTCCTTCTGTCTTCCCAGTCTATCAGCATGATGCACATTGCTTCCACAGGCCATTTACCTATTGTTTTATAAATTATTCAAGCATGTTCTTTGTTGGGAGAACCCAGAGTTCATATGGGTTTCAAGTCCTACCGCTATTGGGGTCTTTGCACTACACATAAATATAAGTCGTAGGAAGCACTTCACCTTATGTTTTTGTGTCACCTTCCTGAAATGTATATATAGTTGACCACTAATTTCCAACCTCATTAAAACATTAGCCATTATTGCTGATGATAGATGTTCTTGCATAAAAGCATTTGAATTAATACTCGTCCCTTTAAAACTACTTCTACTTTTGTGCTAATGCTGGTCAGAGCGATAGCCCGTCTCATTAAACACCCTATTCTGCAGCCCTACTTATTCTTCTTCATGCTAAGGGGCATCTGTAGTAGAAACTTCCCTGGTAGTCTTAAGTTTGCCAGGTAGATCATTTACTGATTTCCAGGCCCAGGACATAAGGTCAGCTGCTGTTGGACCAGTAGCAAAGGCACTCTTTTCTCCTGACCTCTTCTCATCCACTGATTCCCATCTAGCCAAGGACAACAAGATCCTCTCCCGCCAGATTGGTAGTAAATATTTTCTTATCATGATCTCTTCTAATTCATCCCCCCCTACTGGGCTGAGACCACCAGATCATCTTCTGATCAATCAGTAATCATGCTACTCTCTGCAGAGTGAGGTATGGTACAGCTTCCTCACAGGTTCACGTACGCCTGACAGACTGGGGCAAAGCCTGTTCAAGGAGCCAACTGCACCACCTACATAGTTTTTCTGCTGCACCTACTGAGTTTTTTTTGTGGGGGGGGAGGGGGTGGTATTATGTGTATTTGTAAAGTTCACTATCTCCACAAGGGTATCCTGGTGCTGAGCAGATGTGTGTGTGCCTAGCCCTGCCTGTCGTAGGTTACTTAACTGAACATCTAGTCTTCAGCTTCTTGTGGAATTCCAGAAGAGATTGGAAGGCTCTGATGTGGAGGTTCCCGAAATCTGCTGCAGTCACAAGCTCCCTGGTTGTTGGTGCATTGAAAAAAGGCCCTCTTTCTATGTCTGTATAAAAGAGGAATCACAACAGGTAGAGCAATGTACATAGCTCATAGAATGGAGGTACTGATTCTAAACCCATTTACTGTCCTTTTTGCACTTCAACTCAAAAGAGATGATTAGAGCAATCACCTTTTCAGTGACCTTTTACAAGATCTTTTCCCACTCATTTTATCAGTATATAATATGACTCAGAAATAGTCATCTGATAAATCATTTTTTCTACAACCCATACAGATTGCAAAACTGGAACAAGAACTTCAAAAACAGAAAGTAACGTCCACAACAGAGTATAGAAAGTTGGAGGAGAAACTGCACACAGCCTATCAAGAAGTGAATATGAAAAGCCAGCAGGTGCATGAGCTTGGCAACAAAATGAAGTAGGTTCCATGTTAAAAATGATCCTTACTTAAATTGTGGTCTTCCTGAAATCAAATGAAAGGAATTGATTAGGTTACTGTGGCATTTTCACTGTACTCTGTTAGCTTATCTCATATTAGATATAACATTCCATCTTCATACCTCCAAAAACAGTGACTGTGGTAATGCCAGGAAAGATGGAAGGGGGTAGCCCAGCTTCTTTCATCTGGGCTCTGCATTTCATCTGGCCCTGTGCTTCTGCTACAAAATCTATTTATAGACCTGGTTTGTTCATTCATGCTTGGGTGGCACAGCAACTCAACCACTAGGTGGCATCAGTTGCTGGCTCTGCCTGGTAAAGTTAAACTCTTTCTCCAGGACATATTTGTAGGTCTGTCTACAGAGAGCTTTATACTTATCTCAAGCTATCAGTCCTTCCAAAAAACGTACCATGCGAAATACAGAGAGCGCCCCTTCAACCATTGGCTTTCATGTTATTTATGACATGCCATTGCTTGTATCTCCTATTCATCAAGGGTTTGGCACTTTGTAGATCGCTGTCCCATTTGTGTTCCAAACTTCTTAGCTGATGGGGCATCAAGTAGTCTTTTTGTTAGACCAGAGCAAGTGCATGCCTTGATGTCTTTGTTGATAGGACATTTTAATTGATATATATATATATATATACATATATATATATATATATATATATGTATGTATGTATATATATATATATATATATATATATATATATATATATATATATATATATATATATATATATATATATACATATATACATATATGTGTGTGTGTTTATTTTTGATTTAGGATGTGCTTGCTGTGGGAGGATGCCTTAGCCATCATAAAAGAACAGTACTATTCACTAATTGCTCATTTATTTAACTTTACTGTCATTATGCTATTTGATTTACAGATATTTTCCTACACACTAAAGTTGTGCACAAACATTGACATTGTCAAAGATGCAACAAAAATATTGCCCCTTTGTCAGAAGTATTTACTGTGCAATATTTTGCTGTGCCTTTTAAGTTCACCACTTGCAAGGTAAACTTCATCATCTGACTCCTTTTTATTAACACTTTTCTTTGACAGTACAGCCTAAATCTTCTAATGCAGTCTGTTTAGCAGAGGGGCCTTACTCGCAGCCTCCATATTGTTGTAGCCAAATAGTTTGCTTTATTGGGAATTTTCTTTCTTGAATAGCCTAAGGCAACACACACAAAGTTGTCCATCTGTAAGAAATTGGGTTGATGGTTGACTAGCGTGTATGAGCCCTGGTCAAGCAGCAACCACAACTATTATCGGGGTAAGGCACAAGAAAACCCTAAATTAACCTGTGCTCAAACCCCTGGTAGCTTGGCACAGAGCAGTCAGGCTTAACTTAGTCAATGTGTAATGTGTAAAGTATTTGTGCAACACTTCAAACAGTAACACAGTGAAAACACACCACAAAAGGAGCTCCCAACAGAGTTAGAAAAAGAATATATGTTTTAATTTTAAAAAAACAGGACCTAAATGCAAAAAATTCAGTTAGTAGAACTGGTGATATTGAATTTTAAAGTTTTAGTTAAAAATAACGCCAAAAGGTGTAACACGCCAACTGTGGATATTTGGTCTTGCTGGCCCAGGACAAAGTCACAAGTTCAGGCCATCAGCAATGGAGAGCTGGCCGGCTACAGAGACTCTTATAGGCCTGCTGGACAAAAGTACCTTCAATCCTGGTTTGCAGAGCATTGCGTTGATCTGCGTTACGCTTCTGAGGTGATGCGTCGGTTCCGAGATGCGACAAGATGGAGGTGCGAGGTCCGGTTGCGTCAACGTTGATGATCCTGTCGACATGGGCTTGTGATCCGAAGTCCGGTGTTAGGGCTACAGAGTGCAGTTGGGGCGATGTATTGCTTCCAAAAAGCTGCGAGGCTTCGATGCAGAGTTTGGCATTGTCATTGAAGCTGCTGTAGACGAGAAATGATGCGGCCTGCCCTGGGAAAACATCACGCAGCAGTGGTGCCGAAGGCGATGCTGGTTGCAGCAGTGAAGCAAATCTTTGACGGGTCCAGTCCACACAGCGGTGGCAAGGTGGCGATTCTACTCGGGTTAGCGCTGCGCAGCAGGGAAGATGCATCAGTTCCACCTGATCCACAGGCTACGCATAGCAACTTTGGCCCACTTCTAAGGGTCCAGGACAGGAGTGACACCACTTGACAGGCAGACTCACGGATGGCAGAGTCCAGGTACAGATGCAAGGTTGTTGGAAGCCTGTTATGTTCCTAAGGCTTCAGATCAGGAGGCCAGCCAACTAGCACTTGAAGTTGTTCTGGGTTCAAGAGATGCTGGTCTAGTCTTGCTCACCCAGGCAAGAGGGCAGCAGACAGCAGATCAGCACAGCATAGCAGAAGTCCAGCAGAGTGGCAGTCCTTCCTTCTGGCAGAGGATCTATAAGTCCAGAAGTTTACTGAAATGGTGGTGTCTGAAGTCCATCTTTTAAACCCTGGTACCCTGGCTCTGGGAGGTAGGAGAAGCTACTATAAAGTGGCTTTGAAGTGCAAGGAGTTCCCTGCCCTGGCTTCAACCTGGCTGGACTGACAATGCAGGGTTGTTCGTTTTTTTGTGTGTGGACAGGACACAGCCTATTCAGGTGTAGGTGAGGCCTGGTCTAGCTCCTCCCTCCCATCCTTCCCATGTCCCATTCAGTCACACTTAAGCTTTCATTGTGTGTGGCTGTCTAGGAGGAAAACACAGATCCCAAGTGCCAACTACACCCAGTCATGTGACCAGAGACGGACTGAAGGCACCAAATGGCTAAGGCAAGAAAATGCCAACTTTATAAAAGTGACATTTTCAGAAATGCAATTTAAAATCCAAGTAGACCATAAGTTAGGATTTTAAATTGTGATTCCAGAGACACCAAACATGAAGGGGTCATTTATTCTTGTAGAAGTAAAAAAACAAATTTAAGGGTTTTTCACTACCAGGACATGTTAAACTTAAAAGTGTATGTCCTACTTTTAAGTACATTGCACCCTGCCCCCTGGCCTGCCCATTGCCTACCTTAGGGGTGACATATGTATTAAAAAGGAAGGTTTGGGCCTGGTAAGAGGTTTATCTTTCCAGGTCGAAATGGCAATTTAAATTTGCACACACACAGGCTCTTCAGTGGCAGGCACGAGGCATGGTTAAATGGCTACTTAAGTGGGTGGCACAACCAGTGCTGTAGTCCCAATAGTAGCATTTAATTCACAGGCCCTGAGCACATCGCTTGTCACTTTACTAAGGACTTACACGTAAATTAAAAATGCCAGTTTTGGATAAGGCAATATTACCATGTTTAGAGGAGAGAGCACAAGCACTTTAGCACTGGTTAGCAATGGTAAAGTGTGCAGAGTCCTAATACCAACAAAAACGATGCCAGAAAAATAGAGGAGGGTGGCAAAAAGTTGGGGGGGAAGACCACCCTAAGACTGAAAGGTCTAACACTAGCTATTGTCAAGCTTTTCCCCTTGCACAGAGCCTCTGACTTTTACAACACTTGTTTTTTTTCATAGAACGGAGGTGCTCCTTGTTTAAAATCCAGACTGAGAAACTGCGTATAGTTTCTGCCCCGACCACTAACAATGACTTGGACCATGGTATATACCTTAGCTGATTAGAGAGAGAAGGAACTGCTGTGTGTGTTGTGTGTTAATAAAAATAATGAGTGAATTTCAGTTTGGAAACAGCCCGTGTTTTTTTTTTTTTTTAAAAGACTTCAAATTCACAAGAATATTGTAGCAACTCAATTAATTATTTTATTTTTAAAAGAAGACGTGCTGTTTGCTTTAGAAAATCATACTTTGCTGCTTCTTATTGTCACTTATTTTTTAGCAATACAGGTCTGAGAGTCTGAAGTCTGCATTTGATATGTAATAATTTAAATAAAAACGATCCGATGATTAACACAATTGGTTGTTGACTCCGATTATGCCTAAAACTCCAAGTAGGTCAAGATCATGTTTTTTTAATTTCATCTAGAGCTTCTATGCAGATGACCCACAAATCATTTTGTCCTTCATATCATTTGCCCCGTCTGCAATCAGGGTTTTTCGGACTTCCTTGCTGGTATTGGGAATTATAAGACCCTCTAATGGCGCATGCTCCACTTTTGGAAAACTGGAATGCCATGAAATTTTAAAACAAATATTTCAGAGATATTAAATACAATTAATGTTGTGATTAACCATAGTTCAAATTCCATAAATTAATAAATCTTCAAACAGCATGTGATTCGTTTCTGGAAAAATGAAGAATTTTTATATATTCACTGATAATATATTCATTAATATAGCAAAGCAACAAAGATAATTTTTTGTGTTTTTATAAAAACGCACTGGTGACCCCTTTAGTCCACAATCCCTTTACATCCAAGCGACAGAAGGAGAGCACCAACCCTCCTGACTCTCCAACCACAAAAAGTTTGAGTCCTATATGCAATCTTTGAAACAATCAGAAATCCCTCCTAATGGACTCCAGCAGCTCATGCGATAAATTGCGTCATGGAGAGTATAAGGTCGATGTTTCGGTCTCCCAAGGATCAAACCATCCATGAGACCATCCTCAGGACAATCTATCAAAGTGGATAAAATCACAATAATTGTTGCTTTCAACATCAACTTCCTAGAAAAGCGCTGCTCAATGCTTTTCGTCCGGCGCATCCAACTCTAGTCAGTTACTCTAGTATAAAGAAAGGACTATTTCATTTCACCACAGATACGTAAACTCCCACCGGGCTCGTTTGAAGATTTATTCATGTATGGAATATGATTTATGGTTAATTACAACATTATTTGTATTTAGTATTGCTGAAATATTTGTATGCAAATGATACCTCCATGAACATTGTGTGCTTTACAGTTTAGATTACCCAGTTCTTTGAGGAATATTGGGTTACCCTGTTTATTTGTTACAATAACATTTTAAAAAGTGTTTGTAAAGTACTTGTTCCCCCAAAGTATCATGGCTGTAGGACTAGAAGTTTCCTGGTTTGGAGTCATGCAACAGCAGACAAATTAGTTTTTAACTGTTTTCCTTAGCAAAGTGGTGTTCAATTAACAAGATATTAATGGAGAAGAAGTTCTGTAATTTAGGGATGAGGACTGAAAAAGAGTGGCCTCATATTTAAGACTGTCTGAAATTGGAAAAAGCACAGGGCATTTAGCTGCAGAGAAACGGACACAAACAGAATGCTAATCTGTCTCTCAAAAAGGAAGGCCCAAAAGATCGAGACAGTAGTGTTCCGGATAAAGGTACTTAAATTCAATGTGCCTTGATACCAGTAATGGATGAAGCGGTCTTCTTGCTGCTTCTACGTAGTCTAGTCTTTTAAGGCTACACATTGAGGTGTTGATACTGTGAAGTCTGTCAATTAGTATGACATGGAGGCCCAAGAAGCCAAGGTGCAAGAATCCTGCATTACAATAGTAGGACAGTTCTCGCAAGGATGAAGTTTGCAAAAGAGCTAGTGTTAGAGCTGGAGCTATTAGACCAGGCCTGGAGTAGCACCACAGTTGGCAGGCCTGAAGCAGAGCTGGAGTAAGACTGGAACTGAAGCAGAGCTAGAGTAAAACTAGAACTGGCACAGAACAGAATTAATAAGAGGACTGGAGCAGAGGAGAAGAAAGCAGGAGGTGTAGCAGAGCTATAGGTGGAACAGAGTTGCTGATGGAACATAGCACAAGCAGGAGCTAGAGCAGTTCTTGGAGTGAATCCAACAGGAGAAACAAACTAGAATCACCTGTCAGGAAGGGGGCTGGTTTAGAAAGGAACATATTTGAATGATTTTGAAGCCATCTTGGAATGGAGTTGGTGCTTGCTGGCTATCGGGAACTTTAGCTTCCCATATACAGCCATTTTCTTCGTCACTTCTAGATCCAACATTGTGAAATCAGAAAGGGACTGAATGAAATATTCAGCCTGCAACTGTCCATTCCCGACAGTAGCACTGTGTACCTGGTAACATTTATCTTTTACCTGGTTATCTGGTTTATCTTGCACAAACGCTCTGACTACGGAGCAGTAAGATCACTCTAGTTCCCCTGAGGAAATAAAAGAAAAGACACTTCAAGACTTTACATTCTGGGGTATCATATTACCAGTTGATTAGCTTTAAGGGAGAACTGTGCCCAAATGGAGATCTTCTACCTTTAACTAGCTCAGGGGACATCATGCCTAGTATCTAACATACCTCCTTCTTCAGTTGATTTAGCCAGGGACCAATAAAGAGATTATGATCCGCAATTCTCATCACAAAAGGTGGAACTACAAGTATCATCCTGGACACCCAGTTAGTGGATGGGTTGTAGTCAAGGCAATGCAAAATTCACAGGATGGCTGGGTGGGGGTGAGGACATCAAAAAAGATTATTTTGTTATGCTCTCCAGAGGTTTCGTTTAAGAGCTTTGTTTGGTCATGTACGTGACCTGAAGCTAACATTGTACCATCCATACGTGCACTAACTATTCCCTTTACTTTCTGACAATAGAAATGGACCGTTGTTTCACCCAAGCTGATCAGTAAAACATGTCAGTAGATCTTAAGTCTAGAACAGCTGGCACTTGCAGACAGAACCGAGAATCCACTTTAAAAAGCAACACTAAGAAAAAACAGTATAGAAGCACCAATAACATTGACAGTCTCACCAAAAATGTTCTCTGGATGTTTGCAATTGTGTAACAAAACATAAAAGAACAACCTGTCCTTCCCGACCACAATAAACACAAAGCCCTAAGTGATGCATGCAGGCTTGCTCTTCAGCTGGTAAGCTTTACTTAGAGGTTGAGATTTCCACAGGTTTTTCAGGTGAAGTTGTAAGAAATCAGAGTTTTTATTTGTCTTTCCCTGGGAATCAGCGTAGTGTCAGACATTGCTTTATTAGCCCACTTTTTTTCCTTTCCTGGATTCTGTGCTCTCTCTGTAAACTTAGGCCAGTCAAGGATGCAGGATGGGGCACACATACTAATAAATCCTTGATTTTGTTCTCTAAGACTTCTTCTGAGAAGTCTCATCTGTTATATGTTAGGTTGTCTATTGTGCCTTGCTGGAGATCACAAAGTGCCTGTTCTGCAGACGCCTTGGCATCAAGGCAAACAAACATTGTTCAAAGATTGCTAAGAAGGTATTATAAGCACCCAGACAAGTATCTCCATCAGCCCAGGAAAGAGTTAGTCTCGTAACGGTACTCATAAAGTAACTGTCCTTGGAAATAACTGAGCGAAACTGGCCAGGGCGAAAGGTTAACTTATCAAGAAGGCATCCAGGAATCTGTTCACCTTTAGGGGATCCCCATTGAATGTACCCCAACCCGTTCTCCCCCACTTGGTGAAAAGAGGGCCAAAGTTGGACGTATCTAAGGTTTGTTTTAATAATGATTTACTGGGGTAACCCTGTATTCCTCAGAATCTGGGCTTCTGTTGTATACGCAGCAGTGATTCCGTCAGATTTGTTCTGGTAAGGTTTCATACTTTTGTACGTAGTCTTATTTAAAGTCCTCTCGTAGCAATCAATCGATTAAGAAATATGCACACATTTATTTTTTCTCAAAAAAAGATAAAACCTGCATTTTTTCAAGTATATTAGCTCACACAAGCAAATAGACAAAAAGGAGCTCTACAGAGAGAAGTGCAGCGGAGCAGTGTTCGTGAAGAGTTAAAGAACTGTGAATAACAAACTATACAAAGAAATTAGCAATGCCTGACTTCACAAATACAATATTATTTATGACAGGCAAACAGCAAATTCAGTAGTTCTTCCCTATCATAATTTTCATAATCCAAACATATGTAAAAGAGCTTCCCTTAAAACTTAATTAAAAAAATAAATAAACGTTTCTTCACCAGGACCAACAAATGGATGCACCCTCCAGGTAGTGCCCAGTTACTACTTTGTAGAGAGGCTGAAGGTGGCACAAACAGTCACCTCCATCCAGTTAGAAAGGGCCCCGAACCGATGCCTGGAAAGGGATACCCACAGTAGTTTGTCAAAAGTTTCAGGGTCAAATTATCTCCATGATACTCTTGCGCTCATGTTTGCTTTCCACTGCACAGGAAGCTGCCATTAACACGCAATCACTAGAGCTCAATAAAAACATGGGGTGGAAAGCAAATACAAGTACATGTGCATTGTGTAAAGTTGGTCTGTAGTTTAAAGGATCCCTTAAACCCAAACTTGTTTTTATTTAGCTAGGGGATGGCTGCTGTCCACTTAAATGCAAGCAGGAGAACTTAAGAAGTATTGCTTAGGCAAACAATCGGGAACTGCTGTGGGAGCAAGATCTTTAACAACAGAGATAGGTCATCCGGAGAGCTATATTTAAGTGTCTAGGGAGCAATATAGATCATTAGGAAAAAGCAGGCAACACTGCAATCATGCTGAGGGTCTGAGACAAAGAAAGAGAGTCAGGATTTCATTAAAGACGCAGAGGCTTACATTATGCATCAACCTTTTAATTGCCACACCTCCAGCACCTTTAAAAACTTTCCCATAACAAATGAAAACTCCAAAACTAGAATCTTAACAATCAATAAAAAACAGTGTAATAGAACATTCCTCTTCTTTTAAATGCTGTTCCTGTTCAGATAAGTACCTTATTAATTTTCATATATTGTATGACAGTGTTTGCTTATGTATATCTTGGGTGATTTAAACTTCAGATTTTCAGAAGCAGAGTGTGTGAGTTAAATTGTTCACATATATATTTAATATTTTACAGGGTGTACAATGTAAGTTGTTAAATATATTTTGACTGGATAGCGATTCCATAGTAAAAAAAAAAAAAAGGAACGAAGTTTTGATTCCTTTCACGTAAAAAATGTGTGCTAGTAAATGGTTATATGCCATAGCATGCCGCATTTAGGAAGGTTGAGGGCAGCGTACAGCTGTGGAGCCAACCAATTTCCTTAATGGTATGCATGTAGGTTGTTTGAACAATGCTTACGCTGCCGCATTGGTACGCGTGTCGAGATATCTATGTAAATCTCTGCGCACCGAGCCAGAACACAGGAATATCCCTGACGTATTTAAGGACGTGAAGGCATGCAAACTTTGTGAAGTTTGGCAGCCATTTTAAGTTGGGCAGTTTGACATACCATAGCACAGATTATGTTGCTGTGCGAAAAAAATGTAACAAATCTTTTTATGAATGATTTGGAGAAAGAATAACCTAGAGCACGAATAAGGATCATCTCATCACACATGTGCATTGTATTAACTTACCTCTCCCCCTTTGTGGCCCCTTCCCGTATTGCAGCACAAATTTTAAGCATGAGCCGTTGGTTAGCAATGGACATCAGCTTATTTCTGACATAAAGGGAGATTTGGTTAGTGGTTTTAGGTGGTAGGAGAGTTCAGTATTTACTTTTTAATATGGCAACAGAAGGTGGCTATGTAGATTTGCAAAGGAGGAGAGCAGTATTAGCGAGGAGTATTTAAGGTGCTTAATTGCGGATGAAGATAGAGCTTTTGTTAAAGAGGTAGTGAAGATTGTGTTGGATAAAAAAAGAAGGGTGCAGGTTCTGGAGAGGAATTTTGGTCTTTATCAGAAGAAAAAGGAGACCAGAATTAATAAAAAAAGGGAAAATGCCTAGGAAGTCTAAGCATTTGGAAAAAGAGATAAAAGTTGACTTTATTTCCATAAAATAATGGGTGCCCGCAGCAGCATGCAAAGAGAAGGTGTCCTCGGAGGCTCAAAAGATCAGTCTGATCACAAGTTTATGGCTATTGATTCTAACATCATACACAATGGAGATAAAATATATGATGAGTACATTTTGGATCAGGATGATGATTTGAATGGTGGCATTAAAGAGAATACAGGGACAGCATCTAATGCAGTCATTACTAATCCTTAGGAAGAGGAGATGTTTTGTCCCTTATAGTATTCAACTTCCTAGGAGTGCTGATTGGTGGCCGTTAGACCATGTTGGGAAATGTATAAGAGTGGATTAGGAAACCTTTATAGAAATAAGTAAGGAATTTCCTTAAAGCAGAGTGCTCAAGGCCACAGATTGGGAATAAAGTGTGTTCTACACCGAATCTTGCCCCATATATGGAAGGTCTTGAAAGATCGTTACAGCAAAGTCAAGATCGGCTTTTGGATATTTTGGGGCCAATTACAAAAATTATGGAGATGGCAGAGGAGGAACTCTTGAATGACGAACCAATTGATGTCAAGTTGTTAAGGGGATGAAGCCAAAAGGCTATGGTGTTCTTAGGAAATGCAAATGCAAGTCTGTTAGCTGAGCATAGGAAAACCATTTTGATGAAAATCAATCTAAAGTTGGGAGAGATGGCTAATAAGGAAGCCTTAGAGGAAGCTAAAGGTTTGCTCTTTGGAGAGGACATGGTGAAGAGTTTATGGAAGTATATTGCGACATTTACAGCATTAGATAAGGAGCAGACAAATATGAAAAAGATTTTTGGTAGTGTGTTTGGAAGGGCCAGCAGATGAGGACCTTATGCTGGCTGGGGATTTCAAAGCTCCCAGTACAATTTCGGCAACCGAGGAACTGGAAGAGGTTTCGAAGGTTCTGCAGGTTTCTTCCCTCAGAGAGGACGTCTGGGAGAGCCATAAGTAAAAGGAGAAGAGCTCAAACATCTTCCGGTACCCAAGGTGAGTATGGGAATTTCTATTGGTTTTTCCCAAAAAAGTGTAGGTGGTCACCTAAAAAGGTTTGTAAAAGAATGGAAGCATACAACAAAGGATCCAGGGGTTTTGAAAACTATCCAAGGGTATGAGATGGAATATGTAGAATTACCAGTTCAGGAGAAAGAACTGATGGATGTTTTATATGGGAACAAAGGTTAATGGCTGATGGAGAAATAGAAGCAATATTGCAAAAGGTTGCCATACGTCTAGTAGAAGAATATTTAAAAGGCTTTGTAAGTACTTTATGTTCAGTGGGAAAAAAGCACTGTTTTGCTTTACTTTTGACTGAGCCAAGATATACACACTGAAAAGAGTCAAAAAGATTGTCTATAATGCACTTCTTAATCTGAATAAGACATTTATTATAGCTTTTTGCAAGATTCGTGAAGGAAAGTTTAAATCGTAAAAAGTGAACTTTCAAAATGTGCAACAACAATGTAAGACCACGTATAAAGAATCTTCAATATATAAACAGCAAATATATATATGCAAGGATACCAACACTTATATTGATATATAGATATATATTCACATGCAATGCAAAGCAAATAATTAATAAAAATTCATCACTGTAGGTACTGTCGGTTGCTTCATCTTTCTTATGCCAGCAAGAAGATGACCCCGTTCAACTGCGAGAAAGAGATCCTCACCCTCACGGGAAAAATGTCAGGCATTTCACGTCCAATCCTGACTGAGGTCTCGGAATTCATCGCTACTGAGCAGGGCCACCTTTTTATAGCTTAAATAACCATGGAAAGAGTCTTCTAGAAGACCCCCCTCTCAGATGGAAATATTAAAAAATGCTGGCTAGTTTAGGTAAACCTTGAAAGGAATGTGTTGGGAGCTGGCCACCTTCCCAAGGCACGCCTCCCAAAGTCAAACCGTTCTCTTGCCTACGATAAACACTAGCATATCGTACTGACTGCTTACCTCATACATTTCGTGTACCAGTCCTAGCTCTTCGGTGAGAAAGAAAACAGGCAGAAGTAGAAAAACACATTGCATAACATGTTTGCACGGAAAAATACTTTAACGTGGCGTTGAAGCTAAGCTGAACACAAAATGGAGTCTAGGCTGAATACAAAATGGAGTCAATAACCAGTGACCACTAAAGTGACAATAGTGCAAAGAAGTGTGACACGACATCCGTGGTCAATACTCAAATAACACTACAAGGACGAAGGCAGAGTACAGTAATAAACCTAAGATTATTGAACCAGTTTCTGGTTTCCAGGCATTTTAAACTGGAAGGGATCCATTTGTTAATGGATATGCTTGCTTCTACCAATGGATTGGTTAGTAAAATAGGATGTGAAAGACACATACTTAATTGTGCCAGTGAAGGAGAAAAGTCAAATATTCTTGCAGTTCAGATGGAGGAATCGGCTATATCAGTTTCTTTGACTTCCGTTTGGTCTGTCATCAGAACCATGATGCTTTACAAAGGTGATGCATGTAGTAGTAGCACATTTGTGAGAAAGGGGAGTACGCATGATTGTTTGTCTGGACAACATTCTTATGTCACAGGATTTAGAGGAGTTGGTAATTCAATCAAAGGAGGTGAGAAATATTTTGAAGAGTGTAGGATTTCTGATAAACGAGGAAAGGTCCATTGTAAATCCATCTAAAAAAATAGAATTTTGGGGGTTTTCAGATACACACAGTTGGATTCATGTTATTATCAGAAAAGAAAAATGATTTAAAAAAGTTTCAAATGTATTGGGAAGGGAGAGTTTGACACAGTAAAGTAGTCAGGCTTACCTTCAACAGAGAATATGAACGTGCTCATGCAATTAGTAAGTGCTTTGAGTGCCGCTGCTGAGAGCAGTTTCTTTCAAGTACAACATTAAGGGGCTTTGTTTGGCAAGTGAGGTATTGGAAAGAATGATAAGAAAAATGCAATGCTTTCGGAAGAATGGCCTTTCTCTGTATATGTATCCTTGAGGGCTGGGCAGCCTATTCAGACTCTGAGAAAAACACTGATTCTCTGCTGAGGTGTAATTGCCACATTAAAGCCTGGTGATGGAATTGCTGTAATTGCTGGAGAGGTCCACAAGGTCAACTCACTGTTGCTCTAAGTACTCTTTTGAAGTTGTAATTATCTACTGGTTTGCCACTGAAGGCAAGATTGACAGAAGTGAATCAGAAGGGAAAGCAGACGGTAAAATACAGTCTACAGAAGTCTGTTAAAAGAAGGTTTCTGAAAAAAATATGTGATAAAGAAGTCAGCAGCCAGCCATTAAAGAAGTGCATATGCCAATTTCCTGAAACTGTTCAACCTACTAGAAAGGGAAGTAGGCAATACATTCTTCCAAGGTGTTTAAATTGTGATCCCATTCAATGAACATACCCCTTGAAGGAGAAAAAATCTAAAATTAATATTCATGGTTGAATGTGTGGCTGGTTGCACTCAAGGCTAACAACTGACCAATCTGTACATAATTGCATTTCATAAGAATAGCAGTTTCTACCTCATGGAAGCCAGTAAAGGAACATTAAAGCACACTACTTAGGTGGTAGTAAATTAAAGAAGAATCCACTATCACTTTCCAATATCTAGCGAGAATAACTGAGAATCAAACTGAAATTAAGATATACTGGATAAGATTGATTGGAAGTTAAAGAATTTGTCAGATCCTGATGATGAATAAGATATGGCTACCTAAACTGTAGACCTAACCCACGATTATGAATTGTTTTTTGCTCAGTCTGTTTCTAAATAGGAAGATTTGGAAAATCATTTGACGGTTATGAACTGAGAATTAATTGAAATAGTGAAGGAAATTATGGCATCAGCTTTGGGTTTCTTGATCACTTTGCAGTTACAAGCTTTGTCAAACATGGTCTGAAATTTATCACAGCAAACCCTGAGGGCACATAATGTACTGTTCAGAGGAATTTCAAAAACAAAACATTGAATCAAATATTCGTCAATGTTAGGAGATATGTCCTTACGTAGCTAGTTCAAACCAAAGTAGGCAAACTTGATGTAACTTGGGAAAGTGCAATAGTTACTTGATCATACAGTAGCAAGAAAGTGCCAGAGAGGTGTTGGTAGATCTCAGTATCTGGTGTTGCTGTTACTCTCAAAGTTAAGATCAACCTCTGGCAAATTTTATATTGAACCTGTTGGTCTCTCAGAGTTATATTTCATAGGAGGTAATTTTGATTTTGAAAAACCAATATCATTAATAAATGATACATATACTTGTAAACAAGGAAGAACATGAAGAATGTTATTGAAATTTTAAACCTGTTAGATGTTTAAAGATACCACAATTCTGCAAGTTAAGATTTTATGGTCATTTCAACTCCGAATAAGGTGTACTTATGTATTTATTTAATATTACTTTCAAACCTAGGCTCTGCCTATGAAATTTGGACCAATCTGTACATAATTGCATTTCATAAGAATAGCAGTTTCTACCTCATGGAAGCCAGTAAAGGAACATTAAAGCACACTACTTAGGTGGTAGTAAATTAAAGAAGAATCCACTATCACTTTCCAATATCTAGCGAGACTAACTGAGAATCAAACTGAAATTAAGATATACTGGATAAGATTGATTGGAAGTTAAAGAATTTGTCAGATCCTGATGATGAATAAGATATGGCTACCTAAACTGTAGACCTAACCCACGATTATGAATTGTTTTTTGCTCAGTCTGTTTCTAAATAGGAAGATTTGGAAAATCATTTGACGGTTATGAACTGAGAATTAATTGAAATAGTGAAGGAAATTATGGCATCAGCTTTGGGTTTCTTGATCACTTTGCAGTTACAAGCTTTGTCAAACATGGTCTGAAATTTATCACAGCAAACCCTGAGGGCACATAATGTACTGTTCAGAGGAATTTCAAAAACAAAACATTGAATCAAATATTCGTCAATGTTAGGAGATATGTCCTTACGTAGCTAGTTCAAACCAAAGTAGGCAAACTTGATGTAACTTGGGAAAGTGCAATAGTTACTTGATCATACAGTAGCAAGAAAGTGCCAGAGAGGTGTTGGTAGATCTCAGTATCTGGTGTTGCTGTTACTCTCAAAGTTAAGATCAACCTCTGGCAAATTTTATATTGAACCTGTTGGTCTCTCAGAGTTATATTTCATAGGAGGTAATTTTGATTTTGAAAAACCAATATCATTAATAAATGATACATATACTTGTAAACAAGGAAGAACATGAAGAATGTTATTGAAATTTTAAACCTGTTAGATGTTTAAAGATACCACAATTCTGCAAGTTAAGATTTTATGGTCATTTCAACTCCGAATAAGGTGTTCTTATGTATTTATTTAATATTACTTTCAAACCTAGGCTCTGCCTATGAAATTTGGATAAAACCTATCCATCTTGTGTATTAAACAGCCTTTATCAGTACAATTGAAGAAGGCAAATCACAGAAGTTTCATAAACAGAGATGTATTGTGGGCAGGAAGTGACTTTATTGCCCTACCTTTATATTGTTATCAGTGAACTATATAGGAATTGCAATAGCAGTCAAGGACAGCCTGAAAATGTATTCATTATATGGGTTGTATTTAAATTTGCCATTTAATAGGAAACAAAGGTGTGTACCATAGTCTGGACTGGATGTAATTCTACAGAAGAGTTGATGTAGATAACATAAAAGTAGAATCATTCATAACAATCATAACCAGATTTTTTACGGGATGTGTGGGATACCCGTTGTTTTTACTATCAGCCTAACACAAAACAAGCTGCACCATCATTTAATTGCTTATGTGCAGAAAACATTTTCAGGTTTAGTTAAGAAGAAGGCACAGTTTTGGGATAGCGTCTGGAGTTTCCTGATAGGGCAGTCAAGAATAGGCTGCCTAAAATTTACAACAGTTAAGAGATGAATGGGACTAAAAGTAGAAAAGACACCAATGGAAGTTAGTAAGGTGCAATGACAATGGAGAGAATTGTGGTATACATCAGCATTCACGCCCATGTAAAGCATGTATACCATGCTCTCTCAGGGTATCATTTCTGGCTATATCACTCAACTATAAAACTGCCTCACAAATACCAACATCTGCATATCCAAGGTATATCTCAAGCTAACACCCCCTAAGGCAGAGTTTGTCTACATCATCAATAGCAGCAAGTAACATTCTGTTCCAGAAAGGGAATGAAGAACTGTTCTGCAGTGCCAAATTTCTGGGATTTTATACCAACCTCAACTTCAGTCCTCGCATTGTACACAAAACGCTAATGCATTGGCTTTAAGGTAGTCAATGTGATCCACACACATGGTAATCAAGTACAAGATGTACTGAGGGTTTTTCAACACATGCAGCAGCATTCTTGTCAGACTTGAATTCTGAGAATGGAACAAGGTAAAGACCAACTGTTAGGCCACCCAATGGTATGCTCTGTGTGTTAAACCCCATTCCAGTCAAAATTGTATTTTGCAATGTGCACTTTGTGGTACAGGATGCTTAGAAAATGTCTACTTTACTCCAGTGCTGAAATCTTACATTCCTCCCCACTCCTGGAATACTATCCATCTTTCCCATGCTGCTGCTCTGACCTCTGCCCCCACCAATCTCAGACCCATGTTCCTACCTTCCCTCCTTAGCTGTAAACCACCATACCATGTATAGCCCTAACTTTCCCAGTCATGGTCTAGCCAAGCTGTACCCCTTCACAGTGCTTCTTTTGATCCGGTTGTTGAAGGTGGGGCAGACTAACATATGTTTGAGGACTGGCACTTATTTTTCCTTTGCAGATTTTGATCCGGATAAAGAGATTGAAGACAAAAGGGGGAAAGTAGGGATGAAAAATTACCTGTAAAAGTGGTAAATTAAAGAGGCATCCGGTGAAATCAAGATGATGCAGGCTTTTTATTTGGCACCCTGAACTTCAGTAGCGCTGGCCACTGGCTTCTAAGGAAAACATTGAGCCCATGGCACTTATATATTTACAAATTAAGCACAGCCACTTACCTACTATATTGTATAGTGTTGTATTGCTAAACTACAAACTTACATTATATAGGATTCTCAATTATCTTGTATATAGAATTCTTACACTTTTGTTTCGGGATGAAATAACTCTGAGTCTGAAATAGGGCAAATAATTTGCGATCTTGAAAATAAAGCAGTAAGACATTTCAGCCATGGTTAATGAAGATGTAAATCTAAACACTGCAGAGAAATTTGTGCAACAGTCTCTATACACAGACTCTTGAGGAAAGGGGATTAGGCATAAATATTACTCTGCAAACCTGTTTAACTATAACTTCCGTAGAGATTTCAGAAAAATATCAGAAGTCTCTTGTGATAGTAATATTGATGCTGAGAAAGCATTTTCATAAGATCTGCTGTGAGCATTCATGGATTGGTGCATGTTTCCTGAAAGTTTTAGAACCAGGAATCCTTTGCTATTTTGCTGTCATAGAGCAACGTAACCGGAACCGTTATGAGAAAGTTGCAGCCATGTGAGATAGCAGATTCTGATCACCCATCACCACCCCTTTTTGTTTTTCCTGTTAAACGTTCTTCGGGCCGAATTAGGAATACATGTAAATATTATTGGTTTACATACAGTCCTGTTATGTTAAAAATATTGTACTGAGCAAATGGTTTACAATGTTCTAATGTTGACTCAGATTTCTGACAAAGGGATTTTGTGGGATTTGGACTGGTTGTGGACTACAAAGCTAACAAAAGGCATATTGTATGTTTTTGAATTGTAATCAAAAGGGTCTCAGCAATGAAATGCAGTTTTGATGTCTTGCCATCTAGGTTACCAAATATCTTAATAAGATGTAGGTTGCTAATTATAAAAACTTCCATTGTCTTCAAAAGGTGAAACAAGGGCTCTTCCTGTTTGCTGGTGATGTTAAATTCATATAAAATGAAGATACATTCTTGTCTTTTGAAGCCAATCTTTGCCTGTAGGGTTTATGAATGACCTACTGACATACCTAGATGTATGAGAGAGTACCATCATGTTAGAATAACAATGAAGAATGCCCGTTCATCTTATACTTAAAGGTGGTTAGGTGCTGCTGAATTGCAAATTTTACTACTGGACCTAATCTTGAAGAATCCATGAATATTATTAAACTATGAGATAAAATATTATTTACAGAAGCACCCATAGTTAACGTTAAGACCAATTGCAGACATTTGCCAATCTAATTGTGTTTAAAAATGCAAGACTGATTGTCGTCTCGTGTCGTATATTCAAATTATTTACAACATATTTCTGTAATCTGATAAAGACATTTAGCCACAAATCCCTTACTTCAGAATCTTCCCCAGGCGCGAGCCTGGATCCGGAAACCTTTTCCCAGAGCCCATCTGTGTGTTGGAAGAGGACATTGAGCAACTCCGCATCAATGTCGTCCACCGGATGTGACGTCAGCGGTGTCCATATAACCACCTTTCCGACATCAGTTCCTTCTTTTCCGCGCTTGCAATGCTGATCCAGTAATGATTAGTCAGGCCATTTTCAGCCTACTTTGATGTTTTCGTTGTTGGAACAGTGTGCTTTTTCCTGTCCATGTCTTTGGGGATCAAAATGGGTGGGTCCTGTGAATGACAAATGTTGGCTACGGACCCCCATTTGATTTGTATGTGATGCCTGGGTGAGCACCATGATGCCAAAGAGTACAACTCCTGTCGTCAACTTCTGCCAGAAGCTTCTCAGGAGTGTTGTATAGTGGCACGGATGTCAGAGCCGTCCTGGTCTTCCTTCTCATACTGAAGGCTGTTCGCGGGCCCGTTCAAGGAGTCGTTCTCGTGGGCGCTATTCTCCATCAACGACAAGAGGTAAGTCTCAAAGCAAGTAGGCCCAAGTCACGAAAGTTCAGGGGTGTAGAATTCCTATAGGCCAAAGTCCAGGATATATTGTTGAGGTCAAGGACAACAAACAATCATATTTATTATGTCCTTGGGACAAGTAACCCAAGCCCCCTGCAGCACAAAGCCTTTGGTTGGCAGTTTACAGTACCACATTATGGAGCAGGAAAGGTAATGGTCTGCAGTTGAGGTAATATTTGTGCCATATGTTAATGCTGTTTGAACTTGTATTTATGGTTCATTAAAGCAAAGCCTTTATTATTAGGGTGACAGCTCTAAATACATGTTATAAACCAGACTGCACGACCAACAGTGGTTCCTTTAAAAGAAAAAATATGTACACATGTTTGCACAGTTTAACAATATGAGACTACATGTAATGCTCTGAGAATGTTCTCTTATTAGTTGCATATATTTGCAGAAGCTTGAAAGCAAGATTGATGATTCTTTGCTTTAAAAAAATGCAACTAGAAAAAAACACTTTGCTAAACTATTGTGAAATGTTAGGTACCATTTCTTAGAAGCATCATTTTGTAAAATGTGTATATGCATGCTGGTATTTCCAAAACATAATCATATTGGAAGACCAGTGGAACCAGTTTCAACAAGTTTATAGGAAATACGAAAATAAACATGCATTTGCAAAGCCAATAGTTCTGACATTGGCGGTCAGTCTTTAGATTTTGCAAATGTGTGTCTTGTTTTTACATAGCATTTGTAAAACGTTATTGTTGTAGGAGGTGCCAGGCCCTCACCATTATAACAAACATTTGCAAAAAGGTCTCAAAAACCAAACATTACCACAGTAGTTTCAGGCTCTGAACAAAACGACTGTGTGTAGATATACTCCTTGCAAAACAGCTGAATACCCTCACTCACAGTGAAGCCAGCTGATAGACGGATAGAGAGAGAATTTTAATAAAAACAAAAGGTTTTGCTTAACACCAGAATTAATTAGGAGCCCAATTCTTAAAGTCACAAAAGTGCACCCATTGCATATGTCTTTGCACTAGTGCAGATTTACGTATTTCATGAATTCAGAAGAGTTTACAGAAGTAGACCAGGAAATTGTACTCCTCGAAAATATTTGTGAACTGTAATTTAGCACAATCGAATATGCAGGTGTATATTTGCTCATGTGAAAATTTGATGAGCGTTTAAAAGTTCACTTTACCTCCAACCACTTTTTTCTCAACCCTTTAAGAAGTTTTACTTCTGCCCTTGTCAGGAGCAAATTTCCATTCTTTCTCATTATGGGAAACAAATAGAGATGAGCTGGTGAAATCTCTTAAAGTATGCATGTTAGTAGGTTTACAAAGACTCAGAAGGGCATTCCAACCCTGGAACTATTGCTTACTGCTTCCCCCAACCCCATCTGCGGAAAGGTAGCAAAATAAGGAAATTGCTACTATTCAATCCCTACTATAGTCCTGGCATAATCAGAGAGGCTATAATCAGAGCTCCTATATAGTGAGATTGTTGCCATAATTTGTCGCCGCACCAAATGGACAAGTAGATTTTTTTTTTTTTTTACAGGACAAGTAGATTTATGAACCAACCTGTCCCGTGGACAAGTAGATATTGTAGTAAATTCCACACCCCTGAAGTTGCAGACTTAACTGCATACGGCCTCCTGCCATTCCTCGCCTAGGAGTCGAAGTCAAAGTCTACCCCATGTCTCCCTCCCTTTCCAGGAGAAGGGGTGAATCTAACCAAATGTGTGAATATCACGCTTCCCTTCATGCTGTTTTTGGTGAATCACCTTCCTCTGGAACACCGGTGGGTCCCAAGGAGGAGCAAAGTGCCTTGACTGTTTCCATGCCATTGGGTTCACCCTCGGCTTCAGTTGGGCCTTCCACATCAGTTGACTAAGCCGTTACCGCGCCAGTGCAAAGCCCTTTGGGGTTTCCACCTTCAGTGCTGGCATCCTATGAGCCGACTCTGGCGACTCCACTGCCAGTGCTGATCGAAGTCAAATCCTCTTTCCATCTGAAGTTGAAATAAACGTTGAGGAAACGCCTTCTCGACACCAGTTGACATTGGACTCCCTTTCAGACGCTCACTTCATTGGAGCTGTTCTGGACACAGTGCCGTTTTGGGCCTATCCTCCCGAGCGACCAGTCCAGGATATTCATTCTATGATATAGATGTTTCAGATGTTTCAGCCTCTATCCTGTGTTTCAGTGAGACTGATTCTGAGGCTGCTGGGCCTCCTGGCCTCCTGCATCCTGCTGGTAATACATGCCAGATGGCATATGTGGGCTCTGCAGTGGGACCTAAAGTTCTAGTGGGCACAACATCAGGGGAATCACTCCGACTTGGTCCAGATTTCAGAGGGAACTGCAAACAAACGACAATTGGGTCAGCGGTCGACTCCTTTCCCTTCCCCAACCAGATCTCACAGTAGTGACAGATGCATCACCCCTGGGATGGGGCAGCCACTTGGGTGAGGTGGAGAGCAGTGAACTCTGGTCTCAAGTGGAATCCGGACTCCACATCAACATGCTGGAGCTCTGTGCAATTCGGCTGGCATTGAAGGCTTTTTTACCCTCCATCAAGGGAAAGCGAGTGCAGGTGTTCACAGACCACACCACCGCCATGTGGTACTGCAATAACCAGGGCATGGTGGGGTTGTGGACCCTCTGTCAGGAGGCCCTGCATCTTTGGACCTTGCTGGAACAGCAGGGCATATCTGTAGTATAATTATCATTTTTTATTAGTACTAATTAGTTATTTATCTTGGTTGTCCTGTTTATCCTGTTTATTTTAAGTTTATTGTATTGTTATTATGTTACTTGGTATGCTCCACTCCCCACATGCTGCTCCTGGCATGAGAGATTCTGGAATGTGAGAGTTGACAGTTGAGGACTAGAGGAGCAGCTTGGAGGTGTGGCTGGAGTTTCCTGGATATTTATCTTGAAGAATAAATACATCAAAAGGATACACTTTTGTTTCCAGACTTTTCCTTCATCATTTCGAAAAGAAACTACATTTTTGGCGACAAGCTGAACCCCTTCTAATCTAGAAACTCCAACTCATCTTAGTACTTGTCACTATCAAAGGTAATCTTTTTTTCTCTTTTCCTTTGATCCTTGTGACATTTCATTTTTCTTTGCTGCTACTACGTTTCAATTTTTTAATTTTATTTCTATTAACTTCGGCACGGTTTCAGCGTCTTGGTTGCCTTAGCAACTCGTTCCTCGAGCCGCCTCTCTTGGCAACAAGCTGAAGCTTTCTTTTCCGGCACACGCGCGCTACTAGTTTATCGGCACGGTGCCAAATTCAAGCTTCATGCTGAGAAAGCTTTCTTTTCCGGCACGCTCGCGTTACTAGTTTATCGGCGCGGTGCCAAATTCAGACTTCATACTGAGAAAGCTTTCTTTCCCGGCACTCACGCCCTATTATTTATCGGCGCGGTGCCAGGATGCCTAAAAATCGAACACTTACAAGTGAAGTTGCGTCCTCACTTAAATCTTGTCTTTTAAAGTGGCACTCCAATCATCTTGGATACAATGGACGTTTCAAGTACAGCAGTGCTTGAAGGTTAAAACATCATGTTGCAATGCATATTTGAATGGACATAGTTATGAATGAAAAAAAAAAGAAAAACGGACTAATTCATGTAAGATTTATGCAATTCTCTTGCATGAAGGTGATATTTAAACATTTTTGGTCATTTTCAGATTCAAGTTTTTTTTTTTGCTTCTGTGTATCCAAGCCTTTTGATGTTTGAGACTTATCAATCTCTACAATACATTTTATTCAACATTATTTTTTTTTTTATCTTGGTGATGTAATAGTACTGGTGCGCACATTTTTTTTTGTCATCCTTTCTTATCAATAATGCAGAACATCTCTTCTCCGCCATTCTTTCTTTCAATACCAGGTGATCCACCTATTCCCTGGAACAAATGGAAAAAAGTTTTTCTCACTTATATACGAGTTTGTGGAAGTAATTTATCAGCCGAGAGAAAAACATCACTTCTACAACATTGTTTGGGTGCGGAAGGACAGGAAATTTTAGAGACTCTCCCACATATTACCCACCCTGAAGGAGCGGATGGCGACTCCTCCTTAAATGAATTTGAACTAATGTTACTTAAACTGGACAGGCATTACTTACCAAAGATATCTATTATTCTTCAACGATATTATTTTGGGAAGTGTAAACAAGGCGATTCAGAGTCTATTGAAGACTTTGTTACCAATTTATGGAAATTAGCTGCACAGTGTAAATTCAAAGACAATTTGGATGAACGCATTCGGGATCAGTTCATGCTTGAATGCAAGACTGACAAAGTAGGAGAAGCTTTGTGGTCTAAAGGTGATCCAATGTTGGAAGAAGTCTTGATTGTAGCAAAACAGATTGAACATTCTGAGTCTTGTAACGAAGATCTGAGGAAATATAAGAAGACGGATACCACAGTGCATAGTTTGGATGCTAAATCTAAAGCGACACAAAACACCATTGTGAAGGGAAAATTACTTTGTTTCAGATGCAATTCACCATCGCATTTAGCTAACAACAAAGTGTGTCCAGCTCTTAATGCTGTTTGCAACAAGTGTGGAAAAAGGGGACACTTTGCTAAATGTTGTAGGGCTATGGGAAAGAAGAATGTTAAAGTTAATGAAATTGAATGTATCGACCGAGAGGAGGGAGAGCACAGTTTTATTCTTCAAATAGTTAATGACGTCAATTGCTTTTCTGATCATCAATGTGTGTACCCCTCAGATATTGTGGATGTGGGTGGTGTCAACATATCAATGATGATGGATTCAGGAGCGAAATTGACTCTCGTTTCAGAATCCGATTATGTTAAGTATTTCTTGGGTAAAGTTACATTACATGAACCAGATGTTACACCTTTTGGTTATGGCGGTAAGCCCATTGAGCTAAAGGGTTATTTCAATGCGAACATTAACTTCAAAGGAAATAGAATTGTAGGTAAAGTTTATGTTCCTGTTATGTTCCTGAA
The DNA here is from genome assembly GCF_031143425.1 of Pleurodeles waltl. Lineage (NCBI taxonomy): Eukaryota > Metazoa > Chordata > Amphibia > Caudata > Salamandridae > Pleurodeles > Pleurodeles waltl. Next base: position 740,491,480 of record NC_090443.1, read on the forward strand.
GTTATTGGGAATCATATTAAATCCTAATTTGATTCCTCCGGTACAAGTGCAGGAAATAACAAATGTAGGTGATGACTTGATGAGAGAATTTCCCTGTGTTTTCAACAATGAAGTGGGATGCATCAAAGGGTATAAACACCGTATTGTTTTGAGGGATAATGCCATTCCTAAAACATGTAAAGTTAGAAACATTCCTTTTAGTGTTCGTGATAAGGTTAAGGCGGAACTTCAGAGGTTGTTATCTCAAGGCATAATTGAAAAGGTGGAGGCGGCAGAATGGATTGCTCCTATAGTGGTTGCTACGAAGACTTCAGGGGAAATCCGATTGTGTGTGGACTTGAGAAACCTTAACTTGGCTGTCATTGAAGACAGATTTCCTCTGCCAAATATATCAGAGATGGTTGGTTTTCTAGGAAATGCTAAATTCTTCACCACTCTTGATCTTAGTTCGGCTTACCACCAGGTACAGTTGTGTGATGAGTCCAAGCCTCTTACCTCTTTCATTACACCATTTGGTGTTTTCATGTACAACAGAATGCCCTTTGGTTTGTGTTCTGCAGTTTCGGTTTTTCAAAGGCTAATGGATGAGATTTTGGGGGGCATTGAGGGTGTAAAATTTTTCCAAGATGATGTTTTGATTTTTTCCGAAACGTTTGAATTGCATAAAGAATTAGTCAGAAAGGTACTCAAAATTTTTCTGTCACGTGATATTACGTTGAAAGGTAAGAAGTGCAGATTTTTCAAAACAGAAATCTCATTTTTAGGTCACATCATATCAAAGGATGGAGTTAAACCTAAACAGGAATTAGTGATGACTATTGTGAATTTAGCTGCCCCAGAATGTAAAAATGAAGTTCAAGCCTTTTTGGGAATGTCAGAATTTTATGCAAAGTTCATTCCTGATTTTGCCAAAAGGAGCTCTTCCATAAGAAATCTGCTCAAGAAAGGTGTTGATTTTGTCTGGGATGCTGATTGTCAAACTGAGTTTGAAGACTTGAAACAAGCTTTGTCTAGTGCCCAATCCCTCAGCAGTTTCCGACCTGGTTCACCTTGTTACCTCACTACGGACGCTTCAGAGAAAGGTTTAGGGTGTGTTCTGAAGCAAGTAGAGAATGATTAGGTCAACAACATAGCCTTGCCTCACGCAGTCTGCGTGGGGCAGAAAGCAAGTATTCCACTATAGAAAAGGAAGCTTTGGCAATATTCTGGGCCATCAAAAAATTCAAGCAGTTCCTTTGGGGAACTCGGTTTGAAGTGCATACAGACCATAAGCCTTTACGTGAAGTGTTTGAGAAGAAAGGATTGGATAATATTTCTTCTCGAATATGTAAATGGATTGTGGGTCTGCAAGATTTCCATTTCACAGTTAAGTACGTATCTGGGTGTGATAACAGAACTGCAGATTGTTTATCTAGAATGAGGGTGAGAAATTTAGCTGAGAATGAATATGAGGAGTCCTGGTGGGTGGATGAGGAAGTGAAAGTTTACAATATTACTGATGGGTGTGTTTCTGAAGAAGAGTGGAAACTAGAGCTAGACAATGATGAAGAATTGAGTAACATCAAAAATGTGCTGTCTGCTGGTAGGACTCTGTGTAATAATGTTGGGTTTGGTGAACAGTTTAAAAAAACAGTTTGCAATGATCTACTTGTGAGGGGTAGTAGATTGATTCCTCCTACAAATTTACGTGGACGTTTAATGGATCTTGCGCATGAGGGTCATCAGGGTATTTGTAAAACGAAGGAAAGAATGAGGTGCGTATATTGGTGGACCGGAATGGATTTAGAGATTGAGAGAAGAGTTTGTGATTGTGTAGAGTGTAGAGTTGCAGATAAGAGTCTAAAACTTAGAACTCAACCTATGTTTTTGAAAGAAATACCTAAGGAAGTGTGGGAGGAAATCTCAATTGATATAATGGGTCCTATAGGCACTGGTACATCTTCAAAATATGTCATAGTTGTTATGGATGTATTGTCACGGTGGCCAGAAGTATTGATCACACATGAAGTTACCTCTTCAACTGTTATTCGTTTCTTATCAGAGGTGTTTGGAAGAGAAGGCAATCCGCAATGTATAGTGTCTGACAATGTAGTTCAATTCACGTCGAGATTAATGTGTGATTTTTTTAACTCAAGAGGTATTGTACATAAGAGGTTGTGCTCTCTACCATCCAGAAACGAATGGTATGATAGAACGATTCAACAGGACTCTAAAAGAAACTGTTCAATTAGCAAGACAATTGGGTGGTGATTGGGTGAGTATGGTTAGACGTAAAGTTGAGGATTATCGTTTTACTCCTCATTCAAGCGCTGGACAATCTCCGTTTGTTATGTTCAAGAAACGTTTTCCTCATACTAGGTTAGATCCTCCCTGGATAAAAAAATATACTAAAAAAAAAAAACTTGATTATGAGTTGCAAAAGAAGATCGCTGTTGAGAAAGATTTGCACTGTCAAAAAGAGAGAAAACGCATTTATGACTTGCGAAAATCTGTGAAGGAGGTGCTAGTCAATGTGGGGGATTTTGTTAAGATTAAACTGCCAGGTAAAACAGGTGGTGGACAGTCTCATTATACTAGAATTTTTAAAGTTGTTAAAGTTTTCCAGGGAGCGATAAAGGTCGATGATGGGCGCATTTGGAATTTAAATAGAGTTGTTAAACTAAGATGAACAGTTATTTTCTTTTGTTGTAAAAAGGGAGGTAGTGTAGTATAATTATCATTTTTTATTAGTACTAATTAGTTATTTCTCTTGGTTTATCCTTTTTATTTTAAGTTTATTGTATTGTTATTATGTTACTTGGTATGCTCCACTCCCCCCATGCTGCTCCTGGCATGAGAGATTCTGGAATGTGAGAGTTGACAGTTGAGGACTAGAGGAGCAGCTTGGACGTGTGGCTGGAGTTTCCTGGATTTTTATCTTGAAGAATAAATACATCAAAAGGATACACTTTTGTTTCCAGACTTTTCCTTCATCATTTCGAAAAGAAACTACTTCAATATCCCTGGTGTTTCAACATCTTGCAGGTTCTCTGAATGCTAGAGCAGTCAAATTCAGCCATCAGTGCCTAGTAGATCACGAGTGGCGTCTCCACCCAGAGGTGGCGCCAGATCTCTTTTAGCAGTAAGGAGAGCCTTGGTTAGATCTGTTTTATTAACATCAGGCAAGTGTACAGAGCATACAGAAATGCATGTCGAGTTAGGACTTCTGTTTCAATACGTAAGGTTTAGCAGGTATGACAGCAAGTTACAGATGGAAGACCATTTCTACTCCCTACCTCTGAGACACCCAGCAGGCTAACAAAGGGGGAGCTGCTCAGATCAGCCATCTTGTACAAAAGTGGGAGTGTCACATATGTTTACTCTATAGTTATTCCAAGACCCCCAAAACTTTAGTCCATTTTTGTGGGCATCCACGGCCCTCATACATCACCACCTCTGCCAGTATGCACCGATCTATGTATTTTTCCAATTCTTGCAATAGGGGTGGTTGTGGGGCACCCCAAAGTCTTACAATGTTTCTTTTGGTGACAGTCATTCCAAGAGTCATCCACAATATCTCAGCCCTTTGGAGGTCCGAGTTGTCCCAAATGTTTAGCAGGCACCATTTTGCTGAAGCCTCCAATGCACTTCCACATACCTCATTCATACATGCAACTATGGAGTTCCAATAAGCCTGTATCACCGGGCAGTTCCATATTATGTGTAGAGAGGTGCCATCTAGTCCGCACCCCCGAGACAGCGGTTGTCGGAAGACCTACCCATCTTAGCTTTGACTGTGTATGTTAGGTACGAACAGTGGGGAATTTTCAATTGAATTAAACTAAATCTAGCTCTGTTTCCCACTTCCCATGGGGACTCTAGGGCTTCACACCATTCATCTTCTTCAAGAATACCAAGATCTAGTTCTGATTGTGCCTTCAGATGTTTTAACGGGCCTGGGAAGTTGTTGATCAGTTTCTGCTAGGTTAGAGAGATAACTTTTTTCTGTAAATACTCTTCAAGTATTCTGCTCTCTAGGGGTGAGGCTTTGGGCAGGTCTGTCCTGCTGGGAATCGTGGATGGTAGGACATGTCATATTTGGAAGCATCTGTAGTATTCGGGGGGAGCCAATGCAAATTCTTTCTGTAGGTCTGGGAATGGGAGTACCTGACCTTGTGCCCAGAGGTCCTTTCTTTTGAAATGCCAGTAAGGTCCCACTTATCAAATCCAGGGTGCCCAGTCTTGTGGAGTCCCAAAGTGGAGTGACCTGGGTTATCTTTGTTCCCACCTCAATGATCGAAGTGCATTGTGCTAGAGCTGTTGGCCCGCAAGTATGCCTCATTCTAGGAAGCCCATAAAGAGCCCTCAGGCAGCTTCCCTGGTGCAGCTGACATGTGTCCATGCAGTAAGCTGCCTTGGCTGGTGAAGTGTGCATCCATTAGTTTATGGTAGTTGTAAGGAAATGCCTCCTTGGCATGGTTACCCCCTGACTTTTTGCCTTTGCCAATGCTATGTTTTGATTTGAAAGTGTGCTGAGGCCTGCTAACCAGGCCCCAGCACCAGTGTTCTTTCCCTAACCTGTACTTTTGTTTTACACCATTGGCACACCCTGGCATCCAGGTAAGTCCCTTGTAACTGGTACCCCTGGTACCAAGTGCCCTGATGCCAGGGAAGGTCTCTAAGGGCTGCAGCATAGCTTATGCCACCCTGGGGACCCCTCACTCAGCACAGACACACTGCTTGCCAGCTTGTATGTGCTGGTGAGAACAAAACGAGTAAGTCGACATGGCACTCCCCTCAGGGTGTCATGCCAACCTCACACTGCCTATGCAGTATAGATAAGTCACCCCTCTAGCAGGCCTTACAGCCCTAAGGCAGGGTGCACTGTACCATAGGTGAGGGCACCAGTGCATGAGCACTGTGCCCCTACAGTGTCTAAGCAAAACCTTAGACATTGTAAGTGCAGGGTAGCCATAAGAGTATATGGTCTGGGAGTCTGTCAAACACGAACTCCACAGCACCATAATGGCTACACTGAAAACTGGGAAGTTTGGTATCAAACTTCTCAGCACAATAAATGCACACTGATGCCAGTGTACATTTTATTGTAAAATACACCCCAGAGGGCACCTTAGAGGTGCCCCCTGAAACTTAAACCAACTACCCGTGTAGGCTGACTGGTTCAAGCAGCCTGCCACACTCGAGACATGTTGCTGGCCACATGGGGAGAGTGCCTTTGTCACTCTGTGGCCTGTAACAAAGCCTGCACTGGGTGGAGATGCTATCACCTCCCCCAGGCAGGAGCTGTAACACCTGGTGGTGAGCCTCAAAGGCTTACCCCCTTTGTTCCTGCACCACAGGGCACTCCAGCTAGTGGAGTTGCCCGCCCCCTCCGGCCACGGCCCCACTTTTGGCGGCAAGGCCGGAGGAGATAATGAGAATAACAAGGAGGAGTCACTGGCCAGTCAGGACAGCCCCTAAGGTGTCCTGAGCTGAAGTGACTCTAACTTTTAGAAATCCTCCATCTTGCAGATGGAGGATTCCCCCAATAGGGATAGGAATGTGACCCCTCTCCCCTTGGGAGGAGGCACAAAGAGGGTGTACCCACCCTCAGGGCTAGTAGCCATTGGCTACTAACCCCCCAGACCTAAACACGCCCTTAAATTTAGTATTTAAGGGCTTCCCTGAACCTAAGAATTTAGATTCCTGCAACTTACCGAAGAAGAAGACTGCTGAGCTGAAAACCCCTGCAGAAGAAGAAAGAAGACACCAACTGCTTTGGCCCCAGTCCTACCGGCCTGTCTCCTGCCTTCTAAAGAAACCTGCTCCAGCGACGCTTTCTCCAGGACCAGCGACCTCTGAATCCTCAGAGGACTGCCCTGCTTCAAGAGGAACAAGAAACTCCCGAGGACAGCGGCCCTGTTCCAAAAAGACTGCAACTTTGTTCAGAGGAGCAGATTTAAAGACCCCTGCAATCCCGCAAGAAGCGTGAGACTTGCAACACTGCACCCGGCGACCCCGACTCGACTGGTGGAGAACCAACACCTCAGGGAGGACCCTCTGGCGACTCCGAGACTGTGAGTAACCAAAGTTGTCCCCCTTGAGCCCCCACAGCGACGCCTGCAGAGGGAATCCCCAGGCTCCCCCTGACCGCGACTGTCTGACTCTAAAATCCCGACGGCTGGAAAAGACCCTGCACCCGCAGCCCCCAGCACCTGAAGGATCGGAACTTCAGTGCAGGAGTGACCCCCAGGAGGCCCTCTCCCTTGCCCAGGTGGTGGCTACCCGAGGAGCCCCCCCTTGCCTGCCTGCATCGCTGAAGAGACCCCTTGGTCTCCCATTGATTTACATTGGAAACCCGACGCGTGTTTGCACACTGCACCCGGCCGCCCCAGTGCCGCTGAGGGTGTACTTTTTGTGTGAGCTTGTGTCCCCCCCGGTGCCCTACAAAACCCCCCTAGTCTGCCCTCCGAAGACGCGGGTACTTACCTGCTGGCAGACTGGAACCGGGGCACCCCCTTCTCTCCATTGAAGCCTATGCGTTTTGGGCACCACTTTGAACTCTGCACCTGACCGGCCCTGAGCTGCTGGTGTGGTGACTTTGGGGTTGCTCTGAACCCCCAATGGTGGGCTACCTTGGACCCCAATCTTAACCCCGTAGGTGGTTTACTTACCTGCAAAACCTAACAATACTTTACCTCCCCCAGGAACTGTGAAAATTGCACTAAGTGTCCACTTTTAAAACAGCTAAATGTGTTTTATGTAAAAAGTATATATGCTACTGTAATTATTCAAAGTTCCTAAAGTACTTACCTGCAATACCTTTCAAATGAGATATTGCATGTAGAATTTGAACCTGTGGTTCTTAAAATAAACTAAGAAAATATATTTTTCTATAACAAAACCTATTGGCCTGGAATTGTCTCTGAGTGTGTGTTCCTCATTTATTGCCTGTGTGTATGTACAACAAATGCTTAACACTACTCCTTTGATAAGCCTACTGCTCGACCACACTACCACAAAATAGAGCATTAGAATTATCTCTTTTTGCCACTATCTTACCTCTAAGGGGAACCCTTGGACTCTGTGCATGCTATTCCTTCCTTTGAAATAGCACATACAGAGCCAACTTCCTACAGTAGTGAGTTGTGATGTTTTCGGATTTCTGGTAGGGCAATCCCCCCGTCGTACCAAACACCTGCTCAATTTGGTCAACACTATTCTCGCCGAGCCCCCTTCCGTAATAGAGTCCTAAGCTTGCTGTCTGTGGCTTGGTAATAGCTTGGGGGAGATGTTGTAGGGTGTGTTTTGTGGCTGTGTTAGTTTATACAACTTTACCGGGATCCCCCTGGGACTGTACCCGCCCTCAAATCCTTGATCGCTAAAACTATCTCCTCCTCTGAAATCTCCTGCTCTAGGGATTCCCTGTCTTCTATAGGTAGGGTCGGGAAGGGGGCATCCACCAGAAGGGCTGAGGATTCTTCTTCATTTGCGTCGACCCCTGGGGAGTAGAGTCTTGCATAATGTTGTGCAAAAGCCTCTGCAATTCCTGCTCTGTCACTGACTGATTCCCCAGATTCAATTTGGATAACCTCCACCTATCTATTCACTACTTCCCTTCTGTTCAACCAGGCCAGGAGCTTCACAGTTGTGTCGCCTGTTTCATAAAGGCGATATTGAACTGCCCTCTGGTGGACTTTGGTGGCCTTCTGCACTACATTGTGGTATTCTTGTTGCTTAAGGGCTAGGGCATGAGTGGTGCCTGAATCTTTCCTCTCTTGTATGTCAGTCTCTGCCAGAATGGTGTGTTAATCACCTTAAATGTTTTGCATTGTATGACACTTCCAGGTGTAAAATGGGCAATATGTCCTGGTGTATAATATAGATGATGTTAGACTTTAAAATGTATGCGTTTGCCAGTATGTGAAGGGGATGTCTTTTACTTGGACACAACATTACTTCCATTCCTTATCTGGGATTGCCCTCACCAGGTCGATTACCCACTCCCTTCTGGCGGTATACGTCTGGGGTGCCATGACATTTATCACCTCTTGGTATAGAAAATAATTTTTTTTTTTTTATCTGTGCCTTTTCTCAGAATCAGTTTAGTGAGCACTGTCAATTCTGTCGGGGCATTAGGGAAGTGAGTTGGTGCAGTTTTTGCTACAATGCGCAGAATAGGGTATAGAAATACTACTAGGTCAGTATTGCTCCCTGTTCCTGAAATGCCTGAGATGTAAAAAAAACTGTCCTTCCGGAAATAAATCTTCAAGTATCTCCATCTGCATTTTCTTCCAATAATGTACTCAGTGATTGTTGAAGCAGTGAGCAAAAGAAAAGATTGTTTTTAATGGACAGAGCAGGGAAGTATACCCAGTCTACACCCAAATACTTTGCTATATGCCACCACACCCTTGTTGTATTAGCTATATTACATTGACCTCCTCATGGAGTCGATGGAGCTTGTGGGCTAATAACAGTAAGTAAAGAGTCAGGTTGAGCAAGAGTTCTCTCCACTTTGACATGCAGAAGTCTGATGGTGTTGTCATACCAATATTGAGTGTGGTGGGCCTCTGTTACTAAATAATAAAGATACAAGTCGGTAAACACCAGTCTGCCCCTCTTGAATGGTTGTGTCCGCACCAACCATAGAATATGCAGTTGCTTTCCTCCTCGAATGAGTCTGGTGAGTACCTGCTTTAGCTGGTGGAAAAACTCTTGGGTAGGTCAATTGAGACAATGACGAATAAACAGAGGAATTTCAGTAGAATCACTTTTTTTATTATAGAGATTCTCCCTAAAATTGATTTAAGCCGACCCATCCACCTATCCACTTGTGTTTTAAAGGATCGAGTGTTACCGCAAAGTTCAATCTCACTAATACATCTTTTGTTCCGTGGATCCCTAAATACTTAACACCATCTGCCATCCAGTGCAATTAATATTCCCCCTGCAAGGGTGTGACCCTCTCCATCAACAAGAATATTTCTAGTTTATCCCAGTTAATTTGTAATCCTGAGTAGCTCCCAAATCGTATGATATCTCTAATGACAAGGTTTATATTTTCTTCCAGGTGTTGAACATTGAGGATCACATTGTCCGCATATAGGGACAATATACCTAGGCAAGCCTGCACCTGTATCTCTCTATGTGAGTTGGATTCCCATGACCAGCACTCCAAGGGCTCCACTACAAAGACAATGATCTAGGGCGATAGCTAACACCCCTGTCATGTTCCTATAGTGATCTGGAACTGATTGGTTAGTGCACTGTTAACTTGTACCCATTGCAGTTGGGCCTGTATGTCGATCAGCTTTAAGAAATTTGACCCAAGCCCCAGCCATTGCAGAACCTCCCTCATGAAAGTCCTCTCTAATGATTCAAAATCTTTTTAGCATCTTGTATGATTGCAGGTGCTGGTAAATCTGGATCTACTCTTTGTAAAATAGTCATCAACGTATGTAGGTTACGTTCAGTGGACCTCTGCAGTATAAAGCCAGCCTGATCTGCTAGGACAAGTTGCTGCATCAGTGGCTGTAACCTTTGAGCCAGTATCTTTGCAAAGATGTTATTGTCAACATTCAATAATGACTGAGGTTGGTATGAAGAACATAGTTCTGGTTCCCGATCAGGCTTCAAAAGAACTGTAATTATAGCCTCCAATATCAAGCATAGTAGCGTGCCCTCTGCTACAGCTTTGTTATATACTCCAATAGCTGTGGCACCAGCTGATCCACGTATCTTTATAAAATTCCACTGGGAAGCCATCCTTCCTGGGGGCCTTGCCATTAGCCAGTGCTGCTATAGCCAGTTTTATATCTCATAGAGTAATGGGGGAATTGAGCAGCTCATGTATGTCCCCCTGCACCATCACCAAATTATCATGGTATTGCGTGATTTCCTTTTATTTATTACATACATGCTCTGTAGTAGTATACGTCCCTTTAATAGTCACAAAAGTTCCCCTTGATATACCCAATGGATGTTTCAATTTTCCCATCTTGGCCTTGTATGCTTGCTATTTGTGTGTGTTGCACCTGTGTACATCAAACCCACGGTACTGTCCTGCCTGGCCTATTGCCCTGTCTAAATGCTCAGCTCTTTGCTTGTTTTCCTAAGTACAGAATTTTTTGGTCAGCAATGTCGCAGAAGCCCTTCCATGTTTTCTTGTATAGAAGACAGCAAGGATGTTCAGTTGTTTTGTCACAATCAATTTGTAGTTGTTTGAGCTCAACCTCAAGTTTGTCCAGTCGCAATTGTAGCAATCTGAGGATGCCAGCCCCCTTGGCAATGCACTCTCCTCGTATGTATGCTTTAAAGGCAAACCATAACATGCTTGTCTTGGATACTGAATCCTCATTAACTTTAAAAACCGAGTCTCTCAATTTACTGTCATCAGCCACCAAAGTATGTGGACTTGTAACGAGCAGAGAATTTCTAACAGTGATTCAATTGGGGAGTGGTCTGATTGTGTTCTCTGTAAGATATCAGCTGCTCGTATCATTCCCATAGCCATTGGTATCACTAGCCAATAGTCGTCATATGAGCTAGTATCATGAACTGTAGAGTAGAATGTAAATTCGTTTTTTTGTGAGTGTAACATTCTCCATTCGTCCAAAAATGCAGAGTTCCATAATCTAGATAAGTGCTATTGCAGCTTGCGGGGCGAGGTTGGGGCGTTAATGTGGATTTGTCACAATGCCTTGGTTTCGCTAAATTGAAGTTACCGTCCCAAATCAACAGTGACTTGGCAAATTTGTGTCCAGAGGTTGTGCTCATCAAGTGAGCAGGAGCTAGCAGATAGTCTTGGGCAACACCACAGACCAACTACGGACCAACGTGGACCGCCCCTGCCTGTGGATTGAATCATGATTGATGAATACATATTGTGTTTGTCCCCATTAGTGAGCTCACAGGGTGTCGTCAATTGTTCTGTCTTTGATCAGTCCTTACCAGTGCAAGACGAGGACTGTATCCAACTATTCCTCATAGTCATGGACACTGCATTGTCTCCAGGGGCGTAGCAGGTGAAGGGTTGTTCTCCAGGAAGTGCTCCAGGAAGTCTAATGCTGCCTCTGGTCATATGAAGAAATGTACCAGCTAATTCTACTCTCGGCTCAGCCAGGTAAAACATTGCATATTTGATCTAATGTTTTTGTGTAATGCTTCTTCACCTTTAGAAAGGACAGTCTTGTGTCTTGGAATATAGGTGTAAAGACATGATAGAACACCACTCTAGAATTACCATGCTGCAGGTTCAGTTGAGTTCTGTTGAATCTTAATATTGTGCCTCTATTGCTATAATTCATTAAACTGCAATGATTGGTCATGCAGGCTTACCCGGGTTAGATATGGGTGCCAGAGATCTGTGCGTGCATTCAACAATGAATACTGGAGAGAATGCTTCCCTAACAAACAAGGATATGAGCATTTGCTCCACAAAAGTTTCCATGTTTGGTACATGTTCTGTTTCCACTACCCCATGACCCTTACATTATTTCTTTGTGAGTGGCCTTCCAAGTCATCGTTTTTTTATTTCGTTATAGCAAGTTCTTTGGATACTCTGGTTAGTTTGAGAACATGTTCTCAAGTTGCATCCTCTACTTCCGATACCCTAGCTTCATCCTCCGTTAATCTGGCACCCTGCTTATCCAACTGGATTTTGAAGTGGTCTTTACACATTGTTAGATGGTCCATCTTGGAATCAATGGACTTTCCTTTAGTTCCTCGAGGAGTATGGTGACCTCCATGTCCCAAGTTGCCACATCCACTTGCTGTTTGTCCATTTGGATTATTCCCCCTTCCCCCACCCCCCTCGCCGCTTGTCAGATTGCAACTTTGATTGTTCCCACTGTAGTCCCAGATGGAGCCTCATATCAACGCTGTAGGTTTGGCATCTAAGTCCGCCTGTTGTCTGACCATGTTGGATTGCCCAGCTTGCTACAGTTAAGTTGTAATGTCTGCAGTTGCGCAGACTGGTAGTGAGCAGGACCCTGCACAGAGTAGTCTGTTCAGGCTTGTGCGGGTGCAAATGCCTCCCCTAGGTTCAGTGTGTGCCTCTCAAAGCAACTGGTCACTGAGGCACCTGCCACGCGGCTCCCAGTTCTGAAGTTCCAAATGAGTCTCCGCCATCCCCAGGCCACCTGAGGGTGAGCCCCATAACTTCAGCCATACAGCTGGCACAGCCTGAGTCAAGTTCACAATGCCTGCTGCCTACTGTTACATCTGCAAATATGCAGTGGAGCAGCGGAAGTGAGGCCGGGGCAGTGGCCTCCGACCCCAGCACTGTTATGGCTCCTGGGTGCCTCCTCCCCAGTCCCTGGAACAACGTCCAAAAAACACTGCCTAAGTCCTCCGGATGCCTGTCCGTGATCGCAGTCAAGCCCCAGGAGAGCACACTGATCAGGTGGCCATCTTGTGTGCTGAACTTTTGGACCCCTTAACCCCTGCGGATGGCTCTTTAACAGCTTTTATCTCAACAGGTGTCCAATTAGTGACTTGGTTTATCCAAACTTGAGAAAGGTGGACATTTCTCAGGCTTCCATTACATATACAGCTTGAAATAGAGGGGCCTTTATCAGGCTTCCATAATATTACATCCTATACATTTGCTCCTATAGGAATGTCTTCAACCTTCTGTGAACTTGGACTCATCCATAAATCAAAATTAATTGTTCTGGTTGTTTCCTTGAATTTAAAGCCTAAAACTCAAAATTCCTCAGCAGTTGCAAAGTCTGAGATTAAAAAAACCAAAGGCTTTGAGACCCAAAAAGTGTTTTGAAATGTACAAACCTTAAACAAAATAAACTTTTTTGACCCCCTTCTAAATTGCAAATAGGATGGGCGTGAAAGAGGTGTGTTTCTCCTTTTTGCGAATCGTAAAGGTTATATCAATACGTTCAACTTTGGTTGCAGCCGCAAGCCATTGTTGTGCTGCTGACAACCAGGTTGGAGTATAAACTGCTCCAGTGGGATTCATTTTGAATATGACTGTTGAGGAGCAAGCAGTGGTCCTGCGGGCGCCTGTATGCTCCTCTTGATGCCTTTCCCTATTTAAAAACATTTTTACAAAGTGGCATGGGCTGCTTTAAAGCAACTGTTTTCATCAGGGGAAAGACTGTTTCAGGACACCATTCCTGCATTCTCAGGCATTCGCAAGTAGAGTCTCAGAATGAATCCTACCTAATATATATTGGGTATTAAGTTTTGCGACCTCCTGTGAATTCACTTTTTGCTATGTGGCTCATTAATACATTAGTTGCACTTCAAAATGTAGGCCACTCAGTATGCAAAAACACCAACTTCATGCCTATAGTCCCCACCAATATGAAACCTGTTGCACATTACTTTTGACCCACATGTAGCTTCCCACTTTTCCAAATTAATCGGGCCAATAGTAGTGTGTTCCTGCCCCAATTCTAAATGGAAGTTATCATTCAGTAGATTTGCATGGCCAGCAATATATTCTCTGGCGTATTTCCCACTGATGTCTGCTGTCCCTTGTACACTATCATTCCTGCATTCTCGGTCATTCACAAGTAGGCTCATAGAATGCATTGTGCCTAATATTCATTAAGTATGAACTTTTGTGATCTGTGAATTCACATTTTGCCACGTAGCCGATTAGTTAATTAATTAGTCGCTTCACAAAATATAGGCCAGATTGCAATTCCCTCGATATTGAAAAATGCCAACTGCATTGTGACCCAGTCTTTTTGTACACTAGGCCTATAACCAAAGCCCATATGAGACCTGTTGCACATTAAATTTGACCCACATGTGTCTCCGCATGTTTCCAGACTAATCGGACCAACAGTGATGTGTTCCTGCCAAGTTCTAATTCGCAGTTATCATTGAGTAAATTTGCATGGCTAGTAATCAATTCGCTAGTGTAATTCCCTCTGTGGGTCATTGTGTACCATATTCGAGCTGCGCTGTCATATAATATGGTTCATAGTTTAGAAGTCACACGCCTCTTCTCTCATATGTTAATTTAAGCTTGTTTAGAGATATCTTTTCATCGTCTGAACACTCTATAAAGCTGTCATAAATTAGGTAGAACTAGCCCTGCAAAAGGCTATTTTCCCTCTAACTGATTGCATAGTGAACTCACACACACAACCAAGTCTGGCAAGCCAGATCAAGATTGCCTTGCCAACAAAACTTTTGCAGCAGTATTTGCCACATTTGCTCTCAAGAGGTGCTAGAATGAGACAACCTGAAGATAAGGCACCTTCTCTGCATCCAGGAATTAGAACACGTCTCAGTTGGATCTATATAATTTCTGGAAAAACATTGAATGCACATGATAAAGGAAAATCTCTGAGTTCGATAGAGTGGCTCATTGACATTTAAGATGCTATTTGAAGGATCTGTGTTACCTATAGGTTGTACTTGTATTGTCCTTGTATGCCTCCCACATTTTGTGCAGCATTCAATTACTTTATGCCAAGGTTTGTACTCATTTCTACATGTTCATACATACCAATACAGTAGCAGTTTGAGAAAGAACTCAGTGAGTGTTTTCATTGCGTATGCCTCATATGAGCTTTGGGCGTAGCTTGATCTCTGGACTAATTCTAACAGGTATATTAGAAGAGTCTATCTAAATATTTGTTTTGTGTGCAAAATATTTCACTTCCATAAGCGACTTGACTTGCAACAGTTATCATATGTGAACATTAGGTCAATCCAAGTGAGATTATACTTTGTGTTCTGTACATTAAATATGTATTGTGCTCTCAGGCTTAGTGTTTGATCACAAAACTAAGATCAGAATTATCCCCATAGTTTAAAATTAACTTAAATCTTGAACCATATTATGTTTTTCCGCTTTCAAATCAGTCTTTATTCCACTCTTTCATATAATGTTGAACACGTTTGTTACTGTTTCTTCGAACAAATGTTCAACAAATTTTGAGACAACGTGAGAATGCAAGTTATTGGCCCAATAGACTCCACAAACTAACACACTGAATTAATTGTAATCCCAATAATGACAATGGGATATCTTATGATCTGTTTTTATCTTTTAGTAATTAGAAGATTTTTTGTCAAACAGAAGTACACTTCTCATCAGAGCCATTGTTTTGTGACCAGGTTAAACGCGTTGTGTTGTTCTTTATGGGTTTTTAGGGCACATGCGTCTTGTGCTCTTTTTTTAAAACTTTTTGAAAGTATTTAATGCTACATACACACAAGTCCATTCACAATAAAATGATCTTTTAGTGGTTTGTTTGCTTGAATACGATTAAATAAATTTACATTGGCTTGCTGAGTATTATTTGCCTTTTTGCATTATAGAGAATTAAAGCAGGAGTTGCAGCACAGCGAGGAAGAGATTGCTAGAAAGGAAGAAGAACTGATGCACCTCCAAGATGATGGTGAGGCCAAGTCAGTACAGCTGAGCCATATGGAATTGGTTTTAGAACACACACAGGCTGACTTGGATAAAAAGATTGCAATTGGTAGGTCAATGTTCACTCTTATAGAGCAAAATGTATTTCATATGTTGCCGAAGGGTATCTTACTTTGCATGTGTCCGTCTCCTTTATTCTGTTTTATAGATGGTACTGTGCACCTGTTCCAAATTTGCGTTGTAAAACCTGAATTCCTTACTGGTGATCTTGCTCCTATTACATTATTAAGTGCTTAGTTTGAGGTGTGCACATCTTGTACTAGTGCCTTCTTCATGAAGGCAAAAAGAAACAACTCTTACTCCCCTTCTCAATACTCTATCATGACAAGACCATAAGGAGAGCACAAGTGGATCATGGGTGAAGAAACCTTGGAGTGAAGGAAATAGATATGTTCTGGGGTGAGGAAGGGAATTAAAGATGAAAAGATTGTTTGTTATCTGAGCATTACCTACTTATCGCCTTCCACATTTCAGCCGTTGAGTATCTCCCCAAGCAGCAAGCCTGAGACCCAGTACCAGAGCAATAAAAAAAATGCTTCCACTCCAGGTGGAATACTGCATATCAAATTAAGTTAGTGATCACAAAAGGAGAATTTGATTTCTTCGTTCTGAGAGCACAGTGGAAAGCTGAAATCGATACTCCTTACAAATGTCTTTCAACCTGTAACAAGGAGTTACCTAAGTATGGCTTTACGTATATTCATAACATAGCAATCTGTGTCAACCAAAGGGGCAGCCAGTGAATCATCCCTGCACAGCCACAGGCAGATGCTGCAAAAGACATCCTAATTTTGATTCAGTGGCTAATGATTGAAGTGGTAGCTTTCCTTCCTCAATGAAAGGCTCAAAAATTGATGAGTAAGTTGTTACTTTCTCTTGAAACAGAAGGCTTGGGAAAGTAAATGCTTGGTACTCTAGTGATGTCTGATGGGTGCTTAGCCACATATTTCTCTCATATACAATTAGGAATTATAAATAAAAAGATGTTTTCATTTATTTTTTTTAACTTAATTTGGTTTCAGTAAAGAAACATGTCTGAAACATCTATAGATCAACATAAAAAAGAATGTCTATCTTAATTAAGCAAACTTCTCAAAATACATTACTACCTTTTTGTATACATATTTCATTCATCTGGTAGACCTCTACATGAGTCCACCTTTGAATATTGCAAGGGTAGGAGGTGTGTGCCCACAACCAACATCCAGAAATGGCTAATGTTTATATGACCATACTTGGATATCCCAGTTTTGTATTGGAATATAATGGAATGAAAAGGGGCAGGTTGGATGAAAGCCTTGTGAACATATAATGAAGGATTATACAGAAGTCAAAAAAAGTGTGAGAGAAGCAAGGGTAAATTAATTATCTTTGTGCTTACTGCAATTAAAGGATTTTTTTAGGTAAAAAAATTGCACTTTGTAGCAGGCCACACAACTGGAAATACCCTTAGATATGGAAGCTAAGCCATTGAGGAACTGATTTCTACTAACCATTTTGTAAAAGGTCTGCAATATAAAAGAACATCTGTGCCATTCACATCTAACAAAGGTTCAGAGTAAGATTTACGTAAGCATCACCGAACCAAAGGAAAGCCCCAAACAAGAGTTGTTAAGGCATGGATGGTGTTTGTTGAATTAAACCCTTGAAGTTTAACTCTTCACTCCCAGTCCCTCCCAGATTACATATGGATTAGTCTTATATAGGCTCTAAAGATGCCCATTTGTTCATTGGGTGGAGAAAACTACCAATACCAAATTAGAGTCATCTTGAAGGAACTGTAGAACAAACTCTACTACACAACTCTTAAGGACCAGTTCAGTGTGTGATACAAAGGATTTCCTAAGGCCGTTGCTGTAGGACCCCCTCCCCCCCACCAAATCAAAATGACAACTAGAATGGAGCCCTGGAAGCTGCAGCTCCGCTCTTTCATCCATCACATTGGCAACTAACCTGTCAGAGGATATGGGTTCGAGAGTAAGCACCACACTAAAGCTATTGCTAAGATTTGCAGGAGAGGAAATCACCTCAGGCAAGGCCGGAATTAAACTATTAGTATTGCAGCCATCCTATCTCAGTGAGTTGGAGCCAAAAACCCGGGAATCAGCCGTAGGCATAAAAAGTTATAAAACTGAGAAAAATAGATCAGGAGGCTATCCACTCCCCACACCCCTTCCGCCTGTACATTGAACAAAAAAAAAAGCATGGGAGGGAGCAGATGTTTTGATAGGTCTATAAAAGGTTTAAGCTGAGACCCCTCAAACATCTTGAGAATTTACAAGCATTTGTGAAGGTTTAGGAGACAATCTAAAGATGCTTGAAGCATTCTGCTCACTTGCTGTTCTCTGACATAGTCTGATCCCTGAATTTGAGTCTCTGAGAGAGCTGCCAGATGCTGTTCTCCTCATCTCCTAATCTGGAGGGTTAAATTGGTAATTGTGTTTATTTTATTTATTTATGCAGATCTAGACCTCCTTCGCGGGTGACAGTGTGCTTTGCAGTTGAGCAAGAAAGGCAGACAGCATATGACACAACTCTAGGGGAATAATGCAGCAAACGTATACAAGAGATAACATCAAACACCGACGGAAGTAGGGGTCCATAATATTATGCATAAAAGAAAGTGAATGTCATTCCCTAAAAGCCTACTGAAATCCAGTAAGGTAAAACGGTTACAACTGTTGTTGTGGAGGAAGTGCTTTACTAATGGATCAGGCAAAAGTGTTATATCTAAAGTTTTGGTAGATGCATATTGTGTATCCCATTACACTTCTGTTTTTTTTTTTTACTACTGTGTTCAGACAGGGCAGACTTTTCTCTGTTTTTCATACAAATAATCTTGACCACTTGCATGTGTGAACCCAGAAAAACAGAACAAAAATACTCTAGCTTTGGGTACTTGACCTCTTTTGCCTACCAGGAACAAAAGAAGCCAAACAGGTGCTGCCTTCAGCCTTTCATTCTGGTTGAGGGCACCTCTCATATGTAGTAGTGGAGTTTTCTGCATCACTTCACTTGGAGGGAGAGTTTTGAGGGGTCCATGGAACTTGTCCTTCATTGATCAGGAATACAGTTTCCTAAATCCTCAATACTGCACTCTGACATGGGGATAGAGTACAGTGAAATATGTTCCAGGGTAAGAACCCGATCTGGCTTGGGTAAACCCAAACTCTTTGCATCTGATAAAGACTTCTAATTGCAGATTCCTTACCTTAGAATTTCCCCCAGGCGTCAGACTAGATCCAGAGATTGTTCTTCGAGCAGTACCCTTGCGCACCAGCAGGTGGCGACGGTCAACTCCACGTCCGTCGTAGGCATCGTGGTCACCGTGATGATGTCATGGTCGTACTTACGCGTCGCCCCGGCGCACTGACATCAGTTCTTTTCTTTCTGTGCCACGTGCAGACCCGGAGAAGAGCAACCTTGGTCAAGTTTTTGACCTAATTCAACCTTTTTGGTGGTTTTTGGACTTCTTTGCTGCGTTGAAGGGATGTCTCATAAGGCCGGCTTCAAGCCTTGCGATGTCTGTCACTGCATGATGCCAGTGACAGACCCAGTGTTTGTGGTGTCTGGAGCGCGACCATGACCCAAAGTCGTGCTCCGAGTGCCGGGCCATGAACCCGAAGGCTTTGAGGGAGCAGTCCCTAAAGCTTAAGGCGGTCCGGTGCTCGACCCCGCCTCGCTCCTGGTCTCGCTCGAGAGGAAGGTCTCAAGACAGCTTGTGGAGTCATCACCATTCCTTCTCGTCCCATTCAAAATCGTCTGGACATTCGGGTCACAAGAAGAAGTCGAAGAAGGCTAAACGCTCTTCAACTTCACCCCGTTGCTCGGCCATTGCGACGCGGGAAGAGTGTAGTCGCTAGAGGCCTCCGTCCGTAAAGCCTTCTTTTGGGTCCGCTCCGTGCCTCCCTTAGTTTCCAGGACCTGAAGCCACCCCTGCCCAGCTTACAGAGTTTTATGAGCCCATGAGCCTCGTTGTTGGCAAGACCGAACCCCCTATGGTGCCTTTGGGGTCTGGTACCTCAGGTGGGGGCCATTCTGGTTCTGCAGTGGCGGCTCCAGCCGCTGAGTGTCCCTCCGTATCAGTTCTCGGATCTGTGCCGACACCGGTCGTACCATTGCGACCTTCTCTGTTGCTGGATAAGGCGTTGATGCTCCTGACATTGGATGAGCCCATAATCGACACAGACCCAGTCCTCATCCCTGGCGGCCTGGAACAGCATTGATCAATGCTGCTTCAGACTTTGATGGAGCCTACTCACTCCAGGTTGGATTCAGACCCTTTTTATTATGGGTACGGATTGGAGGGGACTCTGGACCCTTTAGAATAACAGATTGACAACCCCGCATGGACTGGGCACAGGAATTGTGCGAGACTGGTTGTCTTGATACTTCTCCAGACACTAGCATGCTTTTTCCTCCTACCGTGGCTACAACAGAGGGAGCCTCTTACTCAATGGTGGTCAGTAGGGCGGCTAAGGTCTTGGCTTTGAGCCTCTGTGGCAGTCAGGACTAACCTCCTGATAGAGGTGTTTCAGCCTGGGGCTTCCACTTCGGAGCCTCTTCTTCCATTTAATGAAGCTCTCATCTATGTCCTAGCTACTTGGGTCAGACCCCGGAACAGGGGCTCCTGTGAATAAGACGATCACCCTCACCAAATGACCCTAAATTTCTGTCCCAACACCCCACGCCTTAGAGCCTTGTCTTCAAGGCTTCTTCATCGTCTGACGCATTCCCATCCTCTTCCCTGGATAGGAAATCAAAACTGGATTAGTTTGGGAAGAAGATCTTTTCTTTCTCCAGTCTGGCATTGCAGTCCATGAACACCACATGCCTTATGGCCCGCTATACCCATTCACTTTGGCATGCGGTCGCGCAGGTATTGCTGCAGGTCCTTTAGGAGGCCCGGGCCATCATCTCCCAAGCCGTTGCCGATGGAAGGGATGCGGCTAAGTTCACGATTCCTTGTGGGCTGGAACCAACGACTCACTGGGGAGATCCGTTGCATTGACGTGGCATTGAGGCACCACCCTTGGTTTAGGATGTCTGATTTTTGGGGGGATGTCCAACAGTCTCTCATGGACATGCCCTTTGATGGCACCCATCTCTTCGGAGACAAAACAGACTCAGCCCTCAAGATGTTCAAGGAGCCCTGGGCTGCGGCTTGGTCCCTTGGCCTAGCAACTGCCCCTTGCCCTCCACAGTCCGCTTTTCACCCCTTTTGTGGCCACAGAAGGGGCCCACTATTGCTTCCTTACACTGCAAGCCAGAGAGCCTCACATGCTACCCAGCCACTGCGTGGCTGTGGAATTCCAGGGGCTCGTGGGACAGGAAACCAGAGGTCTGCTCAGTCCATCCCCGCCCCTGCCTCCAAGCCTTCCTATTTCGTCCCCCATCTCAACCCAGTTGGAGGCATGATTCACTATCACCTTCCCCACTGGGAATTCATCACAATGGACAAGTGGGTTTTGCAGATCCTCCAAAGGGTCTACTCCCTCCCCTTTGAGACTGCCTCTCCAGCCATGCCACCATCCTACGGCTGCTTACTGGAGGACTATCTGGCACTTCTCCATAAGGAAGTCGTTGCTCTCTTGGCCAAGGGGTTGTTTGTTGTTAGTCCCGCTATTTTCTGGTGCCCAGAAAGGACTAGGGCCTACATCCTATCCTAGACCTCTGGGCTCTGTAGGAAGCTGGCCTGGTGTGCGGTACTTACACCTTATACCAGGTATCCCCTATTAGTGTAGTGTAGGCAGTGTCTAGAAGCCAGGCTCTCCAGAGGTAGCTGTGGATGAGCAGCCAAGGTTTATCTAGGAGACATGCAAAGCTCATGCAATACCACTGTAGTCCCACAGCACTTACACACATGAAAGAAAACACTCTGTTACAAAAATAAAGGTACTTTAGTTTAGTGACTCAAATGCCAACAAGTACTAGAGAGGCAACCGTCCAATAGGAGGTAAGTAACACACTAGATATGTACACTAGTAATCAGCAATAGCCATAGAAAGTGTTACAAAACAGTGCAAATAGCAATAGACTTTAGTGACCCTAGGGGAATCCCAAACCATACACTAAAAAAATGGAATGCGAACACAGGACCCCCACCTAGGTAAGTGGAATGTGTAAAGGGGAGCTTGAGGGTACTAGGAAACCCCAAAGGTAAGTACCACAGTGCCCCCAAGCGACCAGGAAGAAAAAAGTAATTTACTGGATTTTCCCCAAACCACCCAAAAGGAACGAAAAGAAGAAAACGCAACACCCAGAGAAGACTGCAAGAAACTAGCGGTGGATTCCTGAAGAGGAAGACCTGTGGAAGAAGAGGGGACTAAGTCCAGAAGTCACAGAAGAGTCCAGGGGGAGCAGAAGCTACTACCCACACAGCTGTGGATGCAGGACTTGGTCAACGGTAGGGCGAAGACAGTCAGGAATGCAGCCCTGGAGCAGGTGAAGAGAAGAGTTCCTGGAGGGTGCAGTCGACATCCCATGACGGATGGATGGTTGCAATCGGTCAGTGGTGTGAAAAAGCCACCAACAAGCCTTGGCAAAGGCAGAAGTTGCGGTGAAGCAAAAGTGGAGCTGCCGGGGGTCAGCAAGGTCCAGGAGGACTCAACCCACGGAGGCAGTTCTATGGGGGGGCCCTCAGCAAGGCAGAGAGTCCAAAGAAGAAGAGGCAGCCCCACAGCAGAGCCATTGGACGAGGAACCAGGAGTCGCAGCGGAGCCCACGCCGCACTACTGGAGAGGGGTTCCATGCTGCAGGAGAAGCACGCAAAAGGCTGTGCGTTGCAGGAAGGAAGGCTGGAACTACATGGAGCCTGAAGATCCCTTGGAGTAGATGCAAATAAGTCTTGGTAGCCGCAAGAGATGTGGTGCACAGGGGGTACTGTCCTGCATTTGAAGGCAAGGGCTTCCACTAAAGTTGGACTGCCGGACCACCACCCGTGATGTAGGATCCATGCAGCTCAGGATGAGAGGAGATCCACGCAGCCGGCCGTCATTGCAGTTGGTGCCTACGGATGCAGGGGAGTGACTCCTTCACTCTAAGGGAAATTCCTTCTTCCTTCTCGTCCTCAGAGGATACACAGCTGGGGAAATGTTGCAGAAGCTGGAAGGAGCCGTGGAAACAATGTTGCAAGCAGAGTATTCATTGTGGGTGTAGATTGCCGGTTCCTGGAGGGTCCAGTTGCGGTTCCAGTGGCTAGAAGTCGAAGTAGAGGTTGCAGAGGAGTCCTGCTGTAATCTTGCAAGCCGAATCTGAGGATTCACCCAAGAGAAAAACCCTAAATAGCCCTGAAAGGTGACCATCTATCAAGAGGGGGCTCTGACGTCACCTGCCTGACCTGGCCACTGAGATGCTCCCAGACGTCCCTGACAACCTTGGATTCAAGATGGCAGAACCCAGGAACCGTCAAGGGGAGCTCTGGGCACCACCCCTGGGGTGGTGATGGGCAGGGGAGTGGTCACTCCCCTTTCCATTGTCCAGTTTTGCGCCAGAGCAGGGACTGGAAGTCCCTGATCTGGTGTAGACTGGTTTATGCATGGAGGGCTACCGCTCCTAAGCCATGTAACACCTTTTTCCAAAGGGAGAGGGTGTTACCCCCCTCTCCCAAAGGAAATTCTTTGTTCTACCTTCCTGGGCTTGAGCTGTTCAAGCACCAGGATGGCAGAAACCTGTCTGAGAGGTGGCAGCAGCTTGGCCTGCCCGGAAAACCCCAGAAGGCTGATAGGAGCAATGCTCGGGGTCCTAAAAGGAGTGCAGGGAGAGAGCATAATCACTGGGGTCCTGGTTAGCAGGATCCTAGTGCACACAGTCAAAAACACTCACATCAGCCAGAAAATGGATGTAACCTTGCCAAGAAAGAGGATACTTTCCTACAGGCCCTTAGTCACTTCCTGAAGAAGGAGAAGTTCAAAATGCTCATTCTGGCTCTTCCTTGGACCCAGGAGACTGGATGGTAAAATTGGACTTGCAGGATGCTTACTATATACCTGTCTTGCCTGCCCACAGGCACTACTTGCGATTCGTGGTAAGTCACGAGCACTTTCAATTTACTGTGCTTCCCTTCGGCCTTACCAGCGCCCCTTAGGTGTTCACGAACGTGATGTCACTGTGTGCAGACCATCTGCGCAGGTTAGGTGTTTCAGTCTTCCCCTACCTCAACAACTGGCTGTTGAAGGCGAACACACTCCAGAAAGTTGTCTCCCACCTTCAGACTGTGGCAAACCTTCTGGATTCGCTAGGGTTCACTATAAACGTGGCAAGGTCACACCTGACTCCTTCTTAGACCCTCCCTTTCATCGGAGCTGTTCTGGACACAGTGCAGTTTCAGGCGTATCCTCCCGAAAAGTGAGTCCAGGATATTCAGGCCCTGATTCAGATGTTTCAGCCTCTATCCTGGATTTTGGTAAGAATAACTCTGAGGCTGCTGGGCCTCATGGCCTCCTGCATCCTGCTGGTAACACATGCCAGATGGCATATGCAGGCTCTGCAGTGGTACCTGAAGTTTCAATGGGTGCAGCATCAGGGGAATGTCTCCAACATTGTCCAAATTTCGGAGGGAACTGCGAAAGACTGTGGCTTTCAAATCACGAATCGGCAGATCCCTCTTCCGTCCCCAACCAGATATCTCAGTAGTGACAGATGGGATGGGGTGGCCACATGAGAGAGGCATGGAGATCAGAGGTCTCGGGTCTCTGGTGGATTCCGGACTCCACATCAGTCTTTTGGAGTTCCGGTTGGTCAGGCTTGCATTGAAAGCATTCCTTCCCTCTCTGAAAAGGAAAGTTGTACAGGCGTTCACAGACAACACTATCACCATGTGGTACTGCAACAAGCAGGGTGGGGTGGGGCCGTGGACCCTTTGTCAAGAGGCTCTACACCTCTGGACTTGGCTGGAACATCAGGGCATCACCCTGGTGGTTCAACATCTGGCAGACTCTCTAAATGCCAGAGCAGACAAACTCAGTCACCGATGCATAGTCGGTCACGAACGGCATCTCCATCCAGAGATGACGCAAGGTAATTTCAGCAGTGGGGAGAGCCTTGGTTAGATCTGTTCGCCTCTGCAGAGAACGGACAGTGTCAGCTGTTTTGCATGTTAGAGTATCCAAGACGCAATCGCTCGACAACACTTTTTATCTTGAGTGGAACTCAGGCCTCCTTTAGGCCTTCCCGCCAATACCACTTCTATCCAGAGTTCTTAAGAAGATTAAGAACAGGTCATCCTTGTGACTGCACATGGTGAGTTTAGTATCCTGAGCTACTGAGCATGGCAATTAATCTTCAGATCAGGCTGTCCCCTCAGGAGGATCTTCTGTCGCAATAGTAGGGGAAGGTTCTCCACCCAAACCTGTCCAATCTCCACCTTCTTGCTTGGAGATTTAGCAGATGCAGTGCACAGCCATTGACCTTCCTCCTGAAGTTTGTGATGTTATCTTGGCAGCTAGGCGTTCTGCTGCCAGTCAAAACATTTATGGGTTGGTGTTGTGACAAAAATGTTGATCCCCTTTCTGCTTCTCTTTCTCAGTTGCTTCTGTTCATTCTTTTTCTTGCCCAGCAGGACTCTTCTCTGGGGACTCCTGACGGTTATCTTTCTGCTATATCTGCATTTCTCAGATTACCTGCTCAACCTTCTCTTTCAAATCCCTTATTGTAAATATATTCTTGAAAGGTTTGGTTTATTTTATCCCCCCCTTCTCCTTTTATCTTGCCTTAGTGAAACTTGAATCTAGAGCTTACGTTCTTAATGTGTGCTCCCTTTGAGCCGCTTCACAATTGATTCCTGCGGTTACTCACCATCAAAACAGCCTTCTTTATGGCTATAACATCTGCCAGATGAGTAACTGAATTACAGGGCTTATCTTCGAAGCCTCCTTATTTGTCCTTTCATCCTGAGACAGTGGTGCTTTGCACACGGGCCTCCTTTCATCCTAAGGTGGTCACGTCTTTTTAGGTAGGTCAGTCCATCACCTTGCCTACTTTTTTATTTTTTATTTAAACGTTTATTTTTATTTTGATTAACAAAGCCAATAGAATTACGCAGTCAGTTAGGGAAAGCATATAAAGCAAATACACTATAACTATGCGTGTTGTCAGCCATCCGAAGTGCCTGTGTCCCTTTGGTCCCCTCCATATGTACCCGAAACACCCACAGGGTGTGTGCAACACATCTGCGTACCTCATTATAATAAGGCTGATCCCTCCCCCTTCATATTGGCATCATCACCCCTTTCTTCATCTGAGCACTGTCAGTTGAGCTTCATTCAGCTTCTGGTTCTAGTAGTGTGTTGCACAATGTCCTCCACCTCTCTAGGTCCTCAACTACCTTATTATGTTTCCTTGTAATCCTCATGTGGCTCTTCCCTGCTAAGGTCCATTCCTGTACATCCCTGTGCCATCTGTTTGTCTCAGGTGACCATTGTCACATCCAATTGTTGTCTACACTGCACGTTGCCAGCACCAGAGCAAGCCGCAAAAATGTATACAGCTTCTTCCTGCCCTTCTGTCGTTTCTGTTGTTTAACGTTACCCAGAAAACAGCTCCGTGGTGGAAGAGCAATGTCCGTATGTGTGGCCCGTCAGATTTCATCAACCCACTTGAATCCAGTACTTCTGTACTCCCTGACACTGACAAGCTAAGCTGCCCTTTGCTCTCCGCATCTGGGGCAACTGCCAGCATGGGTAGGGGGTATATGGTGCAGAGCCTTTGGGGTAAGGTATGTCCTATGGAGGAAGTTGTAGTGCACCAGCTTAAAACGGGCATTATTTGAGACTGATCGTGTTAATTCACTGACCTTTGACTGTTCCCTATCAGTCAGTGGAAAGTGGTGGTGGGGGGGAAATAGAAGAGGGATGATATATATATATAGTGGATGTGGGTACAACAGCATGTGTGAGCCAAGTCACTCTAGCTGGCTCTGGCAAGCCAGCGTGTTGCAATAAATGTCACAGTCCAAAGACATATTCCTGACTGGCTTCTGCAAATGTGATTACGTTTTCCCCAGGGTATAAGTCTCCGAGTGGCGTGCACCCTCTGTCCTGCCACACCTGAAAGGACATGGTATCCATCATTTGTCTGACTGGCTTCAATATCCCAACCAAGAGGTCACGGTGAAATGGGACCTTTTTTTATATTGTCTGTACAAAGCGCTACATAGTTGCTGCCAGTTTACTGATTATGGGCCTCATTACGACCCTGGCGACTGGCGGTAAGCTGGCGGTAACACCGCCAACAGCCTGGGAGTGTACCGCCAGCTATTATGACTGTGGTGTAATAGCCACGGCCATACCCCCGGCCCCTCCAATATACCACCAGGCTTCCGCCTGGCGGCCATGATCCCCAGGGCAGTGGTGCAAGCACCACTGCCCTGGGGATTATGAGTCCCCGACCGCCAGCCTGGCCACGGCGGTAAACACCGCCATGGAAAGGCTGGTGGTAAGGGGGACTTGGGGTGCCCCTGCACTGCCCATGCAGTTGGCATGGGCAGTGCAGGGGCCACCAGGCACAGCCCCATTGCGTATTTCACTGCCTGAATTTCGGGCAGTGAAATGCGTGACGGGTGGTACTGCACCCGCTGCACATCAGCATTGCAGCTGGCTCTATTACGAGCCAGCAGCAATGTTGATGTGACTTTTCCGCTGGGCCAGCGAACGGTAACACTGTTACCGTCCACTGGCCCAGCGGAAAAGTCCAAATAGGGAGCCAGAAATGCCGCCAGCACTGGCGGTATACTGGCGCCCGCAGCTTCGGCGGTCTTCTGTGAAGGCCCCGAAGTTGTAATGAGGGCCTATGTTTGGTAAGTCCCCCGGGAGCCCAGCACTCTCCATTAACCGAGTCGGCAGCTGGTCTGCGTGTTGCAACTGTGCTGCGAGATAATAGAGGTGAAATCTCAGCACTTCCAACCGTCCCCCATACAGTTTTGTCAGAATAGACAATGTCTCCCTGCTACGCCAGCCCACCCACAGTAGTGAAATGAGCAGTGAGTCTAGTTGTTTAAAGACCTTGAGGGAAGCTGCCACAGTAAATTCTGCAAGACATGGTGGACATCTCAGTAGCATAATCATGTTAGATATGGCCAGTCTTCCCATCCGGGAGAGAGGCAACATGTTCCGAAAGGGCACCGACCGCATCAGGGCCTACAGAGCCTTCTCTATATTGTGTCGTGCCGAAACTGCAACCACAGCGTTAGCATGCAGAGTTCCAGTGCTGGATATCTATGGGGTAGCAACGTGGGACTCTCTGCAAACATTTAATAAGCACTGCTGTCTGGACAGTCAGGGCCGTTGTGATGGGCATTTTGCCCATGTGATGCTACAGGACTTTCTCATTTGATTTAATCTGCAGACTGACCTCCGGGAAGGTATTGCTTGGGTATCTATTCTAAGGTAAGGAATCTAACTAGAAGTCTCTATCACATAAAAAAGTTAGTTACCAGTGGTAATGCCTTATCTGGTAGAGAGTATATGTTGCTGAAGATTCCTTACCGGACCACCCATCCTCCCTGCTCTGAATGGATTTCTATGGATAGGGCTGTTCCCTTTCAGGGCCCTGGTTATCCACACCTGTTGTCAGTGTCCTTCTGGCTCCATGCTTCTAGCGTGGAAAGTTGTGAAATGTAACTGTTGTGAGTGTGTCTGGGTGGCACCTATATAGCTGCCGCGGACATCACTTCTGGCATGGACAATGTACGCAGAGCTAATCAATGCTCACGAAAAATCTTCTGGATCCAGTCTGACGCCTGGGATAATTCTAAGGTAAGGAACTTGCAGCTAGATATAGCCTCTAACAGATAAGGTGCTATTGAAGGTAAGTAACTTAGGGCCAGATGTAGCAAAACTAGGTTTTGCGACTAGGAAATTGCGACTTCGAGCGACTCGCAATTTCCGAGTCGCAAAACCATATGCAGAAAGGTGTTTCAGACACCTTCTGCGAGTCGCTATGGGGTCGCAAAGACCCACCTCATTAATATTAATGAGGTGGGTCGCAATTTGCGCCCCCATAGCGACTCTGGGCACTCACGGGGATGGAGGCCTGCTGGGAACAGCAGACCTCTATGCCCGTGACTGCTTTTAAATAAAGCAGTTTTTTTTTTTCCAAGTGTAGCCCGTTTTCCTTAAAGGAAAACGAGCTGCACTTAGGAAAAAAAACCGAAACCTTTAGTTTCGGATTTTTTCAGGGCAGGTAGTGGTCCCTTGGACCACTGCCTGCCCTGAAAAAATAATTTTGGTTCCAGTCACAAAGGGGAAGGGGTCCCACCTTCAAGTGGATGGTAACTGCGACTCCATACGCCGTCGCAAATGGAATTGCATACCACTGCGACTCGCAAATAGGAAGGGAACACCCCTTCCTATTTGCGACTCGGAAATGCATTTTGCAAGTCGGTTCCGACTCGCAAAATGCATTTCTGCATAGCAAACACACGTTTGCGACTCGCAAACGGCGATTTTCGCCGTTTGCGACTCGCAAACAGTTTGCTACATCTGGCCCTTATTCTTTTCTGTCTCAAACCTTTTATTTCTCTTTAAGTGGGCAGGACACTTTTCCCCTCTTACAGACACACTGATAACAAGAGTGAGCTATAATGCTCACCAGACCTTTGCATCTATGCCTAGGGGGTATCCACCTTACTAAAAGTGAACCCACTGACACCCTGTTTTTTAAGTGTTGAAACCTGCCTTTAATAAGGATATTACGTTTAGCCCTTTATGTAGCTTTGGCTACAAACTTGAAAGGCCCTACAAATCAGCTAACCCCACAAATCTTGAGTAAGCAATGGTTCCAATAGTTACAAGCCATCTGGAATACTGTGCTCGATTTAAATAAAATGATCACTCATTTCATAGTCTTAAAGGGTGGTAAGTATTCATTTAAATAGCTGATAATGTCCTCATATATGTTAGAGACATATGGGCCATCTTAGATACTATAGCTCAAATCTTAACTGCCGCCACAGGTTTGGGGGTTAACTGGTCCAAAACCTGCCTGTTTCCACGAAACCCTGTCCAGTACATAATAGTAGATACTCACCAAATCGATTGGGAGCCTCACACGTTTAGGTACCTGAGTATCAACATATACCATACCATCCAAGATCTTCTAAACGGCAATCTCATGAAGGCAGTTTCTTCTCTCCGACCCCAAATTGATTTCTGGTGCGTCCTTCCCCTCACCATACAGGGTCTGGACACACTTTCCATAATGGTAATGTTGCTGCAACTGTTACAATTATTCTGACTACCTGCAAATCCCCGATCCCCACAGTATATTTCGTTTGCTGAACACTATGTTAGGAGATCTGATTTGGAGTAGGGGTAGAAGGAGGGTAGCCGTAGCCAAACAGCATATCCCGATGGATAAAGGTGGAATGGGAGCCCCGATCTTCGAGCACTGCTACCTGGCAGCACAGCTTTAATGGGCAACCCGTTGGTTGTCATATCATAACTTAACAGAGGTGAGGGGCAAAATGCTCTGAATCTTGCATGTCAACTGTTTCCATAGTCGACACTGACCGCGATCTCCAACAAATTAGTCTGTAAAGTGCATGGAAGAGCCCAGCATCCTGCAGGTGTCCCCAGATGCAACACTACATGCACCAGAGATTCCCTTGCAATTCATAAGCAACTTTAGAGCAGCCGCTGGCCAGGAAGGAATATAAACCTTGGGGTCCTTAGGGGAGTGCTCACTTGGTGACCTGTTCCAGGACAGCATCCTAATTCCTTTCCAGTTGTTATCTGAACAGCCATGCCTCCCAGTGGGACAGTTCTTCCTTCACAGGTGTCTGATCCCTTAACTAGAATGACCTTGGCAGAATACAACTTCTGAATCCACTACACACCACTAACCCAAGTACTATACACAGTTGGCTCTGGGCAGAGGCTCATCTCCTGGTTAGCTAATACCATACCGGACGGGACCCTAGACACCTTAGCCCCTCTCCTGCAGAAGTGGGAACTAGACATAGGCTGCCGTCTGACCCATAAAGAATGGAGTAGAGCACTGATACTTGCGTAAGGTCTTGCACAATACATGATTTCAATAAATACAGTATATCATCCTACTTGGCGCTTATTTAACACCAGAGAGACTTGATAAAATTTACCCCACACATCGCCCGACTGCCACCGCTGGCATACCCACACAGCAGATATCCTTCATGTGTTTTGGGATTGCCATGTCGCCTGCTCCTTTTGTGATGAGATTTGCGCAGTCCTTACACGAACTACGGGACTCCAGGACATCGTTATTGACCTGGCCATATTGTTAGTCTACCATATTATTATGATGTGTTGGAAAGCCTTGTCACTCCCAGGAGTTTCACATCGGCAGAATACGGTGGTCCAGTGGTCCACAGCAGAGTCCATGGCACTACACATGGAGTAAATACGGGGTTTGCAAAGCACCCAATAGCAGCTACCTGGGCCGACTTATTGGTCACATTTCAAAACAACCCTAATAATGACACCAAACCTCCATAGACTAATACATGAGCAACAACACACTACCCCTGTAAACCCTTCTCTCTCCCTTCTGGTTGCACGCCCCTCTGTGTATTCTAGAACCTGCTGCATAATTGTTAGGGATGGTAGATCAATACCTGCAGGCACCACCTTGCTGTACTTACCAAGGTTATCACACCGAATCAGACTCACAGTTGTGTTTTTGTTCTACAGGTTGAGATTTATTATTACAATATTTGAGTGTCATTGAATGATTGCACATTTGAATGCAAAGTTGTAAGCAGACCTTATTCCTGTGATATTACTAATATCTAAATTGCAAAAGTTCCAATAAAGATAGGTTAAAAAAAAATATTTGCTCAAGTAGGAACATAACTCTATTTTCTAAATGTAATTCCTTACTTCTACCTAGCAGACTACAGTGATTGGTTCTGTAAACCATGATAGTTCTAGTAATAGATCATATAAGATTAGACCTGGACTGGTGGTTGCCACTTGAAAATCATTTGAAGGGGAAATCCTTCTTGACTGTGAACTTTCAACAAAATGGATTGTTTTAAATAAAGGTGGATGTTACTGTAGGTCCACTTACAGTCCTTTCCTGTGGTGCCTTAGTCATTGACAGCAATATAAATATATATATATATATATAAATATATATATATATATATACATATATATGTTGAAATAGAAGATATATGATTGGTATTGTTAGTACTGTAATTTCCTTTCTCAGATTGAAAAGGGTCTTCTTTGTTTATACTGGCAACCTGACCGGTATTCTGTATCAACGTGCAGACACGGATGCATTCTGCTCTCCTTTGAACACTATTGGTGGAGTTCTGCTATTGCACTGTTTACCATAATGTTGCTCTGCCTGCTACACAGCTCCCACGAATTTTAAATACATCAATTCTAACTACAGTTAAGAACAGACATATCCATTGTTTTGAAGAGCACTCTAAAGGTGTATTGTTTTGTTTTGTTTGCCTCCTTGTACGTAGCCTTTTGCATGTCTTAAACCGCGAATCGGGCTGTTTATGACATGCAAAATGCACTTTCTCATGTACCAAACCATATTTGCGATTCGGTAAACTATTTACTGAATCGCAAAAAGGGATTATGGCTCGCAATTAGGAAGGGGGGTTCCCTTCCTAATTGCGACTCGCAGTCCCACTGGTGCTAACCCATTCGCAAACGGGAAGGAGTCCCCAAGGGACCCCTTCTCCTTTGTGAATGTCAGTAAAAACATTTTTTCAGAGCAGATAGTGGTCCTACTCTGAAAAAATGAAACTAAAACGTTTCATTTTTTGTTTTTGAAATGCATCTCGTTTTCATTTAAGGAAAATAGGATGCATTTAAAAAAAAAAAAAAATGCTTCATTTAAAAGCAGTCACAAATAAGGTGGTCTGCTGTCTCCAGTAGGCCACCATCCCTGTAAGGGCGGCATTCCCAAGGGGTCGCAAATTGCGACCTACCTGATGAATAATCATGAGGTGGGCATTTGCAACCCCCTTGCGAATTGCAAATAGTGTCATTGACACTATGCAACATATGGTTTTGCGACTCGCAAATTGGGAGTCTCGCTGACTCGCAATTTGCAACTTGCAAAACCAAACGTTGGTACATATAGCCCTTAGTCCTTTATTCCTTGCCTCATCTACCCCAGTTCCCAAGTTGATCCTCCTGTTTCACAAAGGCACAGCTTTTTTAATTGTCTGACGTCACCTGATTGTAAAACCAGTTTTTGTATTCTGGCGTGTTCGAATAATGTTCTGGCAGTTTTGGATCATAGCAACATCACTAAATTAAAATGATGATGGAGTGTTGAAACTTTTAAAACACTCACAGATCTAGGCTTAATCCATAGTTATTTTGCTTGCCATGTCACCCCAGTTTGGACCCAGCCATATGCAAATCAGTCTTGACCCTGCTCCCCATGGGAACAGTCCAGCCCAAACTGCCAAGCCAGGTTCTCCCTGGACCAAAAACAAGCATCCTGGGACCGGTTTCGGGGTATCACCCCTCATCAGCCAGACTAACTTGAATCCAGTAGCACAGCAAGCAAGTGACCCATGTCTGGGTTTACGCTAGCCACTAATGGGGCACATAGCAAAATCAAAAAATAAAATGATGGATGGCCTGTTAAAACTTTTCAAAAACTCACCCCCAGTCACAGATCTGGGTTTAATCCATTGTTATTTTGCCCGTCACGTTATCCCACTTTGGACCAGCCATATGCAGATCAGTCTTAACCCTGCTGACCAGTGGGAACAGTCTAGTTTTGGACCATAAACTGCTTGAGACCCGTACATTCCATCTGCAAGACTATTTTTCTGATTCTGGTCATAAAGGCAAACACACACTTTAGACTCTGTTCCGCTGCCTGAGACTTTTTCTCACAAGGCCAAAGTGGTTATGCAGTTGCATATGACTTTTTTCCAGCATTTTGCAGATGGCCTCTCACATTCTCCACTTGATACCCACTTTCATGGGTGTAGGGAGGGCAGTTATCTTTTACTGAAAGCATACTTAGAACAATTCCTCCTTCAACTAGCTAATTTCTGCCCCTAGAGGTTCCTCACTAGTGAAGGACCCATCCATATGGCTTGATTGAAATCCATACCACTAGGTTTGATGCAGTGCTGTGTTTTTTTGTGGCAATAGCATCAGATAGGTACTAGGCAGGTAA
The DNA here is from genome assembly GCF_031143425.1 of Pleurodeles waltl. Lineage (NCBI taxonomy): Eukaryota > Metazoa > Chordata > Amphibia > Caudata > Salamandridae > Pleurodeles > Pleurodeles waltl. The sequence continues at coordinate 740,525,024 of NC_090443.1, forward strand.
CTGAACTGAATCAGGTGAACTATTGGCACCAGTGTCTTCATTCGCCACAGTGTGGCTGTGATCAACTGGGTTCTCAGATGATGTCCAGTTCTCCCTTATGAACATGTCCTTCAATGGGACTCTATTTGGGGACAAGGCTAATTCCACGTTAGAGCGATTTAAGGAGAGCAGAGCTACTGCACGCTCTCTGGTCTTACCTGCCCTCCTTGCCAACTGCACCACACTTTCCACTTCTTTCTTTCACGGATTTGATAGAACTATCTCATTTTGCCAGCCTGTTAAGCCTCAGCAAGGAGCTCATCAGTTTAACGGTTGAGTCCACTGTGCCTTGCACTCACACAGCCAAGGTCAAGGGGCTGCCCAGTCCACTGCCCACCACCCAAACCCCACAGCAGCATCACCTGCAAAACCCCTTTAATGAGGAGCACAGCCACAAAGTGGGAGGCAAGATCCAAAGATTCTTGGCAGGTGATATCATCAGACAGGTGTGTCCTGCAGACTGTTCACAGGGAACAGGTCTTACCCTTCACTCTCCTCTTCGCTGCACCTTCTGTCATTCCCCCCGCAATTGACAGACCATATCTCCATTTGACGACAGGATGTGCAACCCCTTTTGGCCAAAGGGGCTGTTGAGGATGCCAGTGCTGTAAGTAGGATGTGGTTATTCCTGATAGTTTCTGGTGCCCCAGAAGGACTGAGACCTTTGTCCTATTTTAGACATGTGCCCTATCAATGCCTTGCTCTAAAAGGAAAAATTCAAAATGCTCACTCAGAACCAGCTCTTGTGTGCCTTGTTCCCTGGAGCCTGTGTGTTGGCCTTTGGACCTGCATGACACCCGTTTCCAAGTACCTGCCCTGACTGCCTATCAGTGCTACCTGTGGTTCATGGTGGGACACGAGCATTTCCAGTTTGCTTTGCTCCCCATTGGTCTCACCAGTGCATCGCTGGGGGTGGCAGTACACCTTCGGACGTCAGAGGTGCTAGTCTTCCCTTACCTCAATGATTGGCTGTTGAACAAGTAACCTAGTTTACCTTCGGTAACATGCGTTCTGGTAGAGGTTCAATGTATCCCACTAATTCCTCACTGATCCTCCCCATTCTATGATTGACTCTATCCATTAATAAAATCCAAAGTCTCAGAATGTGCACACTGGTCACACCAATTGCTTGTGAGACTCTGCATCTGTAGGCGCAGACAACCACAAAGGCCCCTTGACATCAGCATGCAAGAGTGGTGCCTATCTAGGCCCCGAACGTCACTCCAGGAGCAGAACAGTGTCAGTGTGGACCGGCACAGCGCCACCTACTGGCGCACATAGGTACTGCTGAAAAGTTTCCGGATCCAGACTGACCCCTCGGGAATATTGAAATGGTGAGGAATCTGCAGCTAGATAGTCTCTACTCGTAAGAGCGTTACCGAAGGTAAGTAACTTGTTTGTAGGCAGCAGGAACCAGACTAGCTATGTGTATAAGTTTTCTTCCAGGAGTAAAAGGGGTATTCCCTGATATATAAACACAAGTCCTGCTTCAAATACTGCAGGACCCAATGTTGTTAACGACTCTCATAAGACGGTTGCCGTTTCGATGCAGGTTAGGACCTGTCCAGCAAAGGGTCAACTACACAGGTAAAGTTCCTTCCCTATTTTGAGAATTAATTACAAATCATTGTTACCTTAAGTAGGAGCTCAATAGAAGTATGTTAAGGGTGCACGTATAGTGTTTAATTTTAAGTGCAGGGACTCAAACGTTTTCTTGAGAGCCCTGCCACTGGTGCTGCTGAATGCTGCAGTAGCCAAATACCAAGGTTTACTAGTCTTCATACCAACTCATGCCTCTTTCTTCCCCATCCTGCATTCCCTGCACTCATATCCCAGTCTTGCTGGTCCTTTTCATCCTTCCCTTCCCTTCTCTGTCACTGGCTTCTGATCTTTTGTACCTTCTTTTACTATTTTCTGCCTTTCTCCCTCACTCTGGGTCTAAGTCTACAATGTAAAATATGTCAAAAGTAAGCGCTGTTATTTTATTAACTTAGCAAATCGAATTACGAAAAACTTCCCCATCACTATTATGTCCATCACCAGTGTGATTGGGGTCTTCAGATCCTAATACACAGGTATTGCCATTTTGAAATATTGTGTCCATCACCAGTGTGATTGGGGTCTACAGAACCTAAAACATAGGTAATGCATTTTTTGAAATAACTCGAATCAGGTTGTGTGTGTGTGTGTGTGTGTGTGTGTAAAATCCCTTTCCCTCAAAATAGGAGATATACTGTCACACAACTAATAATTCTTAAATCTTATTTATATCACAATAGCCAAATAGTGTTAGAGACAGAACAACCAATACAGTTTAAACTACAATACTTGCATTTGTCATATTGGTTGGAGAAAATAGTAGAAATCGTTTTTTCTACACAATAAGATGAATGCAGATTTCCTAGTATAAAACTATGGTGGTTGTTCTGTGTCTCTTTAACCCCTTCGCTGCCAGAACTATTCCCCCTACTGTGCCGAGCCTTTTTTTGGCTATTTGGGGTAGTCCGCGCTTAGGCCTTCATAACCTTTTGTCCACATAAGCTACCCATGCCAAAGTTGCGTCCTTTTTTCCCAACTTCCTAGGGATTCTAGAGGTACCCAGAATATGTGGGTTCCCCTGGAGGAGACCAAGAAATTAGCCAAACTACAGCTAAGATTCGTTTTTTAAAAACAAAATGGCGAAAAAAGGGCTGCAAAAGAAAGCACATGTTTTTTCCCCTGAAAATTGCATCAACAAAGGGTTTGAAGTGCTAAAATCATCATCTTTCCAGCTTTCAGGAATAGCCAGGCTTGAATCAGAAAACGACACTATTCAACACAATTTTGGCATTTTACTGGGACATACCACATTATTATTATTTTATGTGTTTTCAGCCTCCTTCCAGTTAGTGACAGAAATGGGTGCGAAACCAATGCTGGATCCCGGACAGCTAATAATTTCAGAGAAGTAGACAGAATTCTGAATTCAGCAAGGGGTCATTTGTGTAGATCCTACAAGGTTTTCCTACAGAAAATACCAGCAGAAATAAAAAAACAAATGAAATTGAGGTGGAAAAAACTGCTATTTCTCTCCACGTTTTTCTCTGTAACTTTTTCCTGCAATGTCAGATTTTTAAAAGCAATATACTGTTACGTCTGCTAGACTCTTCTGGTTGCAGGGATGTATAGGGCTTGTAGGTTCATAAAGAACCCTAGGTAACCAGAGCCAATAAAGAAGCTGCACCTTGCAATGGGTTTTCATTGTATGTCGGTTATACAGCAATTCATTTGGTGAAATATAAAGAGTGAAAAATAGGTGTCAAGGAAACCTTTGTATTTCCAAAATGGGCACAAGATAAGGTGTTGAGAAGCAGTGGTTATTTGCACATCTGTGAATTCAGGGTCCCCATACTAGCATGTGAATTACAGGAAATTTCTCATATAGTCGTCTTGCATGGATAGGCCTAATGCCCGCGACAGGAAACGCAACATGGACACATCACATTTTTACATTGAAATCTGATGTGTTTTTGGAAAGTGCCTAGCTGTGAATTATGGCCTCTAGCTCAGCCAGCACCTAGGGAAACCTACCAAACCTGTGCATTTTTAAAAACTAGACACCTAGGGGAATCCAGAATGGGGTGACTTGTGGGGCTTTAACCAGGTTCTGTTACCCAGAATCCTTTGCAAACCTCAATATTTGGCAAAAAAACCCAGCAAATTTCCTTCCACCCTGCATTCCCCCAAGTCTCCCGATAAAAATGGTACCTCACTTGTGTAAGACGGCTTAGTGCCCGCAACAGGAAATGCCCCAAAACACAACGTGGACACATCACATTTTCCCAAAGAAAACTGACCTGTTTTTTTTTGCAAAGTGCTTAGCTGTGGATTTTGGCCTCTAGTTCACCCGGCACCTAGGAAAACCTAGCAAACCTGGATATTTCTGAAAAGTAGACACCTAGGGGAACCCAGGATGGGGTGACCCTCACCAGGTTCTGTTACCCAGAATCCTTTGCAAACCTCAAAATTTGGGGAAAAACACTTTTTCCTCACATTTTGGTGATAGAAAGTTCTGGAATCTGAGGGGAGTCACAAACTTCCTTCCACCCAGCATTCCCCCAGGTCTCCCGATCAAAATGGCACCTACTTTTGTGGGTAAGCATAGTGCCGCAACAGGAAATGCCCCAAAACACTACGTGGACACATCAAAATTATCAAATACAAAACTACCTGTGTTGTGGGGGGAGGAGGGGCACCTGTGTTTTTGTTCCTGGGCTCAGCAGCCTTCTAGGGAAACCAACCTAACCCAGACATTTCTTAAAACTAGACACCCGAGGGAGTCCAGGGAGGTGTGACTTGCGTGAATCCCCCAGTGTTTTCTTACCCAGAATCCTCAGCAAACCTCAAATTTAGCTATAAAAACTCAAACTTTCCCACATTTCTGTATGGGATCACCGCACCGGCACAAATTTCGTACCACTCAACGTTCCCCTCAGCCTCCAAATAAAAATGATACCTCACTTGTGTAGGTGGGCCAAGTGCCTGTGACAGGGAAGAGCCAAAAACATGTCAAAATTGAGGGGGAACCAAAGCAGGTCCAAAAATGTTTTGGTTGACAAGTGGGGCAGACTTTTTATAGGTATAGATGCGACATTGCTGGGTGGTAGGAATTTTGTGCATTCCAGCAGATCGGAAGGTTCCATCACAAAAATGTGTGATTTCAAGCAAAATTGGAGGTTTGCAGGACATTGTGGGTAAGAAAATGGTGCGGGGACATGTGAAGCACACCACCCTGGACTCACCCAGTTATTTAGTTTTCAGATGTGTCTAGGTCTCGTAGATTTTTCTAGATGGCAGCGTCCCAAAGTCCAAAAAGTGCAGCCCTCATCATTCCAAGTGGGACGATTTTGAGAGTTAGACAAGCTCTCATAACCCAAATGTAAAACCAAAACCCCAAATAATCAAATGTCCTCTTGTTTGCCGTTGGGATAAGATCTTTTAGTGTGTGGGGGGCGAGAGCTGAAAGACTGTTACTCCCTTCAGTTGGGGGTGGGGGCATAACCATGCCCATACTGGTTGGTAGCCACCACCCCACTATTTTTTATTTTTTTTAAATTCCCTGGCATCTAGTAGGCTTTCCTCCCCCCCCCCCCCCCCCCCCCCCACCCACCGGGAGTGAATTGGAGGTAATTGCCCCATCTGCCCACCGGTGGGCAGAACAACTTTGTCCCCATTTATTTGGGGTGGGGGTATGGCTTTATCCCCACCCTCTTTTTTTAAAAATAAATCTTCCCTGGTGTCTGGTGGGATTTCTGCCCCCCTTGGGGGAAGAGGGGCCTTACAAAAATAGGCCGATCTGCCCCCAAGGCGGCAGAAGTGGCCATCAGTAATGTGCCCCCATGGGGAGCGACCCTTGCCCGAATAAAACACACACACACCTATCCCTGGTGCCTAAGTGGATTGGTCTAATAGAAATAGGCTGATATGCCTCCAAGGGAGGCAGAAATGGCCTAAAATAAATTTGCCCCCCAGGAGAGCGACCCTTCCATAAGGGGTCGCTCCCGATCTTGAAAACATAATAAAAAAAATCCCTGGTGCCTAGTGGTTTCTGCCCCCTTGGGGACACATCGACCTAATTAAAATAGGCTGATCTGCCCCCCAAGATGGACAGAAATGGCCTAAAATAAATGTCCCCCTTCCCAGGGGATCGACCCTTGCCTAAGGGGTCGCTCCCCTTACGTGAAATTGGTGGGAAAAAATCCCTGGTCCCTCGTGGTTTCTGCTCCCCCTTGGGGCAGATTGGCCTAAGAAACATAGGCCGATCTGCCCCCAAGGTGGGCAGAAATGGCCTAAAATAAAATTGACCCCCAGGGGAGCGACTCTTGACTAAGGGGTTGCTCACCATCTGTATAAAAAAAAATAAAAAAAATCACTAGTGCCTAGTGGTTTCTGCCCCCGGGGGAGCAGAAATGGCCTAAAATAAATTTGCCGCCCAGGGGAGCGACCCTTGCATGAAATTGACCTGAAAAAAAAGCCCTGGTGTCTAGTGGTTTCCTAATAAGAATAGGGGGCAGAAATGGCCTAAAAACAATTTGGCCCCCCAAGGGAAGCAACCCTTACCTTAGGGGTTGCTCCCCACGTGTAAACAATAAAAAAAAAGAATCCCTGGTGTCTAGAGTTTTTTGCTCCCTCCCTCCCCAGGGATGGGGGGGGGCAGAAACCTCCAGTTTGCCTTGGGGGGAGCAGAAAAGGCCTAACAAAATGCCCCCCAGGGGAGCGACCCTTGCCAAAGGGGTCGCTTCCCTTCATTGTTTATATGATGGAAACAAACTCCCTGGTATCTAGTGGGCATTTCTGCAGCCCGATCACTTCACGATCGGGCTGGAGAAATGCTCCAAGAGGCAGACGTCACTGGTAGCGGGGGTGGGAGGGGAAGCGATTCCCCTTCCTTCCTTGCCGTGTGGGTGTGGATGGGAGGCCCTTGGGAGGAGCTCTATCGCTTCCTCAGAGGGCCGGTACTAGGACATAATAGTTACGTCTGTGGCACCTCAGCGCTGCGCCACCGGACGTAACCATTACGTCCTCGGTGGTCAAGCGGTTAATGCTATTTGGATATACATAAGAATTACAAAAGAGTTTTAGTTATGGGACTGTATTTACCCCTGTTTTTGAAACGCTGTTGTGTCCATGCCTTCTCTTTAAATGCACGCTGGAATTCAACTCGGTGCTCCTCAAGGATATGAGGAACATGACGTGTGCAACAGTGGATCCCTCCACTTCCAACACAGGCTGAACTCCACTTTATGAACTTTGGCAAAATACTGTACTTTGGAGAAATAAAAGTAATTATTACAAACTAAATAAAATCTGAACACATACTTCTACATTGCTATAATGTTCAATGGTCATCTCAAGCAACATTCTTCTTGCTGTCATCAAAATAAACCTGAAATAAATATACAGTTTGAAACTTATCAGTATAGAACACTCAATATTAAAGCAAGCTAGTGGCTTTTAAATATCACTTAAAATTCACAAAATGTACCATGTGTTCTAAAAAGATACCCGAAATCACAGTAGGTGCCCAAGCTCAATTGAAGAATGTGATCACAATAGAGAGTAAAGTGCCCCCCTTCTTTCTGCACTAAATGTCCATGTGCAACCCTTTGCTACTAGCAATACTGGAATTCTCTTAGCACTATAAATTAATGTCTTGCATATAAGCGAAGTGTTTTTTAGGTAGGGGGTTTACAGCACAGTTTTCAAATATACCTTTTGTTATTAATACACGTAGAGTGGGTTTTGTGTAGGTCCCGTTCAACTATTGACTTTCTTGACCTGCTTGATTCAGCCATTTGCTTGAGACTTTGTCAATCATGTTTTGGTGCAGCCCTGTGGAATATCCATCTCTTACCTAATGATACTGGCTGTTTGGGTGTATCTTTCTTCCACCACATCAGTGCTTGCATTGAAGTGCATGGGGGGATACTTTACAACATTAGCTCTCTTTGTTCATTGCTGGCTTCCTTCTGAGTATCTTGCTGTAATGTGTTAACACTCCATGTATTGGCACATTCATTCCAGACCTGTTGGCTTTGCAAATGCTTGCTCCCTAATTTTAATGGGTTAACAGAAATAATTTATTAGACCAACTTGTCAGAGTGGCATATAAGGAGAATCAAAATTTGATCAAACATCATATGCATTCGGTTCTGGCTAAAAGATGACTGATTAAAGTGAAATAAAAACATTTGACTGGGATTTAACTGCAAATAATCACATTTCACTGCAAATACGATACGCTAATGGATAGAGTCATCGTCAAGGTAAGGTTAGAGCTGTGTTCAAAGTTTGTATCATTTTTAGTGTTATATGAGGTTATGGTCTGAGTTAAGTCCAAATTCATGCTAAGCGTCAGGGTGAAGTTACTGGTCTAAATAAAGGTAGGTGCATGGTTGGAACTAGGGTTAGGGTTCCAATTACTTTAAGACATGGTATTTGAGGTCTCACTGGGGTCGAAGAGGAATACCTTTCTTTAGAACTGTAGTGCTGCTCCCTTCACGTCACCATAATCCTAACTTAAGAGCAAAAGGAAGCCTAAGAAAAAGAGTTATGGTCAGTGGATGCTGGTGGCCCTTCCCCTGCAGAGACTTTCATACGTGAGTTGCCGTCGGGATGGTGTATTTTAACCAATGCCTAATTACGTCCCCAACAGCCTATGATCATTCTGTTGATGTAGTGTGTAGCTGTAATGTGAAGAGAGGCCAGAGTGGATTAATTCTTATTTTCTTGCTTTACAAGCTTTTTATGTTTAGACCTCATCAAGTTCCCCTCAATAGCACCATAGTCTGTATTTATGTCTAAGGTATTTTAAATGCCTGAAATTGCTTGCATGATAACTTTGATTTATTCATTGTGTCCTTCCACTGTTGTTTCCACAGTCTTTAACATGCCCTCAGCTTCCTTTCCTTTTCTGAGGTGTGAATCAGCATTTTCTTTGGCATGTCTCTTGACTGGTTTGGTATTCAACATTTTGCAGCTTGACCAAGCACAATTCACTGTTTCTGGCAGTATTGAAACTGTCAGTGTCCACTCCAAACATCAATTAGTGTCCAGTGCCAAAATTGAGTATCTATCTCTTCATCATGACCAGTCTAGTCAATTCCCATCAGAGTTCTCCTCGAATATCCGGGCACCTTCACCATTCAAGCAGGAATCTTCTTTTGGAGTCAACTAATTCTCAGTCATAGAAATGCTGATGGTGAGTTGTGCTTACCTAACTACCCAGCAGCTGCACCAAGCCCACTTTCTCATTCATTCTCACATGGGACATATGAACACTGTATTGCTTTCTGGCCACCTCCTCTACTGTTTTGTTTCTTTATTACAGTCCAGCACTGATGGCATCTTCTGATGCACAAAAATATAACCAGGTTAGCGGCCCCGTTTCCCTTTTCTCTTATCCCTCACCACTTCTCTCACTTAGCTGATCTTTGTTATCGCTGTATTTAATTTGCTGTCCTGGGTGAGAAGGGGAGGAGAGGAAGCTTACAGAGACTTCCTTTTGAGACACCCTGCTATTGTTTTGAGGACCTTTGCAGCAACAGAGACAACAAGCTAGTACCGGACCTGCAGAGGCTGTACCCTGTCAGCTTTGCCTCCATCTCTGCATCAGTGAGCTTATGCCCATGGAGCGCAACTGAAGTGGCACCCTTCACAAGCTCGAAAGAGGTCATGTTGGAGAAAATTGGTATGGTGGCTATTGAGGTGGGCCTGCTACGAACATGTCTGAGAGGGTGGCGGACGCGGAGGGGCAGAATGCAGTACTTCAACATGAGGTGGCAACACTGCAAAAAACAGTGGCAGAGCTCCGCTCCCACTCAGCCCACATGGACGACCGAATTGATGATGCAGAGGGACGCTTGAGGAGAAACTATCTTAGATTTGTGGGCTTCCCGGAGCAGGTGGAAGACCAGTCTACAAGCTATTTCTGGAGGATTGGATCACCATTGTTCTCAAGTCACGGAAACTCTCAAAATTTTTCTCAATTGAACTGGCATTGGCATTTGAGCCTAAGTCGGGGTGCCCCCTGTAGGAAAGTAGCCTTATTTTTTTAGCATGGTTACCCCCACTTTGTGCCTGTCAGTGTGTTTTGACTGTGTTCACTGCGATCCGGCTAACGAGGACCCCAGTGACTATGCTCTCTCCCTTTAAACTTGGTTGCTTGGACCACACACACACCCCACATTTGGCATACTGGTGCCCCCATATAAGTCCCTAGTATATGGTACCTAGGGCATTGGGGTAATAGGCGTCCCCCTTGGGCTGCAGCATGCATTATGCCACCCATGGGGAGCCCATACAAAGTGTATCTGCAGGCCTGCCATTGCAGCCTGTCTGAAAGGGTGCATGCACCCTTTTCACTACAGGTCACTGCACCAGGTCACTGTAAGTCACCCCTATGGTAGGCCCTCCTAGCACAGAGGGCAGGGTGCGGGTACCTGTGTATGTGGGTAACCCTGCATGAGCAGAGGTGCCCCCACAAACTCCTGCTCCATTTTCATGGACTTCGTAAGTGCGGGGACACCATTTTATGCATGTACTGGACATAGGTCACTACCCATGTCCAGCTACATAATGGCAACTCCGAAGCTGGGCATGTTTGGCATTAAACATGTTGAAATCATACCCCAATACTGTTGCCAGTATTGGAAGTATGATTCCATGCACTCTGGGGGCTACTTAGAGGCATTGCTCCTACCAGCTTTCTGGGGTTTTCTGGGCAGCCCAAGCTGCTGCTGCCCCTCAGACAGGTTTCTGCTCTCCTGCTGCTTGTTCAGCTCAAGCCCAGGAAGGCATAACAAAGGATTTCATCTGGGAGAGCGTGGTAACACCCTCTCCCTTTGGAAATAGGTGTTACAGGGCTTGGGAGGAGTAGCCTCCCCAAGCCACTAGTATGCTTTGAAGGGCACATTTGTTGCCCTCCTTGTATAAACCAGTCTGCACCGGTTCAGGGACCTCCAGTCCCTGCTCGGGTGCGAAACTGGACAATGGAAAGGGGAGTGACCGCTCCTCTGTCTATCACCACCCCAGGGGTGGTACCAAGAGCTCCTCCAGAGGGTCCCTTGATTCTGCCATCTTGAATCCAAGGTGGGCATAGGCCTCTGGGAGCATCCAAGTGACCAGGTCAAGCAGGTGACGTCCGAGCCCCCTCCTGATAGGTGGTCACTTGGTTAGGTGACCAGTCCCCCTTCCAGGGCTATTTAGGCTCTCCCTCTTGGGAGGGGTCTTCAGATTTGGCTTGCAAAATTCCAGCAGGATTTCTCTGCAACCTCTACTTCGACTTCTGGTCACTGGAACTGCGACTGGACCCTCTGGGAACCAACAATCTGCATCCACAACAAAGACTCTTCTGGCAACATTGTTTCCACGACTCCTTCCAGTTCCTGCAACATTTCCACAGCTGTGCATCCTCTGAGGGCGGCAAGTCTTCAGCCTGCATGAGAAGGAATCTCCCTTAGAGTGAAGGAGTCACTACCCTGCATCCGCAGGCACCAACTGCAACGACTACCGGCCGCATGGATCTCCTCTCATCCTGAGTTGCGTGGATCCTGCATCATGGGTGGTGGTCTGGAGTGGTCCCCTTGGTCTGCTTTACCAGCTGTCCAACTTTGGTGAAGGTAACCCCTTGGCTTCCCACGCAGGACAGTAGGACAGTACCCCCATGCACCTTGTCCCTTGCAGCTCCCAAGGCTTGTTGGCATCTCCTCCAAGGGCTCTTCAGAATCCATGTAGCCCCAGCCCCTAGCACTCTTCCCTGCGATGCACAGCCCTCGGCGTGCTTCTTCTGCAGCGTGGGACCATTCTTAAGTTGTGCTACATGGGCTCCTCTGCGATTCCTGGGTCCTCTTCCAGTGGGGGGGCTGATTTTTCTCCTGTGGACTCTCTGCCTTGCCTCTGTAACTTATGATGACCCCACGGGATCCAGCTGTCTCTCGACACATCAACAAACCCCCTAAACCACCAACCACCCTGCCCCCCGTGGGTTGAGACAACCTGAACCTTGCTGGTCACCGTCAGCTCCACTTTTGCTTCACCTCAACTTCTGCCTTTGCCAAGGCTTGTTGGTGGATTTCCATACCACAGACCGACTGCAATCTTCCATCCGGCGTGGGACGTAGATTGCAACCTCCAGGAACTCTTCACCACCTCAAGGGCTGCATTTCTGACCATGTTTGTTCTGTCGTTAACTAACTCCTGCAACCACAAACGGGTGGGTAGTGGCTCCTACCACCACCAGACACTTCTGTGACTTCTGGACCTGGTCCCCTTTTTTTGCAGGTCTTCCTCTTCAGAAATCCACAGCTGGTTTCTTGCAGTCTTGTCTGGGTGTTGCATTAGCCTTATTTTCAGTCCTTTTGGTGGTTTGAGAAAAATCCAGTAACTTACTCCTTTCTTCCTGGTAGCTGGGCGACACTGTGGTATCTACCTTTGGGGGTTCCTAGTTCCCCCAGCTCTCCTCTACAGATTCCACTTACCTGGGTGGGGGTCCTGCATTCGCATTCCAATTTTTAGCATATGGTTTGGGCTCCCCCTAGGGTAACTATTGCCTAATGCTATTGCACTGTTTTATATTGCTTTTTATGCCTATTTCTGATTACTAATGTACATACCTAGTGTGTTACTTCCCTCCTATTCTCCTATTGGAGGCTTGCCTATTTAGTGCTTTTGGTAATTGTGTCACTAAAATAAAGTATCTTTATTTTTGTAACACTGAGTGTTTTCTTTAATGTGTGTAAGTGCTGTGTGACTACAGTGTTATTGCATGAGCTTTGCATGTTTCCTAGTAAAGCCTTGGCTGCTCATCCACAGTTACCCCTAGAGAGCCTGGCTTCTGGACACTGCCTACACTACACTAATAGGGGATACCTAGACCTGGTATAAGGTGTAAGTACCTTGGGTACCCACCACACACAAGGTCAGCTTCCTACACCCCATGCCATTATTGCCAGACTCTTCAGTAATAGAGACCATCACACAATACTGCAACATATTTAGGTGCATGTATAGGGTCAGAACATTATGAACTTCCTGGACTATATTCGTAAGGTGCAAGACCTTCCTAAAAATGTCCTGCTCACTATAAGATGTTTAAGGGACCTTAATCTCCCTTATGGCTTGATGTTCTTTAAGAGGCTCAGGGTGCAGCACAATTCAAGGGTTTACCTTTTTGATACCCTGGAGGTCGCCAATGACTGGATTGACATGCTTGGGGGAGTGAAACAGAAGACACCCCCAGGCCACAAACTAAACAATTCTGCTACCAACCTCGAATCACAAGATCGCACCAGAACTCTGCTGGCTCGGAAGCCGGAACTGGGGCCAGGCAAACTGAAAGGATAGTGGTTTGTCCAGTTGGAACTTTGGAGGACTCCAATTGTGTGCCAGAGACCCTTGAGTCCTTTCAATGCCAATGGGGAGACCGGGACAGTCTCAGTGACAGCAGAGGTGTGGGGCTATGAGAGCCCTGGAGTGACATGCCCTGAACAGCACAGAGCCCCCCAGTGCTGCTGAGATCTACCTCTGGTGCTGATCCAAAGAGACCGGGGAGTCTTGGAGTTTCCAGAACTGAGGTTGCCTGTAGCAGTCTTGATTTAATGTGTACTCCTGGTTTCAGTTACTGTACATAATGTTTCCCTGAAGGGGAGTGACATTGTTTCATACATATTGCTCTTTGATGGGGGCTTAATTTTTAATTTCTACTTTGTGATGTTACTGACTGATAGTGGAGGTGGCCTACGAACTCTGTATCGGCCTGCACGAAGTGACCGAGTGCTGTGGTCCCGCATGGGCAACTTAAGTACTAATGTCCTTGTTGCGCCGTCATGATTCTGGGCTCTCAGCGAAATGCAGTTAGGGAGGTTGAGACCTTGGCTGGTTGGTTGGGGTAGTGGGCTCTGAGTTTTGGCCTGGATGTTATGGGTTTGAGTTGTTTGAACATACTGCCTTTGGGTGGAGGGATAGATTTCCTGTTTTGTTGTTAGTTGGTTACACTGGGATAGGAAGTTTTGCTCTACAGTGCCGGGTTGTACTACTGGATGTATGATTGGAGGAGATATCGGGGGTTGCGGGGGTGGACTGGGAAGGAGAGGGGTGTGGTGCACTACACACTGTACATGATGGATCAGGCATGGAAATTCCTAATCCTCCTTCGAATGTGAGGGGCCTCGGGCAGCCTGCTAAAAGAAGGAGGGTAAACACATACTTGAAAAGATAAAGGATTTTAGTGGCATTCCTCAAGGAAACACGTGGGGGGGAGATTGTATAGGACAGCTGGGCAAATGGTGGAGTGGACAGATATATGCAACCTCTTATTCTAGTTATGCTATAGTAGCGTTTAACTGGACTGCCCTTGGGACCCCTTTTACCTCTGCGGGGGTGGTTGTTGACCCAGATGGTATATATGCCATAGTATTTGGCATGTTGGATTCTAGGGTGCTGTGCTTGATAAATGTTTGTGCCCCTAATGTAGATGATGCAGATTTCTATGGAGCAATGATTAGGGCTGCTATTCTTAAAGTTGGCCCGAAAGGGATAGTTGCTGGTGACCGGGATTGTGTTTTAAATGCTGAGCTTGATCGTAAACCTCTCCCCTCTCCCCTCCACCCCAACAAAGTAGATACAAAGCTGGTAATGAATGGGGCACTCTGAGAGGTCTCTGTGGTATTTGGAGAGAGTACAATCCACAGAGCCTTGTCTACTCCCTTTACACTCCAGTGACTGGGACGTATAGCTGTGTTGACTACTGTTGGATGTCTAGCACCCTGGCCCATGGTGTCGTTTCTATCTCGTACCTGACACGCTGTGTATTTGATTACTCCCCACTACTGTTCTCCTACCAAAGTAGTATGAGGGGCCCCCATAGGCAGATGAGGGTGTAGACCTTGGCAAATACTGCCTTTACCCTTACTGTTATGAGGTATTAGATCACTACTTTGAGGAAAATTGGGAGAGCACCAGCACTTGAGCCACGGTGTAGGATGCTATGAAGGTGGTGTTTGGGGGTGGGGGAAATGCATGAATACCATGTACAGTGTAAAAATGCAGCTCATATGCATGTCGAATGTGCAAGAGAAAAGGCTGGGTATGCTGGAGGAGTGTCTGGCTGTGGACCCCCAAAAGCTGGGGGAGTGGAAAGAGAGAACTGCTAGAGACTTGGGACAGGCTGGATAAGTTTGTACACACTAGTTATAGGTAGGGGTTCTACGCAGAAGGTGACAAGGCTGGTAGGATGTTGGCTATGCTGCCCCTCAAAGAGATCCAGAGAACTCCTGTGGTGGTGGTGGTGCAGGATTCCCAGGGTGGGGAGATAACATTCCAGCAGGGCAGGCATTACACAGGGGCGGCCCCTCCATGTGAGCGGAGAAGCATCGTCCACCTAAAACAATTCCCCCAAAAGTGAAAAATAAAATGGTAGTAAACATTGCTCGTTACCATTTTATTATTCAGCGCCCCATCCTGATCCCAGTGTCAGGACGGGGCAATTGCTGCTGAGTAGCAGCAGGGAGCTGTGCACTTGTTTGAAGTGTGCATTTCCCTTTGGCCGGCTGTCTTGCGACAGCCAGCCTGATATGCGCACTTTAAACATCTGTAACCCAACGGTCTTAAGACAGCTGGGCTGGAGAAAGCACAGGCCTCCAGCGCTGTTGTGAGTGCTGAGAGAGCCTGCCCCCACCAATCTTGACGCTTTTTTCATGCTGGTTGCAAGCAGTGTCAGGATTGGTTAATGGAGGTTCCTGGTACCACGCATTGGATCTTCCAGGAGCAGGACGACGCCGTGAGGAAGACACCTGCAGTTAAGTGACTTTTTAAAATGTATTTAAATGTATTATAACTATTGTCCCACGAGACCCTCCCAACCCTCCGCCTTAAACATAAGCCAGCCGCCACTGGCGTTACGGAGGTCTTTGTAGAACATTTGTAGTGGGTCTATGTACTACCAGATATTGACTATCAGGCAGAGGGGGGAAGAAGTATGTGGTGGGTCTGCCAATGGCCTGTCTAGCTGAGAAAGACAAGGTACAACTAGACATGCCCCTCACCAGGAAAGAAATTGTGGCGGTGATCCAAGCACCTAAAACTTCTAAAACCCCAGGATGGGGAAGGCCTGCCTGTCGAGAAGGATGGACTTATTAGCAGATCATCTTCTGATAGTGTTATCAGGAGGCATTTATTGGCCTTGAGACCCAGATCTCAGATGACGATTGGGAGCGGGTCCTGGGGAGGGTCCCGAAGATATCTAGGAACTCACGATTTCAACTCAACCAATTTTACATCATACACAGAGCGTACCTCACCCTGAGAAGACTCCAAGACCACTTTCAGATCTTAGATGCAAGGTGTCCTCGCTGCGGGGCAGAGGCAGCTGAATTCTTCCATATGGTTTGGTCTTGCCCCAAGTTGGGGACATACTGGAGTTCAGTGGTGAACGAAGTAGCAGCGGTCATAGACCGTGAGATCCCTGTCGACGCCGCACACTGCCTATTGCACTGGTTCCCCCATACCCCAAAAAATCGAGCAACAAGTAGGTTTCAAGATCTAGCATTCATATTGGCCAAACGGGAATTGACATAGAACTGGAAGAGCGGGGCTGGACCCCGCCTTGCTAGCTGGAGGAGGGAGCTTCAGAGGTGGTCGGAGAGTGAGAGTATGACCATACACATAGACCTCAGGAGGAGTGGGGGGTCCCCAGAATTGAAGGTGGCGTGAGATCGGCTTCTTGACAAGCTACGGGGGAGCTGGACCCCGCGTCAACAGGAGTGACGGGACGAGTTCACACACCCATTGATTGATAGGAAGTGGCCCACTAATGGACCTGAGAGGATCACTGATCAAAACAAGCGATACACCAGATCGTTCTACCATGGGGGACAGATGAGACAGCGGGGAGGATAGAGGAGGGATTGCAAACTATACTTGGTCAGGTGCGGGGAGGGGAAGACAGCGAGGAAATAGGGGTGGGAGTTGATAAGGGACACGACAGCCATAACTAACACAAGGCAGCACCCCACCATCCTAGCTCACAATTTCAGCCATTAGCATTTGAAAATTAGTATGTGAGAAGAGGAGGAGTACTGAGAATAGAGCTATTCACTAGCTTTAAGATACGTTGGGGGACTGTATATACCAGGACTGCCGAATATTGGGAGTCTTCTTAATAAGTATGATTTAACTGTCGTGTTATTGTTAAAGGATGTTTCAATTGGAATGTATCATAATTCAAACTAATAAAACTTTGTTTAAAAAAAAACAAAAAACAGGGGGCATTTATGAGGGGACGGCTGGCTCATAATCATGATACCCAAACCTGATAAGGATGTTAAGGAGGTTTCCTTGTACCGCCCCCTCTCCATGCTAAATGTTGACTTTAAAATTCTTAACAAACTATTGAGGAACAGGTTGCTGGGACACCTGCTGTCCTTGGTTCATGAAGACCAGTGTGGCTTAATCTCCCGCAGTATTACTGTTTGCAGTTTGAGGAGGCTATGCCTGGTCGTGCTGGAAGTGTGAGAGGACTTCTGTGCACTAACACTGCTTGATATCGAGCAGGGATTTGATTCCTTATCGTGGGAATTCTTGTGGCAGGTCCTGTGAAAGGTTTTAGTGAGGGAGACATTTATCCAGTGGGTGCAACTGCTCTATCAAGATCCTGTGGCGAGGGTCCTTTTTGGCAGGACAGTGTTGCATTGTTTCCCCCTTCAACGGGGGACCACACAGGGTTGTGCCTTGCCACCACTATTATTCACAATAGCTATGGAACCACTGGCATGTTGAGTGTGCTCAGTGCTGCATGCTGGGGGATTGACAATAGGAGAGAGCATGCATGTATGCGGATGGTGTGCTGATGTATTTGAGAAAGCCAGTGTACTGTTATTGTTCTGTTAGCAACACTTGTGGAATTTTGAGCGGTCTCAGGACTACATGTCATTTGGACCAAATCCAAACTGCATATACTGGACGAGACCCTGCAACACAAGCTCTTGTAGCTCGGCCTCTCCTGGGAGGTCTCCAGTGTGAGGTATCTCGCGATACGGATTACAAGGGAATTAGGGTTGTTTGAGTCTTTGAATATTGGTAAGGTCTTGGAAGGCCTCTGACCCTCGGTCAAATGCTCAAAGATTCTCCACTTATCCTTGATAGGTAAGGTGGCGCTCTTGAAAATTATTGTATTGCCCCGGTGTGTCTACATTGTTCAAGGTGTGTTGTTTGACATCCAAAGGAAATATTTCCTCGAATTGGACAAGATTATTGTTGACTTGCTCTGGGTGACTGGAAGGAAGAGGGTAAGTCTGACAACGTTAAAGCGGCCTGGCTACCCAAATTAGAGCTCTGTTATCTGGCCACACAGCTATAACATGCAGTGCGTTGGCTGGACTAAGGCGAAAAATGGGAGAAGCGTTTACTCCACGGCACTTGTGGCGAAATGTTTCTGCCTGGACTGCTGATGCTGGAGGCATGGTAAGGCAGGTGTCTGAAGCTTAGGAGGTGACGGTCCGTCAAGTGTTGCGGCACACCCTCTACACACCTGACATGCATATCTGGTCTCTACGGTCCTTCATTCAAATAACCCATGATGACAATGAAAAGATGGCGAAGGAGAGGTTGTAGCTCTACGTGATCTATACTCAAATGATAGGTTCATTACACTGCAGGGTGCAATGGAGACCTGTAATCTTGGCCAAGGACAATTTCTATAATTTGCTAAAACGGTGGCCATAGCACATGGGATATGGCCCTCGATCCCGAAGGTCCCCAAGGAGTCACACATATTGGTCACTTTGGTTAATATGACCAGTGGACGTAGATTGACCTCCATTATCTATATGGCACTCCGAGAAGATGTTCCACTGTGCGCACTGTAGGTACAGGGCAAAATGGGCTAGAGGTGTTAGGGGAACAGCTAACAGACAAGGAGTGGGAAAATGTGCACGTAAGGGTTCAGATGGCTACAACTAATGTGTGACATCTTTTGGCAGACGGTAGTCGATAGGCTGAACAAGTCCATGGGATGGGTGGTCCCATGGGATCCTAGAAAATGCCTATTAGGCTTGATCTCAAGGCGTAAGAAGAAGGGCTTGAGCAGGAGGTTTCTGGTGTTGGGGTTAATCCTTGCCAAACACAGGGCTGAAACTGTCAGTGGTGGAAGAGAGCCATATGTGTAAATGCCAGAGGATAATAAATTAGCCGATGACTTATAGGGCAGGGTCGCCATGCTCGCAGACCTACTTAAACCCCCTGATGCAAGACCATCCTAGATAGATTGGTAGAGTTGGTAGATGGGAAGATTGGTCTCTAGAGAGTTGGAGAACTAGGGTCAGTGTCTGAATGAAAGGGGGGGTTGTTTGTCTGTCTGAGGTGAGTCGGGGGCCCCGGTAGATTGTCTCACATTACTTCACTTGCTTTCACACTTTCTACTCCACAAATGTTCATACAATCCTATAGTAGAGCAAGGGTGGAGGGTTATGAATATAGAACTGTTTGCTCGTTCCCTTTGTAATGTAAACTAATATGCCAATAAAAATTATACAGAAAAAACACATTGGAGGCATCCATCATCGTAGATTTTGACCAATGGATTTAGTATTGTGAAAAATATTTTTTTATTAACTGCTTGATAATGGGGAT
This sequence comes from Pleurodeles waltl, assembly GCF_031143425.1. Taxonomy (NCBI): domain Eukaryota; kingdom Metazoa; phylum Chordata; class Amphibia; order Caudata; family Salamandridae; genus Pleurodeles; species Pleurodeles waltl. The sequence goes on from NC_090443.1 coordinate 740,544,227, forward strand.
GAATAGATGCGATGATGGTAGCATTTATATTTTGGTGCATACAAACATTATAGAACTAATAGTTATCACCAAAGGTTTGATCATTAAATCAAATGGCAAACAGTATAATGAGCCACAGTATTACTTCACTAGAAAGTAGCCCATTTTTATTAATTTTCGTCGTTGATCCATGATGGAGAGAACCTTGTCCATTCTCAACTGCTATGGAATCTCTCCACACATTGAGAATTAGGAAGTATTAGGAAGTAAGAACAGAATAAAATCAAGTTTATGGTGACTTCATTACACATGTTTTGTTACTATTTATCTAAACACTCCTGACCTCTATCAATCACGCAGCTATCAGCTAAAAACTGCATACTGATAGGCTGTGTTTTGTAAGATATAAATTGGCATGGGCTCTCATGTGTAGGAAAGGGATATGATATATGCATATATATGCAATACTGGCGCACAGCGCTCTGATTTAATAGCCTTGTAAGCAATTCCGGTGCCGCCTCTATGTGGTAAGGATGCTCACACATTGATAATGGGAAAGGATCTGCACAGTCAACTTTAAGATACTTATGGCCTGTTATTGCATGAGTGGGCTCTTGAGTTGTGAATTTTATAATTAGTGTTTTTTTTGTGTTTCATCCTGACATTCACACTACCAGATTGTTTTACTCCGGTATTGACCCATACAGTGGATCACAAGTTCTAGAGTTTGACCCCAATTGATTGGACAGTCTTTAGAGTGGCCTTCATATCGACAAAACCAAATAGTTAAGGCAGTCTTGGAAAAACCTTGATTCCTTTTTGCTCCAGTTATACCAATGATTTGTACTACATAGATCAATACACAATGAAAAAGTGAAGTCTATCCATTCATGTGGCACTTAATGAAATCCTTGTATACCCTATAATCCAACACTTGTTTCTGTCCGAGTGTTTACTGCTGTGCTGATGACTGGAAGAATCAGACTGCTTGTTTTGCAGGTAGAAAGCAAGAGAAAGATGACTGTGACAAATGTATTATGTAGTTTTTCACTTAAATCATCCCTCCTGAAGTGCATCAGTTCTCACTCCTTGCACTCCATTCACTGGTGGTATCTTGTAAGCTGTTCCTCCCGTTAGACTCAGGTCATCTCCTTGCCCACTTAGATGGAGAGTTCACATCATGTCATTTGACCTGGGGAGTTCCCATGCAACCAAGAAGAAGCACCTGCAAGGTCTTGGAAAAGAAAAGAAAGAGGATGCACCTACCGAGATGCCCCTTGCAAGAAATCAGCAGTGCACTGAAGATTATGCACAGGTATGTTTTTTCAAAGAGAGATAAACGTTGTAGTGTTCTGCCTGCATTAGTCAGTCATGTAGTAAATTGGATTAATATAGCACACAATGCAGCTGTATTGTAAACACCAGGCTAGCATTAATTTAGAAAGTTTCCCAAGAGATTACCACTAACACAGGTGATTTAAGGAGCTCATAGTTTGAGATTATTAGGTCTTTGTGAAAAGCACAGCTAGTCAAAACAGAATATTTTACAGCAGTTAATCTGTTCCTTACGAGACTGTTAAGCATTTGAGTAGAAAGAATTTGCAGTCCCGTGCCAGTGAACAAACATTTATTGATTTGTCTATATGGCTGTTATCAAACACCGATAATTCACAATAGACTAAACCCACAAACCTGCCCAGATCCCGAGCAGAGGCAAAGTGTAGATGGAATGTGTTTATTATGCATGTATCCTAAGGAGAAAAACCCACTCAATACTTCATGGTCAAAGGTTTAACAGTCCACCATCTAGGGTACGCACACACCTTCCTGTCCACCAATCTGGCATTGATATCTCTAACACTGTGCAGTTTTTACAAGAGCAAGAAGATGTGATTTTCGTTTAGGTTATTGGAACAGGTGCTGTAATGGTGCCTTTTAAAATTCAACTTTGCTTTAATAAAGATAAAAAGACTAGAAACCACCTCGGTTATTCTGTCAACAAAGTGGACCCAAACGAAGGGCTTCTAGTTTGCTACAACTTACTGTGATTAGTTTTTTTTTCCCACCATACCATTATGTAAAAGACTCTTTAATGCTTTTACAGCCCCCCGGATATATCTAGAACCTCCTTAAGCACATTGGCTTCAAATCTGTTTTATATAGCACATAACCTATATTGACTGCTTTTCAAGAAGATGTTAGGAGGCTACTTGATAGTGAGGCAGATGGCTCTCAATATGGTAGAACGGATACAAGAGAAAACTGACAAAATTTGGCTGAAACTATTTTTTGAAAGTGAGAAACATTACAAACAATGCCTAGACTTCAATGTGAAACAACAATTTCAAACTAAAGAAATACAATTGAGGAGCAAAAAATGAGTAAACAACAAATAATAATTTCTATGTTCCAAAGCAGACGTAATATATAATTTAGGGGATGGTCATAGAAATAATCTATTTATTGTTTAAGTTGGAAATCTTATTTAAACAGAGTATTTAACTAAAATGATGAGTGGGGCATGAGGAGATGGAGCTGTGAATGTGAAAATAAATTCTAGTGTACATAGAGTGGTGTGATGGAACTTAGGTATATTCAGCACTTTCCATCCTTGCGTCACTGCCTCTGCTAGAATAATGCCGGCAGAACACTGAAATGTCTATCACTCTTCATTGAGAAACATACATACATGTGCATTGCTTTTCATTTTACTTGTTTCTTGCCACAGATCTCATAGTATTACATAATTGAGATCCTTGTTCCATGTTCCAAGGTTGATACCGCTGTGTTTATGTGCTCATATACGCAGATCTTTTGTATGTGTTATTTAACTAGATTAACTGGTCCTGAGTTTGTAGACAACCAGAAATATCATGTGTGGTCTTCTCAGCGAGGGGTTCTAAGAATGGCACTTACTGAAAGGAAGAGGCGATTCAACGGGTGAATTTGTTGGAGGCGTGACAGAGCGGAGTTGTCCAGTTTGGACACGGAGGGCAATGGCTTTTGAGGGAGAGGTGAAGAAGTTGCTGCACAGGCTTATTTGGCCCGCATACGTAGCTGGAATGCAAGGTGGTTCTTCACAAACATGACCGTGGACGTCACTGGAACGCAAGTTGATTTCACACAGACGGGACTGCACGCATATGCGTGAGTCCAGTTCACGTTGGAAACGTGTGTAAGCCGAGCAGCGTAAGGTCCGTAGCGTGGCCATTTTAATTGCTCATTGATGTCGCTGAAACGCAAGCTCATTTTGCTCTGGAACGCATGTAGAAATGTATCTCTGTCACGCAGTGCGGCTATTTCTCTGAAGCATCTTCAGGATTTATCGGTGATGGGCACACCTTATCCTGTCTTTAGAAATGAGAACACCAACATTGAAGGTACTGGTGACTGGAGTGTATTTTAAATAAACCAGTGATAGGCACACTCTAGCCTGTCACTAGAAAAGTTTATGCTGTGAGTGGGAGTAGTATAATAACAATGGAAATCGGTGACAGGCACACCTGTATCACATATTAGTGGGAAATATATAAGCAGCAGTTGATATTAAGTTTAGAAGAAATTTAATTTAGCAAAATGCAGAATGTTACGCCACTCCTATTTTTTCTTAGTAGTCCAGGTGAACCTGTTTATTCATGGAGCACTCTCTATGAGGTGTGAAGGTCAAGAGGTGTTAGAAAATGTATCTAGTTTGAATGCAGAAGAAGAAAGAAATGTAAATGAATATGAAATCTGTATATTGAAAATGGATAAGCATTATTTACCAAAAGTGAGCACAAGTATGGAGAGGTACCTTTTTGGGAAACAAGAGCAAGGATTGGATGAGTCGGTAGAAGACTATGTAACTAGTTTAGGAAAATTAGCTGCTTCATGTAAATTGGGTCACCTTTTGGATGAAAAGGTGTTGAAGTGTAGTAGTGATATGATCCGTGAGGAATTATGGTTGAAAGATGAGCCACCTTTCGAGGAAGTGATCATGGTGGCAAAAATAATGGAGCATATGATGAAGTGTGTGACAGGATTAAGTGCTAAAAAAGAATAAGTATTGAGGCAGGGAAAGTTGAGGAATTGTTGTGTGAAGTAAGGAAATGTGAGAGAGAAAGAAAAGGATGGTGTTGGGAAATTTAAAGGAGAATGTTTTAGATGTGGTAATAGTGGTCATAAGGCGAATGCAAGCAATTGTCCAACCTTGGGTATTATTTGCCATGGGTGTGGAAAAAAAGTACATTTTTACAAATGTTGTCGCGCTAAAAAGAAAGAGTGGCAATGTGTTAAAAGATGTCAAAGACGTATCTCGAGAAATTGTGTTTCAAATGAACATGCATACGGAGAAGTGTGAACATCCTAGTGAAAATGTTGTGGTTGATGGGGTGAAAATATTGATGTGTTTTAATTCATGTTCTCAGTTGACTATCATTTCAAAACAATGTTTTGAAGGGGTATTTGTAAAAAGGAAGTTATGGATACGCCTGGAGGTATGGAGGTCAGCCAATCTTTGAAGCATGTTTAGAGTTAGGGGGGTAGACGAATTCTGGGAAAGATATAAGTTTCTGAGAGATTCTAAGAATTGAATGCCACGCGGGAATACATGGATTAACCTGCCTTCTGTTCAAAAAAAGAAAAAACACCTTCGGAACAAAAACTTTCCTTTTGTTTTATTATAGACAAACAAAGTAACATAATCTAGTTTTAGGTTTTTTACTGATCGTTTCTGAACAGTAAAATTTCTACTGAAAATATTTTGTTCATGTAATCTAGATCAAAACAGACATATATAATATAAACCTATCTGATAAAGTATATTGTGGCATCATGGGGGGCGTGGCTAGCCTGCCGGCAAGATGGCCATCACTTCGTGAGGCTCTGCCAGGCTTAGGGCATAATCCTTTATTTCATCTGTTAGAGCGGCTGTTACTGTGCTCCCACGGCTGGACGAGCCCTCGCGGGTGGTAGTGCTCCCATACTTTGCTGTTCCGGGGCCGGTGGAAGCATTTTGGCGGCCGGTTGCGAGAAGCTGGGAGGCGGGCTCGGGCCTGTGCTCGGCCCACGGTGGCAGGAGACGCGCCCCTGCGTTGCCGCCTGCGGGATCCTGGCAAGGCCTGCGGAGGAGGTGTTATCGCTGGCCGCATGTTGGGGACGGCCGGGGGCGAGGTGATTTGCTGCGGGCCAGCTCGGCGGTCGAATCGGACCGAGGCCCCACAGCCCCATTGAGTGCGGCGCTTACCTGCCCTTGGCGCCGGCGGGTTGGGCGCCCCCCGGCGAGTCTGGGCGGCCCTTCTGAGGCCTGTCTGCCCTTGGAGGACACCGGCTGGGGCAGCTACCCCGGACTTGGGAGCTGGGCGAGGCCTCTGCTCCTGCGGAAGGAGCCTGGACACGGCCCTTACATTTGGGCTGGGGGCTCGCTCTGGCCTCGCCGGTGGTGGCGTTTGGAAAGAGGGCCCACTGGGTGGCTCCATCGCCGGTCGGATCGGTCCGGGGGGTCATTTGGGAGCCGGCGGCGACGATTTGAGCCCTGAGGAGGCCTGATTGGGGGCTTGCCTTTTGTGCCCCCTAGCTGTTTGATGGTGGGCTGCCGATCTTGGCGGTGAGCTGGGCCCAGAGGCTACGGACGAGAGGCCCGCTACTTGAGAGATACTGCGCTACTTTTGGAGACTCCTACTTGTGGTGATAACTACCTGTGTGAACTTGGTGCGCTGGCTACCCCTCTCCAGGAATTGGCGGTGAGTCTCCCTTTGTGGGGTATGTGTGGTTGTCAGTATGGGAAAGGCAGAGCAGAGACAGGCGAATATCTCCTTTAACGGAGGTAGGAGGAAGGGAGGTGTCTCTGCCTCAATCGGGGGAGATGCCGGCGGAGGAAGAGCCTTCGGACACATCGGTCAAAGCCATGTTCCTGGATCTTAAAAACAGCATAGCTGGCATAGAGGCTAAACTTGGTCACTTAACTGAGCAAATGGACCGCATCAAAGCCAGGGTGGATGATCAAGATGCTCGCTTTGACCAGTTAGAGATGCGCACTTCGGAGTTGGAGGATCAACGGCACGGAGAACGAGAACAATTGTTGCAGATGGAACGGGTGCTGGAGGTAATACGAAATAAAAATGAAGCACGGTCGCACCGCAACAACATCAGAATGATTGGTCTCCCTGAATCCACGGATATGGGCAGGATGGAGGACTTCATGGAGCAAATGCTTGCGGACCTCTTTCCTGGAGAGCTTTCCCAGGTGCTGGTGGTGGAGAGAGCCCACAGGTCGCTCGGGCCTCGGCTCCCGCCTGGGACCCCGCCACAACCCATTATTATCCGTCTGTTGAACTACCGCGACAGAGATGCTGTGCTTCGGTTGGCCAGAGAAAGACACCCGGTGATCTATAAGAACTCTGAGCTGAACTTTTTTCCGGATTACACTCCAAGTGTGCAGGCGGCACGTAGGGCCTTCTTGCCAATTAAACGCTCGCTTAGTTTGACTGATGCTAGATTTTCTCTTATTTATCCTGCAAAGCTCCAAGTACAGCATGGGGGCACATCGCATTTCTTTACGGACCCGAAGTTGGCGGCTAACTTTGTTAAAACGATTCCCCGAAGGTCTGTGACTGTGAGTGCGGATGACTCTGGAGCTGAGCGTGCAGTCCTAAGTGACAATGATTAAATGAACATGGGTGCCAAAAGACCAGTTGGTCTGGATGATTATAAGGGAGCGCTGCTACAGTACCCTTTATTCTCACTTGCCGCTCTGACATTATACCCTTTGCCCTCCCTCCCCTGTCCTTGTTTGGATGGCGGGTTGGGTGGCTAGCCTTACCACCCTTGGATGAGTCCTGTCACTGTGTTGTGGGTTTTTGGTTGTTTTTTTGTGGGTCCCGGGGGGGTGGATCTTAGCTTTGACCCGTTTGGAGGGGGGGGGTCTGCGTGGGTGGGTCTGTTCACAATTTGTTTTCCTTTTGTTTCCTTGTCCTTTCTCTTTTGTTTATTCTGTCTATGTGCGGCTGACTGGTGTGAGGGGATGGCGTGGTGGTATGGAGTTCTGGCTTGGTTGCTTCGATGGTGCTGGGGAGGGTGACGTTGATTCGTTGTCTCACCTGCAATGTGCGTGGCTTGAATGACGGGCGCAAGGTGCGGCTCATGTCTACTCATGCCAAGCGCCGGAATATAGAAATATGCATGCTGCAGGAGACTCGTTTGGTGACGGCTACGCTTAATCGCTTGAAAGCTGGATAGATTGGTGAATGTCATGGCTCCGCGTTTTCGCTGTATGCAAGGGGTGTGGCGATTCTGCAGCGTAGGGGGCTGCAATGGCGCACTCAGCGGGTAATAGTGGATCTGAATGGGCGCTATGTTTTGTTGAGTGGAACACTACTGGATAGGCCTTGCAGGCTTGTCTCGGTTTATGTCCCTAATGTTGACGACCCTGAATTTTTCTGCGAGGTCTGGCGCTTGGTCGACTCGATGGGTGGTGGCGCTGTGATTTGGGGAGGAGATTTTAATGTGGTCCTGGATCCGGAGAGGGATCGGGAAAGTTTGTCCAGGGCGCGACACTCCGCCTCTGCTAATGCATTGTCGACTGTCATGACTGATGGCGCCTTGGTTGATATATGGAGGGCGAAACATGGGGATAAGAGGGAGGGCACATGTGTCAACTATGTGCATAATAGCTGGTCCTGTATAGACCGCTGGCTGGGCATGCGAGATTTGGAACTTTGGACACGGTCGGTGGAGCATATGGCCTGAACTCTGTCGGACCACTCCCTAGTCAAGTTGAAGTTGGCGGTGGCTTGGGGGCCGTTTGCCGCCTTTACTTGGCGTCTGCCTCAGGGCGCACTCCGGGATGCGGCGTTCCGCGAGGAGGTTTGTGAGGCTATCACCCAATATCTTTAGGAGACTGGATTGAGGGGGGGGGGGGTAGTTGATCTCCCCGGAGACGGCGCTTGGAGACGGAGCTGATAACGCTTTGCACAGGTTATATGTCCTGCGTGTTAGTGCGATGCTCTGCGCGCCATTTACGGGACTCCCGGTTACCCGAGGATCTGCCAGGCGCTGGAGGTGTTGTGGTGTGTGCAGTCGCCGCGTAAACTCATTACTAAGCTGTATGGCTGCTTGCAGGAACAGCAGAGTGACATTGCCATGTCTGCTAAAGCCAGGTGGGAAATGGATGTTGGGGAGGACATTTCTGAAGAAGCGTGGAAGAAATGCTGTGCACACATGAGAGCACTGTCCTGGAATTATCGGCTGCGGCTTATTCATTTTAAATTCCTACATCGCTAATATTACACTCCTCGAGGTCTCTGTGCTATGGGGCTGCGCGCTGATGCTAATTGTGAAAGGTGTGGCGCCCCCGATTCTGATTTTCTACACTTGGCGTGGCATTGTGGGGAGGTGCGTGACTTTTGGCTGGAAGTGATGCATGCGATCGCGGAGATGACTGGCTTGGATCTGCCCCTCCCCCCTACGCTGGTGCTGCTGGGACTGGTGGACGGAATGCTGTCGGCTTTGCAGAGATTGGTGGGCCCACTGCTGCTGTTGGCTAAGCGCAGAGTGGCGATGTGCTGGGGGAGAGGCCGGGCCCCTTGTGGGGCTGACTGGCTGTGAGATGCTGCGTTCTGCCAGGAGCAGTTAACGACTTTTTAGGAACTGGTTCCTGAGGGCTCTCGCCCGAGGGACATTTGGGCACCCCAGCGCTCCTTTTTGGAGTCTTATAAATGAAATGTTGCGTGCTTTTTTTGGTTGGCCACGCACATGGAGGATCAGCTTTGAGTTGCCGCTCTTCTGCGCCATGTTTGTTTGCTGGGATAGATGACTGTGCTGCCCATGTCCCTCTCTGCCGCCCTTTTTCTCTCTTGTTGATTGCTGACCTGTTCTTTTCAGTCCTGGGAGCGCAGTAGAATTTAGCCTCCATCCTTGAGGCTTGTTTCTAATGTTAATCCCAATGGCTAGCACATGTTGTGTTTGATGGAACCTGATGCATTGAGCACGATGGGAACATTTCCCTTTCTATATCTTATCGTTGACTGGTTGAAAGACATTTGATGATTTGACACTGCCGGGATTATCTGTGTATGCATTTGCACTGCTCCTGGGGCTTTGTTGTTTCATGTTTATCAAAAATTGAATAAATAAATAATAAATAAAAAAAGTATATTGTGGCATCATAAAGCTGTCTTGAGTTCTGGGTAACATTAACAAACCGTTCCTGGTTTATGTCACCAGGGGTTCTCGATGACATTATCAGTGTAATTTCAGACTAACTAATGTAAAATGTTTGGCAGTTAAAAATGTAGTATGCATTGGAAGCCTCTTTCTCCTCAGGTAAGAGAACGGTGATCTGTAGGCAGCTCCAAATTACCTGAATAAACCTGACAAAGTGCTTCACACGGGCTTGAAAGTAGGAGAAGGCCCATAAAGTGTGTGGTGAAACTTTTTTTGCAGTCTGAATTTAAAACAGGAGTTAAATGATATCTTGCAGTCTTATGCAGTCATTTATGTAATGGATTGATATGTCTATTTTAAAATTACAAATGAGGAGTAAATGGTGGTTAATATGTAATAGAAATGTATTTTGATATGTGTAATATATTGGCATAATTTGTACTGTGCTTACAATCTTTCCTATCCATCCTTCTTCAAACCGAATATTGCCTTATAGTTACTCATTTATGTCTTGCTCTGGGTGAAATGGGTGCAAGGCCCTTTACTGTATCACCCAAAATGTACTTAATGCCGGTTTTAAACCACCAACAATCCTATTTATGGCCACCTCTTTGACCCCTCTGGAATTAAAAATATTGTGTTAGGGCTATAATAGCTGCAACCATCCTCTCATTCAGTGCTAACCAATGCTGTAAATTGTGCCTTTCTCGGATGAGTAAAGCCTCACTATTGTCGCTCACTAGTTTTGTGTACACACAATTCCTGAATCATATACTCGGCTTTCTGAAAGTTTACATTTTTTACTCAGTTTAAAGGTAGAATTGCATTTATATCTGCCAGTTGCATTTTCCAGTTTACTTTAGCTGGTAGCCGTTGATGCAAACTAGCCTCATAAATACTGCGTCTTCCTCCAGTTGAGATTTATGGCCAGAATGATGGTCTACCGCAGACTTATTTGTATCAGAAAATGTCCTGAGATTTTACTGAGTGCATGTTTGATAGAATGCATTTGATTTGTCAGACATAAACCACTATGGAAATATTGTATAGAAAGGATCTGTGTGTGCTAAAGTATTTATATTTCTTCTAAGCCTTTGTGTGATTTTCCAGACACCAACCAAAATGAGAGAATTCGGCTAAGACTAAGGCTTTGATTATGAGGTGGCTGGTTCTATTTGCAGGGATACCGTGTGGCCGTAAATACTGTCTCTAACTGATAGCCCTGCACATAACTCCCTCCAATTATGAGTATTTGTCCACAGAATTGAGAATAACATGCAGACTGGGTCCCAGTCTGCATTTAATGCCCCCCATTCTGGGGCCAAACCTGGGCTGGTGTGGAGTGGAAGATAGTCAGGCGACAGCAGGGGTTATCTGGCAGAGGAGAGCATTCCATGCCCATGTGTGCCATGAGAAGGGGGTTAAGCAGAGCAGAGTCCTGGGTGTACTTGTAGCCAGAGCTTCATGTGATTTTACCAGATGGATTTTCCGAGTGGCAATATTGGGTCTGGTGTTCCTGCACCTGGGCAATCTGAGTGTAGAACTAGTCAGGTAGGTAGAATTCATCAAAATGGTATTCACTAATGCTACCCTGGCCCCCTCCTGGAATAGCGTTCTCCCTAACTTACAATTGGGTCCTAATTGTGCTTTTTATGCTTCCACCACCGGAGTACTTCTATCTATACTCTCTTATTTTTGTGGGGCAGGCACAGAAAGGGGAGGTATGCCTCCTAGCCTCCATGACACAGCTTACCCTCACATGTTATTTTCTGAATGGGTCACTAATCAGATACCCACAGTCTTATTTGGCTGTCTTGGCATCACCAGACCTTGTCCTAACCTTTTGAGCTGCACTCTCAGGTTGCCCTCCCCTAAACTCCTCCCGAACCGGCTGCCATCTTAGAGGAAACTTTAGCAGGTTCAGAGTGGGCCTGGAAATCCATGAATGGCAGTTGACCTTCGGAGTCACAGATGCCATGTCTACTGGATTTATTTGTGTTTGGTGAGGCAGAAAGACTTCCCCTACCCACCAAAATGATTTCAGAAGTCAGCAAACAGGGAAGGGCCTCGGACTGTAGGCCTGGTGGCAGGGGTTCATCAAAGCCTCATTTTGTTGGGTCTCCTGTGGTTGATTTCAGATTGCAGAGCACTCAACAAGTGTATGAGACTGGAATGATCGTTTTGGTGCAAGTTCTTGCAGCATGTTGCAAGATTTGATATGTTCGACTCATTCCAAGTTTTCCAGTACACAGAAAGTGCCCAGCATTTTGTGGAGGAAGGCAGATATTTACAGTTCAATGTAATTCAATTTTGTCTGTTAAGCACCACTTGAAATTCCCAAAGGTGCTTGGTGTAGCTGATCTGCTTTTGGAAGCTGTGTTGTTATTTTCTTACCTGACAAAATGATGCAGGCTCAGTGTGTGTGGATAGGAGAAAGGAGGAAAAGGAAGGACTGAAACCACTGATTAAATTAATTGCCTCTTCAAGTTTAAGTTAATTTACTGATTGCAAGACTATCCAGCCTCAGATTCAATTTATTTAAATCAGACTTCTGAGTTTGTACTGTCTGTAGTTGGAACTTTCATGGAAATAATCGGGAAGCACACATGGATCTAAATTAAACAACAAGGTTAGCAGCTTAGATTTTATAGAAGGAAAGTAAAGAAACAGGAAGAATTGTGAAAAAACAAAAGTGGGGTGAGGAAAGATTGTTGTTTTTTCCCCTTCTGTTTACATAACACATTTAATCCTCCAAAGATGTAACTCAACCTGTGGTGCTTGAAAAACCTGTTCTTCACTCATTGAGAGTTCTCCTTATGTTAGTGTCTAACTTTGGTCCTGCTTAATAACTGCTGCCATCGACCTGAGCCACACTTTTTTTTATATGAAAACATCAGCAGTTTGCAGGTCACATTTGAGTGTTATGGATCTTCTGATAGACATTCCTCACTTTTTGAATATTCCCCACACATCAAACTGGATACATAAACTTTTGAGCAGTACCTCTGCACATCAGTAGCCGCTCCGTGTAGCTATGCACTGGCGCATTCTGCTGCATGACAAGCGGGGTCATCATAGCCACTACTCCCACGCAATTACGTCACTTCCTTTCTTTCAGAGCCACCAGAAATGGATGGAGAGCTGCCTCTTGTTTCTTTTGAGACCTATTTTACCTCCAAATTTACCCAGTGTGCATGGGGAAATATCACTACCCAAGACGACAGAGGTAAAACATTTTAGGGACTTTCACGAACAGATGTCTGTGACAGACCCTCAACAGATTTGCCTTGGGTGGAGTCATGACTCTAAGGCCTGCTTTGAATGTGCGTTGATGAACCTGGAGGCCATCCGGGACCACAAAACGAACCTATGCTTTGAGATCGGTCCAAGAGTCTGTCCGTTCCCAGTCTAAAAGTCGAAGGAGTCTTCCCGATGTGGATTATCAGTGCACTTCAAATCCTTGGGAAAGACAAAAATCATTTCTAAAAAATCCTAGTGTGACATGACCTGAGAAGGCGCAAGGGTGCCTTCTGGCCTCAGACTCGCTCCCAGAGTCAGCTGACACCGGAATCCATTTAGAACTTGTTCTGGCACAAGTTGAATTTCCGGGCCAGTTTGTGACACTGAGGCAGATCCAAGAGTTCAGTGAGGCCATGTTCCGACTCTTCGGATCAATTTTGACTCCCTCTGTCATGCCTGCAGGCCCAAAGGAAGCCGAGAAGCACTCCATCTGAGATACCACCAGTGAGTTTGCTCTCGCGCCAGTTGGACCCTCTTAAACCATCACTGGTCCTCTTCCTTCATCCTTACTGCCACCGCCTCCAACTCCACGATCCATGCCATTTCCCGGAGCATTGACGCCAATGCCGACTCCATTGACGCTGGAAAACAAAGTGGTCATTGTGCTCTCTGACCTCGAGTTGACACCACCCTGACCTCAACCAAGTCAGTGCTCGGTTTCTGTTGAATCGCAACCTCCCCCATCTGACCCGTTCAGTGTTCCACTTCCACAAGGCAGGTCTCATACGCTACATTCCTTCTTTGGGGCAGAGTCCAGTATTGCCTACGATGCAGGTGATGAAATTGTCCAATCCTACCATGAAGAAAATTGGTATGATGACCTCCCGGATGCCAAGATTAATCGGCTGCTCTCTGGATACTACAGATTCTCCAATATTGTATCTTTCATAGATTCACATGCTTGAATCTTCCCTGTCGTCATGGTGGGAGTCCCACAGTAACAAAAGTAAAAGCAGTGGTAATAATTAAGCCTTAGGAATCACATTGAAAACAAGAGACATTGTTAGCCAATTCACATTGTTTTAAAGCAACCAAACTTCAGTCAGTCAGAGTACAGACCCTGAAGCACTCTTCCCCTGCAGAGTCACCATACCTCAGATTCTTACTGCACGTCATGTGTTAGAAAGTCTCCCTGAGCTCTGCTCTGTCACAGTGTTTTTGTCAACTATTGACCTTTCCTGGTTCTTTCAAAGTGATTTCTTGAACTCTAAGCAACTCTAAGGTACATTCTTTAGGTTTCCTTCCCTGTTGCCAGCATGTAAGAGGGTTCAGTAAAGAGGCTGTTCAAGCCTTGTAAGTCTAGTGGGAAACTTCTCCGAAGATCCCAACTAAGAATGCCTTTACAGCTTATACCCGCACAATATGCCAAAGGGGTGTAAACATTTTTGGACCTTTTTAGCAAAAATCTTGAAGGACCAAATCATAAAAAGAGGCTACTTTGATAACTCGTCAGTATTACAGTCAGAATTATAAGCATTAAGTGTAATTGTACATTGCATAATAATAACGATATACTTGCCACATTTCTGTTATATATAAAACAATAAAGATATACATAATAACTTTATCCATTAATATTTCCATGGAGAATCTAATTAACTCTAAATCTCAACTCTCCCTAACCCAGCTGTTCTGCTTCCAATGTTAAATAAGAGGGAAAGAAATGGTGGGGGAAATCTGTCAGTGGGCAATTAGGGGAATGGTGGGGGAGTGAAAGGAACCCGTCTAGACATTATTTGCATCTCAAGTTTCCAATCTCTGGGAAGATGTGAGTTGTCCGGTAGTGCCCTACCTTTTCCTTATAAGCCGTTAGGGGAGACATTTAGGGGTCTAGGGTCATCATACTGGGAGGGACCACTTCATTGTTTCTCTTCAGACGGTTTGTGATTTAAATGATTCATGTAGGGCGTCCCACTGCAAAGAGATACGTCTTTTACGGAGTCTGCGGTATTCTTCTCTTAGAAGTGCTTGACTTTCAGCCAGTCCCCATTGATCTTCCTCTTTACGCTAATTGTCTACTCGGGGGGGGGCACTGGTGATTTCCACCTTCTCGTTTTTTTGACTTTTTTGTTAACAATAAAGCCAGATTCACAAAGCGAGAGAGGGCTAGGGAAAGGCCTAATATACAGTGTTTCAATGTGCACCAATGAGGGGATTCCGCTAGGTCTGTCAAGGCAAAACTAATGCTTGCCCAGTAGGTTTGTAAGGAGGGGGCATGACCAGAGTATATGTAGTAGATTAGCAAAACCAGTGAAACATCTGGGGCAATCTGGGGATGGGGTGGGAAAAATGTGTCATTTTTGTGGTGTTAAATATGATTTATGTATTAGGGATAACTGAATTAAAAACAGGAGTTGTGTGATATCTTGCTGGGAGATTCACGCATGAACCACCTCTCCTTGTCATTTAATGCTGGACTATATCTTCCTCCCAGCGGGTTCCAGGGGGCGCTAGTGATGTACATGAGTGTATTTGCATGCCTCTATACAACCATTTGAGCAGGTGTCTGCCTGTTCCCTTCTCATATGCCGCCTGTACCAGTGAGTGAGTTTGTGGTTAATGGCTCTCTTTTGCCCAAGTTGCACGGATATAACAGGATAATCCAGCATGCAATAGAAAGAGGGATTCTGGCATGCCATGCATTTGGGTAAAGTCTTGGTGGGATATCTTTCAGTCCCTGTAATGTCTTTCAAGGAGCCTGTGGGGGAAGAAAATCCGTTCGTCAACTGATCTGTCATCAAAAATCATCCGGTCGACAGGTGGGGAGGCAACGACAAAATGTTGACTGCTTCCATTCCAGTGACGACAAAGGTGTTGCTGGCTCCTACAACAAGAACGATGATGATAACCTTTTCCTCATTAAGAAAACTATTGACAATGTCAGCAAAACTGTTGGCAGCTGCGCAAACATCGATGGCACCCCTGTTGACGTCCTCAGTTTCTTCCAAGCCAGCAACAACTTTAATGTGGTGAAGCTTTCCTCCATGCCATCAACGCAGTTGCCAACGATCCCGTCGATGTCCATCAAGAGAATGGTTTTTGCCTCTGAGGAGTGAATTTCAACTCCCATGACTCAAGATCCTACCTTAGTGTCTCCTCTACACAGGTGCGGCTTCTGGAGATGCAGGAGTCGGACAATGAAGGTCCATATGGCCCAGCCTGTAGTCCAACACAGTTGAATTTAAAATGTCAGGACACTGATGAAGAAGATACTGGCCAAGACACTTTCAAATACCTAGAAAGTGACTTTTCTTTTTCAAGACAAGTGTCAACCGGTTGTGACACATTTCAGGATCATTACCTGTATCGTGATACCTATGAGGAGCATCATGGTATGCAAGAGGACACCGTCACAGTCCCTATGTTTTTGGTGACTGATTTGCGCCAAATGCTCAATGAATAATTCAAAGATTTCCAGAGGTGAATGCTCTGGCACACTATAGTCTGGTATGTTCAGAGGCTCTGGAGTTAGTACCCCTTCCTAAAACTCCTTTGTGCATGCAGCAGCAAAAGGAAAAGAGGATCTTGCCTCCCATTACTGTAAGGTATGACTTTGTTGACAGTGATGGGGAAGAGCTGCCTGGGAGTGGGGGAACCGGGGAGGAGAATAATTCCTTCCGAGTCATCAGGAATTGGATGATTATGTGATTCTGTTATCCGCTTCACCCTCATCAGTGCCGGCTGATCCACCAATTGGCTTGGAGATATATTGTTTTTTTAATGAGCTCCTGCTATGAGCATCCAAGCATTTTGACCTGCCTCTTCCCGTCAAGCAAAGTGAATGTTTCTTATACGATTTTAAGGTTTCCCCTCCATCCCAGTAGTGGAGTATATATGGGAAGAGGGACTAAAGCTTATAAAAACCCCGGCTTCGGTGGCAGCAGTGGTCCTCAAGCTAGATAATAACATACAAGGTGCCTGTCAACTCCCCAACATGTCTGATTGGTCATCCACACCCTGGCTCTGTTATTATGCAAGTGTCCCAACAGCAATTTAAAAATCCTTCTACTCCTTGCTCTGCACCTCAGGAAAAGGAGGGTAGACGGATAGACAACATTGGTAAGCGCCTCTCCGCTATGACTGCAACCTCCATCAGGGCTTCCAGTGCACTGACCGTTTTAGGGGAGGTGTGATCATCAGATGAGGTCTGACATATCTGCAAGTCTGGTATATCTTCCATAAGATAAGAAGAAAGAAGTGAAGCAGATACTTCAAGAGATTGAGAGAGCCTCTTCTGAAATCATTGATGCTACAGGGGATATTTCCTCAACAGCTTTCCGTCGGATTGCAGATGCCACTGTCCTTTATCGCTAGGGCTATCTGAAAGACCCATTGTTTCCTACGAAGGTATAGACAAAAATATTTCCTATGCCATTTGAAAGTGAAACAAGTAGATGATGCCCTACAGTCCATAAAGTCAGACATGGACACCATATGTTCTCTGGGCACCTTGCAGCAGTGGCGTCTCCAGTCCTTTCGGGGAGGCAGAGGTAGAGGGTAGTTTATGTCCTGAGTACCTTTTTAACAGAGCATATACCAACCATATTACCAACAGTGCTATTGATTACAACATCCTTCTCAGCAGTCCTATAGAACTACAGCTTCGTTGTATGCTTAACAACCCTCACATAGACCTTCGGATAGGCGAAAATCCCAGGACTCCTGTAGGCGTCAGTGATACTAAGTGGCACCAGTAACTTCAGTCCCACATCAGCAACAAATTGGAAATCCCCTTTTCAAATTTTACAGTCAATTAAAGAACATCTCTTCCAACGGTTGGGTGTTAGATGTAATGCTGCATAGTCACACCCTAGAATTTACTGAAAAGCCTACCAATTGTCCTCCTCGCAGAACATTCCATTGTCATCTGTCTCTGATGAAGCAGGAGAATCATTTGCTTCTCTCCAAGAATGCATTAGAGGAAATTCTCTTAATTCACCGCAACAAGGGCTTTTATTCCAACTTCTTCCTCATAAAAGAGAAATCGGCCCAATAGAGACAAGTGATGGACTTGAGGCTCTTATACAAATACATAAAGAAATAACTTTTCTGGATGCTATCCTTACAGATCATCCTGCAGCTTCTGAATAGAGGGGATTACATGACATCTCTGGATCTCCTAGATGCTTACTTCCATATTCCCATTCATGTAAAGAATCAAATATTTCTGAGATTTGAGGTAGCAGGGTGCCATTATCAATTAAGACGACTGGCTTATAAAGGGTCTCATATTCCCCACTTCAGGAAGATCTACGTAGGCCTGTGTGTGGCAGTGCAGAACCCTGGGTCTCAAACTGAACATGGAAAGGTTGTCACTCTCTCTGTCCAGGTCTGCAGTATTTCTGGGAGTCATTCTGGACACGAAAAGTCTCCAAGACATTTCCAACTGCGGAAAGGATTCATCGACTGAAAACAATAACAGCTTTCCTATCTTGAAGAGAGTCCACTTCTGTCCGGAAATACAAATTAGTGTTAGGAATGATTTCATCTTGCATCCCGTTGATTCCAAATTGTTGTCTTTGCTGGAGGCCTTCACAAGAACAACTGGGGCGCACAATGGGTTTAATGGCAGGGAAACCTCGAAGACAAAATATCGATAACCCCAATTATGAAATTAGTGATGGCTTGGTGGAAGGAAACGGCAAATATATATGTAGGCCTATCTTTCACTCCTGTGCAGCCCTATATCCTAATGGTAGGAGATGCTTCCCTGGAGGGCAAGCTCATTTACAGGACTTGGAGATTTATGGAAAATGGTCTGTCCAGGAGACAGATTTGCACATCTGTCTTCTGGAATTGAAGGTGGTTTTCTTGGGCCTTCAGTCTTTCTTTCTGACTTTGCAATTCCTCTATATTTGTGAGAACAGACAGTACCACAACTATGTTTACTTGACCAAACAAGGGGGGGGGGAGGGATGAGATCAAAGGTCAGCTCAGGCTCAACAAATTTAGAAATGGTTAATTGAGTACAAACTTTCTCTAGAAGTGGAGCATGTTCCTGGAGTAGAGAATGAATAGGTGGATTCTCTCAGCAGAATAAGGAAGCAGTGCTAGGAATGGGAACTGATGCAGCAGCAGTTACCACAAGTATTCCATCATGGGGTACCGCAAATCTGGATCACTTTTCCACCTTTTAAAACAAATAATGCAGGATGTATGAAAGCAGATTCCCACAGAGAGTGTTTTGGGGAAATGTGTTCCAGCTAGATTGGACTGGAATGTTCAGCGTGGCAAGGCAGTACTGGATCATAGAGCTTTTTCTCCTATCAGAGTGCCCGCATATTCCATTCAAGTCTACAGAAAATCTTCTCCCCCTTAACGAGGGTCAGGTGGTCCATCCTCCGATGAGTTTGCTAAACTTGGCAACTTGGCTCCTCACAGCATTGAGTTTGCAGGTCAGTTATCCAGCACTCTTGTGCAGGCATCACAAGTAAAACATATAAGGCAAAATGGAAGATATTTTGGTGTATCACCAATAATCCGCATTTATTTTCTTGTACTCCAGAGCAGATACTTCCTTATTCGCTCCAACTAGCAAAATCACGTCTAGCACATTCTTCCATAAAGGTCAATTTAGCAGTTGTTTCCAGGGTTCGTGGGCAAAGCTAGGAACTCTTTATGGTACCACAGACTTACTAAAGAGTTCATAAGAGGTCTTTTTAAGGTTTACTCGCCTTTACAAATTCCCCGTGGCATAGCAACTCACCACAGTCCTGTCTCAACCCGGTAAGAAGTACTTTCATGACTATTCATATAGCAGAGATTAAATATGTTTCATGGAAGGTTGATTTTCTATTGGCTCTCACATCAGTGAGAAGGGTAAGTGAAATTCTTGCCTTCACTGTTAATGAGCCATACTTAAAATTCCCGGATGACAGTAATTTTGTGAACTAATCCTAACTTCCTTTTGAAAGTGCCAACTTCCTTCTACCTAAACCAAGCATAGCAGAGAGAGGCCTACACTCGATGGATGTTAGGTGTATAAAATTCTACTTGTACAGGACAAAGACTTTTAGGAAATTGGAACAATTTAATTTGCTCCACCGAGAAGAGGTCATGCTTTATTACAAACCAGTATTGCTCGGTGGATATCTGCAGCTATAACATTTTGCCATGAAAAGGCTGGATACCATTGACTGCAAAGGTGAAGGCACATTCTACAATAAAAGTAGCTGCATCTTCAGCCCTGTTTGCCGGTGTTTCACTGCCAGATATTTACAGGGCTGCGATGTGGACTAATGTCCACACTTTTACGAAGCATTATTGTCTGGATTCCTCGAGAAAGGCAGATGCCGCTGTTGGGCAAGCAGTGTTATGTCATCTATTTAATTAAGGTACAACAGAACTTTTATTGTTTCTTTTACTATACATTTATATACTTGCTTTTCAAAGCGTATATACCTATTGTGTTATGCAATGTTTATTCACATCTTTATAGTGCATTCATGTAAATGGCCTCGATCTTGAGTTCGTTTTTTCCATACTTTCAGATTTTAGTTTTTTCTCATGTTGCTGTGGTTCGCCTTGACATATTTGCTTACTGCTAACTCTTCTGATTCAAGTATGTGAATCTATAAAAAAATACAATACTGGAGGAAAAAAGCAAGTCGCTTACCTGTACAATGTGGTTCTCCAGTATTGATATCTTTCATAGATTCACATATGACCTCCCCTCCTCCCCATTTAGGCTCACTGTTTCTTTATTCTACGCATTGTTCTTTTATTACACTCGTGCTCAAAATCTGAGGTGTGGTGTCTTTACGGGGAAAAGTGCTTCAGGGGCTTTACTCTGATTGACTGAAGTTTGGTAGCTGTAAAACAATGTGAATTGGCTAGCAATGTCTCTTGTTTTCAGTTAGATTACTAATGCTTAATTATTAGCACTGCTTTTATTTCTGTTACAATGGGACTCCCACGATGACGATGGGGAAGATTCAAGCATGTAAATCTATGAAAGATATCAATACTGCAGAATCACAGTGTACAGGTAAGTAACTTGTTTTTTTCCATCTGCCTAGCAACTGGCACTAGTGTTGCTATTTGTCGCCAATTCTGGTTGCGGTCGACTGGCTTTTCAGGAAGTGTCCTATTGTTCCTTTTGAGGATGCCCTTTGACAGGACTTGCCTCTTTGGGGACAAAGCAGATTCCACTCTTGACGACTTCAAAGAGAGCAGGGCCATTGTGCGCTCCTTAGGTCTGTCTGCTCTGCCATACCAGCTGCTTCTGCTGAGGTACCCCATACAGACAGCCATTTTAGCCACAGCAAGGTTCCTAGCCCTTTTGTAGCCGAGGCTTCAGCATCCACAATACACCAATCAGTCCACTGACCCCCACCCTCTGCCCCATTCTGCCAGACCTCTTAAGTGTGTCCTTCGTGGAGCACAGCCACCCGGTTGGCTGCATGATTCAGTGATCTTTATGGGGTGGTGGTCAGAACAACAGATAGGCGAGTCCTACAAATTTTCCAGACGGGCACTCCCTACCCTTCATGGCCACTCTGGTGT
Organism: Pleurodeles waltl; assembly: GCF_031143425.1. NCBI lineage: Eukaryota > Metazoa > Chordata > Amphibia > Caudata > Salamandridae > Pleurodeles > Pleurodeles waltl. Next base: position 740,565,152 of record NC_090443.1, read on the forward strand.
ATATTCCCCTCCTCCGGAATGACAGACGAAGGATCACCTGTCGGTCTTACAGCAGGTAGTACAAGCCCTTTTGGCCAAAGGGGCTATTGAGAGGGTGCCTGCACTAGAAGTGGGTGTGGCTATTACTCCCCCCTACTTTCTGATGCCAAAGAAGGTCAGAAGCCTTTGTACTATTTTAGACCTGTGCTCCTAAACACCTTCTTCCAAAAGTACAAATACAAAATGCTCCCCTAGCCCAGTTCTGGTCTGCCCTTGACCCTGGCGACTGAATGGTGGTATTGGATCTGCAGGACACCTATTTCTGTATAGCTGTCCTGCAGGGCCATTGGTGATATCTGTGGTTCGTGGTGGGGTAGGAGCATTTTCAGTTCACTGTGCTGCCCTTTAGTCTGACCAGTGCCCCTTGGCTGTTCACAAAAGTGGTGTTGGTGATAGTAGCACATATTTCCCTTCCTGGACAAGTGGCGGTTTGAAGGCTGGCTCACCCCAGGCAGTCGTCAGCCTCCTCCAGACTACTGCAAACCTTCGGTTATCTTTGAGGTTCTCTATCAACATGCTTAAGTCACACCCAACTATTTTTTACACTCTCCTCTTCATTGGAGCCATTCTGGACACAGTTTAGTTTTGTGTCTTTTCCCGGTAAGGAGAGTCCAGGACATTCAGACTATGATCTCTATCTTTCAGCCTCTGTCCCGGATTTCTGTGAGGTCGACTGAGGCTGCTGAGACTTATGGCCTCCCTCATCATGCTGTCAAGCAAGCCAGGTGGCATAAGCAGGCTCTGCTGTATGTTTTAAAGTTCATTGGGTCCAACCTCAGTGGGACCTCCAACCACGTCCAGATCTCAGAGGAGATTGCGAAATATCTGCAGTGGTTGATACTAGACTCTGATTGGGTCAGCAGCAGACCCATCTCACCACCCCACCCAGTGGTCACCGATGCATCTCTTCTGGGTTGAGGCTGCCATCAGGGACAGATGGAAGTCAGAGTCCTCTGGTCTCAGACGGAGGCCCGGCTCTATAACAACCTCCTAAAGCCATTCGTTTGCTGTTGAAAACCTTCATTTCATACACCAAAATGAGGCTGGTGGCGGTGCTTATGGATAACACCACCATCATGTGGTATTGCAATAAGCAAGGTAATGTAGGGTCCTGGACCCTCTGAAAATGGCTGGATCATTTGGGAACTTTCACAGTGGTGAACTGCCTGGCAAGAACTTTGAATGCCAGATTCAGACTAGCTCAGCGTAGACGTCTTGTGGATCATGAGTGGCAGTTGCATCCAATGATTGGAAAAATGTTTGGCTCAGTCTGTTTGCTGCCACTGAGGAAGTGCAATAACAACAGTTTTGCATGTTGAAGCTTCCATGGCACTGGTTGCTAGGATATGCATTCCGCCTAGAGCGGAACTCTAGAATCCTGTACACCGTCCTGCTCCTGACCTGAGTTTTAAAGAAGATCACAAATGACCGGGTCCGAGTCATACAAGTGGCCCAGGATTGGGCACAGGGAGCATGGTAACCAGAACTCCTGGGCTTCAGCATTTGTCCTCCGATCAGGCTGCCCCTCCAGGAGAACCTGCTGACGCAACTGCAGGACAGGGTTCTTTATCTGTGCCTTCGCAATCTCCACTTTCAAGCATGAAGATTGAGTGACGGCAGCTGAGTTAAGCACCTACGATCTTCCACCGGCGGTGGGTGATGTCATCTTGGTAGCCAGGCATTCCTTCATGAAATCTGTATATGCCTGTCATTGGAACAAATTTGTGGTTTGGCGTGGTGTGTTCCAGGTTGACCCCTTCTAGGCCAAGGTATTTGACGATCTGTATGTTTTATCTCGTACCCAGGAAGGCTTTGCTCTGGGCACAGTTACTAAGTATCTTTTAACTTTCAGTTTTTGTATCGTTGCTCACCAGTTATCGTTATTTAAGCCATTGGTTGTGATGTGTGTTTTTGTTTAAAGGTTTTCAATGCTTGTTTCCTCCCTCTCCTTTCGTAATGCCTCAGTGGCACCTTAACTTGGTCCTCACATTTGATGTACACTCACTTTGATGCCACTTCACAGCTGCCTTGTGCAGCTCCTCATCCTCAAGGTGTTCCTCATCACCATCACTTTGGTGCAATCTGCGACTGATCTTCAGGATTTCTGTGGTACCCCATTGTGCATTACATTATTCCCAGACAAACTGGTTCTGCAGACTCGAGCATCCTTCTTGCCGAAAGTTGTGACACCAATCCACGTTGGTCAAACTATCACTGCTGGAGTGGAAAAAGGCAATGTTGTGCAGAAAGAGGCCGGCTCCCGCTCAATTGTGTTCTGTATAAACATCCGCTACGCATTGGCCAAGAATCCTCTAGATGGTCTGGGAGCCCATTCCAGTTGGGCCAAAGCTGCAATGACTGAGTTGGCACTTGGAGTTCCTGTCCTGGACATCTGCCAGGCAGCTGCATGTAAGTCACTCCATATGTTCGCGAGGTGATACTCTGGATAGCCAGATTCACTGAGAAAGGGCATTTTACCTGCTCTTCTAACAGGGCTCCTTGGTTTGAGACTGTCCGGTATCTTTTCAGAAGGTGAGGATTCTGTGTTTAGAAGCCTCTATCAGAAAAACAATGTGCTTACCATCAGTAATGCTCCTTCTGATGGAGGCGCTATCTAACCGCAGATTCGTCACTGACCCTCCCGTTCTTTGAATTGGGATCTACCCATAAGTAGACCCCAAATCTAGGAATCAGCACACTGGTCACAGCTAATCTGCTATTGGGGTTCTGCATCAGGAAGTCTTGACAGCCTTGAAAGCAACTGACAGCGCACAGGTTGGAGCTCATGTCGACCCTGCATATCATCGGTCGTGGTGAGTTCAACACCATTATGTGTGGAACTGCACGGCACCACAAACCAGCATGCAGAGGTACTATCAAAAGTTTCCTGATCCAGTCTGATGCCTGGGAAATATTCAAAAGGTGAGGAATCTGCGGGTAGATAGAATCTCTATCTGAAAGAGCTTTACCAAAGGTAAGTAACCCGTTTAACAGGGAATCAGTAAGACAGAACTTGCACAGCTTTCCTATTTTTAAATAGTTAAGTGCAAAGTAGTTAAAAAAGCAGACTTTAAAGAAGTTGGTGCACTTTGAAGTGTATGTTTCATTATGTGACAAAACATACAGTATATTACATCCTGCATTTTTATGATCGAAAGACATACCATGGAGTACATCATCATCCAGAGTTGTTTTCACTGACATGCGACTGAATGAATAAACTGTTTGTCTCTTCTTCTCTACAGTCATTTGCTTGGTGATCAGGCATCTGTGATGATGTCATAGTGTATTTCGATTTGTATTTGGCACGTCATCATTGATTGACATGTAAACTTTCATTTATTACCTGTGTTTCTAACAGTGGCCAGTTTGGAGTCCGATCTGCGCCGATCTGAGGCAGAGAAACAGAAAATTCTCCAGAAGAGGGAGGAGCTGGAATCTCAAGTGGAGGCCGTCCAGGAAGAGTTGAATAAAACTATAAGACGCCTCAAGGAGCTGCAGGATGTGTTACAGCGTGCCCAGCTATGTCTGGAAGAAAAGAAGGTCGCCATCAGCGACCTCACTTCGGAACTTAGGTGAGTGAGACCGTGCTCTGCATGCGAAGATTGAAGAGCGCAGGGTATAAGGACCACTGAAGATGTTCATGTTTGTGCCGATCAGTGCGACTCCTCATCCCTGCAGGCATCGTGTGACTGGCCGAATATAGGACACACCTTATCCCTCCTTCTAAGTATTCCTTCAAAGAAAGAAATGCACTAGAAAACTTACCAGATGTCAAAACCTAATGAATAAAAATAACTGTTAAACGATACTCTACGTTTTAGTGCTTTTCTAATCTTGCAATAATCGGCAGTGCAATTTCGTGGAGCCACTCGAACAAAACTAGCTTTGGACTTGAGATAGCAGAGGCATCAGTGCATTAAGATATTACTTATCAGCAGAATCCCACGTGACACTGCTGGCAAGTCGAGCGGCTGCTCTTTTCACCTGACTAAGGGGAGCTTGTGATGTTAAAAGTCCACAATACAAGATTCCGCCTCCCTCGGTGAGACGGCTCCGAGGGAATGCTTGCACTCGTAGACATGTCTTTGGCACATGCCCTCTAGAGGTTCAAGTAAACCCGAGCATTCTTTGTCCTCAAAATGAACTCCATTACCTTGGGTGGTATTTACGCGTCTGTTTGCACCGTGAGTGTATTACAGGGCGGCATTCTGCCTAGCTGTAGCCTAGAAAATGCAACCTCCGTTTTTCACTGAACACAACATAAACATGGATAAATATCAGTAGGATGAACACAAAATAAATATGAATTTTTAAAAAAACAATACCATAAAACCGTGAGCCCTACTTATCACGATGTAAAGTAGAACTCTCTAATCGAACCCTTGTTGTGCCCATTTCTTAAACATGGTTATATTTGTCTATTTTGATAATAGGGTGTTCCCAATATGGCTGTTGAGACCAAGTGATATATAAAAATAGAAGTTGCAAGGTCATCAAAAATGACAAACTAGTGTATTGAATGCAGTAGTTACGCAGCCCTGTTGGTTTCTGCTTCACTCAGCCAGTCAAGGTCGCCATATCCTTTGAAACGTTTACTGTCACCCCATTAGTGTATGTGGTATTTCAGAGTCTTAAAGTCTTAAGGCTATTGAGTATCCGATCCACGTACTTAATTTTACATTCATTGCAGTTTGAAAGCACAAGGAAAATGCGAATTGCTTTCCTGTTAGTCTCAAGCACACCCACACTTGGAATCTTTGTGTCATTGATTAAAAGAAAGCAAAAGAAAATGTAAAGATACTCCAGGGATGACGAGGATTTCTTGAGCAGGATGTAGTCCGTTGGAGTCAAAGTGAAATCGGTATGCTTCACACTAGAGTAATATACCCGTCATCGAATACATTACTGGTTATGTTTGATTAGTTTTGGGAATACATGCTTACTATGCATTAGGTTTCTTGTCACTTAAAAAATATAAAGGCGGGAGTCAAGCTTGGCTACTCCACATGTTTTCCCCAGTGGTGTAGGCATTGCCATGCTTGCTTTCAAAGTGCTCTTACTCAAGGAGAATGAGTGGAAAATCAATATATTGTTTCTATACATGCGGGTGTCAGAGGCTCCGATGACAGGTATTGAAGAACTGGTGCAGCTCAGCCCCTCACATCTCTCCTAGTGGAAGCCTGGGTTTCTAAACCACCCCACTTTTCTAAGCAATGTAGTCAATTCTGGATGTGAGCTTTGTCGCTGGGCTTCTGGCGGTGTGAGTCGACAATGAGGAAAACATTAACCTACTCCAATTTCCTGCCTCATCTTCCATGTTTATTTCAGTGGAAGGTATGGCACTCAAGTTGGTGCCTGTTCTTAAGCCAGTGATGGGCAGGAGTGCCTCTTAGGGCCTGCCATATAATCTGATCTTCTGTCGCAGAATATTGCTATAGAGAGGTTTTACTACTAATGTTAATGCTTACCTTTTGAACATTGCTAATGAGATTGCTGCTGACCTCTGAGATCTTGTTATAGGTGTAGTATTAACATATTTGTTAATGCGGTCAGTACTGCTAATAAAATAGCCAAGCACTCTGCTGTACTTTATTTTTTACAGGCCACTAAGCAGTTGTAGCAACAAACATTGTAATATTTGTTGTCCTTTTTTCTTCAAAGCATTCATATACGTTCTTCACATTGGCTCTTTCATAGTCACATGCTTGAACCATTCCTGTCGCCAGACTTAGAATCCCTAGTAACTTTAAACAGCAGTAAAGAGTGTTGAAATGGCTCTAGGCCGAACAACAGTTTCGGTTCAGTAGCATATCCTCTTTATTTGAAACAATCCAAACTTCTTTACCTCCTCATAGAGACCACCAGATCTCGGATTTCTACTGCATGTTGTGTGTGAGGGGATTTCCAATGAGAGCTTTGTTCGAACCCGAGTATGATGTTTTTGGGGTATATCTTCACATCTAATTCATCTTCCTTCGATATCACCCAGCCCTAACCTCAGCTTTTAGCAAATGGAGTTGTTTTAGGGGTTTATGGCGCAATTCTCTCCACATTACTGTCTCAGACATACTATTGCTTATCACAAACTGGCAGTGTGCCTGAGAAGGAGAGAAGATCTCTGTTAAATCCTTTTTAGGTTGCAGACAAGATTTACACTGATGATACTCTTGATCATTGTATTTACTGTCCTTACCCTTGTTACAAAGTTTTCAAATGTGACACCTGCAAGACCTCTCTTCGAAGATGCTGATTGACAAAGAAATGAGGCAGTCAATTGGAGTATCAGTGACCAACTCATCCCTGTCAACGATCATCCAATCAACGGTAGTACCAGTACCACCCTCCTTGACTGCAGTTACTACAGCTACATTGATGATGACAACCTCCTCATCATTGTATATCCCGCTGACTACCCAATTGGCTGTCCCATCGACAGTAATACCTTCTCTGGGATTGACTGTTTCACATTTGCCATTGGAGGTTTCTACTCAGCCTGCAGGCAGCACACAGTCTTACCTCTGAGCTAGTAACTATCATCTATGTCCTTGAATATGAAGAGGGGGGATATGGGGTGGAGCAATATCAGCAGGAATATGATTATGAACCTCAAACCTTTGCATCGGAGGGCCATCCAAAGGCTTATGATCAATCGTATGGCCCAGAGTGCCACTAGAAAGAACCACCAATGCTACAGGTGCAGTTAGCACTTATGGCCATTCTGCAGCAACTGATGGATCCATTCCACAGACTGCTCCCTCAGCAATCTCATCCTCCAGTTGGTCCATTACCTGCTTCACAGCCACCACCTCCTCCACTTGCACAATCACCCGTCCACCCCCCTGTCAAGCATGGAGTCCCTCAGACTACATTGTGCCCTCCAACACCAACCCGAACCTTCTCCTACCAACAACTATGGGGAAAAATGACACATCAGATTCAGAGCAGACATTGGGCATGGAGGAAGAAGGTGAGTTTATACAGGAAGGTACGAAAGGGCGATGAGAGTCAGCAGAACAAAAACTGGGAGGACTACATACTGCTAAATATGGGCAGAGGTTCCCTGTACCACCAGATGACATCACCTGTTTCAATTCAATAGGGCAGGCAAAAAATATGTTCTTCCCATAAAATTGATGGGGGCAGCAAGGCTTCAAATATAATTTCAAACAGCAGTCACACACAGCAACCATCACTGTTCATACCTTAGACTTTGTTTAGCCTGAAACTAATGCAGGTAGAGTTACACTGCAGGCAGCAGTACTTTGACTTAGGAAAGAAGCATGGGCACCTCATTCTGCGCTGGCATGTCTAACAGATCACTGAAGACCTGACACTAATATCATGTCTGCAGCTCAAAGTAGAGAAACAAATCTGTTTACTCCTGCTTAAGCAGCAGCCAAGCCTCAGTACGTTCAAAACAGATGGTAAATGTATGCATTTAAACCTTATGGAAGGCAAGTTCTGTGTGGTTTTACAACTGGAAATTTATACCCACATGGTAATGCCCATTCTGGGCTATTTTTCTTTTGCCTCATTATAATGCAATGTATTAGAAGGCCCTTCGCAGCATTTAGAATCTGGGCTAAAGTATAACAGTTTGATTTCTAATGTCCTTAGAGGATCTGCATTGTTAGAAGCAATATTGAATAGAATGTTCTAAAGACAGAAAGAAAGGCAGAAAAAAAACAACTTTATTATATCCAGTGAACCCTTAGTAGCTAATGTTTGTATATTGACTGTTTAGAGAGGAAGATATTGATACACAGGAGTTGGTACAACCAGTAGAAACAGGATTGCTTTTATTTTGTTAGCAATACCTCAGCTACAGTATTTGTATTCTTGCATTCACACACAATTGCGACAGATTTGAGACATCTGAAAGATGGGCTACCACATGATGCGTGGTCTAATCATCAAATTCCTTGAGGAGAGACCGACAAGTTATTCAGATACCTTAAGGATAAACAAACCTACAATGAGAAATTATTTTTTCACAGCACAATTACTTCTAGGCATTGAGGCCACACTGTGAGTCCCGAAGAGGGTAGGTTTACAAAATCTAAGGAGGTACTTTTTGTGGTAATTGGAGTGAGTGAATGGAACAGCATCTTAGCTGTGATGGATACAAAAACTATAAACACATTCAGAAATGTCTAGGGCAGAAAAAGAGGATTATAAATCATGTCAACCACACTTTTGTCCCGGTGAGGTTCGTCGAGATGGCCATCTTCATCAACAACCCTGGAGGGTATTTTCAGTGAGCTACTAACGTCGGCTGTTAAAAATTAATATTAATGTTGGTTATTTAGTTTAGAGGTTTTGCACAAAGGCAATCAACGCACTCTAGTCTCTTTCTCGATACATAGAAACATAGATTAAGGCATTACATTTGTATTGGAATGTGTGCCATAGATTAGATTTTTTTTTTTGGACCAAACCTGTGTTTTTCACAAATATTGCCAATACATTTTTATGCATAAAAACAATGCACTTCATTGAGTACTCTTAAAAAAAAAAAAAAACCTTACTAATTCATCTGTCCCAATTCATATAATTGTCTCACTCACACATTGTTCCTGATCTGACATCTTTGAAGTTATACCAGCAATGTAATTATTTTACTATTGTATAGTAACAGTACTGTATTTATACTACAGAAACACAGTTGCTCCAGCTGTGGGGATTGTTGTAAGACGTAGGCCTTCTTTGGGATATGACTACATAAAAATATATGCAAATATGTGGGCAAGTGGAAAAAGTCAAATTCACTGGGATATCTTCCCTTAAGGTACTCAATTATCTCCTGCACAATTGCCCTTACTCATAAAGAATGTATGTGTGAAAGGATTGAAATGAGCAGCTTGAGGCAGGTGTCTCCAACCTTTTGTGTAATGAGAGCTACTTCTGATCATGGGTTTTGCTCTCAGTGTCATGTAGACATGGTGCCATATTTATAACAGAAAAATACAGTCATTAGTTTGAATGGGAGGAATTTAAAGTGAAGAAACATGTTTCATAAAGCATTAAGACTTAATTGACTTAATTGAAAGTGGAGAAAAACATTGAAACATTTTTCTCCAATTACATTTCTTCCATTTAAAAAATGACTTTTTCAGTTATATGGTACCATGTCTATGGGCACTGGGGGCAAGATTCTTGCTCTTTGTAAATGTGATACTTTGACATGGAAGAAAATTAATATGAAGACTTAACTTAAAAAGTAAGTTAACTCTTCATTTTAATTTTCACTCAGTTAAAAGCATTCAGAAACATAATTGCGGTCTTAGCTCCAATATTGAGTTGATGAGACTTTTATTTAAGAGTTAAATACCTCTTTGCTTGATTGTTGACCTCTGTGACCCACCAGGGTCATCAATCTCAGTGGAGCCCTGTTCATTACCAGGCTCTGCTATTTACAGCCTGATAATAATGTAGAATAAACACAACCTTTCCTTAATGTTAAAAGGAAAAGCAGAGCTTATTTATTGCAGTTCTTAATTTAAAAATGGTCTCAAGGCTGGGAGCTACTCTGACAGTTTCTGCCGCTACTGGTAGCTCACAATCCACTGTCTAAAGACACCTGGCTTAAAGAGTCTACCAGCTGTTCTTACAAATAAAGAACAAGATCTAGTCAAAAAGGGAATGCCAAAAACAAATATTCACGTTCCTAGCTTTCTAATGTTGTGATATAAACATAGCAAAACTATAATTATGCAGAGCTTTATAGAGAAAGTGTAACTTTCAAGGACAAAAACAGCAATCAACAGACACACCACATGAACAGCTGAAAACCCACTATGTGTGCTCAAATTCATGGACACGTGATGACATATGAAGATAATCATTGTTGGCTTTTGCATTTAGGGTAAGTGAAGGACTTCTCAAATCAACTTTTTTAAATATAATTTGTAAGGTTTTATTTTATTAGGTAATATTACTAGGTTGGCAAAATGTGTAATTTCAGTCCATATTTTTATAACCCAACCATAATGGTTGTCAAAGTGTGAATAAAAATGTGCTTGAAAATATACACTTTTTCTCCCATTAGGATTGTGAAGTGCCAATGCTAAACCATCACATATATGTATACATTTCAGATACCAAGCGCATAATTTAACGGAAGAAGACTGTAGAGTTGAATAAACATAGTGCATATATTGGTGCAGTGCCTCGTCAAGTATTGAAAATAATTCAGGATGAACTACAGATTGCAAATGTAGCAAAAGGTCACCATTGATATCTTGGCTTTCATAGAAAAAGGCTTGTCTTTTGACTGATAATGCATCAACACAGACCAGCTTCTTAATTTAGGCATTAAATATTTTAAAGAATATACCTAAAAATACAATACCATTTTTTCTGTGTAATTATAACTAACAAACTGTGTGTGTGTAAATGGGATCTGAGAAAATGTGATTCACAGAAATAGAGATTTCATATTATTTTATGACATGTTTTGGGATGCATAAAACCTATTAAAACCTCTATTTGAAATTAGTTTCTCATTGTTACTCACAGATTTCTTTTTTTCATATTTAGCTATTTAGATCAACATATAAAGACAGTATAACTTTAGTGGGGAATTACAATGTTAAAATATCACTATAAGGGCCAATGATAATTGTATTTGAAAAGTTCACAAATTCTTTCTACTTCACAATGTAATCCCTTGAAATGAACAACCTAAGTAGGTAGTACCACGTGCCTAATATTTATATGCATGACTGAGGCTTATTTTCCAAATACTAGGCGTGCAAAATACGGTATGCTGTAGTGCATGTTTGGCACAGACATGAAGTTTGTGAAATTGTTCATTTTTATTTCATTTTTACTGTATTGATTATTGCTCTTGTATTTATGTATGTGCTATTGACATAGCACAAGCCTAGCCGAAAGGCAGCAGAGAGCTGCACTGGTAAAAGACAAGTATACAGTTAGTGAGAGATGGAAAAGGTAGCTGGAAATAGATCAGACTCAGTCAAAGTTTTGTAAATTGCTTGTTACACAGGGACATGGACTTTGAGTTTTCCTGACATTAGAACAACTTAAGCTCGGAAAAACATTAATGAATCTGCCCCACAATTTAAAGCTGCCCTTTTATTAAATGAGTAAACATATTTTTCTGAATTACTGTAAATATGTATAGAGGAAGTGGGCAAGGGAAAAGATGGGGGTATTTCGAAATTCCATGGCATCTGTGCTATAGTTATTACCAGTATCCAATGTTGACATCCTTGAACATTTACTCTAATGGGACCTTCACTCTAATGTCAGAGCCCAGAAAGATAGTGACATTTCACAGGCATTTGATTAATGGGGGTGGGGGATAAGGAGTCAGATGTGAACCATTGAGGGTCTGATTTGGCTTTCATGGGCCTGATCTGTTAAATCTATACCAAGTGATGAGTAAAAGAAGTGCATTTTGAGGCATTGTTAACATTCAAATCTCAGGACAGAAGAGGTCTTCCAAAGGGTGGGTCAGTATAGGCAGCAAGATCTGCCACTAAATCATCTGATCTCAGACTGTTTGTTTCCTATAAGTTCAGAGAGACTAATCTCAAGTGCATAGGTTGTTCTCCGAACTAGACAACTGTTATTAGATAGTCCTGGGCATTTACCTGGAAGGACCTGTAGGCAACCTTGAATATCTCTCTGGGTACAAATGGAGTGACCCGAGGGCTGCTGCCAGAGGTTTGTATTGTCTAATGCCAGTAGTGTAAGCAGCATGGGTTTGTACCTTTTGTGTTTTGCCAAGTGTGTTCTTGGGGCACCTTGTGGGGCTGTGGTTGCTAGGTGACATAACACCGCAGCCAGGTCCGCACAGTATTGTTTGAGTTGAGGGGTAACTAGTTGAAAGGGGGAGGACAACATTTATTTCCTCTTAACTTTTAATGTATGACTAAAGCTAACCTTGCATATTCGTAGTTTGTATTTTTAACATTGCCCATTACAAAAAAATAACAAACAGAGATCTTATAGTTTATGCTCCGAACAGTCACATCATTATGCTCCTAGATGTCAGCGAGGAGATAATATTTAGTTGGTTTTTTGTTTGAGGTCTTTTAGATCAACATTTTTAAGATTCAGGACTGGATATTAGGAATCCTCAGGAAGGTTAGACGTTGTCTTTTCCAGGAAAGGTGCACAGTAATATATCAAATTAATAGAAAGCAAAGCACACAGAAATGATATATCACATACATAATTAATTTGTTAATTTTAAGATGCCTTGAAGATTTAAATAATATATTGTATTGATGAAATGCTTCATATCAAAGATTTGCCCAGAATGCAACCCAAACATTCACATGCACTGACCTGCCTGTGTGTGTCTTCTTGACTTCTCAGTTCTGAGTGGTCCCCCACTATTGTAGCTTTGTACCTTCTTTATGTGTCTGATCAACTCCTTATTTGGTTGCCCGCCTTACCTATGTGCTGAAGGCACACAAATGTTATTTCCTCTCAATTCTCAGTCATATCTACAAATCCAGTAGTCCAATAAACACCCGTCACTGGATGGCCATGCACTCCCTCTAGCTTCCAGCATCTCATATTCTTCCTCTATATATCCTCCCTTTCTCCTCCTCAGCTATAAAGCCATGAGTGCTCTAGTTTTCCAGTTGAGATTTAACACTTTCATCTCCATCAGGGCCTCAGATGCACAGTATCATTTCCTCAGCATCAGAAGAAATCTTTCCTCATCCTTCATTTAGTACCACAAAAAAGGTCATAAATGCACATGTGAAGACCAAATTGAACCTTTGCAACATCTTTCTGATGGATCTCCCCAAATGTACCTTCTCTCCCATTGACAAACTTATCAACTTTACAAACTGAGTAGTGTTCACCCTCCAATACCATGAGCCCCTTAGGTGTTTTTCTTTACAACCACATAACCACCCAAAAATAGGAATGATCCTGATCTATTTGTTTCTGTTGATGTCTATTTTAGGACTTTACTTCCCATCGCAATAAATACATTTGTGGTGTATGGTGTTTTTGGTCATTTTATGTTGTTGAATTATTTCTAAACTTGTACGATTTAAAACGAAGCAAATGAACAGGATAAATAACTGTTAACTTGTTTCTCCTATTTCATAGGGAGACTCATTGACAACTAAACATCAATAGAACATGACCAATACAGTGTGTGTTGCATTATAAAACACTCTATTTACATGAAACATTTCAATTACAATATAATTTAGACTTGAGATATAACAACATATAAGGTAACCATTAATTAAGGGATGGTAAGTTTGAGCTTTTTGTAAAATAAGAGATAACAAAAGATTAAAGGTTCATAATGATGACGTACATTTTTTAAAAGTACAGAAATGTGAGAAACTGATTTATGTACTTTTTAAAACAGATTGGCCAGGCATGAAATACCCTACCTTGTGTGAGGTGTAAGCTAATAGGCGACCCCTAATCTTGTTAATGGAAAGGTTAATGATTAATATTTAGAGTGTATTAGAAACTGTTGCTAAACACTTGCAAGTACACAATTAAGACATATCACATGACACATACAGACAACTTTAGGTTGTGTGTAAAAGTAGAATTCATGGAAAGCATTGTACAGCTCAGGTAGATGCTCTCATGGAGAAGACTGCTAAATATGTTTGAAATGTGGACACATGATATGCAGATTGTGTATAGATACCTGATTCTAGTAAAATAGTTAGAGTATTAGAACTATTCTTCTCTTAGAAGCTGTTCTACAACTCTGACAAGATTCTGTGAAGGTTGCCACATGAGTTGTCACTTTAGATTCCTTTTTTTGTGTTTGATTGATGCAACACATAAAGTAAAGCCAAATACATGGTTCTGCTTGTCTTGAGCCATATGCAGACTTCGTGCCACTTTTTTTGCTGACTGAGATTTTGTCACCTGCACTGCAGTGCCTAATTGAACAGTGCTGCTGTTGGGGGGGATGAGGAGGAAAAAAAACAAACTGCAATCACTGTGGGGAAAACACTGCTGTCACTAGTGTTTGACCCATGGTGAAACATCCATAAACATCTTGAGCAGTCTGATGGAATTGAGCAAAGAAAAACTGAAATACCCTGTAGTTTCTGAAGCTTAATAAAATAATTTAAAATTAGGAAAAATACACATTGCCGAATAATCATTGAGAAGGGATCCTGTGATTAAGTGTAAATTGTATGGTGTATTCTCCATCCTACTTAAAAATGTAATATTCTAGTAGGAAGAGAAGGGAGAGCTTTTGAGCCAGCCTGCAAACATACCTTTTTATTGATTTGTCGCATCGCAGGAGTCTTTAAACATGAATGTCCCATACCTCTTCTTTTATTTTGCAATTGACTGTCCAAATTCACTTTTCACATTTTTTAAAGTTATTTGTTATCTCACTTTTCCGAGGTGTATCAGAGACTGAATCATACCTAAATTTACAACAGTCACGTTTGCAGGTCTCAAAGTGTATGGATTCACAAGTTACTAATTTTTTGTCTGTCAATGCGGTATAATATGGCCCACCCGTCAATGCTGAAATAGGACACTTGCAGTTCTTTTGAACTATTTGTGAAATAGTCTCACTTTCATTGAAAAAAAGAGTGATTTTTATGACCAGATAGTATTGTTCATCCCTTTTCAAGGTAAAATAACCCATGCATCTCCCTGGAACACTTGATACTTGCTTATTATTCTGTTAGTTTTTTCAGTTTGATTGATTTCTTTGAGTTCACTGGATATGTATATTTTCACTTTGTGTGCTAGTCCATGATGTCTTCGCTTAATTAGAGATCATCTTGTCAATTATCTTGACTTTATTTATTTAGATACTGATATGTTCTACCTTAATTTATGAGTATGTATTTCACTTTGCATGTCATTTTTCAAGGGCTTAAATTAAGAGTAAAAAACACATCTTTCAAATTTCACCCTCCTGTGATTTCTGGCCCACCTCCTGTCACCATTTGTTTACTCTATTTTATATCTGATTTCTTAATATTATTCAGTTTTTCCTCACTACAGTCCATGCTAAGGGGCACATATCAGCATTACATGGATTTAAACCAAGAGAACTGAACCTAAATAGTTAATGTAGTAATATGGTAGTATGCACAACGGTAGAGGAATGCCTCAAAAAGTCCACATGACAACAGGATGATTTGCTAACCGAAGTCTTAGCAAACTGAGTAATGATGGTTCAGCAACTACTGGATCTTGCAGCCACAAGACCCTTGTGTAAGGATTGCTAGTATAGCAATGTTGGGTTAACCAGCCTATGAATGGAACACATATTGAGAGAAAATACAAAATAGCTGGGGTACAGGTGGGAAAATGGAATATTTAGAGAGTATAGCTAGGTTTAATGGACCGGCTAGAGAACTACTACTAAGTTTCAAAGATGAACCTAAGGTTCGACTAAGCGCTGTTGAAGGGTAGAGAGCCTGGTTGAAGGATGAGTGACTAGAAAAGAAAGAAGGGGGATGAAAGCCTTCTGGTGTGTGATGATATAGAGTAGTTGTTGCTAAAATTGATTGTAGAATGTACTCCACGCCACATGTAGAACCTTAACCTAGCGTTTCATGAAAATACTCAAGACTAATAGGGAACATTGTGGGAGCACCAAAAATGCTTTTTGTATTGTATTGTTATGTTGCTTATCTTTTGCCTGCAATAACAAAAACAGCACATAAAGTTAATAAAATAATAATTTCCCCTTTTGGGTGCACCTAAACAATTATGCAAACTTATGCGGATTGGTAAGCAATATTAATCTTACTTGTATTAAACCAATTGTGAAACCTCATTCATCCTGAATTTGTCTGAGTGGGCTACAACATATTTCACTCATTTGAGCATTTCAATATTGTTGCGATGTCAGTTGACCAGTGCAACACAATGACTTCTTGTGCTGACCATCTATACCAGTCTGGATTTACAACCAGATTTTATTTGCTGGTTAGTAATTTCACTCTGCTAATTTGAAATAATTTGACTACTGTGTTCAAAATGTAATCTCAGGGCAAGTATCTTTTTAGAATTATGTACATGCTGCTGAGATTGTCCAAAACACAATCCTCCCCCCACCCCCATTTTAATCACATTTGCTAATATGCTAATTTGATATTAATATCTGAAAGTACTTGCAAAAAACCATGATGGTCAAAGCTCTTTTTGGATTCATGTGTGATTGATTTTGAATTGTGTGAAACAATTTCAGCTCCTGTTCACAAGCCTGTACTGTGTTTTTGTCTTTTAAATCTCCCACCAGACCAGGCCTCTCTCATATCAACCTAAGGGTGTCATGTGAGAGAATATAACAAAATAACTATTTCCTTTCTGAATAGACTTAGGTGTGATTAATAGAACACACACCAAGAGAACGAGGTGGTGTTTTGAAAGCACCCTCACTATTTGATTATACCATTCTTGTGCGAGGTCAACTGATATGGCATTAAAATATTGCCTTCCTTCACAAGAAAACCAGTGGAGAGCCTAAGAGGTACCCAGCCAAAGAAACAACTATACAAAAAATATTAGGCAGTTTTACTACCAAACATACTTAAAGAATGCAAAGTGTTACAAGAGCAGACATTTACTAGGTAGTCTGTGGGTGCATACTAGTGGACTTGTAGGGCTAATGGTCTCTGCCTAGTCAATTGCTAACTTTATTCTACCACAATGTGCCAGATGTTTGGATGTCTGCAAGAGATGTTGCCCGTTGGTGAGGAGTGTATAGAGCAGTTGAGGGATGTGTGTCCAAGCAAATGTCCACATTAGCCCATCCGTCGAATTGTATTATTGCCACCAGTTAGGCTTTGGAGGCTGATGAATTAACTGGGTTAACGTTAATAACTTACATTTCGTGCTATCCACCTGGCATCACAATGAGGATAAATGTCAGTTGCAGAATATCAGTGTCTTGTGAAAGCACAGTAGCAGGGTTGAAAAGACCAGGGTCCCAGCAAATGTCTACATTAGCCCACCTTTCAGTTCACCAGGAATGCACAGCTGATTGAGAAAAGATAAGGGCGGGCGAAACAAGTGACTTCATGCTAATACTTAATTTGAAAATAAAACAAGCTTTGCTGCTGAAAAGCGGCGTCCTAGAAACAGCATGGTGGGGCTCTCTGGCCAACACTTAGGATGTTGTCATCAGGTTTTGAAGGCAGAATTCCACAGCCAGGAGCAGTCATATTACTTCAGAATGGATAAAAAGAGTTCAACAAGAGACCACAGTGATTGTTTTTGTAAAAGGGTGGGGAGACAGAGAGAGGGTATTGTGGAATTTAATATAATTGCTAATTCATAAAGAACAGGGGTCATGCTGCGTGATTTGGATGGTGATAGGTACATCTGGAAAGTGTGCATCTTTCCACCAGTCCAACTTTGGAGATTGAAGAATTAACTGGGATGTTATAACATAAGAACCCCTTTCAATGTTCATCAGTTGCAAGGTAGGGGCTGAAGAGAGACTAATGCATGCTCTACTTCCGTGTTAATACAATACACTCCTTGCTGTTCACCTGGGACCATAAGGAGGCGCTTGCAGTTGCAAAATATTAACATCTCCTAGAAGCACAGTAGCAGGGCTAAAAAGACCCCAGCTCATGGTGGCATTCCATTTTATAGAAACACATGATTTCTTCAGATGTAACATGGAGGGTGGGCATATCGTAAAGAAATGCACATTTACCCACTTGACTGACCTTGCTAAATGTCCTTGTTCTTCAGTGGGAGACAGGTTTCTAGGCAGATCTTAATTTAAAGCTTTAAAAGACAATACTGCTTTTTGTGTTAATTAATTTTGCAAAGAAAATATTAAAAGAAGTCCCCAGGTTCTTTAAAACCATAGCCATTGTCAGTTAAGTCGGGTACTTTTATGCCTTGGCAACTGAATCTTGATTTGAAATTTGATGACAACAGAGTGATGAAACTTGTATTTTTTATTTCAGACATTGTAAAGGTGAAATTGAGGAGCGAGATCTGGAACTTGATGATCTGAAACAGACACTAAAAGAGAGAAACTGGGAGCTGAAGCAACGAGCAGTTCAGGTTGAAAATATTTTAAAATGTACAATGGAATGTAAATAATATGTACCGTAAGCTGAAAGTGATATTGTTTTCCAAAATAACAAGTTTTGCCAATACGTTTGTTGCATTTTAAAATGTTTTTTTGTACGTTTAGGGTCAGCATTTTTCATTAAATATTTAAAATGGGAAATTTGAAATTATCTTTCGAAATTGTTATGGCACACCCCTTTTTATCCTAATAACCGTTTTTTCACAAAAAGATGAAGTGACTAAATGAGGCATCACTATAAAATGGTGCTTTCAGATTTTGATAACTATGATCAGCATGCCAGTATATTTGAAAATTCATTTGTTTTCAATTTCTGTATATAATTGCTGGTGTTTGACTTATTGAATTCCAGTGGGGTAAAGATTAAGGTTTTTTTTAAAATTATAAATGTGATTGCAGTCAAATCGTCAGGATTTTAAAACCGTCTGAAAAGTGACAGCTTCAAATTATAAGCACCCTTCCATTGGAGATTATCTACTGAAGGCAGACATGTTACTGTTTCAAGTTAATTAAGTTTTAAAATATAGGTTTATCTGATCAAGATTTGATTTTTTTACCAGTGAATCCTAGCTTTCAATGAACTTCCAGTAACATTTTCAACTTTGAAAGAGGTGAAATTCACAAGTTAAGCAAATACTGAAAATGTATCAAAAGGTTTTAATTTGCAATCCTGCTAAACATCTAAGCTGCTAAACGTTTAAAAAGAATACTTCTAGATTCATATGAGGTATTGAAATAGCTTGGAAAAAGGAGAGAATATCCCACATGGATAAAAAATGCTTGTAATTTGCTTTAAGAAATGACTGTTTACTGTGATGAAATTAGAAGATTTTCAAAACCATTGAATGCTAAAACATACACTCAATACATCTTCATACATGTAAATATGGTGTGTCAGTTTATAAATACTTGGTCTGAATCTGAATGTGGTACTTGTATAGCTTTGCAAACCACCTCAAATTCCCTGTGATATGGGGACCCCTTGGGGACCGCAACCCATACTCAGGGGGTCTGAAATTTCTTGGAAAATTCAATAATATTAACCAATTAAGTGTATATAAATAAAGAAGGAAAATTGAAAAATCAGAAACTTTCAGTAAACGTGAAAAATGTTTAAATGGGAGGCTAAAAATAATGTTCGTGTCCTCGGATTGATTTGTGAGAGAAGTGTAGCTGCATCAAATGTAACCCATTCTGGAAAATGCGTGGCCTCTGTTGAATTTAGAAAATCCCCAACCATCACATTAAAATGAATGTTAATTAAATAAAATATTTCATAATTTGTATATTGTTTTGGGGTTCAAATAATAAAACTAGCTTAAGCTGAGGTCCTCAGCTTTCAGTAATGACTCAGTGAGGCCTCTTGGATTCCAGATATGTTACATCCAGTGGGGATCCCTGGATTTCAGTAATGATCAAGTGGGGGGGGTCCACATTAGTCAAGATTAAGAACCGTTGCCATAAGAAAACTTAAATCAAAAAATTTAATGGTTTCATGTATTAAATTAAAAGACTTGAAACTGGTTAATAATAGCTATTGTCACCTGCTGTGCCAATAGACACCCGCAATTCAATTAACATACAAATAAACTTTTATTTCTGGTTTTAGAGTGGGGGAGATAACAATAGCCAAAACAGGCATATTTCAGAGGTAGATATAGCCACTGAATTATATATCGAGCAAGCACACACAAACAAAATATTGAACAAGCACACACTGTTTTGAATGATGTTACAGATTTTTCCACTAAATCCTCCCTTTCTACTTAAACACTTTAACTCCTCTGTCCTCCTCTGGTGTTTGTAAGATGTTCTAATTGCCAAAAAGCCTCTTGGAGGCCCCCAGTTTAGGTTTTCACTTTTTCTTAAATGCCTCTTGGAATGTTTTTTCAAAATAGTGGGAATCTGGTTCAGCACATTGTTCCAAAATGAAACATGTAAAGATGAATGTATAAGTCTATAGCAAAACTAAAGTGTGCAATTTCCTTACTTTTTTGTTATTTTCTCTATAATTACTGCTAGAATAGTAAAGAACTCATTACTTGTTAGTGTCTGGAAACAGTTTCAAGTGTAAGTCTTCTCTGCTTCACATGACTATTGAAACTGTTAGCACCCTGCAAGAAAGTGACAGTAAATTGTTATTCTTTATTTTGTAGTTGACCCAACTGGACATGAACATTCAAGGGCACAGGAGTGAGATAGAACAAAGTTTGATCAGATTGGAAGCTGCTCTGAAGACATCCAAATTAGAAATCAAGGATTATGTTAATCAGGTAATTAACGTTGAACTTTCAACAATTTGGTATTAATCTTTATGTGTTAACATTGAGTGATATTTTCAGCAGTAGCATATATGCCAAGATTAAGTCATTTGATATTGAATTCTAAAGTTATATATATATTTTTTTACTTTTGTGATCAACCCTTTCTTAGGTCTGTTTTTCCAAACTATTAATTTTTGCGTAGAAGAAAACGGCTTTACAGACATAAAAGAAAAACACAGTCCACACAAATGCCCAATGTCAGTATTGATAATCCCTTACGGCACTCATTGAAACTGATGGGTGCGGAGGACCACACGGGAGGAGGGAGGATTAACAGCACATTCAAGGATCCCCCCACAAGGACCCCAGGCAATGTAGGCTGTTACTGGACCACCAAACCTTTGCCTGAAGAGGCCGACATTCTACGATAGTTAACTTTCATCACTAGCTCAGACACATGGTGAGCCCTTTGCCAGCCTCTGTTCTAGTTTTTATGAATGTCTTGAACGTCCGCCATAATTTTTCAAACTGAGCCATGTTCTGCGTGATCAATGCTGTCAGTTTCTCCATCATTAACAGCTACCAAATGTTTGTCCACCAGTGGCGCACTGGCTGAGCTGTCGCCTGCTTCCAGTGGTGTGCCAATGTCACTTTGCCCACTAGCAATAGTTGTGTGATGAGGTGGCTCACCAGCTAGTACATAGGGTATGTCCTGTCCAGTAATTCCACGTTTATTGTTTTAGTTAATTAAAACCATACCAATCATACAAAATAAAACTGTACTTCAAATAAATTGCTATTAACTTAAAATAAACAAAAAGGCCTATGATATGGCACAAATTTCATACAGTACTTATGGTGAAATATTGAGGCATTCGACCAGTTATTCGGCCATTCTGCTTAATAGATGGTCCAGTAGAAATACCCTAGGGTGCATTGAGAAAGCAGTGCCTGCAATTTGTTTTATTATACCCAGTAGAGCCTCCCAATATGACTGGACCAGTGGGCAGACTCACCCAATATGGAACATTGTGCCCCATTGCTGATATTACTTCCTGCATTTATCAGAGGACCCAAACATGGCTCCCAAATCTGACCGGGGTGAAGTACTATCTGGTAGGGACCCAATATCTGTTATCTTTGTATTTGGTACAATAGGAAGATATTACCTTTCTGGCCCCTATTGCCTCCCATTTCTCCTTGTCTAGTTCAGTCGCTAGCTCCTTTTCCAGCTTGCTAATATAGGTATGTTGTACAGGGTGTGAGTTTAAGTCAGCTGCCTTTTAAAGGTGTGCGGTTGATCTCTGAAGGCTGGTCAAATAGTGTCTCAAATCTTGCTAGATCTCATGGCCTTCCATCCATATGTTCCCTCTGTACCCCCTCCCCCAATGAACTGCTTATATTAACTTAAATCTGTCAGCTCTTTCGAGAGACAGAGATACTTTGCATTCCTCCCTGAACGATAACCTGCCCTTGTCAAGCAAGTCATGTAGCCTACAAGTTCCAGCTTCCTCTCTGTTTAGAAATGAGATGTGAGTTTGGCTTGGCAGGAAATCAGGATTATGAGAGTGGAATAAGAGGAGACGGAAAGGTGGTAAGCTTCTCCGATTGTGCCAAGCTACTCTAATGTTTCAGTAGTATTGGCATGGCATATATAGTATATGGTGTGGGTGAAGCCATAATATATTTTGCAATGGGTTAGGAGAGGGAGTTCTCTCTAGCTGTATCCAAGTTTTTTTTTTGTGTCTCTGCATCCATGCTATTGCTCGGTAGAATCTGCACCTTGTAAGTACCTAGGCATATATGGTAAGCCCAGGCCACCTTTAAATGATCTCTTAAAAAGAGTTGACCTTGCTACTCTAGGGGATTTGTTTCACCAAACAAACTTTAGGAGTCTGGTTCGGAAGTCCTTTAAAAATGATTTTTACATTTACAGCGGCAGCTTGTGTATCTCGCACAAGAATCATGGAAGAACATTCATTTTGATGCTATTGATTGACTATCCATGACAGGCATAATTTGCCTTTTATTAGTGTCCATTAGTATGACTATATTGCAGTCATAAAAGGCACTATAATGAGACAGCAATCATATACCCATATAGTGTATTGGTCCCGCTGTGTAATCGATAACTGCCGACTGGAGGCTCTATTTCACTTTTTGCTGTGGGTTGGCCATGCTAATTTCCGAAGACTTTGTGTAGTTACTGTTAAGTTCAAATATCATGGAAAATGCCTCTAGTGTCATTTTGAGTGCCACTATGGATTCAGCCAGATTGGTTCGGAAGCATAATACATAGTCGGTGAAGAGCACCAACGTTTACATCCTGCCCTCCCCCTGGATGGCAGGATAGTCTAGATTTCCTTGTATGAGAGGTTCCATTGCTAAGGCAAATATTAATGGCAATGAGGAGACATCTGCCATTTTTCCCCCTGTCCTCTAAAGGTGTTAAAGAGGGCATTTCTCATGTATCTCCAGTCCACTCCACTTTTTAAATCCTTCTCAACATCTTGCAAGAGCTATTGTTGCCCTTACTCAAAGAGTAGGCTTTGGGTCAGCCTCCTTTAGCCATTGGTTTCTTTATGTAATTCCCTTCAACCATTAGTTTCACACTCTGTTATTCACTTCTTTGGTCAGCCCAGACCATTTTATTTAGCTATATTCCATTGAGTGTATCTTTCCACCTCCTATAAAGTGTCCATTCCTATATGCAATTGACTTTTTTGCATCTGACAGGTACACTCACATATTACACTTTCAATTAGCATGATTTCATAAGTTCAGTGGATACAGAAATCAGTTCCTTGGCTGTTGCTATGTGTGGATGTCACATAAATCATTTTAAATGGTGATTTCTGGAAGATTTTTCTTGGACTAGCATAGTTATATGGGCTTCTTTCTACCAGAGAATTTTACTTTCAGTTTTTTCTTTTCGAGTCTTTCAATGGCACTGCTGTGTGTGGAATCATTGAAAAAAGAGCTTGCATCCATTCTGCACTGTGCTGTGTAAGGTAGCAGAAAATATATCTTGCCTGAGTTAAGAATAATATAACAGGCACTACTGTTCTCCAGAGGTGTTTGGGTTTTGAACAGGGAAAAGGTATTTTCCAACTCAATCTTAATTTTCTTTGTTGCAAGCTATGTAAGACTTCGTAAAGGTGCTGGTTTGCATAATACAAGGGTATTGGGATCTTGTTTGACTGTGGGTTCCACAGCATTTGCTGACCCTGGATCCTCTTGCATCATACATCCAAAGTTTTTATATGCACTCAGAGTGGAAAGGGTTTCAACATGGTGTCTGCAAAGTTACAGAGGCAGTTGCTGAACTGTCTCCTTCATTATGTCACTTCTGTGTGTGCACACAGATGTGTATGTGGTTATCTTTTTGTTGTATAGGAATTATTGTTAGCAATGTCACAACGGTTTCTTGGTGCAATGTGTTTATCGGATTGTAGGCAACAGTTTTAATATGCAGATATTACTTTATTTTTATTTTTATTCCGTCTACCACTGGGCTCTTGGTATGTTTTGTGAACTTTACTTGTATGATGCAAGCATTTTGCTGCCCATCTGTTTGCTAGATTAACTATTTTAAATGTTTTCCTACTCTCAAAACCAATTGGCAAAGTTTGTCTTTGTTTTCTGTGTCATTTGTTACTGCTAAGGGGGCCTTGCAGGATAAGCCCAAAAGCTTATATTATGTAGATTCTTCAGCACTAGATCTGTCTTATGTTCACATGTTGTTTGGATCATCCGCATCTTCAGCTTGAGAACAGTCCCAGACTGACGAAGGGGAATGATTCAAGTATGTGAATATGGGAAAGGTTCCAATGCAGGATAGCCAATATTACAGGTAAGTGACTATGTTTACTGTGTATTCATGTAGACCAACCAGTTTATAAAAGTTCCTAAAAAACTAAGGGCTTTTTGATATTGATGACTGGTACTGATGTTCCGTCTAAGTTCAGCATCATATACTTTGCAAACAAGTGTGATGTTCGTTAAATTCCTACACATTTATTTTATGCTGTGGTCACTGCTGTTCAGTGTTATATTTTTATCAAGGCACTTTTGACTGGTTGCGTTTTGTGGCATAGTCAGTAACACACTAGAGCAAAAGGATTATAAATGGCATAGATAACATAAAGCAATTGAAAAGAATCTGCTCAAAAGCTGTCTCAACCATTACAGATCATAGTCATTTGGAAAAGGAAGGCAATAAATATTAAGCCTGGTAACTCAGTCATCTAATAGTCCTAAAGATGTTATTAATAGCATATCCAGGTTCTACTGGCAGTCCTTGCTAATTTTTCAGGGGAGGATGAGACACGCTAATACCAGTTCCTCTCTTTCAATGCCTTCTGAAATGCTCCACTCCCAACTTTATCGGTCTTCTGAAAAATCCAAATCTTTTTCACAATATGCTAAGGAATGATGTATTCACTGAAAGGAACAGGATCCAAGCCATGCTGCTTCTGCAGGAAATTGGTGTTGGTCACAGACCCATCAAACACTCCTCTTACTCAAGCCATAAATGCATCCCACTGCACTCTCCTTTTGAGCACCTTATGGGAATAGTTTCTCCAAACACTGCATTTGTGATGAAATTTTCGAAACCCCATCCCCTGGTGATGACTTCATGTTGATCTTTCAAGATTAAATAAAAGAAGACATTGTAAAGGGTTCATAAGGCGCTCAGTTCAGGCAGGATGGACTCACCATCTTATTTCTACTGCTGTCAAGAGAAGGGATCTCTTTATAACCATCTTGAATAACCTAATGAAACAAAGTGATGAATGGAATGCTTAAATTAAACTTATCTACAGCTAACCTATTTTCTACAGTGTGCGAGGTAATTATGTCCACTCTGAAAATGACAGGGTTCAAGCCGTGCTGCCACTGCAAGAAGCAGATGTCGGTCACAGACTCACACAAGGTGTGACTGATCACCAAACACAATTTCAAGTCATGTGTGCACTTGAATGCCATTTGAGACCAAAAAGCAAAATTGTGTTGCACAACTGTTGAAGTTGTGGGCCTAGACCTGGATCATTCCTGCGACTGCTCCATTTACTGCTCAGAATCACCAGGTAGGTTGATGTCCAATTGCGAGCATAAGAAAGCAATTCAGGATTCAACCTCAGCCTGCCATTTTATCTCCATAAAGAAGACACAAGGGCACCAAGATGTAAGTCACACTCTCACCGGCCATCGAACCGATTCCTCGGTTTGTCTTGATTAGCCTGAATTCCCTGGGCAGTCGTCGACCCTGCAGCAGATCAAGGCCTTCAAAGAGACCATGCTGCAAATATTCAGGCCACCACCAGCTACCACTGGTGTGCCTTTGGGCCGCCGGGAGCTGGAGGTACCTGAAGTCTCTTTACATGCCCCCCCCTACCAGTGCAGTCTCTCCCATTAGGACCCCTTTCTGAGCCCATACCGACTCTAGTAAAGACTTCCCCTTCAGACCCAGATACACACTGGTTCCTTGCGCTGGTGGATGATCCGGTGCCAAAGCCCATTTTGAATCCTGAACAGAAGTCATCTGCAGCGCTACCAATGCAGCAGAGCAAAATTTAAAAAATGCCATCAGTTGTCATGCAGCCTAGTACTTTTAATGTGTAGCCCCTGTTAGTGGCTCTGCTGCTGCGTAGCCGCTCCATTATCTTTTTCATTCTAACTCTGATCCTGTGCCAGAGCATAGTGTCTTCAGGATATTTATGATGATGGTGGGATAGTGTACATCATCCCTCCCCCAGTTTACTGATGGTACTTTATACCTTGATTTACAGAACGCCAGTGGGTTTCATACCCTTTTTGAGACTTAGCTTGACTCATCACATGCACCATTAAGGGAAGCAAAGGCCTCATTTTCGGGGGTGATTCAGAGGGCTGAGGTACTAGAAGTACACCAGGACTCAATTGAAACTAAAACAAACGTTTTGACAGAAATTCTGTAACTTAGGCCAGCAACATGTGGGCTCTTGCTCCCAAATAATGGTGTGCTTTAATGGCTATCAGGTTAAAACTATTTTCTTGCCCGCTTGTTAGCTAGCAGGTTGCCAAGTGTCATATCCTGGAGCCCAGTAATCTGGATTTTCTCAACAAGTATCCATCTCGAGAGGGCGTCCTTTGCACAGACCTCAACTAGTAAAGTAAACCCCAGTTCATTTCCAACCAGTCCTGTGGATAGAGAATCCAAAATAATTGATGCCTTTGGTAGTCTGACACTTATCTGTAAACGCAGTCAGTCTGTTGGGCAGCTACACCTGCACTTTGGACATGGCCAGCAAGGCTTTGCCTGCTGTTATGGAGTTTCTTATGGCCTCATTTGTTCAAATGACCCCTGACAGGAAAGCCACTGCCAGGTATGTTAAGTATGCCGATTTGGGTGGCAAGCTCTTTATTGGTAGGACAGTCGGCACAGCGTTATTCTTCGTAGACAAGACAGGATGAGGGCCACTAGATTCTATGGCAATGTATAGGCATTGCTAATGGAAATGTCTTTTGATGGGTCTCTTCTCTTTGGAAAGAAAGTGGAAAGAAATTGAACACTGTTTTGGGTCACTCTAAAGACAACAGAGCTACAGTGCATTCCTTGGGACTTTAACCCCCTGCAAAACAGTTACTACACCAGTACCCGAAATGTAGGTTATATACCTGAGGGCTGGCTTATAGCCAGAGAAAGTCAAAACACAGGAGTACACTGTATTCTTCAAAACCAATTTAAGGGAATAACTGATGATGAAGCATGCTACCTAATTGTGGATGATGGCTTTTGCTCCTAATTAGCTAATGCTTTAGGTGGGTGTGTGTCCTCTCCAAATTGGTTTTGAGGAACACAATTTACGGGACAGTGTGCTCATATGTTTTGACTGTTGAAGCTCGGGACACTGTACACTGGACCATTAGCGTGTCCCAGTCCCTCTTTTTTCTATTGGTTTATAGCCAGAGATACCTTTCCCAACCAGTGATGCAGCAGGCAACCGAGTCTATGTTGCAGGCATTTGAACCAGCACACCACGAGGAGACCAACTGGGGCATTAGTCTTCTAACGTCTCTTCCCCTGCTACAACAGTTAACAAACTGCTTTAGTTTTTCCTCAGAGGTGTATGGCCAACCAGTAAGGGCAGAATCTGGCAGCTCCTCCTGGGTTGGGGGTCCAGCATGTCCAACAGATAGGTCTTGCAAATTGTTCAAAATGTCCATGGCCTATCTTTTCTCTCCTTCCCACCGAAACTCCTTCAGACACCAAAGCAAATTGTGGTAGAGCATCTGTCATCCTCCTAGAGGAGGTTTGCCTATGGCTCTCCAAGCTTGCCATGAAGAGGGTACAAGACTCGAAGAAAGGTGGGGCTAGTCCCAATACTTCCTTGTCTCAAAAAAGGACAGGACCCTCAGGCCCCTATTGTAACTCCCAGCCCCTCCCCACACCTGAAAGCCTTCATGTGGAAGGATGCAATGAAAATGTTCAGATTCTTTCAGTTCTGGACCTTGGGGGGACTAGATGGTGTCCTTGGACTTTCAGGGTGCCAGTCCTGCAGTACCACAGTTGTTACCGGCTATTCAAGGTGGGCCAAGAGAATTGCCAGTTTTCTCTTCTCTCCTTTGGCCTCACCGGCACCTCTCAGATATTCACGAAAGTGATGGTGACAGTTTCTGCCCATTTTTAGATGCCAGGAGCTCCTGTATTCCTTTACCTTGTTTTCTGTCTGCTGAAGTTGGGCTTGCCACAGTCAGTCATGGACCACCCCCGGGCAATGGCAGCACTTCTACCATTGTTGATATTTACTGTGAACCAGCCAAAGTTCTATCAAGTTTCATAACAGGCTTCCATTCATTGGTGTGATCCTCCACATGATGAGGTTCGAGGCTTGACTTCTGCCCTGAGTCTGGGACATATTTTCTGTGATCTCAATGTTTCAGGTTCAATCCTTGATCCAGGTGAGGATGGCTCTTGAGGCTTCATGGACTCTTAGCCTTGTGCATCCTCCTTGTCAATGACACCAGATAACACAAGCAAGCCCTGCAGTGGGACTTAGTCCCAGGGAGCACAGTATCAGGGCCACCTTTCTGATGCTATACAGGTCCCAAAGGAGAAGGCCCATGATCTGCAGTGGTGGCTGACTGGCCACAGTCTGTCCTTCAGCAGGCTACTTTCCCTTCCCCACCCAGAGTTGACAGTGGTGAAGGAATCATTGCTGCACAATTGTGGGGTGGTGGGGTTGTGGGAGGTAGTCATCTGGGAGAAGTGGAGATCACAGGCCTCTGCTCTTCAGTAGAGGGTCAGCTCCAGATCAGCCTATTGGAGCTGCAAGCCATTTGTCTGGCCCCGGTTTCTCAGCAGCAGGGTAGTCATGAACTCTAAACTATGCAGACTACACTTTCATGCATGGAGACTGAGTGGCAGCAATTGGCACTGTTCAGTTTGCCGCCTGAAGTGATGAATGTTATCCTTGCCACCAGATTCCTCTCTGCAGAATCCACATATGTGGGGGTACAGGGACAAGTTTGGAACCTAGTGTGGTGCTCCGTTAACTGACTTCTCACAGGCAAAGCTGTGAGATGACCTTTTCTTTGTTTTGACTTCAGCCCTTCAGTGCCTTGCAGAGGGCACTAGTAAAGGTTATCTGCCCATCCTTTCTACATTTGCTGGACTAACTATCTTTGTTTATTCACCTGTAATGATGGGGTTTATTAAACATTTGACACACCTCTTCCCTCCCAAAACATTTGTGATGCCTTTAGAGCCTATACATAAGCTGCTCACTGCATATCCTGACCATGAGGACTGTCTTCTCATTGCGAGTATGTCAGCTTGTTTTGTGACTAAACTGCAGGTGCTTTCAGAGCAACCGTCCTCTTTTCCCAGACAAATTGGTTCTGAGGACTCTGGCTTCTTTCTTCCTGAAAATCAGGACTTCTTTTCTCGTTGGGCAGTCAATCACTCTCCCACTGGCATTTGCTCTCCGTCACCCTATTAATTGGATACCAAAAGGGCTTTAAGTTATTACATTCAGCATGCAAAGGAGCTTTGAGTAGACAATCAACTTTTTGGGGGGTGCTTGGAGCAAGGAAAAGGAAGGCTTTGCAGAAAGGGTACCCTGCAGAATTGTCTAGTTCTTGGCATTAAGATCTGTTACTCACTGGTCATGCAGTGGCGTAACAATAACCCCTGCAGCCCCCCTGTTGCAGAGGGCCCGAGCACCAGGTGGGCCCCTTCAGCACTGTGCACAGGCAGAAAACCCCTGGCCTATGAGCTTCAAGCTGGGTCTGGAACTTAGGGGGCTTCCTCCATGTATTTTGCATGGGGCCCCCTCAAGTGGTCATGATGCAAGTTAATGCTCAGCGTATTGTTACTATCAATTGTTTCACACTGACTTCGTGGAAAAGGAAAAGACAAAACTCTGACTTCAGTGCGCAGGAGTGGCAATTATATGCATCTGTGCTTCTTCACTTCATGCCGGTATGGATTCGGCGGGGAGTCGCATGTCACTATATATTGCTCCAGGAGCTCTGCTACCAAATTATCAGTCCGGTTCCTGGGGGTACCCTAACATGATAAATCCGCAGGTGAATTAAGTATCCATCATAAAAAGCACTACTGAAGAGAAGTACCTTGTTTGCATTGCCTTTGTGATGAAGCAAATGCTGATAGAAGGTTACTCTTAATATTGCAAAATAGAAAATTGATTTGCATATAGAACTAGTGAGAAATTGGGTTATTCGTTTGGAAGGGGATGACCGGCTGGAACTTGATAAACACAGTCTGGTTAGGTGTCAAAACACAGCTCTGAGGGAATCGCTGTTCAATCCTGTTAGCTATCGCAGAAGCAGGAGAAAATCCCCAGATAAGTGGATGTTATGTTCAAGCAGTACCAACAATTTAAAAGTCACAAAGAAACACAGTAAATTTTTTAAACCAAATTAGAAAAATGTAAAGACCTGAAAGGACACCAAGGTCATTAAAATACAATAATGACCTGGAGATATGAATTTGTAAAGTTCTAAGGCGAAGATCGCCAAGAAAAAAGTTTGATTAAATGAAAATAGTTCACGGTTGACTGGGTCAAAGTTCCAATTTCAGGCTTACCATGGTCATGCAGAGATCAAATAGATCAAGCCGCTCTTCCCGGTCAAAATCTTACAATGGGGCAGGGTCCAAGGCTGCATCTGGCAATGGTCCCTCGAAGTTGGAGACATCATCGTAAAGGTCCCTCTGATGGTTTTTGGTTTTGGAACCAAAATGTCAGAGCGAGACAAAGGTGAATATAATAGCTGCCAAGAGTGCTTCGCCAGTCAGATAAAGTTACTGACTTATCCTGATTCAAGGTTTAACTCCAGACTTGATCACTTTTTTTGAGGAGAAAATCTTCCAGCAGGGTAAGATTGGAAATTGTACCTGGACAGGATTTAAGAAAGCCTGATACCGTTTTCAAGAGTTCCCACTGAACCTGTTTTAAGCATAGTAATAAATGGAGCATTCCTAGTTTTCTTGCCAGGATACAGGGTGTGACCTTCCTGGACAAGCCTCAGCACATTGTCCAATTCCTCTGTAGGTACACAAAAAAATTACCAACTCCTGCTTTTCTCCAGCTGCTGAGAACACTGCTCCTGGTCAGTCCTGCAAGCTTTAGCTCCTCATGTTACTCTTCTAGTCACTAGGTGTTTCTTCAGCAAGGTCTCCTGCAGGGTCCAGGTCCATGGCCTTCTTGGAGTGAGGAGTCCTTCAGCTTTTTGTGTCCTTGAAGCAAGCAAAGAGGAGGTCATTCTCTTGACGCTTGGAGAGCAGTTCCTGTCTCTGGTTGGCAACAGGAGTCAGAAGTCCTTGAGGGAGCCTTCTTCATCCAGCAGGAGTCAGTAGTCGTATTTCCTCCAGAAGGACCTTCTTGAAGTTGAGTCTTCCTGTGAGCCTGAATACCAAAGGGATTGAAGTACCAGGTTTATCCGCAGCACTAGCCAGTGATTGAAAAGATTATGCCATCTGATGCTAACTATTTTTTAACAGTCCTTCGCCACCTTTTGCAGCACTTCCTCTTTGTCCTACTGTATAATTACCCAGGCGCGCTTTTAACAATACAGCAAAACCCTCTACCACCATGCCACTCCCCTGTTTCAATGAGCTCCCCTGCCACCTGGTTCTCACCCCCCACTCGAACTGGACACTACCTGTCTAGAAGATTCCTGGGACTCAATAGAAGCCCTTTCTGGCATCTCAAAGTGAAAAGCAGTGCTGCTAAACAAGTGATATATTCCTCTAAGCGTTCCTTTCTTCACCAATATAAGCCTATTAAGTGGTCAGCACCACTCTGTTCATCCTAGGCTTAGGGGCAGTCCATTGTCTTCTGAGCCAGAGTTGATGACTCTCCCAGCCAAGAATGACTTATTTCTACTTTTGAGGTCTGATGAGTGGTAGAACTGGCTTTAAGGCATGTTTGGCTGAGATAGACTACATTTTTGTTTTTTAATAACTTTGCCACTCAAGTTATCAAATAATTTTGAATGACTTTGCTAGCATTTTCCCCGCCGGAGATATAGAATCAAATAGTCAGTCATTATCCTTTATTCAATTATCAGGGGTCATAAAAAACACACAATACAGACTAATATAGATCATTGCTTGATGTGCTATAAAAATCGATAATACACAAAAAGAAGTCATAAAACATTCAATGTGAGAATTTCATTATTCATAAAACATTCAGTGGCCTTAAGCGTTTAGCACATTGTAGTTGCAATGAAAAAACATATCCTCGCTGTTGACGACTGTAGAAACTCCATAGCGCCCTACATTGTCGAAAATTAACCTGTTTTTTAGAAAGGTAAAATAAGCAGCTTTCTTAGTGCAGAGTAAAACTTAGAAAAAAGCATAATGTGAAATGTGCTTTGTGTAGAAAAGGTGTCACATGGGCAAACAGGTAAGTTAACAGCATATATAACCTGAGTAGGATAAGCCACCAGAAAGAGTATGGTATTCACCCTTAGTCTTGTTAACAGAAACCTATAGTGTATATTACTAACCCAAATAAAATACGGTTCAGTACCGGGACTGATGCAAATTAAAGCGTGGGTCAGAACAGTGAACTTGCCAGAACGTTTGCTCAATTTTTCATCAGTGCATATGGCCAAAACATTTCATTCAATGGTTTAGAGAATCTAGCTGAATAAGTGCCAAGATTCTCAAACAAATCACTTAATTTCTGGCTGGTACAGATATTACGTATGTATGAAATCGAGAGTATTCTTAGACCTAGCTCAAGCTTGAGACAATTGGCTAGTACTGTCCGATTAAATGAGGGTTTATCCTTGGTCCAGATCTTCAACCATAACAGAATCGGTTGTAACGTCATACAATCAATTATGTACCCTAGCCCGACTTCAATATGGCAAATATGGGTACTAGTAGTTTTGGGTACGGCAATCAAACCATTTTCAGCCCTCTCCAACCCAGGTTGATTATTAAATCCCCATAAACCAGCCCTGTAAATGGCATTTGGGCAACACTTTGCCTTGTCAATTGTCGTGAGTTCTTTGATGGGCTTGCTGACCAATCTGGTGGCGAAACTGTACTTCCTGCCAGAACGGCTGCTCTCGTTATTTTCAGAGGACCCCAGGTGAGTTTGTCATCAAACCAAATTCCCTGATATGGATATGAAGAGACTGTACTAATGTTTGTATTATTCACACTGAAAGCTGTATCTTTCTTGTTCCCAGGAACCAAAGACCACTATGTGTGTTTTTGCTCGGTTTATCATCAAATCCAAGACTGTCATAAAGGCACAGAACTGATCTAGCAATCACTGCATACCAATCACAGTTCTACCCGATAAAACTGTCATAAGCTGGAACACACCAGTTGCCTACCTGCAGACCAAGTCAACATTAAGACCTAATAGATGTTTCTCAAGACCATTGACATAAACAAAAAAAGAAAAGAGGCCAGAACGCTGCACTGGTGTACACTTCTAGCAAGCTTAAAAGCTTCTGTTGTCTCCCCACCTGGACCAAACCTCACACCAGTGGTCACCACTAAGAGAATTTCCCTCCCTACGTTGACAGTGCTTATCTCTACCCCAAGTTCGATCATAATACTCTGAAGCATTGATCTGTTGACGGAATCGAACGCTGAACTCAAGTCCATAAAGGCTAGATATACCTTTCCATCCTTGGCCACTGTGTACTTGTTTAGTAAAAGATATAAATTGAGACATTGCTCACTTGCTCCAAGGCTGATATGAAAGCCAAATTGCAGCTCCAAGAGCAAATTATTTTCATTTGCCCAGGTTTGCAAATGCTCCAACAAATTCCTACCCATTATTTTGTTAGAGTTTATAAGTGAAATTGGCCAGTAACATTGTGGATTCCCCTTAGAAGTTTTTTTTTTTTAAAGATGGGAACGATGGTCCTATGTGATCAAGCTTTGAGAGGGCCCATAATTATAGAGGCCTAAGAACATTTGTCAGGACAGGAGCCCACAAAGGCATATTTGCCTTTACAAGGTCTACTGGTATGCCATCCGGCCCTGAGGCTTTCCCTGTAGGGCATCTGCTAATCTCTTCTATCACATCACTCAATTGAATCTCTAGTCTAGGGAAGGGCATACAAGAAGTTGAGGATGCTATAGATGAAATTGCCTGTGACTCAACAGGGACAGAACCCTCTATGGAGGCTGGGCCTGAGTATGATTGTGTGAACTATCAGTCTGCTGGTGAGATCACTGTGTCGAGCCTGGTTTCATAAGTTTTCCCGAGATAGTTCTGGTACACTGCCAAAAACGTTTGCTATCTTTGAGCTCACCAACCACTATTAAAATATGGTAAGCTTCTTCTGTTACTGTTTTTTACAAGCCAATACCTTGTTGTATGCCTTCCTACAGCTGCACACCCGTACTAACCCTCTGGGAACTGCTTTAAGCGTGAACCACAGCTGATTATGAGCTTTAGTGCAATTAGAGTCAAACCATTTCACTAGTTTCCCACTATGAGTACTGCTGTAAAAGTGAGCATTTCAATGCTTTCCCACAAATTGTCTTAGCTGTTAATTGTTATTGCTCCCTCATTGTTTTCATTAAGACAGAGCAAAAAATCTGGATAAGTTGTGCCCACTAGGACTGATAAAAATAAGTCTTTGTAAACCTTATACAAGCTCATAGTCACACCTTTATTATTCTTAAAAGCCAATAGAAGAGGATTCATCACCACCTGTCTTTTTATTTAAAAAATATTGCTACTTGAGATGGCTATTAGTTTGTAATCACTAAGGGGAGAATCTAATAACGCATTCTTCAAACCATTTTCTAAAATTTTTTGAAAATAAAATACAGTGAATTAAACTGGAACAGCCCCTCCCCATAAAAGAAATAAAAAAACAAAAAGCAAACATCAGAGTATATTTCCTAAGTAGCAGATTGAGTTCTTTTCCATACAGGCTGTGCCCAAAATGTCTATAGGGTCCCCTCCAACACCCACCATACCACAAAACTCGGCTAATGACAGTGTTTTGTGTTGAAATCCCCCATCTATACAATCACAATGTTGCCATTAATGCTACTCAGTCTTCGCTCAGTATCCTCATTAAATGATCTCGCCATAGCAAAATTACTTCTATCAAAGATAGAAGTTTATCAGTAACAGGTAGTTTGATCGGAAGCTTATCAGCATGAGTTGATAGTGGGGAGAATCCAGATTTGTCCATATAAGGTGACCCAGGAAAGTAAAGGAAACTACTGTGAATAAGCCTTCCTTAGCCCTACCCTGAGGCCCCAGTATAGCAGGCGTGAAATAGGTAACACATCCATCAATGAAAACAATTTTTATCAGCCAGGTTTCTTGCATACAAAGTACTTAATGATGTTTAATGAAGTTTAACCAATCCAGATTTGTCAGTTTAGCTGCTAGTCCTGCCTTGTTCCATGAAGCTAGCTTTATAGTTTTATCTGCTTGGGTCTAGGAACAATTCCTGGAAGTAGATCTCACAGTATAATGTACTGAGTTGGATACAGTAACTGGAGGGATATCGATGTGACATCCGTCAGTTAAACAACGTAGTGGGCTGGAAGCAACAACCTTATTTGGGAGTCAATCTAGCTCATTTAGCTGTGAGAGTGGTAAAACCCTATTCATGACCGTGACAGTGACAGGGCACGGCACATGTGAGGGTGTCAAGGTCAGGTTGCCTGCTGATCTATAAAAAAAAAAAAAAAAAAAGCCCAGATGAAGTGCGCCTCAAATGCAGATGGATCATTCACAGAAAATTAAGCCTCACTAAAAAGTCCCTCACAAGTGCTCTGTTCTTAAGGTTTACAACAATACCATCAGTATTGTCAGTTTTGGGTTTATTACCTACCCAAGAGACTCTCCACAAAAAATTATCTGATTGTGAAGCTGCCGTGGGCCCCACCCACCCTGCAATTAATCCAGTGAATCACCTTATTTACTAACGTGTCATGGTTCTCACGTAGACCTGGTCTCAGAGGGGATGCCACCTTTAAGAACCAGAACAAAAGGAGTGGCCTCTGGGGGCAACTGCAGAATTGGTAGATCCATCGAATGAACCCTTTAGTAATACCCCTCTCTCCCCGCATGGGCATGTGCAATGGTGTCCCCTGGTACCACCTTATGGGCCAGATGTACCAAAGAATTTTACCCATTCTGTGTCTATGGGAAAATGCTTTCGTACATATGGCCCTATGTTTCCCTGTTGATCCTTGTTTTTCCAAGGGTGATCAAAGAGATCATTTGGATTGGGGTGCTGGCTGGGCTCCTCAAAGAGGTTGAATTGGAGCAGATACATCTCTATATCCTTTGGCTGTGCCTCAGTTCATTTAGGTTGATGTACAGACATCACTTGTCAAGGGCCTGAAAGGATGTCCACATGAACTAAGACGCCTAATGAGGGCCTCCAATGAGTCCAACCTACCAAAACAGCAATAATGGCATCTAACACTTTGCTTTCCAAGCTGGCAAGTTTTTTGCTCAGCTCTAATACCGGGAACACATTTACCACCCCAGACAGTGCTGCACCATCCGCTGTTAATTGGGTACAGTGAGCAGGGTTGCCTTTCCTGCATTGAGGGTGCTTCTTTTTGGCAAGGTGAAGAACAGTGTGAATCGGAGTACTGTTAGGCAGGCAGGCACAGCCTCCAAGGCCAATATTTCATCAGAGGAATCCAGTACACATGGGTTTTTTCCCCTCATGCCAAGCAGTCATGAGGGGAGCTTGGTTTCTGGATCACCGTCATTGAGAATATGGACTCTTTACTTGGGCTGTTCCTGTAGTTGGTTTTATAACAGAGCTCAGCCGTTCTTCAAGAGAGCCAATTTCCTGCTGTATCACCCCAATAGCATTGGTAAGATAAGACAGTGTAGACTCTGGCAGGAAATTCTCCTTTTTAGATGCAGACTTTCTCTTGGCCATGATACAAATACAAGCACTTACATAGATATTGATGAATTATGCAGATACTCAAACCATGAGTTAGTCTCAGAGGGGTAGCCCAGCCTCTTCCAGCCACTGACGGGTGCAGACGGGCCCCCTGTTGGACCAATGTTCTCCTCAGTACGTGCTCATTTGCGCACCGTGTATGGGGGAGTAGGTGAGCGCTATATAGTGCAGTGTCGGTTTGGCCCCTCCTCCTTCCTTTTGGGTTAGGTGAGGCTCCTGAAACTCATAGTCCCACCTTATCATAAGCACAGTGACCCACACAGTGGGGAGCGGGCATGCACTACATAGCACAATGTCTGTGCTGGCTACTCCCTCCTCCTCCTCCTTCCTTGCTGGCTTGGTGAGTCTCCTGGATCTCTTGGGACTCGTAGTCCCACCTTATCAGCAGCAAAGAATTGAATATATTTTAACTCCACCTTTGCCTGTCCTACATAAATGTTGCTGTACTTGCCCAGTGAAATAACTTATAAGCCTTGAGTCAGTGTGAGAGCATACTTTTAAAAGCATAGAATGCTATTTGTTTTATATGTTAGACACCCTGTGTTGGAGGCATCCAAGGCATACTTCAGGGGTGACTTATTGTAAAGAAATAATTATTTCAGCACAGCAACTATGCTTTTCCTTGCTATGTGTTACTGTAATTCTTTTAAACTGCTGCCCACCTAGAGAATAGTGATGGTACTCCTGGCTTCCCTTTATGTTTATCATAAATGTCGGTGGTGTAAGCACACACTGCAGCTCAAGTAAGGGCTGTACCTCCTACGACATTGGTGCATTATGTGCCATCCACTATGGCCCTACAGGAAAGGTAAATAGACTCATTGGTTGACACCAGTTTTACCAAGACGATTTTAGGGCCTGAGTACGCACCCTGCAGCACTGAATAGGAGTGTTCCAATGCACAGAATCCTAGTCACAGCAAAAAATAGGGTATAGAAAAAGGTGAAAAATCTGGGTGACTATGCAGAAAAGGCAACTTTGCTACAAACTCGGAGGAGATTTTATGACACTATTGGTAACATACATTTCAAGCATAGTTCAGAAATATAATGAGTGCATCTGTATATTTTAAGGCCCACATGAATATGAATCTATAAACATTTGTTGTGGTGGGATGACTTCATCTTTGTGTCTCTTTCTTTGATATTTGTATTTTTTCTGTTGCTTGCAAGCTTGATCGGTCTGATCCATCCCACTTTTGCGTCATCTGTTCACTGAATGAATTAATTAATACATCTTTATTGTACGAAAATATTAAAATGTTCATTACAATACTAAAACACAATAAAGCATGAGTTAAGAAAATCACAAATGACATAAAACATCCATAAAATCCACGTTTCATTTGTTTCCTTAAGGCAACAATATGCACAGTCTAAATATTTGGTCAATTTCCCAATAAATTGACAATCCTTTGCAGAAAAACAATACGCTATAGCCTCTTTAATAGATGTACAGTTATTGGTGACACATGCATTTTTCAACTATTTCTTCCTCACATTTAATAAAATGGGACACACATGAAATGCTCAATGGACTCCTCATTATAATTGCATAGGCATCAAACCTTTGAGGGTGAGCAGTTTATGTTCCAAAACCCTTCAAAATTAAATATGGGACTCAACGTAAGACGGAATCTCAAATATTTTAATTTACATCCGGGATCCAGGTCATGATTTAAGTATTCTTGTTTTACACTAGATACAAATATGTTATATAACAGAAATGTCTGTTTCTGTAATGTTGACAAGTCAGCAGCCCTGGCTTTCCTCTACCAATGTTGTTTTATTAGTCCTTTGTGCTTTGGATGCAGCAATTGTATAATATCTGATGATGATGGCAGATTATTTTCCATAATTTGTAAACAGCTGCCAAATTCAACCTAAGGGTCTGTTACCTCATTGTAAATCAGAGATCTCAATGAATCTTTATTTGCAATCGCACAGTCACAATAATAATTTAAAATTGCTGAAAAATATCTTGCAGTTAATAACATCAAAGATAGTTCCAGTCTCAATTTGCAATGCAGAATTAATAGACAAATGTTCAGTAGAAATATATATTCTTCTATATAGATTTTGTCGAAGTTGTTAATAGATTTGGCAGAAAGGGTTGTGCGCCATGTATTAAGATAAGGACTAATTTAGATTCAATTACCTTTAAAGATTGACAAATTGTGTGTGCTCTGTGAAGTTTCACAAATCTTTCAACTGATTGCTACATGGCATGGGCCTTAATTTTCAAGTTTCAGAGATGATTTGACTATCTAAGTTTATCATCTTCCATTAGGCCCATGTAATTGCACATGGAGACTTCTTACAGGAGGTGACCATTCATTTTAGTTTAACATGGTTCTGGGATTTGCGAAAGACCAAACCTTCTGTTTTACTGGAGTTAACTTTTAGATCTTTTTCCATTTTAAATTTTTGTAGGTTCGATAGCTATGATTGGAGTCCTGACGGGTCAATGAGAAAAAAATAATATCATCTGCATATGCCAAGTATCTCATTGATTTACTTATTGGCCTTGGAGGCAGAGCCTTAGGATGGTTTAAAATTTTGACAGATCTGCAATATACATTGGGGAAAAAAAACAGCGCTAAAATACAACCCTGTTTGAAACTGCTGTCGGTATTTTTGCAGACAGGCATTTTTCATCAACTTAAACTGAAGCCTGTTATTATCTTGCACAGATAAAAAAAAATGTAGAATAGTATGATTAGTTCCACACTTAGACAATCCCATAGTTTTTTCTGATCAACTCTGTCAAATGCTGGCGAATATTCAACTTAGCACACATATAAAGTAAGATTTATTTTCTAGGGTTTATTTGCTAAGAGTTTTAATGCAATGATTTTATCAACAAACAAACATCCCTGTCTAAATCCATATTGCTCCTTTGAGATTAATTAGGATCAGTAGACCACCGTAACAAGTTATCACATTTGCCAGGAGTTTTCCTTCTGCATCCAGAAGAGTAATGAGGCGGTAATTGCTTCGGTTCTGCGCTAAACCTTTTTTATGCGGGGGTTTATGATAGATCCTTTGCATGAAGGCAATAAAATACCTGATTCCAAGACTCTTGTAAATAAATCATACATTAATACACCCCATAACAAAGGGTCAGATTTGATCACGTTGATTGGGATACCATTTGGGCCTGCCACTTTTGAGGGACGTGATTTTTTTATTACCACCTCTATTTCCTTTATTGAAATCCAAAGATCGATATTAAGCTAACATGGAATTTCAAAGGACATGGAGACACTGCAAGCATAGAGGTTATCCACCTGCAATTTTCACACATCATAAGGTAGATAGAAGTCAATAGCTGATTTAAAAGAACCAGTACCCCAGCTGACCAATGTCCAGAATAGTCTCCTTATGGGATTTGGTAGAGTGATGCAGTTTAATCCAGGCAGAATCCTGATTCTTTCTGCAGCTTTCCTGAATTTCATATCGGTATTGTTTTTTTGTTTTTTTTTTTTATCTCAATTTCTCTCTTAGCAGTACTCTGATTCTTTAAAATAACTCTTAGCTGTTTCCGGTGTTTCCTTTTAGCTAAGATTTTTGTTTTTAGGACTAATGATCTCTTAGTTTCATGGGTTGAAATAAAATATATTTTGTAACAAATTCTCCCAGTCACTACACCAAGTAGGAGATTTCTGAGAGGAATAAGTGCTTAAAAACATTGTTTACTTAATAACAATATTTATATTTAAAATTAACATTCCGCTTCATTGATCTTACATTAGTTTAGTTGCAAGTACCATCTAAATGCTGATTTTCTGACCTCTGGGCATGATGGTTAATATCCAAGGTCATTTGTTGTGGGTTATGATTGCTTTCCATTTTTTTGTACTATTTGATCATCTTGACACAAGGAAAAAGAGCTGCAGTATTTTTGATTTGGCTGACAAAAAGGTGGGTTTATTCGGTTGATCTGATGAAACTATCCTGTTTAAAACACTGTAGCCTCAGTCAAAGAAACATTCCAACATATGGTAAGTTTTAGACTTGGGACTTTCACACTTAGGCCATAATGGGTTCTGGAGTATTTCAGACTGAGTCTTGGAGAATCAGCATCCGAAGGAAAGGACCGACTACTGAATAATAAATTATTGTTAAAATCTCTTGATGTGATAGGTGTGTGGAATTTAATATAATATCTACTTGTCTATGGGACGGGTTGGCTCTTAAATCTACTTGTCTGGTTAAAATATAAAATAAAAAAAATAAAAAATCTACTTGTCCCTTCGTTGTCATGTAGTGCGGCGACAAATTATGGCAGCAATCTCCATATGTAAAAGTTCTGATAATAGCCTCTCCGATTATGCCAGGCCTACTAATGTAGTAGGGTTTGAATACTTGCAATTTCAGATATCTGCTATAGCAATTTCCTTATTTTGCCATCTTTCTGCAGATCTACATACTGGGGCTGGAGGAAGCGGTAAGCAATAGTTCCAGGGCTGGAATGCCTTAGTCTGCAAACCTACTAACTTGCATTTTTTTAAGGATTTTCACCAACTCTTCTCTAATCTTTTCCCATAATGAGAGAGGCTGGAAATTCGCTTCTGACAAGGGGAGAAGTAGAAGTTCTTCCAGGGTTGGGAAAAAAGTGGTTGGAGGGAAAGTGAACTTGTAAACATTCAATAGATTTTCACATTAGCAAATCTACACATGCATATTTTCTCGTGCTAAAATATAGTTCACAAATATTTTCTAGGAGCATTACTTTTTGGTCTACTTCTGTAAGTTGTGAATTCACGAAAGACACTAATTCAAAGGCATATACCATGAGTGCACTTTTGTGACTTTCAAGAATTGGGCCCCTAACTAGTTCTAGCATTAACAAATACATTTTGTTTTTATTAAACTTCTATTTCTTTCTCTGTCTATCGGCTGGCTTTACTGTGAGTGATCACATTCTGCTCTTCCACAAGGAGCATATTGGCACACAAAGTAGTTTTGTTCACTGCCAGAAACCACTGTGACAATCAGTGGGGTAATAAAATTGGATGGGGCCACTCTGCAAAGAATGTGAAGACCCCCCTCCCCATCCAGACTCGGGACAGGTGCTGTGCTGATGGAGCCCCCTGGGGGGGG
Source organism: Pleurodeles waltl (assembly GCF_031143425.1). Classification (NCBI taxonomy): domain Eukaryota; kingdom Metazoa; phylum Chordata; class Amphibia; order Caudata; family Salamandridae; genus Pleurodeles; species Pleurodeles waltl. The sequence continues at coordinate 740,607,064 of NC_090443.1, forward strand.
AGGGAAGGGTGCAGAGCCTTTGTTATGCTACTGGTGGCAATGTGTGCTTTTTGAGACCGAATACTTTTTTAAAATTTTTGTCAGAGTTTGTTACAATGGTGTGGGCCTGGCAGCTCCCACAGCAATAAAGTATTACAAAAGCCATGTCAAAACAAGACACGCATTGACGAAACCAAAAAGACTCACAAACAAATATCAGAGCAGGTGGCTTTGCCAGTGCTCGTTTATTTTCGTGCTTCCCATAATCTTGTTGAAAATTGTTACACTGATTTTCCATTAGGATTATTTTTTGGAAATACTAGCATGCATCAACCCATTTTACTTAATGATGCTTCAAAGAAGTAGCAGTTAAAATTTCATAGCAGCGTAACATTTTTGTTTCCTACTTGCATTATCTTCTGAATTTTTTTTTTTAAAGCAAAGAATCATCACTCTTGCTCACAAGCTTCTGCTGACATTTGCATCTAATCAGAGAGCATTCTGAGTGCATTACACTTAGCCTCATATTGTTAAACTTTTCAAATGTGTGTACTTTTTTGTTTTTTGTTTTTTACTTTAACCACTGTCAGTGGTGCAGTGTGACCTTAAAACGTTTATTTACAGTGCTCACCCTAATTATGAAGGATTTTAATTAATGAACCGTATATACATGTTTGAACAGCATTAAGATATGGACATACATATTACTTCAACTGCAGACAGTTCCCTTCTCTGTAACCTGGCAGCCAAAGGGTTTGTCCTGCAGGGGGTTGGGCCTTCTTGTCCAAAGGACAAAATAAACATGAAAACCTGTTGCCCTTGACCCCAAACAATATAGCCTGGGCAATAGGAATTCCACATCCCTGTATAAATGACCATCATTAAGGCATTCTGATAAAGGATTATTTCCCGTTCGTCTAGTGCTACTTGAATTCCATTTCTATTCTTCACTGATGATGGAGAAAAATAGAGCTCATTCACTATCAAAATTAGTTTTAGTGTATTGTTCCCTAAAGCGGTTATTATTATAAATTCAGATGTTGATCTAATTACAGAGCTTTTCAAGTTAATACTATTATGAATTATTAATACTACCCCGCCCGACGGACGGCCCATAGAGCTTGCACTGGCTCGAATTTCATGTGAACGACAGTTAAAAGATTAAGTAAGCCAGGTTTCCTAGAAGCAGATCACTTGATATTGACTTAAAAATGTTATCAAATCCTCCCCACCAAGGCTTAGATGTCTTTCAATGCCTGTCCTGTTCCAGGAACAAGAAAGCATAATTTCAGTTACATTTATGCCTGGTGCTCCCTTACTAAGAATGAGTTGGTAAATTTGTATTATAAAAGGGTAATGCTTAGACGGATTGCAATAGTAACTGTACAATCAGCCTTCGGATATTGAATGATGGTAATCCCTAGATTTAAATCCTGAATGGTACTTGAAGGTCCCCAGAAATTACTTATTTTGTTAATAGGCCCATGATGTACTTAAATGGCTATTTTAATTTAGATGGTTTTGATGTAGAATACCGCATGATGCAAGCGCTGCGTCTTTTTCCAGTATTTTTGTGGAATTAGTTCATTTGACCAAAGTTTTCACATAAGCTCATCTTGAATGCTCAATTTGTGGACAAACCTTACACTTACAAAATCTGCGGCGGACATGTTCCTCTGGTCCAGAAAATGATGTAATATTTTCAAGATCTTTTGATGATTGAGGATATGGTACGATCCTTGTGAGACATATTCTGTGATTATATCCAGATTAGTAATAACATTATCAAAATTTACAGTTAACACTGGTATTGTGTTAATGATGCACAGAGATGATAGAAGATATCTTACCAGGACAACAGGTGTCTTGTCCTGTCCTGCTCAGTTATTGTTATTTGTTTTCTTGCTCCCATCTGATATTTATTGCATTTGAGGGCAATTCTGGCGATTTAATAGTGACTGATTGTTATTTGTGCTAGTAGTTAGGCTTGCATCAGAGAGAACTTGTGCCAGAGTTGTAAAATCGTTTACTATAGTTTTTAGCAATAATTATAGATTCTTCTTTTTCCCTATGATGTTTATTACTAGAAGAGTCTGAGATGGAGGCTTGTTGAGTCATCGAACTTGGTACAACTTTGTAATTGCTTGAAGTAGATGTTGATGTTACTAAGTTCCAACTTTCAATATGTTTAGTGGACCCTCATGCGTTAGTGCCCGTGCTATTCCTAAGCTCAACTTTAGGGGGGAAGAACTGTGTCCATATTTACAATATCCTCTTTTTGGGTGAATGTATGAAAGAAATGTAGTTTTGTTTGCAGTATGGTCCACCGCTGTATTGGTAGAAACCATTAAATTAGGTTTTTTGTTTACTTTTTTAAAAAAAATTCAAGAAATGTTTGCTAATGTGTGGCCAAAAGTTGTTGTTTTTTTTTTTTTTTTTTGGTCCCACTTCACGAGAGAGTGGTTGAGGCTTCGTTACAGTCTGGCTCAACAGTTATTAACTCGGGTTCCGATGTGTGGTACCTGCCACTTTGATGTGGGTTTAAGGTCAGCTGATCATCAGAAGTGCATGTTAAGCTGAATTGGTAGTTGGCTCAGTTTTTCACATACTCACCAACATATTTACCATCCTCTGCGTTTGACTTATTTTATGATTTGGAAGATTTTAATCATGACTTCAGATTTGACTAATTCAGATGTCCAGTCCTTAGCATCCACTCTAGGAACATTGCCTTCATCCTCATCTTAAGTAGTAGTAGAATACATGACCCTTTGATGCCTGCCAACCTCAGAAACCAAACATCTTGACTTCTATTTTTGGTGTAAAACAAGGAATCATCTTATGCGGTGGACACTACAACAGTGGAAGCACCTTTATTGGAGAAATGTCTTCCACCGCTCCCAAAAGTGGAAATCTGCTGGGTCAATTAAAATTCCACTATTGTTGCACAACCATCACCTTTTACGGTGCACGTTAATTGATCCTATGATTGAAATTTGGTACCAAAATTCTAGCTAGTAGACTAGCTTCATTAATGCATCATACACAATTGTGAAATGAAGGCTCGTGAGTGCCAATATAAGGGTTATGTGTGTCATGGTGCTACCAAGTCTTTGTCAGAGGAGTCTCAACATCTATGGAAATGGGCCATCAGTAACACCATTTAGTTGGCAGAAAGACTGAGAAAATGTCTGTAAACTATTGCCTATGAATAGAACCCCACAGTAGTAAATGCCCTTAGTTGAAGAAAGATCCAGGGACTCCCTTCAACATGACTTGTGCTGACTAGAAAAGGGAAGGGAGATCAGTGCTTCTCCTCCTCATTGGTTGAGACTTGGGTAATTTCAACTGATGTGAAGGAGCCACTAAGTAAAATGTTTTCTATGTATTTCTACCTGCCTCCCGCTGGCTGGCCCAACATGCAGCAATAGGGTTTTCAAATAAGCTTCCCTTTTGACTCAGACTCCATTACAGCTGATACCTGGGCTGCCTCGGTCTGCTGATGGTAACACTTACTTCAGTAGTAGTCTTTAATTTTTCACCCTTATTGGTGCAGCCTGTGCTGTGTAAATCTAGACATGTGTTTCTGGATTCATTTCGTCATCAGTAGAGTTGTTAAGTCGTTTTGGGGGTGCTGGATACATTTACCATGATGCATTGGGGCGAAAGGAGTGCTAGGATGTGAGGGCTCCACTCTCTTTTTTGTTTGAAAAGGCTCTCATGAGCTAATGAGCTGACGAGCCCAGTGAGTGATACAAAGACCTGTGAAGACTTTGGGCAGCATTTCCAACACTCCCAACACTGAAGAAGGACAACTACCCTGAAACACGTGTCTAAAGATACACAGCACTGGCTGCACCAACAAGGATGAAAAACTAAAGACTGTTACTGAAGTAGTGTTATAATGCACTGCATTTACCATAATGCATTGCCAAGAACTGAGTGCTGGGATGTAAGACAGTGTGCCCCCACTTTCTTGTATATACTTTAGTGTATTATGTACTGTACATTAAGCAAGTTTCCAAAAGGGGAGGTAGTGTCAGGAAATAGGCCAGCCAGCAAATAGGCAGAGTGTATAGTCATCACCTGGTTCGCCACTCAGGTTAGAGGAGTTTCAGTTTCAAGATGGTCTTGAAGAAGTACAGCGACATAGTGGCTCTCAAGTCATCTATACATGTGTTCCAGCGGAGGAATCCCAACTATGAAAAGGATTGCAATCAGGATTCAGGAATCTTAGAGGTGTCAGGGATATTTTGGTGGCTCAAATAAGTAGAGTACATGTTGAGTTGAAACAAGTAAGGGTTTCTGATAGGTATGTGAGAGAAGTGCCAAGGTGAGTCTTAAAGTCTGACTTCAGATTTTTTAGCAAAATCCTTGTTTTTGGTTAATTGTAATCTGGATTGTCAATGAGCGAAAGGGTGTTTGTCTGCGGGGATTGGATGTTCATTGGCAAAGTTAATAACGTTGTATAGTGGGGTCAAATGAGAAAAGCCTAAGAGGCTGGTGCAGAAATCACTTTTACTCATGAGTAAACATTGATTAATGCCTTGGATGTGTGGAATGGGTGACGAGGGTAGATTTGCTGTATAATTGGTCAACAGCTTCAGTGGTGAGTATGAATGAATCCAGCTGACTGCCTGCTTGAGATTATCAGCACGCCAAGGTTTCTGATGGTAAGGGGGTGGAGTCAAGGTATCTAAAAGGTGTACGATCAGGCAAGGGTTCTGATCTCATTGTAAACAAAAAGGTTACAAAAGAGAAGAAAACTACTTAATTAGGTAGATTATAGAACGCTTGCTTTGTTAAAACAATTTCGGTCTGGAGAACGGAATGTTTGTTAAAGCAGTTGTCTGCGAGCTGCAGCTAACAATGGGCACCGATTAGAATTGGATGTTCAAATTTTGTTTACTTTTATGAAGAGAATGTTGAATAAACAAAAGACAAAGCTAAAGATGTGTAGAGTGGCTTGGGACTGCCAATTAATATGTTGAAATCTATATCTCAGAGGGCTCCATGAAATGTTTCCATATTTCACAAGGGCCTATAGAATATTTGCCATATTCAGTGAGTCCCTGTGAAATCCAGGTTTTGATTCTGTTTTGAGGAAGATCCAGTACGAGTGAAATGTGTCATCGGGTGTCCATGCACTAAGTGCAATAAAGGATTGTGTTTTGCATGTCTCAGGTTGTTGGCGTTTGATCCTCATGCTAAGGGCTACAGGAGTATGTGGTAAGTGCCTTATCCTCAGGTGCCAGCTGATCCGCTCTTCTCAAGACCACAGTATTTTGGTTGCCGTAGGAGAAAGGGCCACTTGCCACGCACCACCTACCTAAATAGGAACAGGGGTGCATCTGTGGGTGCCAGCTGACGCATTCCTCTGTTGCCCACAACATTGTGCTGGTCTTGAAGGGCCAGTCACCTGCCTTTTTTCGGTTCGTTTGAGTCCCCGTTTACCCTTCTGCAAGGCCTGGAGGCGGTTCTAAGGCTTTTCCTGGGCAAGATAGGGGTCCAACGCTGAAAGCTTTCTATTTCTTAGGGGAGGACGGATGGGGTTCATATTACACCGCATGCAATATTTTTAAAAAAAATTGCTTCTGATGTTTGCGAACGTCCGGAGAAAATTATTTTCAAAAAAGACTTTGGCAAAGTAACAGGCTTATAGCTTTCATTTTTACTTACAAAACTAACCTATCAGCGTTATTATTGTTACAAGCTAGGAACACACGGGCTGCAAGGCTGGAACAGGGCGAAGGCAGTGCTGGATAAGGTGATACACAAGGGTTCCAAAAGGGCCAGGGCACGTAGACGGAGGCTGAGGCACCCCAAAAGGCTGAAGGGGGTAGCGGCACAGATATTGGCAACAGAGAAGCATCTGGGAGAGAACAGGCCAGCCGATGGGTTGTAGTGAGGCAGGGGCATAAATATGGTCTGCAGGTAAAAAGGCCTCCTAGAGGAGTTGGGGCACACATAGGAGCTGTAGAAGGTCAGGGTCATATAGAGGGACTTCAAGGGTGGGGTAGGGAAATATGGAGACTATTGCAGGGCGTAACTGGAATACACAGAAGTTCTGCAGAGGGGCAGCAGGGGCAAGCCAGGGCAACACGCAGGGCTTACAGTAGGACAAGGCCACACAGATGGAATGCTGTTGGATGGGACACAGAGAAGGGATGCAGGAGAGGCCAAGGACACACATTGATGCGACAGTTTGGCACACAGGGGAGCTGCAGGGGGTGTTTACGAGCACACAGAGGGATTGCAAGATTGTGGAGGGGCACAAATAGGTGCCCCTTGAAGAACACTGGCTAGTGGGGTAGAAGTGTTTGAGGTGCGGAGATGGTGGTCATATAGAAGGGATACTGGCAAGGCAGAGGGCACATAGAAGTGCTGCAGGAGGTGTGGCAGACCATGTATACGAGCTGCATAAGTAGGACGGCACTCAAACTGTAGGAAAGTGGGGGCCACACTAACCATGTTAACTTACCACCAGCATCATAGTCCAATACACCCATCATGATATACTGACTCACGTACCTCATATAGCAACACAACCACCATCATAGCTCAGTACACCCACCTCTATAGATCTGCACAGCAAACATCATATGCCAACACATCAACCTTTATACATCAATACATCCCACATCATGGGCCAACTCACCCAGTCTCAAACACCAGCAACCCCATTGTCAAACATCGACTCAGTGTCCTAGGCCAACACACCTACCATCATGCATCTATTCAGCCAGCATTATACACCAGCACAAGCACTATCTGACATCAACACAAGCAACATGATAGGCCCACAGAACCACCACCAGACACCAGTACACCCTCCACCATACATCCACAGAACCAAGATCATATGCCAACATGTCCACCATCACAAACCAGTACACCCGCCATCATACATCAACACAATCAACATAGCCACTATCTTACAATAAGCTCGCCATCATACCTCAGTACACCCAACATTGTACAAACACACAAACATCATACAATACATCCACCATTGCTCATGCAACTGATGTGATAGGCCAACACTACCCTTCTTCATATGTCCACACTGCAAATATACCAACATTCATACACACATCATTGTTTACACAACTAACACTATAAATAAACATTGCAAACTTCATACACGAACAAATCCAATATACATCCTCACAGCTAATACCTTACACAATATATACAAAATATACAAATGTGTCCACCAACCATCTACTGGCAATAGACCCACCCTATATCATGTAAGAGCACATGCCGCAATACATGTCTTCACACCCACCAATATATATCCACAAACAACCATCCAACAATCACACTGGCACATATAGTAACCCACTCCTAATAGAAAATTCCAATAAAACCTCTGCAGGGACGCGCCATTATATATCCACACAACCAATAGTGTACAGTCACCACCATCAAAGATCCATGTTCATACACCCACAAACATATGTACATAGTCTCAATATCAGCATCATACAGCCGTGCATCCTCCAGTATATGCCAACACACTGACCGTCATGAATCCACAAAACCTATGTTTACCAGTGCTCTACCATTTCATGCCTAAAACCCAGTCACAAGATCATGCATAAGTTTACAAACTTATAATCACAATCAAGGACTCGGTCAAAACATCTCAAGTAATAAAAATAGTCGTAGGTAGGGCTGAAAAATTTTGGAGCACTTTTGGCATCAAGTGAAGCGGTGGAGGTTTTTTTTTTGTTTGTTTTTTTAAATTAAAATTTAATTTGAAAAAAATACATTTCCTAAAAATACTAAAGTTGAAAAGGATTTAATGTTGATGACAATGTTGGTAGTGGCTATGCTTTAAAAATTAAAATGTTTGGAAATTTCCCAGGTAACATATTACCTTCACTTTGTGTCCCACACCCCACCACACTAAATCAGACTTAACTCACAATCTAAGCAAGCACTATTTGGTAAATTACACAACTGCATAAACAAAAACTAACACAGTATAACGGTCCCAGGGGAAGCCCGAGCTGTACTCTCCCAAGCTGTTGCTGACATGAGAAATGCAACCAAGTTCACAATTTGATGTGGACACTACCGACTTGTTGAGCACAGTGGTTTTGCTGTTGTTGGCCCTACAGCACCACATCTGGATAAGGATGACTGACTGTTCAGGGGATGTCTAAGCATCACTTATGGATATGCCTTTTAATAGCATCTATGTCTTCGGAGTCACGCTGGAGTGCTTCAAGTATAGTAGGGCTACAGCCAGGTCCTTTGGCCTATCTATGGCCCATCACCAATCCCAGTCTGCCTTTCGTGGCCACAGGAGGGGCATCCAGCCGCGTCTTTACCCACCCAGCCACCACAACTCTCAACCTTCCTAACCTTTGCATGGCTTAGGATGCATTACCCACAGACCTTGTGGATTGGGCAGCCAGAGATCAGGCCAACTCACCACAAACCCTGCAGCCTACAAACCCTTTTAGTTTGCGCTTATTCCACCACAGGCACCCAGTAGGAGGACGGATAGACCATCACCTGCCCCACTTTTGATATGTAACATCATACCAGTGGGTTCTTCAAATCGTCTGAAGGGGTTACTTCCTCCCCTTGGTGATCTCTCCTCCAGGCATGCCTCCCACTTGCGAAAAGCTGACAAAGGGCCACCTATCCTTTCTCTGCCAAGAAGTGACAGCTCTCTTTGCCAGGGGAGCCATAGAGAGGCTGCTGATGCCAGAAGAAGGTTGTAGTTGATACTCACGCTACTTTCTGGTGTCCGAGAAGAACAGAGGCCTTCATCCTATCCTAGACCTGCAACCTCTCAACTTCTTCCTTAAGAAGGAGGAATTCAAAATGCTAGTGCTTGCTCAAGTCCTGTCTGCCCTGGCCCTAAGAGACTGGGTAGTAGCGTTGGACATGCAGGACGCTTAATTCCACATTCCTGTCCTGCCTGCCCAAAGGCATCACCTATGGCTCAAGGTAGGCTACGAGAACTTTCAGTTTACTGTGTTTCGCTTTGGTATTGCCAGCGCCCCTAGGGTGTTCACCAAGGTGATGGTTTTAGCTGAGCTGAAGGGTTCAGGTCTTCCCGTTTCTCGATGGCTGGCTGTTGAAAGCAAGCTTGCCCCAAGCAGTTGTCTCCCACCTCCAGAATACGATGGGCATTCTGCATTTGCTGGGGTTCACTATAAACATGCCAAAGTCACACCTGACTCTCTCTCAGATGATCCCTTTCATCCGAGCTGCTCTGGACACGGTGCAGTTTCGGGCTTATGCTCCAGAACAGTGAATTCAGGACATTTGTGTTATGATGCCGATATTTCAGCCTCAGTCTTGGATTTCGATGAGACTGACTCTGAGGTTGCTGGGTCTCATGACCTTCGGCATTCTGCTTATGACGCATGCCTACTGGCATATGTGGCCTCTTCATTGGGACTTGCAGTTCCAGTGAGGGCAGCACCAAAGGAATCTCTCCGACATGGTCCAGATCTCGGAAGGAACTGCAAAAGATCTGCAGTGGTGGTTAATGAACCACAATTGGGTCAGCGGCAGACCCCTCTCCCTTCCCCTACCAGATCTGGCAGTGGTAACAGACGCATCACTTCTGGGATGGGGCAGCCATCTAGGAGAGGTGGAGTTCAGAGGCCTTTGGTCTCTGGTGGAATCCAGACTCCACATCAACCTACCAGAGCTGCGGGCGATCTGGCTGCATTAAAAGCCTTTCTACCCTCCATCATTGGAAGGCTAATGCCTGTGTTCACAGACAACACCACCGCCATATGGTACTGTAACAAATAGAACTGGGTGGGGTTATGGACCTTTTGTCAAGAGGCTCTGTATTGCTGGACCAGGCTGGAACATCAGGACATATCCCAGGTAGTTTAACACCTGGCGGGCTCTCTGAACGCCAGAGCAGACTAACTCTGCCTGCAGATCCTAAATGGTGCCTTCATCCAGAGGTGGTACAAGGACTCTAAGAAGTGGCCGGAGCCTTGTTTAGGTCTGTTTGCTACCGCTGAGAACACACAGTGTCATCAGTTCTGCATGCTGGAGTTTCCATGTCGGCTCTTGCTCAGGCACGTTTCATGTCAAGGGTGGTCAGGTCTCCTGTACACCTTTCCGCCCAAATCACTCCTGCCAAGAGTTCTTACGAAGATCAGGAATGACCGGGCCGAGGTCATCCTTGTGGCTCCGGACTGAGCTTGGAGAGTTTGGTATCCCCAGTTGTTGAGCTTGGCAATTGGTCCTCCGGTTGGGCTGTCCCTTTGAGAGGACCTTCTGTCTCAGCAGTAGGGGAGGGTTCTCCACCCGAAACTATCAACGTTTCGCCTTCATGTGTAGGGACTGAGAAGTGACATTAGGCAGCTTTCGACCTTCCGCCAGAAGTCTGCAATGTTAACTTGGCAGCCAGGTGTCCCTTTACCAAGACTGTACGCACCTTCCATTGGAGCATGTTTTTGGCATGGTGTGCAGAGAAACAGATTGACATCCCTCCCACCCCCCAGCTCACCTCTCTCAGAACCTTTTCTGTATTTTCTTTTTTGCACAGCAGGGCACTGCTCTGGGAACTCTCAAGGGTTATCTTTCTGCCATTTCAGCCTTCCTGCTGCTGCCTGATCGGCCATCCCTTTTGAAATCCCCTGTAGATAACGGATTCTTGAAAGGGTTGCAGCATGTTTCTACCTTCACTCTGCCTCAGTGGAACCTTAATTATGTGCTCACTTTTCTCATGTGCGCTCCTTTTGTGCCTCTACAAAATTGTCCCATCAGGTATTTTTTTACCATCAAGACGGCCTTCCTTGATGCAATAACATCTGCCTGGAGAGTCAGTGAGCTTCAGGCCTTTTCATCAAAACCTCCCTATTTGAGCATTTACCCAGACAGGCTGATTATGCATACTGGGGCCCCTTTTCTGCCGAAAGTCACCACCCCATTTCATGTGGGCCATTCCACCAGTTTGCCTACTTTTTACGCTCTGCCACAACCCTCGAAGGAAGAGGAGCAACGTCTCTATCTATACCCAAAAAGAGCTTTGTCGTTCAATCTTGGCTGCCCTAGAGAGTTCTGCGTGGATGACCAACTCTTCATGGGATATGTCAGAGTGAAGAAGGGAAAAACTGTGCAGAAACGGACCATCTCCCCCTGGATTGGGCTCTGCATTAATATCTGCTACACACTGGCCAAAAAACAACCCCCTGAGGGTTTGCGTGCTCGTTCCACCAGACCAAAAGCTGCTACCACTACATTGGCATGTAGAGTTCCAGTCCTGGTCATCTTTAAGGCACCAAAGTGGGCCTTATTGCACACATTCACCAAGCATACTGCCTGGACAATCGGGTCCGTAGGGTTAGGCAGTTAGCCCATTCTGTCCTGCAGGACTTTGTGGTCTAAAATCTGTATGACAGACCCACCTACGGGGAGGTATTGCTTGGGTATCTAGTCAAAGGTAAGGAATCTGTGGCTAGAAGTCTCTATCAGATGAACGAGGTACTTACCTTTGATATCACCTTATCTGGCAGAGACTCTATCTAGCGGCAGATTCCTTACCAGCCCACTCATCCTCCCTGTTCTGCGAGCAGATTCTAGGGTCAGGGTTGTTCCCCTTTGAGGGCCCTAGTGTTCCACACCTGTGGTCAGTGTTCTTCATGGCTCCCTGCTCTTGGCGTGGAAAGTCGCAAAAAGAAACAGACATCAGCGTGCTGGGGTGGCACCCATATAGGCACTGCGTACTTCACTTTCCACGTGGATGACGGCACATGGAGCCAATCAGCGCCGGAATGCAGGGGTACTGCTCAAGAAAAATATCTGGATCCAGTTCGATGCCTGGGGGAAATTCAAAGGTAAGGAATCTACAGCTAGGTAGTCTCTACCAGATAAGTTGTAACTGAAGGTAAGTAACTTGTTCATTAAGTACATCATGTACCAACACTGCTGCCATCATACATTCCTGCACACAGTCAGCCCATTTTCATTTATACCTTGATCTACCCAACATTATGACAAAATATCAAGTCATACAACCCAACTTTATATGTTAGATGTGCATACATACACCAGCTTACAACTACACACTCTTCAAACAACCACATAGCCACATTAATATGCCCTCATCCATACATCTGTATCACCAACATTACATGGCCAAGCAGCCAGTAACCTATAACTGCACACACTATTATACGCCAACACACTACCTTCCTACATCCAAGCACAGTCACAACTACATGCTCACAAGCATAGTACAGCAACACACCCACCATTAAATGCCGCCGTGACCAGCATATACCCCACACAGCTACCATATACCAAAGCATATAGTGTGACTTGCTAGAACATAGTCACACAAGCATGCATACTTTTACATATCTACACACATTAAACAATTGACTCAAAAACATCACATAGCAAGCTTACTCAAGTATTAAGAGTTTACACAGGTACAATCACACATTGACACAATGAGCATCAGACACCCAAACACACACAATTCTGCATGCATACAGCTATCAACATACACCCACAAGACTATTATTATAAACTAATATGTCAGCCAGGAAGTATTCTTATTGCTGCGTTTAACAGTATCCAGCAGTATTAATTCAGAAACAGTACTCCATCACAGAACCTTTCTCAGTCTTCTAAGTATAAACAAAAAGATTGTCAACATAACTTGGTTGTAACACCAGAACATTTCCCTGGTGGTACAGCACCTGGAAGGCTCCTTGAATGCAAGGGCGGACAAACACAGCTGTCAGTTCCTTGTGGATCACTAGTGGCCATTACATTTGAAGATGGCGGAAGGTCTCTCACAAAAAAGAAAGAACCTTGAGACCAATCTGTTCGCCACTGCAGAGAATGCGCAGTGTCAGCACTTCTCCAGAATGCGCAGTGTACACGCTTCTGCATTTTGGAGTTTCAAAAGCATCTCTCGCTTGGAGACTCATTTTGCTTCGAAGGGAACTCTGGACATATGTACGCCTTTCTGCTGATAGCATTCATGTCCAGGGTTGTCAAGAAGATTAGGTCTTACCGGGCCCATGTATATAGAACTTGTCAGCATGCGCATCTATCTTCCTGACAGGCTGCCTCTTAGGGAGGATCTCCTTTCCCAGCAGCAGGGCAGGGTACTACAGCCAAACCTGCTCACACTCCACCTTCATCTATGAGATTGAGCGGCAACAGTTGAAGGTTTTCGATCTCCCTCCTGAAGTTTGTGGTGTCCTCATGGCAGCCAGGGGTCCTTCCACTAAAACTGCCTACACCTGTTGTGAGAAGTTTGTGGCTTGGTGTTTCTTATGCCATGTGGACTCCCTTTCTGCACCTCTTGTGGAGGTTTTGTTATTTGTTCTTTCTTTAGCCCAACAAGGCTTTGTTCTGGGCACTGTTAAAGTTTATTTGTCGGCCTTTACGGCCTTTTTACATCTGCTGGATCAACCCTTACTGTTCAAGTCACCTGTTGTGACTCTGTTTTTGAAGGTTTTAGAACATTTGTTCCAGCCTCCTACTTTTGTTATGCCCTAGTTGAACCTTAAGTTGATCCTTAGTTTTCTCATATGTTCTCCCTCGTAGTGTTCCTACTGGCCATTACATTAGCCAGGAGGATTAAGTGAGCTTCAGGGTCTGTCAGTCCAACCACCATGCACCAACTTTTTCCCTGGCAAACTAGTCCTCCGGACGCGTGACACTTTTCTTCCGATGGTGGTCACCTCTTTTCACATTGGCCAAGCATTACTCTGCTTGTATTCTATGCTCTGCCTCATCCATCCAAGGAAGAAGGACTCCATAGTTTGGACCCTAAAAGAGCTCTGTCTTTTTACAGTGAATGTACTAAAGATTTACCAGAGCGAAGAAAAGAACCATCTCCAGATGGAGAGTCTTCTGTATAAAAATCTACTAGACGCTGGCAAAGAAGCAACCTCGGGAACTTGCGGGCTTACACTTCCAGTGACAAAGCCACCACTACTGCACAGGGGGCTACCTGCCCTAGACATCTACTAAGCTGCCACGTGGATATCTCTCCATATGTTCATGAAGCACTGCTGCTTGGATGGTCAGGTCCTTTGTGACAGGCGTTTCACCTGTTAGGTTCTCCAGGACTATTTGGTCTTAGCCAGTGCGCAGTCCCACCTCCAAATAGTTATTTCTTTAGTATCTATTTTAAGGTGAGAAATCTGCACTTAGAAGTATCTATCAGAAGAACCTGTTGCTTACCTGATGTAACGCTTTTTCTGGTAGAGACTTACTGCAGAATCCTTACCAACTCTCCCTGCTCTGCAAACCGGGCTCTTTACCCAAAAAGATCCTGTAGACACTGCACACTGGTCAAAACTATAACATTGGTTTTTGCATGCCTCTTCTTTTTTGGGGCGGAACTAGTCACAAAAGAAACTGATGTCAGCATGCAGTGGTGGCACTTGTATAGGCCCAGTGACACCAGTTCCAAAGCAGACCACGCAGAGCTGAACGACACCACCTACTAGTGCACAAAGGTACTGCTCAAGATGGTTTGGTCCTGGTCTGACACCTGGAGAATGTTCTAAAGTGCAGAATCTGTGGTTAGAGAGTCTTCCCCAGAAAAAGTGTTACCAAAGGTAAGTAGCTTGTTCATCTAAGCACTTCATTCTCATCAAACAGTGGAGGCACAGACAAGACCCAAAGATATATGTGACTTAATAGGCTATGTGTCCTGCAGTGTAACATCAGTCATGTCTTATTACCTATGAGTTAAGTTCTAGATATCAATGTATTCTTACCTCTTCTTTCTGTGTTTTGTATAGATTGCTCATTTAGATGAAAAATTGCAACATACAACAGATCAGCTGCATGAAAAAGACTTTGAAGTACTTCAGAAAGAACAACAGTTGAATCAGCAAAAGAAGGAACTTGAAAGAAAACAACGAAAAATAGATGATCTTGAAACAGTAGGTTTTCTTGCACTGCATTTTTTGGGAGTCATAAGCAGACATATTCGCGATGTTGTGAAATAAAATACAAAGACAGCCTTCAAAACACTGTTTTTCCCTTGTGTTTTATCCGAACATGGTGATAGTCTAAAAGCCTTTGATTGATAGAAGCTTACCTGTGTTGTATATTTACATGTTATTAAAGCATAGAAATGTGCTGCAATCTATGATCTGTATATATTTTTAAATTATAATAGATTTGCTCACATTATGTGTAATAGAATTGCCTATTTAAAAATGCCATGCACTTTTGTAAGTTAATTAGCAGAAAATTCCATCTAGTTATCATTATTGGTGAGTAGTTTCATTTTAAAGCGACCTGAGTTCCCTCGACACTGCAGTAAAATTTTTGAAAGGAGCAGTAATACAAGTTTTAATAATTGCAGATTCCTCATCTATAGAAGAACCTTGGGCGCCAGACTGGATATGAAGAATTCTTCCAGCAACACTCGTGCATGTCGGTAGTTGGGGCCATGTAACTCAACGCTGATGTTAGTTCTTTTTTTTCCCCCACAGCCTTGACCCAGATCTGGGCTTCCAATGACTCATAAAATCTTTTCACAGTATGATAGGGACCAATGTCCCCACCAAAAATGGCAAGTTGTACGGATACTACAGGAAGCGGATGTCAGTCTTGGGCGCTCACATGTTTTGATTGGTGCTTGGGCTCCAAACATGATTCTAAGGCACGCAACAAGTGTGCCCTTGTGCACCCGAAGGCAATTCAGGACCGGGAAGCAAAACATAATGCTGCAGGTCATAAGTTGTCATGATCAACTCGTAGGACCCACTTGTGATCAAGTCGTAGGGCTGACCTCAGTTGCAGCCAAGACGCCGCTCCTGCAAAATGTCCACTTTCCGATCATAGTCTTGTGGTAAGTCGAAGTCAGACTAGTCAAAAGCTTTAAAAAAATAAGCAGGACTCGATCCCATCCCACCACTCAAAGTTTAGCAAGAAGGTCAGATGGTATAAAGATGATTGCACTCCATAGATGTCTCATGAACCTGAACTAGTTCCACAGTTGAACCCCGTGCACTCTGAGTTACCCAGACCGTTATCGATCCCACAGAAAATAGTGCACTTCAGAGAGGCTGTGCTGCAAATTTTTGGTGTGATTTGGACTCCCCCCTGGCACCTTCAGCCCACCAGTGGGTCCACCTCTGATGTCATTAGCCTGCTATGGACCCATTACTGGGGCTGTACTGACCCCATTACTGACTTCTGCCTTGGTGCCATGGCCCACCTGGTTCTGTCCGTACTAACACCGGCAGTTCCAGTACCCATCAATGACCCGATCTGGATGCTGATTTCCAACCCTGAACCAATTTCTGCCCACTCCAAGCCTATGTCATACTATAACATTACGAAATTGTGATGTGTCTGTCATAACCAGATTAAAATTCAAGGCCTCTGCCTCAGTGCCAGTGCCAGCAGAGGATTCAGTCTTTATCTGATTCAAACCCAGTGCAAGAGGCTCCCAAAGGCACGATGATGAGGAGGGGGACAGGTTGCTTCCTCCTCATTATACTGGTGATTCATCGTATTTAGAGTTGCACATGTCAGATTGCATGACAGATGTCCTGAGACAGAGCTGGACTATCCACTTAGGCCACCAACTGAGGAAAGCATTTTGCTTGGAGTGTGTTGTGGAAGGCAAGTGAAACACTAGAATTACAGTTCCCCACTACCGAGTCTAAAACAAACATGTCAACTGAGTTCCATTTACCATGCAGCTTGACTCTAATCTGGTGCCTCTACCATGATTTAACTATCACAGGGAGCATTTGCTTTGGCTGTCATTTTTATCCTTTGTTAGAACAGAGAGCCTGCCAGGATACTGATGATGTTGATGCTTAGAGGAGATGTCTGGTTCCCCCATCATTATACTGATGATTCCTCAAACCTTGACTGATGAACCACTAGTGAGCTTGACACCTCTGGCTCGCCACATGGGCCACCAAAGAATGAAAGTGCCTCATTTCCATTGGTGGTTCTTAGGGCATCTGTGGTCCTGGAATTACAGCTGCCCTCCTTTGAGACTAAGTCAGGTGTTTTGGCAGAGAGATTTTACAGCCTGGGTCTGCTGACTTTGGAGCCCTTGGTGGAAACCATGTAAGAATAATCTGACCGCAAGCCAGCAGGTGGCCAGACGACATAGATCTGAGCCCGGTGATATAGATTTTTTTTCACTAAGCATACAACTCCAGAAAGTCTCATTATAGAGGCTTTGACCAGTAAGGTGAACTGAGGTCCATAAATGCAATCTGTTATGCACATGGCCTATGAGACATGGCTAACGAGATTCTTGCCAGTGTCCTGGAAGACCTTAGGACTTCCTTGGCTCAAACGATCCAAGATGGGCTGAATGTGGCAAAATATGTCATCTACGCAGGCTTGGATACTACTAAGTGCATTCGCGGGGCAGTTGGCATCAGTGTCATGCTATGCAGACACATCTGGATGCAGTCAACCAGATTTTTTGGTGATGTGCAGAAATCGCTGATGGATATGCCCTTTGATGAGTCTTGCCTCTTTGGTGAGAAGGCGAACTCCGCCCTGCAACACTTTTAGGGTAGTAGAGCCACAGTGCGTTCCTTTGTGATCCCTGCAAAGCAATTTCCACATCAGTTCTGCAAATATAACAGTTCCTCCAGGAGGTTAGCCTATCGGCGGAGACAGCCATTGCACCCAGCAATGCAACAGATTGCCAGTTCCTTCAGGGTTGCAGATGTGGCACCAGCAGACATAGCACAGGCCAGCAGGGGCGCTAGTCTTTCAGTTCTCCTGCTACAGCACCAACAAGCTGCTTTAGTTTGTCCTCACTTGCTCCCGTCCGACTGGTGGGGCCAGGATATGTCACTTTCTCCCAGTTTAGTAATCCATCATGACTGACAGATGGGTCTTGCAAATTGTTCAAAAAGGCTCTGCCCTACCTTTCCTCGTCCTCACTCAGCATTCCTCCTGCACAGGAAAACATTTTCAGGAGCATCTGTCCATCCTGTTGCAAGAGGTATGCTTTTACTCTTCAGAGGTGTAATTGAACAGGTACTGAGTTCTGAGAAAGGTAGGATTTGTTCTGAAAAAAAGATGGAGAACTCAGGCCATGCCTGGACCTTCAATCCCTGAATGGCTTCCCGCAAAGAACAAACTGAAGATGCTCACATAGGCTCATATCCTGTCTGGTTTGGACATGGGAGAATGGATGTCCTTGGACATGTATTTTAATATAACCATCCTACAGTCCCCACAGGCATTACCTTTGGTTCAAGGTAGGTCCGGAACACTTTCACTTTGCTTGCAATCCTTAAGCCTCTGCCCTGTCACTTGGATGTTCACAAATGTGATGGTGGTGGTTGTTGTCGGTCTTCAGATGTTAGTTCTTGTATTCTGGTAACTTGATACATGGCGGTTTAATGCAGGATTGCCGCAATCATTCATGCACCACCTCTGGGTGTTGACGGATCTCCTAGCATTGTTTAGGTTTAGCATAACCAAGCCTAAGTCCCACTTGAGTCCATCACTGAGGCTTCCATTCATTAGGTTGATCATGGATATGGTGAGGTTCAAGGCTTTTCCAATACTGCAGAGAAGTCCGTAAGCATTCAGCTTAGAATTCTGCTATTTTTGGCTCGACCTTGGATCCCAGTGAGGGTCGCTTTAAGGCTTCTTGGCCACTTGGCCTCATGCATTCTACTTGTCAACAATGCAAGGTGGCACATGCAGACCCTGCAGTAGAACCTGAAATCCCAATGGGCCTAGCATCAAGGCTGACTTTTCAACACCATCCAGGTCTCAAAGTAGATGTCCCAAGATCTGCAGTGGTGGCTTGCTGGTCAGTTTGACCTGCGATAGATCCACCAGGGATATTGGGTTGGGAATGAGAGTCATCTGGAGCAGGTGAAGGTCAGAGGCCTCTGGTTGTCAGTGGATAGCTAGCTCCACACCAGACTAGTGAGGCTACAGGTGAACTGTTGGGCCCTGGACGCTTTCTTGTCATTAGCCAAGTGGAGATAGGTTCAGGTTCTCACAAACAACAATCTTACCATGTGGCACTGTAACAAGCACAACTGAGTGGAGTCCTAGGTTCTGTGCGAAGAGGCTTTGTGCGATCTGGAGGTAAAGTGACAGTACATCTTCCAGCTCACCAAGCATGGTCCCCAAATCACAGTGCTGATGAACTGAGCAGATGTTATCTGGCAGATCATGAGTGGTGTATACATTTTAAAGTTGAGCAGAGCATGTTTGACCAGTGTGGAAAGTCCTAAATAGATCTATTTGCCACCATCAACAATTTTTTGTGTGTTGGAGTTTCTGCAAAAGCATTCGTAAAGTGGTGCATTCTGGCTCAAATGAAGTAAACGGTACTGCTGAAACCAGGCCCAAGTTATCCTAAATTCCCTAGACTGGGCCACAAGATTGTGGCTACCTGGAGCTCCAGAGTAGGAACATCTGTCCTATGATCAAGCTTTGGGCAGGACCTTCTGCCTCAGCAACAGGGGAGGGTGCCTCACCCGACCCTCTGCAACTTACACAACCATGTGTGGAGGTTGAGCAGTGGCAATTAATAGCATTTGAGTTGCCATCTGAAGTGGGAGAGGTCATCTTTGCTGCTTGACTCTCTATCATAACATTCATCTTTGCTGCATGCTAGGACAAATTCATAACCGGGTGTAGTGCTTGAGACACCGACTTCTTACAGCCAAAGCTGTTAGGCATCCTTTTGTTTGTTTTGTTTTTTTTATTCCAGGAAGGCCTTGCAGTGGACACTGTAAAAAATTATTTATCTGGCCATTCTATGTTTGCTGGACTAACTATCATTGTTTAAATTACCATTTGTGATGAGGTTTATTAGAGGTTTGACATATACATTCCTACCCAAATTGTTTGTGATGCCCCAATGGAACCGTAAATTGGTCTTTTCACTTTCCTCATATGTGCTCCCTTGGAGCCTGTGCATATGTTCTTCTTTTCATATTGAGAGCTGGTCTGAAGATGATATACTGTGTGAGTCACGCTGTTGGTACCAGTGTGGTGATCTGATGGCATGCATGGTTGCGCACCAGGGATTTGTGGCCATGCAGGCATTTATTATTTGATGGGTCCAGGCTTTTTCGAGAAAAAGTGGATTTAGTGTTGGAGAGGCTTCAAAGTCAGCTATGTCCTATTCCTTGTGATTGCTATCTCCAGACTGCTAATTTTGCCATTTACCTGAACAGTTTGGAGACATAGACAGGTTTCATTGGTCACCTTCTGACATTTTGCTTCTGTGTTACATCATAAGAAGTGGCCTTTGGAAACTGTACTCATCCCAAAGTTCTGTTTATAGGTCTGGTTAGACAGCACAGCTAATAGCAGCACATGTTGTAACCAATTCTTTAAAACATATGTAGAGTAGGCTTAGGCCCCACCAGAAAAGTCTCACCTCATGCAGTTGGCTATTTGGTGTATGCCTTCCTACAATGCTCCCTTTGGGATGCATGATGGGTTATTTTATGTCTGAAAGTAGACTCAATCGTCGCTCTATTCAGTTGGAAAGATGGTCCTGCCGCCAGATGCCCCTATAATCTACAGAATGTGCTGTGCCCTCTGAAAACTGACATTTTTTAAAGAAACGGAATGCCATGCTGGTGTCCTTCGTGTGGGGAGGAAAAAAGAGCAGGGTGGCTATGGGCGTTTTGAAACTACATCAGGAGGGTTGTGGTCTCAGTTTCCTGACTTGGATCTACGTTTTGATGCAACACATATTCAGCATGCTGCAAAATGGGCATTGGAAGACGACAACCTGGGAAAAGAGGCTTCTAAGATGGACCTATGGGAACAACTTACTGATTGAGTGCTCTTGAAGGGAGGAAGAGTTCCACATACATACACTAAATCCCCATATATAATCAAACAAACACCATGGTTATAGGGGAAGAGAGACTCTGGGGAACTAAAATGACTACCAGGCTTCTTTGGATGTGGGATCTTAAGCTCTTCTGATGTATTGGCAATGATGTGTCAGTAGTTCATTAGCGAGAGAATAGTTGTAATGTTTTTGGGGGGGGCTTGTACCCTGGTGAGATTTTTTTTCCTTTTCAGGAGGGCAGGGAGACATTAGGGGTGGGACCAGGTAATTTCTTATAATGCTTACAGCAGAATATTATGGCAATGGATATATGGAGGGATTCCCCTAACGTGCCAGCAATGACTGGCACACTTAAGGTCATGTTAATTCTTTGTGAGCATCTGGTGACTCGCATGTATCCGACATTGAATGCAGACGGCCCAGGCATGTGTCTTGGGCCAGGCATGCTTGGGAGATCAATATTACTGATGACGTCATAGAAAGAGATTGGACGACTGCTCCTCCGTTGGTCAAAACGATCTCGATAAATGCTAGATTAAAATTGATACACTTCAATTATTGACAGCATACATACATGACCCCATCCACCCTCCCATTACTTTAAGCATAATCTACCTAAGAAGGGCAGCACAGTGCCCCGGGTGATGAGCAGATGGGGCAGCTTTTCTGAAACTGGCCAAGAGCTGGTGCAGGGTCCACAGTTTCAAGCAGGGGTCACAGAGTACCTGCAGATGACAGCAGGAATCCGGCTGTTTTTTCTCCCAAGCAATGTCGACTCAGAATTATTGGTAGACCCAAAAAAAGAAAAAGATGCAATATCAATTTTTACAGATGGCATTATTACCAGCTAATAGACATTTGGCCATTAGCTGGATCGGCACAGGAGTTCCCACTGTTGACGCTTGGTCAGGGATGTGCTAGAGGGCCCACAAGCACAAGAGGTCACTATCATGAGAACTAGAAGGGATGATAAAATGCAGGAAGATATTCAGATGGGGCCAGAAATAATGTAGACCCTTTTGAGAACAGAAGCCTCGGAGACAGACTAAAAACTACATACTTGAAAAGTGATCTGAAGATACACCTAGGTGGTTTCTCCACTGTTAAAAACTGAATGAGATAGTATGTGTTGTCCAAGAGGTTTTTTCCTTATGGTTAAAATGCATTGGAATCTGAGGGGAGGAACAATGTCATTGTTATTGTTGCTGAAGATAATGTAGCTCGCTGTGTATGATATAGAGTTTTTGTATATTA
Organism: Pleurodeles waltl; assembly: GCF_031143425.1. Classification (NCBI taxonomy): domain Eukaryota; kingdom Metazoa; phylum Chordata; class Amphibia; order Caudata; family Salamandridae; genus Pleurodeles; species Pleurodeles waltl. The sequence goes on from NC_090443.1 coordinate 740,629,100, forward strand.
AATCTGGAAAATACATATTTAAAACAAAAAAACATTAATCTGTTCGTCACATTCAATTCTTTATCTCCTCTATGTTTTCTACACAGAAATGAATTAGTTGGCATCAAAAGGTCCGATGTATGGTGACAAATGTGGACCCCGGGCTGGAGGGCCCCAGCTGCATTGATATTCTGATCCGTGATTCATGATTTTTGGTGTGGGCGAGCACAGATTATGGTTGTGCACCATGACCAAGTCCTGTCTCATAGATTGTGCACTTGTTAGACCAGAAGACACTCAAAAAAGCTCTGCTCTTTAGCAGTAAAGAAATACTGCTGTTATCAAGAGGTGAGAAACACAAGTGTAGCAGTGACAGAATACAATTTTTGTACTAGTGAGGAGTGTAAACCATGTAGTGCCATACATGGAGGCCACTGGGTTACATGGTGGAGACCCAAGGAACTGAAAAGAGATATGGATGTGGCGAAGCCATCCCAGAAATATTTGAGTATAGCCTGCATTCATGACAGCTGGGTGTGGCACACACTGGAGCTATGGGGAACCAGACTCTCCTGTGCAATTCAAAAGGGCTCTTTGATTCTGGAAAGGTCACTGCTCAGTGAGGCCTGGGCACATTATAATTAAAAATAGTACATATATATTATTTAATTTTAATCTATTTTATAAAAACATATGTACTTTTTAAATATATTTTTAACATTCATTTATTTTTATATTGTCAACTATTTGAAATAATTTAATTTTTCATTATTTGTTATGGTGTTTTATTTTAAGTCCTTACCTACTTTCCTTTCTATGGGAGGTTCGTTGCAATAGCAGCGGTTCTCCATGTGTAGTGCTGGTTTTTCTTCAAAAGTGTAAGTTACTATAAAAGTGAAGTTTGTAAACCGAAAAGTAGTAAACCTACTCAAGTCATTTTGGGAATCGAAACCAGATTCTCAACCATCTTATGCATTGCAGTGAGGTTGAAGTTCATTTGGTGTAGCTAGTACTACTAGATGAACATAAATGTAGCATTTCTTGAGATCCTGATCACCATCCGCACATTTCCCTCCACTTCAGGTGGTCACTCCTATGCCTTTGCTCAAGCTCCATTTCTCATTTCCTGTGGACAGTTTAACCTTGTCATATAATGCACTATAGATGTTTTGATTTTGGATGTCCCTCATTACCCAATGCCATCAACTGCTAATGGAATGGTTTTGTCCTTTGCATTTTGTGAACCAGGCCCTTAGAGTTCGCCTATAGCAACAAAAGACAATGAGAGCAAACAACATGGAATTTTATGGAAGCCAAAGTTATCTAAAAGGGAAGGGATCAACAGTATTTAAAACAGCTCTCAAAGTTGGTATTTTCAGCTGGAACCTTATTAATTTGGTAGTGTGTGTGTGAGGGCAGTCAGAATTAGTAGATTTTGCCCTGTTTACCGGAATTACTTTAGCCTCTTCATAGAAGCCTAGGATTATCAGCAGGACCCGAAGTTGAAGGTGTATGTAGTCAGACATGCTTAGAGTCAGTCATGAAGGAGGTTCAAGGGTAACAAAATAGTTCTGGTATGAGACCTTCCAACATTGATGCTGGAAGCAACATCATCTGGCATTTTGAGTGGCAGCTGTTGATAGGTTGTAGGTTCAGTACTTTTCTCCTATCAGACACAGTTCAAGAGTGGCTTCTCAGGGAAGATGCAGGAGGTGGCTTGTAGGGGCTTTGCATAGAAAGAAAAATCTCATGAGTGGTAGAAAGTTCTGCTGAAGGCCGAGTTGATTACTACTTTCCAGACAGATGCCTTCACTTCACCCAAACTTTCCAATGACCTGCACATTTTTGGATGGTACATTTTTGCCAGTGATTGGTACTGAACAATATTCACCATGCATCCATCAGAGTTTTCTAGAATTCGGTTTTCTAACATGGAAACCATTTGACTGAGTTTCCCATTTCTCCTGTGTGTAGTGCAGCACTGATTTCGAGCAGGCAGGCTCTCAGTCACAAATGGCTGTCCTCTGCAGATCTCTTGATTCTAGGCTCCCTAGCTACCTGACCGTTCAGCACGTGGAGCTCCAGTGCCAGACAGATACTGTCTTGTCCCTGATAGTACTCCAGGAAACAGTTTTCCCCAATTGTGGAAGCTGCTTCAGTCTAGGCAGGATAGGAACTGTTCTTACCAGCTCCTTCATGGAGTAAATGTTTCATTGATCTAAGCCTTCTATCAAACCAGACTGGGGTCCCTGACTGATACTTTTATAAATGAAAGTGTTCCTCCCAGAGGTGGGGATTTTATGTATGTGAGATATCAATTTGAGGTTTTCCTCAAGCAGAGCTACACCACCTTTTTCCCCAATGCAACATAGAGAAATGTTTACAGAATTGGGTTGGGAGAGCCAAAGTTGTGCATCCTGCACTCCCTTAATCTTACACATGCAGCTTTCTCTTTTTATTAGCAACCGTTCAGTCCCTATTTTGTTCTCTGCAACACCCCTGCACCCCATCTCCTGCCCACCCTTTAAAGGGAGGGCCACTGTGAGTTGGAACAGAAGGAAGCCCCCACTTCCTTTCATCTGGGAAAGCAATAACTCTTGTACTAGCACAGTGATGGCCCATTTCAGGTAGGACACCATGCAAAATTGAAGGCAGATCATGTCAGGCAAACTCATTTACATCCATATTTGGGAGCCATTCTTTGTTGATTGGACCTCCAAAAATTAATTAAGCTACAAAGTTTGGCCTATAGGTGTAGGAAGCTGGCTCTGTATATACTATATCAAAAAGAGATATAGGCCCTCATTCCAACCCTGGTGGTCTCTGACCGCCAGGGTGGAGGGCAACGGAAGCACCGCCAACAGGCTGGCGGTGCTTCCAGGGCCATTCTGACCGCCGCGGTCAGAAAAGGGAAACCGGCAGTTTCCCGCCAGTTTTCCCCTGACCCAGGGAATCCTCCATGGCGGCGCTTCTTGCAGCGCCGCCATGGGGATTCCGACCCCCTTCCCGCCAGCCTGTTTCTGGCGGTTTTCACTGGGTGTCGTGGGGCCCCTGGCATGGGCAGTGCAGGGGCCCCCTAACAGGGCCCCATAAAGATTTTCACTGTCTGCTTTGCAGACAGTGAAAATCGCGACGGGTGCCACTGCACCTGTCGCACCCCTGCAGCTCCGCCGGCTCCATTCGGAGCCGGCTTCCTTGTTGCAGGGTCTTTCCCGCTGGGCCGGCGGGCGCCCTTTTGGCGGTCGCCCATCGCGACGGGTGCCACTGCACCTGTCGCACCCCTGCAACTCCGCCGGCTCCATTCGGAGCCGGCTTCCTTGTTGCAGGGTCTTTCCCGCTGGGCCGGCGGGCGCCCTTTTGGCGGTCGCCCGCCGGCCCAGCGGGAAAGTCGAAATGACACCGCGGAGCGGTCTTTCGACGGGGGAACTTTGGCGGGCGGCCTCCGCCGCCCGCCAAAGTTGGAATGACCCCCATAGTGTGCACAGAGTCCATGGGTTCCCCAAAGGCTTAACAGAGGCTAAAGGCGATAATACTAATGCTCTCTTTTGTGGTAGTGTAGTCGATCAGTTAGGCTTATCAGAGGGTAGTGCAAAGCATTTATTGTACACACACAGACAACAGAAGAAGCACACACTCAATGACTTAACTCCAGACCTATGGTTTTTATATAGCAAAAATATATTTTCTTAATCTATTTCTAGGACCACAAGATTCAAGTTGCAGGTAAGTACATAAATTAATACGAATCTCACATATGTATCAATACCACTTTGATTGGAATTGCTAAGAGTTGTACAGTTTTTGAATAAATGGCAATATTCTGTTTTGAAAGTTGACAGCAATTTTCAGAACAGTTCCTGGGGGGGAAGAAAAGTTAGTATGTTTTGCAGGTAAGTACAACACTTACAGTTCCGGTTTCCAAGGGTTTGGAAGTCCACAGGTTGGAGTTCAAGTTAACCCCAAACGCCCACCACCAGCAACACGGGGCAGGCCAGGTGCAGAAGTCAAAGTTGAGGCAAATTTAATATGAGCTGCTATGGAGACTGGGGGCACTCGGTTTCAGATCTGTCGGCAGGTAAGTACCCATGTCTTCAGAGGGAGACCTGGGGGGTTTAGAGGAGCACCGGCTGGGGTGCATAAGTAGGCACCAAACTCATACCCTCAGCGGCACATGGGTGGCTGGGTGCAGGGTGCAAACAGAGCGTCGGGCTCCCAATGCTTTCCTATGAGGGGACCCCGGGGATGACTTTGATGCTGCAGGCTGGGTTTGGGAGGTCAGTTCAGGA